>NC_092536.1:7500-630500 GCF_037038585.1 Patagioenas fasciata
GAAGCACGTGGCAGGAAGCACGTGGCAGGAAGTACGTGACAGGAAGCACGTGGCAGGAAGCACGTGGCAGGAAGCACGTGGCAGGAAGCACGTGGCAGGAAGCACGTGGCAGGAAGCACGTGGCAGGAAGCACGTGGCAGGAAGCACGTGGCAGGAAGCACGTGGCAGGAAGCACGTGGCAGGAAGTACGTGACAGGAAGCACGTGACAGGAAGCACGTGACAGGAAGCACGTGACAGGAAGCACGTGGCAGGAAGCACGTGGCAGGAAGCACGTGGCAGGAAGCACGTGGCAGGAAGCACGTGGCAGGAAGCACGTGGCAGGAAGCACGTGACAGGAAGCACGTGGCAGGAAGCACGTGGCAGGAAGCACGTGGCAGGAAGCACGTGACAGGAAGCACGTGGCAGGAAGCACGTGGCAGGAAGCACGTGGCAGGAAGCACGTGACAGGAAGCACGTGACAGGAAGCACGTGACAGGAAGCACGTGGCAGGAAGCACGTGGCAGGAAGCACGTGGCAGGAAGCACGTGACAGGAAGCACGTGGCAGGAAGCACGTGGCAGGAAGCACGTGGCAGGAAGCACGTGACAGGAAGCACGTGACA
Organism: Patagioenas fasciata; assembly: GCF_037038585.1. Taxonomy (NCBI): domain Eukaryota; kingdom Metazoa; phylum Chordata; class Aves; order Columbiformes; family Columbidae; genus Patagioenas; species Patagioenas fasciata. Next base: position 8,102 of record NC_092536.1, read on the forward strand.
GGAAGCACGTGGCAGGAAGCACGTGACAGGAAGCACGTGACAGGAAGCACGTGGCAGGAAGCACGTGGCAGGAAGCACGTGGCAGGAAGCACGTGGCAGGAAGCACGTGGCAGGAAGCACGTGACAGGAAGCACGTGGCAGGAAGCACGTGGCAGGAAGCACGTGGCAGGAAGCACGTGGCAGGAAGCACGTGACAGGAAGCACGTGACAGGAAGCACGTGACAGGAAGCACGTGGCAGGAAGCACGTGGCAGGAAGCACGTGACAGGAAGCACGTGACAGGAAATATATTTTTGTGTTTTTTAATTTTTGTGGGAGGAGTTGTGAAGGGGTTGGATGAGGTCTTCACGGGGCATGAAAGAGGTGTGAAGGGGGTGTGAAGGAGGTGTGAAAGGGGTGTGAAAGGGGTGTGAAAGGGGTGTCAAGCGTGGTGGTTATGTAATTTTTTTGTTTTTTTGTTATTATATGGTTTTAGCTGTGGTGGTGGTGAAAAAAAATTTTTGCCTAATTTGCATAATTAATTAGGTAATTTGCATAATTAATTAGTAAATTTTCTAATTAGTATTTGATTGTTACGGTTGTATGTTTTTATTAGGTTTGATTTCAGGTGTGGTTGGCTTTTGTAGGTGGTTGTTGTGTATTGAGTAGCTGTTGATTTTTGATGTTTATTTTTGTATGGAAAAAGAAGAAAAACTAAAAGTCCGGTGCAGCAGTAGGGGTTTGGGTGCTCTAGGGGAGTTCTGGAATTTATTTTTAATTTTTTTTTTTTCAAAATCCCCTAGAGCACCCAAAACCCTACTGCTGCACCTGAAAAAAATAGAGGAAGAAGCAATCCTTAGTTTATTTCTGAATTAAGACTGTATTTTATTTTATTTTTCTTTAGTTTATTGAAAATGACAAACTCATCTGATGTGACAGCCAAAAGAAACCCATCTGGAACTTGGCGCTCGCTGCCGTTCGACCTCTCCGACCGGTCCGCTCGCTCGAAGTCCGTCGAACTGACGCTCCGACACGGACGACTCAGATGTGCGTACCGATGAAGTCCGACGCCCAGGCGTACGAAGTCCGGCACGGAAGGTTGACACCGACTCCGGCGTGCCTGTAGATGGGGACCGAGTCCAACGTGCGTAGTGGCGAAGTCCGATGCGACCGTAGACGCAGACGGACCGAGTCTGACCCTCGCGCCGCTCGGGACAGATCACCGCATCGACGCGCTCTCGAAGCCTCTCGCGCCGGTGAAACTTCTCCGACTGAAAATGATGCCGCACGATGACGAGGTACGGCTGCTTTACTGCCTGTGTGAAGGAACTGACTCTGGTAGAGCTAGGTCCCTCAAACTCAATATTACCCAAGAAATTACAGGGAGTCGTAATAAATAGTAACATCGCATACAAACGGCTTGTTATATCGTCCTTCCCTTATCGCTATTACCGTAACACGGAAAACTCCCCCACGTTACTGCATTTTGTCGTAACCTGTCGCGGCGCCGAGGCTACGGGAAATATCGTGGCCTTCGTACGGAGCCGTCGCGAAGGTTCGTTCCGGACCGCGGCGATTTACGGACTCTTCGCGACCCCGTCCCTTTGACCGCGCCGCGGAAGGGACTCCTCCCTACTCTGACTCTTTAACCGAGTATCCTCCGGACGGATAACCGAAACTGCTAACACACGACTTGATAACATATTTTACCTATTTCCTTTATCACGCTAAGCAGAGAAGCCGACTCCTCTCTCTCACGGCATCCCTGACGTGGCGTTACGGAGGACGACGCGCTCCCGTCGCGACCCTGACCGACTCGTTGGCCGTTTGGTTCGACCACTGCCGGGGCGATCGCGACCGGCTTTCCGGGACCGTTCCCTAAACGAACCTCCCGGCCGCTACCGACCGAGACCGCAATCCGGAATGACCGTCACCTCAAAAGCTGCTCCCGGAGCCTGGACGATCCCCCCGCCTCCGAAACCACCGACCCGGTCGGACCCGAAACAAAACGCTGACCGTGAACTTCACCTGGCGGCCGGGACCTGGGAAAAAACACCCTCCTGGGGGGGCGGAGCATGGGAATCCCCTGTCAGTGGCTTCTTTTCCTATTTCAACTTTTTTCTCCTTTTCAGGTAAATTTCAAAATAAACCTGCAAAGAAAACAACTACCCCAGAACACAATCCTACCAGACGTCACAGCTAAACGGCACCGCTCGCTCCAATACCGAACCCACCGCCCTCTCGCACGGCAGCCGTTCTCCCGGCTCGAACCGTGGCCCCATGCCCGCGTCGCCCCTCGGGAACGTCGTTCCCGGGAGCCTGAAAAATGGCCCTGCCTGCCAAAACCCCGGTCCTACGGCCGACCCTGTGCAAACCTTGGTGACGAATGTCACCTCACAGAGTGGCCGGGACCGGGGAAAAAAAAACCCAGCCGGGGGAAAAAAAAAAAATCCCCCGGCTGGGGTTTTTTTATTCTATTTTAAAATTGAAATGTACCTGAAAAGGAAAAACCATTAAACTGCAAGGACAAAAGCCCACAACCCAGAAACACAAACACACCGAATCTCACAGCTCACCACACCGCTCATTCACCGACAAAGCCACCTCACGCATCACATCCATTGTCCCCTCTGTGCCGTCACCCCTCGGGAACGTTGTTCCCAGGAGCCTCGCATGGCCCTGCCTGCCAAAACCCCGGTCCTACGGCCTCCCGCCTCCGAACCTTGGCGACGAACGTCGCCTCACGGAGCGGCCGGGACCGGGGAAAAAAAAACCCAGCCGGGGGAAAAAAAAAAATCCCCCGGCTGGGGTTTTTTTATTCTATTTTAAAATTGAAATGTACCTGAAAAGGAAAAAACATTAACCTGCAAGGACAAAAACCCAGAACCCCAACTATACAAATGCGCCACAATCACACGGCTGACCGCACCGCTCATTCACCTACCAAACCCACCCCACCCTCACACAACACCCATCATCGCCTCTGTGCCGTCGCTCCTCGGGAACGTCGTTCCCGAGAGCCTCGAATGGCCCTGCCTGCCAAAACCCCGGTCCTACGGCCTCCCGCCTCCGAACCTTGGCGACGAACGTCGCCTCGCGGAGCGGCCGGGACCGGGGAAAAAAAAACCCAGCCGGGGGAAAAAAAAAAATCCCCCGGCTGGGGTTTTTTTATTCTATTTTAAAATTGAAATGTACCTGAAAAGGAAAAAACATTAACCTGCAAGGACAAAAGCCCACAACCCAGAAACACAAACGCACCAAATCTCACAGCTCACCACACCGCTCATTCACCCGACAAAGCCACCTCCCGCATCACAGCCACTCTCCCCTATGCACCATTGCCCCTCGGGAACGTTGTTCCCAGGAGCCTCAAATGGCCCTGCCTGCCAAAACCCCGGTCCTACGGCCGACCCCGTGCGAACCTTGGCGACGAACGTCGCCTCGCGGAGCGGCCGGGACCGGGGAAAAAAAAACCCAGCCGGGGGAAAAAAAAAAATCCCCCGGCTGGGGTTTTTTTATTCTATTTTAAAATTGAAATGTACCTGAAAAGGAAAAAACATTAACCTGCAAGGACAAAAGCCCACAACCCAGAAACACAAACGCACCGAATCTCACAGCTCACCACACCGCTCATTCACCCGACAAAGCCACCTCCCGCATCACAGCCACTCTCCCCTATGCACCATTGCCCCTCGGGAACGTTGTTCCCGGGAGCCTCAAATGGCCCTGCCTGCCAAAACCCCGGTCCTACGGCCGACCCCGTGCGAACCTTGGCGACGAACGTCGCCTCGCGGAGCGGCCGGGACCGGGGAAAAAAAAGCCCAGCCGGGGGAAAAAAAAAAAATCCCCTGGCTGGGGTTTTTTTATTCTATTTTAAAATTGAAATGTACCTGAAAAGGAAAAAACATTAACCTGCAAGGACAAAAACCCACAACCCCAACTATACAAATGCGTCACAATCACACGGCTCACCGCACCACTCATTCACCTACCAAACCCACCCCACGCCGCACCCATCGTCGCCTCTATGCCGTCACCCCTCGGGAACGTTGTTCCCGGGAGCCTCGAATGGCCCTGCCTGCCGAAACCCCGGCCCGAGGGCCGCCCGCCTCCGAACCTTGGCGACGAACGTCGCCTCGCGGAGCGGCCGGGACCGGGGAAAAAAAAACCCAGCCGGGGGAAAAAAAAAAAATCCCCCGGCTGGGGTTTTTTTATTCTATTTTAAAATCTAAAAGAACCTGAAAAGGAAAAACCATTAACCTGCAAGGACAACAACCCACAACCCAGAAACACAAACGCACCAGATCACACAGCTCAGCACACCGCTCATTCACCCGACAAAGCCACCCCACGCATCACAGCCATCGTCCCCTCTGCGCCGTCGCCCCTCGGGAACGTTGTTCCCAGGAGCCTCGAATGGCCCTGCCTGCCAAAACCCCGGTCCTACGGCCTCCCGCCTCCGAACCTTGGCGACGAACGTCGCCTCGCGGAGCGGCCAGGACCGGGGAAAAAAAAACCCAGCCGGGGGAAAAAAAAAAAATCCCCCGGCTGGGGTTTTTTTATTCTATTTTAAAATTGAAATTTACCTGAAAAGGAAAAAACATTAACCTGCAAGGACAAAAACCCACAACCCCAACTATACAAATGTGTCACAATCACACGGCTGACCGCACCGCTCATTCACCTACCAAACCCACCCCACCCTCACACGGGACCCGTCGTCCCCTCTGTGCCGTCGCTCCTCGGGAACGTCGTTCCCGAGAGCCTCGGATACGTCGTTCCCGAGAGCCTCGGATGGCCCTGCCTGCCAAAACCCCGGTCCTACGGCCTCCCGCCTCCGAACCTCGGCGACGAACGTCGCCTCGCGGAGCGGCCGGGACCGGGGAAAAAAAAACCCAGCCGGGGGAAAAAAAAAAAAATCCCCCGGCTGGGGATTTTTTATTCTAATATAAATTCTAAAAGAACCTGAAAAGGTAAACCATTAACCTGCAAGGACAAAAACCCACAACCCCAAAATACAAACGCACCAGATCACACAGCTCAGCACAACTCTCATTCACCTACCAAACCCACACTCACACTGCAGCCCTCGTCCCCTCTGTGCCGTCGCCCCTCGGGAACCCGGCTCCCGGGAGCCTCCGAAACGGCCCTGCCTGCCGAAACCCGGCCCGAGGGCCGCCCGCGTCCGAACCTCGGCGACGAACGTCGCCTCGCGGAGCGGCCGGGACCGGGGGAAAAACCCGGTCGGGGGGGATGGATCCCCCGGCTGGAGTTTTTTATTCTTTAACTTTGGAATTTACCTGAAAAGGAAAAAAAATTGAACCTCCAAGGACAAATAACTACAGCCCCGAGCCGCGTTCGCTCGAGGTTTCGCGCTATCCGAACGCTCTGCGCGTCGTCTACCCCGTCGACCGCTTGTTCCTCTCCCGAAGATTGGCTTGACACGGGGATTTCACGCTTGGCACTTATTTCCCTTGCCGTCCTTCGTATAGTTCTTGACCGCGGTGACCTATTCTCGCTCGGCTTCCCAATCCCGTCGATTACCGTGACCTCCTTCCTCTGAGATTCCGCGACTCAAACTCGCCCCGCGTCTCCGTCGCCGAACGCCGACGACACCCGCGATCCCCCCGACGTCGCTCGGTCTCGCCGGACGGCTTGGGCTGAGGCGGAATGTAATGGCGAGGGACGCTAATGCTAACTAGGAGGACAGAACATGCTAAGCGAATTCGGCTGAAACTTGATGCGGAGCGATTTCGACGTGGACGGGAGATGCCGAAGGCTACGGGGAGGTCTTTCCGTCGAGACGTGAGGTTGGGATCGGACCCCCTCGTTTTCTAAACTCCTCTGCGGACGGGAGCCCGGGTGCGGCCGGATCCGAACTCGGCCCCGCGCTGGATCTACGGTCGGCCTCCCGGCCGTGCGGGGGACAGGGAAAACACCTAAGATATTATATTGACATATGGCTAAAGGACTGGATGTGCACACCTGACTCCTTATACCGCTCAGCGTGAATTTCAGAATGGCATCGCTCTACGCCTCGGCGTCCGTACCACCCTTCCAGAGGCACGGGGACGGTTGATCGTGGTCTAAGTCCTCGGTCTATCGGGGCGACCTCTCGGGCAAAATCCGTGTAAATAACCGACCGAACGGAGCGGTACTGCGGGAAGGCTGACCGGAGCTGCCGCTTCTGCTGAGGTCCCGGCCGAGCGTGGAAATCCCTGGGTATTTATACCCTTACAAACTATTCACCCGCCCCTCTACGCTGCGATTCGGTCCGATAGCGATAGCCGAGTCTCCGGTCTTCTCGCTTCTGGGCGGATCCTTTGCGCCGACCTCGCGCCGGACTCGGCTCTGCGCGGCCGTAGATTCGGTTTACGGTCCGTGGGAGCATCCCGACGGCCTCGAACGTGGCGTTTTCGGCGACGGAAGCCTATTCCTGCGGGAACGTGTAAAGCGCGCCTTACGGGATGGGTGACGATCGGAGTCTGTAGCTGCTTTTGTTACCGTCGAGTAAAGGCTATAATTATGAGTGCTACATAGCCTAATAAAACGCCTTGTTATAAGTGAGTCGTGTTCACAATGTAGTCCCCTGCAAAAAAAAAATACAAAAAGATTTCATTAAAACAGGCTTTGTCTATGAAATAACAGCACACCACAGAAAACACTAGTCAACAATGGTCTCTGTAACAACTGCAAAACACCACTAAAAGGACTTGCAACTCCCCTGCCCCCAGCTACTGCGTCCCAGATGACTACTGGCTACACATTTTAACACGTCAACAGATTAACCGTGGACTCCTAGAGCTCACTCCACCCGCCCCTGACTCCACACCACCGGGCAGAGCAGCTCCGAGCCGAATGCGCACGTGCGCAGACCAACACACCACAGAACGTTACAGACGACATCATGTCAACAACACCAACAACACCCAACGATGGCAACAACTCCCAAGCACAGAGGCATTGATCAAAAGAACCTGCAGGGGGGTAGTGGTGTGGCGAGGAGCCTCCACTGCAACCCCAGAAAACAAAGGAGCCAAACGTCACGGCCCCTTATGAGACGGCGGCACTGGAGCACACACACGCAGAGACGGCGGCACTGGCGCACACACACGCAGAGACGGCGGCACTGGTGCACACACACGCAGAGACGGCGGCGGCACTGGCACACACACACGCAGAGGAGACGGCGGCACTGGCGCAGACACACGCAGAGGAGACGGCGGCGCTACTTAAAAACTTCAAGATGCTGGGAAGAAGTGCCAGTCCCTTAGACTGGAGTGGTACAGAGCAGAGCTGCTGATGCAGCCCAGAACTACACCATAAAACACAACTGAGCAGAAACATCCAAAATGCAAAAACCATTCACACTTTCAGCTACTGATACAATAAAACTGGGACCCAATTGGCGCTACGCCAATTGGCTCTGGCATTCAAAATCCCAGGACGGCGCCCGGGATCCCTGTCGGGTCCCTCAAACGCAATGAGACCCCGGGATCGTCTGACAGGCACAATGCAAGCCTCCCGACCTGCAACACAACACTGACACTGCTTAAAAACTTCAAGATGCTGGGAAGAAGTGCCAGTCCCTTAGACTGGAGGAGTACACAGCAGAGCTGCTGATGCAGCCCAGAACTACACCATAAAACCCAACTGAGCAGAAACATCCAAAATGCAAAAACCATTCACACTTTCAGCTACTGATACAATAAAACTGGGACCCAATTGGCGATACGCCAATTGGCTCTGGCGTTCAAAATCCCGGGATGGCGCCCGGGATCCCTGTCAAATCCCTCAAACGCGATGAGACTCCGGGATCGTCTGACAGGCACAACGCAAGCCTCCCGACCTGCAATACAACACTGACACTACTTAAAAACTTCAAGATGCTGGGAAGAAGTGCCAGTCCCTTAGACTGGAGGGGTACAGAGCAGAGCTGCTGATGCAGCCCAGAACTACACCATAAAACGCAACTGAGCAGAAACATCCAAAATGCAAAAACCATTCACACTTTCAACTACTGATACAAGAAAACCGGGACCCGATTGGCGCTACGCCAACTGGCACCGGCGTTCCGGATCCCGGGATGGCGCCCGGGATCCCTGTCGGGTCCCTCAAGTGCGACGAGACCCTGGGACCGTCTGACAGGCACGATGCGAGCCTCCCGACCTGCAATACAACACTGACACGAGGCTGGAGCTGCCCTGCCCGGGACACGCTGGCATCGCACTGTGAAGTTCCCTGGACCCTTCGCCTGCCCAAAAGGGACTGTTCCTGGATCACCCTTGCCCCAAAGAGAACTTTACCCCCCTCCCTGCAGTTCCCAACCCCTTCCCAGCCCCCCAGCCTCCACTTATCTTTCAGAGGGCCAAGAGACTGAATCCATCTTCAACAGAGGAAAACACCACATGTGCTGATGGAGATCTTCCTGCATCGCCGGGTTCCTCCTCGACATCTGCAATAACACAAGAAAACACACGCTCACTAAGCAGAGCGAGCACACAATATAAAGGCACAAGGCACATCTTCACTCTGACACCACGCACCCACCCACCTGCTTACGGCGCTCTGCTCGGCTCTTCCGTCGCTCTTTCGTGCCAGGTTGTCCCTCTGCATCTGAAATCAAGGTATTCAACAAGTCACCCAAATGCTCATCAACAGCTTGACCATTCCACAGGTCTGCTTTCTATTCAGGAATCCCACCCGACACACTAATTGAGTCCCTAAAACACTGGGGAAGGGACTGCCAGCTCCCCTGCCCACAGCTACTGCATCCCAGGTGACCGCACAACCTTTGCCTACACAATTGAATCTGTCAACAGATTAACCCTGGACTCCTAGAGTTCTCTCCACCCGCCCCTGACTCCACACCGCCGGGCAGAGCAGCTCCGAGCCGAACGTGCACGTGCGCAGACAAACGCGCCACAGAACGCTACGGACGACACGACCGCAACGGCACCGAAAACGCTCCGCAACGACAGCGACGCCAAAACCAGAGACGGCATCGATCCAAATGCCCTGCAGGGAGGCAGTGATGAGGCAAGGAGCCTCTTCCGCAGCCCCACGAAAAAGGAGCCCAACGTCACGGCCCCTTATGAGACGGCGGCTCTGGCGCGCACGCACGCACGCAGAGACGGCGGCTCTGGCGCGCACGCACGCACGCAGAGACGGCGGCTCTGGCGCGCACGCACGCACGCAGAGACGGCGGCTCTGGCGCGCACGCACGCACGCAGAGACGGCGGCTCTGGCGCGCACGCACGCACGCAGAGACGGCGGCTCTGGCGCGCACGCACGCACGCAGAGACGGCGGCTCTGGCGCGCACGCACGCACGCAGAGACGGCGGCTCTGGCGCGCACGCACGCACGCAGAGACGGCGGCTCTGGCGCGCACGCACGCACGCAGAGACGGCGGCTCTGGCGCGCACGCACGCACGCAGAGACGGCGGCTCTGGCGCGCACGCACGCACGCAGAGACGGCGGCTCTGGCGCGCACGCACGCACGCAGAGACGGCGGCTCTGGCGCGCACGCACGCACGCAGAGACGGCGGCTCTGGCGCGCACGCACGCACGCAGAGACGGCGGCTCTGGCGCGCACGCACGCACGCAGAGACGGCGGCTCTGGCGCGCACGCACGCACGCAGAGACGGCGGCTCTGGCGCGCACGCACGCACGCAGAGACGGCGGCTCTGGCGCGCACGCACGCACGCAGAGACGGCGGCTCTGGCGCGCACGCACGCACGCAGAGACGGCGGCTCTGGCGCGCACGCACGCACGCAGAGACGGCGGCTCTGGCGCGCACGCACGCACGCAGAGACGGCGGCTCTGGCGCGCACGCACGCACGCAGAGACGGCGGCTCTGGCGCGCACGCACGCACGCAGAGACGGCGGCTCTGGCGCGCACGCACGCACGCAGAGACGGCGGCGCTACTTAAAAACTTCAAGATGCTGGGAAGAAGTGCCAGTCCCTTAGACTGGAGGGGTACAGAGCAGAGCTGCCGATGCAGTCCAGAATGACACCATAAAACACTACTGAGCAGAAACATCCAAAACGCAAAAACCATCCACGCTTTCAGCTGCTGATACAAGAAAACCGGGACCCGATTGGCGCTACGCCAACTGGCACCGGCGTTCCGGATCCCGGGATGAGACCCTGGGATCCTCTGACAGGCACAATGCAAGCCCCCCGACCTGCAATACAACACTGACACGAGGCTGGAGCTGCCCTGCCCGGGACACGCTGGCATCGCACTGTGAAGTTCCCTGGACCCTTCACCTGCCCAAAAGGGACTGTTCCTGGAGCACCCTTGCCCCAAAGAGAACTTTACCCCCCTCCCTGCAGTTCCCAACCCCTTCCCAGCCCCCCAGCCTCCACTTATCTTTCAGAGGGCCAAGAGACTGAATCCATCTTCAACAGAGGAAAACACCACATGTGCTGATGGAGATCTTCCTGCATCGCCGGGTTCCTCCTCGACATCTGCAATAACACAAGAAAACACACGCTCACTAAGCAGAGCGAGCACACAATATAAAGGCACAAGGCACATCTTCGCTCTGACACCACGCACCCACCCACCTGCTTACGGCGCTCTGCTCGGCTCTTCCGTCGCTCTTTCGTGCCAGGTTGTCCCTCTGCATCTGAAATCAAGGTATTCAACAAGTCACCCAAATGCTCATCAACAGCTTGACCATTCCACAGGTCTGCTTTCTATTCAGGAATCCCACCCGACACTCTAATTGAGTCCCTAAAACACTGGGGAAGGGACTGCCAGCTCCCCTGCCCACAGCTACTGCATCCCAGATGACCGCACAACCTTTGCCTACACAATTGAATCTGTCAACAGATTAACCCTGGACTCCTAGAGCTCACTCCACCCACCCCTGACTCCACACCGCCGGGCAGAGCAGCTCCGAGCCGAACGTGCACGTGCGCAGACAAACGCGCCACGGAACGCTATGGACGACACGACCGCAATGGCACCGAAAACGCTCCGCAACGACAGCGACGCCAAAACCAGAGACGGCATCGATCAAAACGCCCTGCAGGGAGGCAGTGATGAGGCAAGGAGCCTCTTCTGCAGCCCCACGAAAAAGGAGCCCAACGTCACGGTCCCTTATGAGACGGCGGCACTGGTGTACACACACACGCAGAGACGGCGGCACTGGCGCACACACACAGAGGAGACGGCGGCACTGGCGCACACACACGCAGAGAGAGACGGCGGCACTGGCGCACACACACAGAGGAGACGGCGGCACCGGCGCACACACACGCAGAGGAGACGGCGGCACGACCTAAGAACTTCTTCCCAGCATCTTGAAGTGCCAGTCCCTGGGACTGGAGGGTAGAGAGCAGAGCTGCTGAAGCAGCCCAGAATGACACCATAAATCACAACTGACCAGAAACGTCCAAAATGCAAGCACCGTCCACGCTTTTGGCTGATGATACAATAATCCAGCACCCGACTGGCACTACGCCAATTAACACCAGCATTCCGGATCCCGGGATGGCACCTGAGAGGCCCGTTGGGCCCCCGGAGCGCAGCGAGACCCCGGGATCGTCTGACAGACGCGAGGCAGGCTTCCCGAACTACACGACAACGCAGACGCAGGCTGGAGCTGCCCTGCCCGGCACGTGCTGGCATCGCGCTGTAAAGTTCCCTGGGCCCTTTACCCACCCAAAGGGGACTTTTCCTGGACAGCCCTTTCCCTTATCGGAACTTTACCCCCAGCCCTGCGATTCCCGGCCCCTTCCTGGCCCCCGTGCCTCCACTTATCTTTCAGAGGGCCGAGGGATCGAATCCACCTTCGACAGAGAAAACGCCACGTGTGCTAACGGAGATGTTCCTGCATCGCCGGGGTCCTCTTCAACATCTACGGTAACACGAGAAAACACACGCTCACTAAGCCGTGCCAGCACACGGTATTGCGGGGTAAACGCCGACTCCTCCCACGACACCCACCTCCTAAGTTCCTCGGCGTTCCGTTCGGCGCGTCGTGTCACGGGTGCGGTCAGAAACCCTCGTCGCTCGTAACGCCTAAGACAGCGAGAAACGAAAGAACTGTAGGGCTTGGAGCGAGTCCCCAGCCCCACGCTCCTCCTCGCCCATACCCCGGCTCACCAGAAACGTTCCTCCGAGTCCAAAGGGCCCAAAAGGAGCCTGCAAAACAAGAAGGAAACGCTGAACCGAGTCACCACGCGACACCGGGCTCCTCGACACCCGCCGCCGCCTCACCTTCTCGGCTGCTGGTCGGCGTGCGGCTTCGCCCCTCCGAGCCGGTCTGCGGCACCTGCGAAAACAAAGGCACCTGCTCAGACACTACCTGAAAACAGCCTGCCCGCAGACAATTCCATCTCCCGCTCCTTTACCTTGGCCGCTCGCCCGCCTGGCCGCCCTTGCTTTTGACTGCAACGCTGTTGACCACAGAGGTTCAGCTGCCGCCTGTAAAACACAACCAAAGGACGCTCACACCTGCACTGGCAACACGGGACCTGAAACGAGCTGCTGCTCTGGCCAAACACTCGTTCCTCACCTTGCCCGAGGAGCTGCGGTGCCGATACCCAGCTTTCCTCTTCGCTTCGCACCTGTAAAACAGACAAACAACCAAACTTAGATAAAGACAGAGGGCACATCTTCCCTCTGACACCACGCACCGACCCACCTGCTTACGGCGCTCTGCTCGGCTCTTCCGTCGCTCTTTCGTGCCAGGTTGTGCCTCTGCATCTGAAATCAAGGTATTCAACAAGTCACCCAGATGCTCATCAGCAGCTTGACCATTCCACAGGTCTGCTTTCTATTCAGGAATCCCACCCGACACACTAATTGAGTCCCTAAAACACTGGGGAACAGACTGCCAGCTCCCCTGCCCACAGCTACTGCATCCCAGGTGACCGCACAACCTTTGCCTACACAATTGAATCTGTCAACAGATTAACCCTGGACTCCTAGAGTTCTCTCCACCCGCCCCTGACTCCACACCGCCGGGCAGAGCAGCTCCGAGCCGAACGTGCGCATGCGCAGACAAACGCACCACAGAACGCTATGGACGACACGACCGCAACGGCACCGAAAACGCTCTGCAACGACAGTGACCCAAAACCAGAGACGGCATCAATCCAAATGCCCTGCAGGGAGGCAGTGATGAGGCATTGAGCCTCTTCTGCAGCCCCATGAAAAAGAAAAGGGAGCCGAACGTCACGGCCCCTTACAAGACGGCGGCACTGGCGCACACACACACGCAGAGACGGCGGCACTGGCGCACACACACGCAGAGGAGACGGCGGCACTGGCGCGCACACACGCAGAGGAGACAGCGGCACGACCTAAAAACTTCTTCCCAGCATCTTGAAGTGCCAGTCCCTGGGACTGGAGGGGTAGAGAGCAGAGCTGCTGATGCAGCCCAGATTGACACCATAAATCACAACTGACCACAAACATCCAAAACGCAAGAACCACCCACGCTTTTGGCTGATGATACAATAATCCAGCACCCGATTGGCTCTACGCCAATTAACACCGGCATTCCGGATCCCGGGATGGCACCTGAGAGGCCCGTTGGGCCCCCGGAGCGCAGCGAGACCCCGGGATCGTCTGACAGACGCGAGGCAGGCTTCCCGAGCTACACGACAACGCAGACGCAGGCTGGAGCTGCCCTGCCCGGCACGTGCTGGCGTCGCGCTGTAAAGTTCCCTGGGCCCTTTACCCACCCAAAGGGGACTTTTCCTGGACAGCCCTTTCCCTCATCAGAACTTTACCCCCCTCCCTGCGATTCCCGGCCCCTTCCCGGCCCCCGTGCCTCCACTTATCTTTCAGAGGGTTGTGGGACCAAATCCACCTTCGACAGAGAAAACGCCACGTGCGCTAACGGAGATGTTCCTGCATTGCCGGGGTCCTCTTCAACATCTACAGTAACACGAGAAAACACACGCTCACTAAGCCGTGCCAGCACACGGTATCGCGGGGTAAACGCCGACTCCTCCCGCAACACCCACCTCCTCCTAAGATCCTCGGCGTTCCGTTCGGCGCGTCGTGTCACGGGTGCGGTCACAAACCCTCATCGCTCGTTACGCCTAAGACAGCGAGAAACAAAAGAACTGTAGGGCTTGGAGCGAGTCCCCAGCCCCACGCTCCTCCTCGCCCATACCCCGGCTCACCAGAAACGCTCCTCCGAGTCCAAAGGGCCCAAAAGGAGCCTGCAAAACAAGAAGGAAACGCTGAACCGAGTCACCACGCGACACCGGGCTCCTCGACACCCGCCGCCGCCTCACCTTCTCGGCTGCTGACCGGCGTGCGGCTTCGCCCCTCCGAGCCGGTCCGCGGCACCTGCGAAAACAAAGGCACCCGCTCGGACACTGCTCAAAAACAGCCCGCCCGTAGACGGGCCCGTCTACCGCTCCTTTACCTTGGCCGCTCGCCCACCTGCCTGCCCACCCTTGCTTTTGACTGCAACGCTGTTGACCACAGAGGTTCAGCTGCAGCCTGTAAAACACAACCCAATGACGCTCACACCTGCACTGGCAACACGGGACCTGAAATGAGCTGCTGCTTCGGCCCGACGCTCATTGTTTGCCTTGCCCGAGGACCTGCGGTGCTAATACCCAGGTTTCCTCTTCGCTTCTATGAAAGAGACAAATGACCAAACTTACATAGAGCCACACGGCACATCTTCCCGCTGGCACCACACACCGACCCACCTGCTTATGGCACGCTGCTCGCCTCTTCTGTTGCTCTTTCGTACCAAGTCATCCCTCTACCTCTGAAAACAAGGTATTCAACAAGTCACCGGGACGCTCATCAAGCGCTTGACCATTCCACAGGTTTGCTTTCTATTCAGGAATCCCACCCGACACTCTAATTGAGTCCCTAAAACACTGGGGAACGGACTGCCAGCTCCCCTGCCCACAGCTACTGCATCCCAGATGACCGCACAACCTTTGCCTACACAATTGGATCTGTCAACAGATTAACCCTGGACTCCTAGAGTTCTCTCCACCCGCCCCTGACTCCACACCGCCGGGCAGAGCAGCTCCGAGCCAAACGTGCACGTGCGCAGACAAACGCGTCACAGAACGCTATGGACGACACGACCGCAACGGCACCGAAAACGCTCTGCAACGACAGTGACCCGAAACCAGAGACGGCATCAATCCAAATGCCCTGCAGGGAGGCAGTGATGAGGCATTGAGCCTCTTCTGCAGCCCCATGAAAAAGAAAAGGGAGCCGAACGTCACGGCCCCTTACGAGACGGCGGCACTGGCGCACACACACGCAGAGGAGACGGCGGCACTGGCGCACACACACGCAGAGGAGACGGCGGCACTGGCGCACACACACGCAGAGGAGACGGCGGCACTGGCGCACACACACGCAGAGGAGACGGCGGCACTGGCGCACACACACGCAGAGGAGACGGCGGCACTGGCGCACACACACGCAGAGGAGACGGCGGCACTGGCGCACACACACGCAGAGGAGACGGCGGCACTGGCGCACACACACGCAGAGGAGACGGCGGCACTGGCGCACACACACGCAGAGGAGACGGCGGCACTGGCGCACACACACGCAGAGGAGACGGCGGCACTGGCGCACACACACGCAGAGGAGACGGCGGCACGACCTAAGAACTTCTTCCCAGCATCTTGAAGTGCCAGTCCCTGGGACTGGAGGGGTAGAGAGCAGAGCTGCTGATGCAGCCCAGATTGACACCATAAATCACAACTGACCACAAACATCCAAAACGCAAGAACCACCCACGCTTTTGGCTGATGATACAATAATCCAGCACCCGATTGGCTCTACGCCAATTAACACCGGCATTCCGGATCCCGGGATGGCACCTGAGAGGCCCGTTGGGCCCCCGGAGCGCAGCGAGACCCCGGGATCGTCTGACAGACGCGAGGCAGGCTTCCCGAGCTACACGACAACGCAGACGCAGGCTGGAGCTGCCCTGCCCGGCACGTGCTGGCGTCGCGCTGTAAAGTTCCCTGGGCCCTTTACCCACCCAAAGGGGACTTTTCCTGGATGGCCCTTTCCCTTATCAGAACTTTACCCCCCTCCCTGCGATTCCCGGCCCCTGTGCCTCCACTTATCTTTCAGAGAGCCGAGGGACGGAATCCACCTTCCACAGAGGAAAACGCCACGTGCGCTAACAGGGATCTTCTCGCAGTTGTCGCTTTCTCCATCGTCGCCTACGGTAAGGAAAGCGAGGACACGCATGCTATAGAGCGCCCAAATAATATTTATCCGTAGTAGCCTACGGTTCGTTGCTCACCTTGGCTGAGTTCTGGGAGGTACATTTGAATGATCCACCGGGGATCGCCGCACGCTGCAAAGGTTCTGGAGACGAGATGCTTCTCCAGGAGAAGAGATTATATTAACAACTATTAATACAGCAATACAAACCGAAAAACAACACTCCATCTCCATCGTGGTCAGGAGTTTTGGGAAAATGCAAAGCACCTGGAAATGAATCAACAAATGAAACATAATGAGAAACAACTCTTCTACTACAGCTATTGTTAAACCTTCGCTGTCCCTGAAGCTCTTACGTCAAACAGGCACCTCTGCTTGTCCAAAGACATCTGCCCACTTAGATTAAACGTCTCAAAAGCTGCTGGCTGCTGAAGGAGCAGCAGAGAACCACCACCCAAGCTGCCCTGGAGCAGAAAGAGCTCCCTGCCCGGGGACCGGGGCTCAAATACCCAGGGCTCCGCCCACCCCTTCCCACAAACCCCTGGGAAAGGGGCGGGGTCATTCACCCCAGACCCCCTCACCACCCTTACCAAATTACCTGGAATCTCCCTGAAAATGACAGCGCCTGCACTTTATTGCTGCTATTGCAGCTACAATGAGATTGAGTATGGATTTCAACTTAGTTTTTCTAGGGAGCAAATAGAAAGTGAAATACCACCACCAGCACTCCAGCATCTTCATTGTAGTCAGGAATTTCAGGAAAACGCAAAGGACCTGGAATTGAATCAACAAATGAAAAATAATGACAAACAACCTTTCTACTACAACTGCTACTGAACCTTTGCTGCTCCTGAAGCTCTTACGTCAAACAGACACCTCCGCTTGTCCAAAGACATCTGCCCATTTGGATTAAACAGCTCAAAAGCTGCTGGCTGCTGAAGGAGCAGCAGAGAACCACCACCCAAGAGGCTCTGGAGCAGAATGAGCTCCCTGCCCGGGGACCGGGGCTCAAATACCCAGGGCTCCGCCCACCCCTTCCCACAAACCCCTGGGAAAGGGGCGGGGTCATTCACCCCAGACCCCCTCACCACCCTTACCAAATTACCTGGAATCTCCCTGAAAATGACAGCGCCTGCACTTTATTGCTGCTATTGCAGCTACAATGAGATTGAGTATGGATTTCAACTTAGTTTTTCTAGGGAGCAAATAGAAAGTGAAATACCACCACCAGCACTCCAGCATCTTCATTGTAGTCAGGAATTTCAGGAAAACGCAAAGGACCTGGAATTGAATCAACAAATGAAAAATAATGACAAACAACCTTTCTACTACAACTGCTACTGAACCTTTGCTGCTCCTGAAGCTCTTACGTCAAACAGACACCTCCGCTTGTCCAAAGACATCTGCCCATTTGGATTAAACAGCTCAAAAGCTGCTGGCTGCTGAAGGAGCAGCAGAGAACCACCACCCAAGAGGCTCTGGAGCAGAATGAGCTCCCTGCCCGGGGACCGGGGCTCAAATACCCAGGGCTCCGCCCACCCCTTCCCACAAACCCCTGGGAAAGGGGCGGGGTCATTCACCCCAGACCCCCTCACCACCCTTACCAAATTACCTGGAATCTCCCTGAAAATGACAGCACCTGCACTTTATTGCTGCTATTGCAGCTACAATGAGACCGAGTATGGATCTCAACTTAGTTTTTCTAGGGAGCAGATAGAAAGTGAAATACAACTGCCAGCGCTCCATCTCCATTGTAGTCAGGAATTTTCGGAAAATGCAAAGCAGCTGGAACCGAATCAATGAATGAAACATAATGACAAACAACCTTTCTACTACAGCTGCTACTGAACCTTGGCTGCTCCTGGAGCTCGTACCTCGAACAGACACCTCCGCTTCTCCAAAGACGTCTGCCCACGTAGATTAAACGGCTCAAAAGCTGCCGAGGGGAGGGGTCGATCGTCCCAGACCCCGCCCACCACCCTTATAAAATCACCTGGACCCTAACTAGAAATGACAGCACCTGTGGGAGATTTAAGGGATGTTCTTAAGGTTGTTGTGCGGATGGGTTTCTGTTAGGTTGAGATTTATTTCTGACCTAGACAAAGCGACTCCGAGGCCGGCGCGAAGGCTGAAAAACACCACCTGTTATGAGGGTGAGGTAATTCTATAATAACAAGACCCGAACGTGGACGATATCCGATCAGCCGACGCGTGTTTGGAACGTGGACGCTTATCGGGAAATAACTGCGTATACAAGGAGGCTTGTCTCCGCAATAAATGGCTTCGCTTGAACTCGTGTTGAGTTGCGTGGAGTCCGTGAGTTTGCGCCCTCGCGAGCGGAGACCCCGACGTGATCCCTAAGGAGAATTTACGGAAGGCTTGCGACCGCTGCGGGGAGCGAGCCCCAGCTGGAACGGCTCGGCTGGACCGGGACCGGGACGCGGGCTGCGGGCTGCGTGACTCCCGATTGACGGCTACGGAGCGACAGAGGAGGGATGAAGGATCCGATATCGTCGCAACGGACGCCCAAAGAGGAGCGAGAGGAGATGGGGCAGAATATTTTTAAAGAAGAAGAAGAAATACTGGGGGGTTCTCCCGCATATTCTCTCTAAGAGAGGGGTGAAGTATGAGGAGAGTAACCTCAAAACACTGTTCATTTGGTGCAGAGGCAGTGGGTTTCCTGCTGAACTGTTAGGAGTTTTTCAAATAGAGACCTGGGAAAAAGTGGGAACTGTGTTGTGGAAGGCGATTAGTCGCAGTGAAAAATATATTCTCGGCCTTGTAACCACCTGTAAACTGGTAATTACTACGGTGAAGCAATTAAAACCTGGAAAGACTGTTATGAGCATTAGTGACTCAAAACTTTAACTTGAACTTTGGGATGATAGCTAAAATCCTAACCCTAAACCCTAACCCGGTGTGAAGTGGCCGGGGGGGAGGTGTGTTTACCTCATTTGCATATTTAATGAGGTAGTTTTCATAATCGGGTTTAATTTCCATAATCAGGGTCTCATTTGTTTCGTGTGTGTTTGGCTGTTTATTGTTTGAGTATTTCCTAGGGGTACGGCAATGTCATGTAATGGATCGGAACGTGTAATTTAGTTTTTTCTTCTTTTTCCACACAAAATACCTACAAGTCTGGTGCAGCAGTAGGGCTGTGGAAGCTCTAGGGGAGGACTGGAATTATTAATTAATTAATCAATTAGTTAATAATTAATTAAATGAATAATTCCAGTCCTTCGCCATCACAATCGCACAGCAGTGAACTCGTAAGAGCAAAGCAGCCATCTGACAGACGCGCTCAGAACCAGGCGAGGCTGGGGTCACAAAAACGGACTCGCATTGTGGTAACATCACTTTATTTATTGCCCCCCCCCGACCCCCGTGCTTTAAGGTGGGTTGCGCGGGAGTGGGCGGAGTCTTCAGAGGCACCGACGAATCAGCTGAGAGCGATGGTCACCTGCGGGAGGAGCTCGGCCAGGCGGGCGCAGCGATCGGGGGCGGCAGCCAAGGGCGTGTCGGCCAATCGGATGCGGCGCAGCTGGGGGCAGGCGGCCAATGGGGTGAGGGCGGAGGCGTCGCCAATCGCTAAGGTCAGAGTCAAAGGGAAGAACCAATCAGAGCCTGACCCCAGCACCCCCAGTTCACCACAGTTCACGCCAGTTCACCCCAGTTCTCTTTGATCCCGTCGCACTGATCCCCATTGACCCCCACTGACCCCTCAGTGCCTCCCAGTCCCTCCAGTGTCCCCTTGGTTCTCACGGTTTCCATGGAGATCCAGTTCCTCCAGGTGGGGGAGGGGTGGGAAACCCTGCAGAGTTGTGACCTCGTTGAGTGACAAGTCCAGAACCTGCAGGGGAGGGGCAGCCAGATGCTTGGGTCCCTCCTGAACTCCTAGGTCCCCTCTGAACTCCTGGGTTATCCCCTGAACTCCTGGGTCCCCTCAGAACTCCTGGGTCCCCTCCTGAACTCCTGGGTGGGTCCCTCGTCATCTCTTGGGTCCCCCTCCTCATCTCTTGGGTCCCTCCGGAACTCTTGGGTCCTTTGGGGCACTCCTGGGTCCCGCCCTGAACTCCTGGGTCCCCTCCTGAACTCTGGATCCTTTAAGGCACTCATGGGTGTCCTCCTGAACTGCTGGGGGGGTCCCCTCCTGAACTCCTGGATCCCTCCTGAACTCCTGGGTCCCCTCCAGAACTCTTAGGTCCCCTCTTGAAATCTTGGGTCCTTTGGGGCACTCTTGGGTCCCCTCAGAACTCCTGGGTCCTTTGGGGCACTCCTGGGTCCTTTGGGGCACTCCTGGGTCCTTTGGGGCACTGCTGGGTCCCCTCCTGAACTCCTGGGTCCCCTCCTGAACTCTTGGGTCCTTTGGGGCACTCCTGGGTCCCCCCTGAACTCCTGGCTCCCCTCCTGAACTCTTGGGTCCCCTTCTAAGCTCTCAGGTCTGGCCCTGAACTCCTGGGTCCCCCCTGAACTCTTGGGTGGGTCCCCCCCTGAACTCTTGGGTGGGTCCCCCCCTGAACTCTTGGGTCCCCCCCTGAACTCTTGGGTCCCCCCCTGAACTCTTGGGTCCCCTCCGGAACTCTTGGGTCCTTTGGGGCACTCCTGGGTCCCCTCCTGAACTCCTGGCTGGGTCCCCTCCTGAACTCCTGGCTGGGTCCCCCCCTGAACTCTTGGGTCCCCCCCTGAACTCTTGGGTCCCTCCTGAACTCTTGGGTGCTTTGGGGCACTCCTGGGTCCCCTCCTGAACTCCTGGGTCCCCTCCTGAACTCCTGGGTCCCCTCCTGAAGTCTTGGATCCCCTCCTGAACTCCTGGGTGGGTCCCCTCCTGAATTCCTGGGTCCCCCCCTGAACTCCTGGCTCTTGTCCTGAACTCTTGGGTCCCCTTCTAAGCTCTCGGGTCCCCCCTGAACTCTTGGGTCCCCTCCTGAACTCCTGAGTCCCCTCAGAACTCCTGTGTTCCCCCCTGAACTCCTGGATCCTTTGGGGCACTCCTGGGTCCCCTCCTGAACTCTTGGGTCCCTTGGGGCACTCCTGGGTCCCTCCTGAACTCTGGATCCTTTGGGGCACTCCTGGGTCCCGCCCTGAACTCTTGGGTCCCCTTCTAAGCTCTTGGGTCCCCTCCCGAACTGCTGGGTCCCCTCCCGAACTCCTGGGTCCCCTCAGAACTCCTGGGTGGGTCCCTGCCATGAACTCTTGGGTCCCTCCTGAACTCTTGGGTCCCTCCTGAACTCTTGGGTCCCTCCTGAACTCTTGGGTGCTTTGGGGCACTCCTGGGTCCCCCCGGAACTCCTGGCTCCCCTCCTGAACACTTGGGTCCCCTTCTAAGCTCTCAGGTCCCACCCTGAACTCCTGGGTCGCTCCTGAACTCCTGGGTGGGTCCCCTCCTGAACTCTTGGGTCCCCTCCTGAACTCTTGGGTCCCCTCCTGAACCCCTGGCTGGGTCCCCTCCTGAACTCTTGGGTCCCTCCTGAACTCTTGGGAGGTTTGGGGCACTCCTGGGTGGGTCCCTCCTGAACTCCTGGGTGGGTCCCTCCTGAACTCCTGGGTGGGTGCCTCCTGAACTCCTGGGTGGGTCCCTCCTGAACTCCTGGCTCCTGTCCTGAACTCTTGGGTCCCCTTCTAAGCTCTCGGGTCCCCCCTGAACTCTTGGGTCCCCTCCTGAACTCCTGAGTCCCTCCTGAATTCCTGGGGGGGTCCCTCCTGAACTCCTAGGTCCTTTGGGGCACTGCTGGGTCCCTCCTGAACTCTTTGGTCCCCCCTGAGCTCTTGGGGGCCCCCCTGAACTCCTGGGTCCCCTCCTGACCTCGTGGGTTACTCCCTGAACTCCTGGGTCCTTTGGGGCACTGCTGGGTCCCTCCTGAACTCCTGGGTGGGTCCCCCCCTGAACTCTTGGGTCCCCTCCCGAATTCCTGGGTCCCTCCGGAACTCCTGGGTCCTTTGGGGCACTGCTGGGTCCCCTCAGAGCTCTCGGGTCCCCTCCTGAACTCCTGAGTCCCCTCAGAACTCCTGGGTCCGCTCCTAAACTCCTGGGTGGGTCCCCCCCTGAAATCTTGGGTCCCCCCCTGAACTCTTGGGTCCCTCTTGAACTCCTGTGTTCCCCCCTGAACTCCTGTGTTCCCCCCTGAACTCCCGGGTCCGTTGGGGCACTGCTGGGTCCCCCCCTGAACTCTTGGGTCCCTCCTGAACTCTTGGGTGCTTTGGGGCACTCCTGGGTCCCCCCTGAACTCCTGGCTCCCCTCCTGAACTCTTGGGTCCCCTTCTAAGCTCTCAGGTCTGGCCCTGAACTCCTGGGTCCCTCCTGAACTCCTGGGTGGGTCCCCCCCTGAAGTCTTGGGTCCCCCCCTGAACTCTTGGGTCCTTTGGAGCACTCCTGGGTCCCCTCAGAACTCCTGGGTTCCCTCCTGAACTCTTGGGTCCCTCTTGAACTCTTGGGTCCCCTCCTGAATTCCTGGGTCCCCCCCTGAACTCCTGGGTGGGTCCCCTCCTGAATTCCTGGGTCCCCCCTGAACTCCTGGCTCCTGCCTTGAACTCTTGGGTCCCCTTCTAAGCTCTCGGGTCCCCCCTGAACTCTTGGGTCCCCTCCTGAACTCCTGAGTCCCCTCAGAACTCCTGTGTTCCCCCCTGAACTCCCGGGTCCTTTGGGGCACTGCTGGGTCCCCTCCTGAACTCTTGGGTCCCTCCTGAACTCTTGGGTCCCTCCTGAACTCTTGGGTACTTTGGGGCACTCCTCGGTCCCCTCCTGAACTCCTGGGTCCCCTCCTGAACTCCTGGGTCCCCTCCTGAACTCTTGGGTCCCCTCCTGAACTCCTGGGTGCTTTGGGGCACTCCTCGGTCCCCCTGGAACTCCTGGCTCCCCTCCTGAACTCTTGGGTCCCCTTCTAAGGTCTGAGGTCCCACCCTGAACTCCTGGGTCCCCTCCTGAACTCTTGGGTCCCTCCTGAACTCTTGGGTCATTTGGGGCACTCCTGGGTCCCCTCCTGAACTCCTGGCTGGGTCCCCTCCTGAACTCCTGGCTGGGTCCCCTCCTGAACTCCTGGGTGGGTCCCCTCCTGAACTCTTGGGTCCCCTGCTGAACTCCTGGGTGGGTCCCCTCCTGAACTCTTGGGTCCCCTCCTGAACTCTTGGGTCCTTTGGGGCACTCCTGGGTCCCCTCAGAACTCCTGGGTGGGACCCCCCCTGAACTCCTGGCTCCTGTCCTGAACTCTTGGGTCCCCTTCTAAGCTCTGGGGTCCCCCCTGAACTATTGGGTCCCCTCCTGAACTCCTGAGTCCCTCCTGAACTCCTGGGTGGGTCCCTCCTGAACTCCAGGGTCCTTTGGGGCACTGCTGGGTCCCTCCTGAACTGCTGGGTCCCTCCTGAACACTTGGGTCCCCTCCCGAATTCCTGGGTCCCTCCCGAACTCCTGGGTCCTTTGGGGCACTGCTGGGTCCCCTCAGAACTCTCGGGTCCCCTCCTGAACTCCTGAGTCCCCTCAGAACTCCTGGGTCCGCTCCTAAACTCCTGGGTGGGTCCCCCCCTGAACTCTTGGGTCCCCTCCTGAACTCCTGGGTCCCCTCCTGAACTCCTGGCTCCTGTCTTGAACTCTTGGGTCCCCTTCTAAGCTCTCGGGTCCCCCTTGAACTCTTGGGTCCCCTCCTGAACTCCTGAGTCCCCTCACAACTCCTGTGTTCCCCCCTGAACTCCCGGGTCCTTTGGGGCACTGCTGGGTCCCCTCCTGAACTCTTGGGTCCCATCCTGAACTCTTGGGTCCCTTGGGGCACTCCTGGGTCTCCCCCGAACTCCTGAGTCCCCTCAGAACTCCTGGGTCCGCTCCTAAACTCCTGGGTGGGTCCCCCCCTGAACTCTTGGGTCCCCCCTTGAACTCTTGGGTCCCCCCTGAACTCTTGGGTCCCCCCCTGAACTCTTGGGTCCCCTCCTGAACTCTTGGGTCCTTTGGAGCACTCCTGGGTCCCCCCTGAACTCCTGGGTCCCCTCCTGAACTCTTTGGTCCCCTTCTAAGCTCTCAGGTCTCGCCCTGAACCCCTGGGTCCTTCCTGAACTCTTGGGTCCCCTCCGGAACTCTTGGGTCCTTTGGGGCACTCTTGGGTCCCCTCCGGAACTCTTGGGTCCTTTGGGGCACTCCTGGGTCCCCTCCTGAACTCCTGGCTCGGTCCCCTCCTGAACTCCTGGGTCCCCTCCTGAACTCCTGGCTGGGTCCCCCCCTGAACTCTTGGGTGCTTTGGGGCACTCCTGGGTCCCCTCCTGAACTCCTGAGTCCCCTCCTGAACTCTTGGGTCCCCCCCTGAACTCTTGGGTCCCTCCTGAACTCTTGGGTGCTTTGGGGCACTCCTCGGTCCCCCCAGAACTCCTGGCTCCCCTCCTGAACTCTTGGGTCCCCTTCTAAGGTCTCAGGTCCCCTCCTGAACTCCTGGGTCCCCTCCTGAACTCTTGGGTCCCTCCTGAACTTTTGGGTGCTTTGGGGCACTCCTGGGTCCCCCCTGAACTCCTGGGTCCCCCCTGAACTCCTGGGTCCCCTCCTGAACTCTTGGGTCCCTCCGGAACTCTTGGGTCATTTGGGGCACTCCTGGGTCCCCTCCTGAACTCCTGGGTGGGTCCCCTCCTGAACTCCTGGGTGGGTCCCCTCCTGAACTCCTGGGTGGGTCCCCTCCTGAACTCCTGGGTGGGTCCCCTCCTAAACTCTTGGGTCCCTCCTGAACTCTTGGGTCCTTTGGGGCACTCCTGGGTGGGTCCCCCCCTGAACTCCTGGCTCCTGTCCTGAACTCTTGTGTCCCCTTCTAAGCTCTGGGGTCCCCCCTGAACTATTGGGTCCCCTCCTGAACTCCTGAGTCCCTCCTGAACTCCTGGGTGGGTCCCTCCTGAACTCCTGGGTCCTTTGGGGCACTGCTGGGTCCCTCCTGAACTCCTGGGTCCCTCTTGAACACTTGGGTCCCCTCCTAAACTCCTGGGTGGGTCCCCCCCTGAACTCTTGGGTCCCCCCCTGAACTCTTGGGTCCTTTGGAGCACTCCTGGGTCCCCCCTGAACTCCTGGGTCCCCTCCTGAACTCTTTGGTCCCCTTCTAAGCTCTCAGGTCTCGCCCTGAACTCCTGGGTCCTTCCTGAACTCTTGGGTCCCCTCCGAACTCTTGGGTCCTTTGGGGCACTCCTGGGTCCCCTCCTGAACTCCTGGCTGGGTCCCCTCCTGAACTCCTGGGTCCCCTCCTGAACTCCTGGCTGGGTCCCCCCCTGAACTCTTGGGTCCCCCCCTGAACTCTTGGGTCCCCCCCTGAACTCTTGGGTCCCTCCTGAACTCTTGGGTGCTTTGGGGCACTCCTGGGTCCCCTCCTGAACTCTTGGGTCCCCTCCTGAACTCTTGGGTCCCCTCCTGAAGTCTTGGGTCCTTTGGAGCACTCCTGGGTTCCCCCCTGAACTCTTGGGTCCCTCTTGAACTCTTGGGTCCCCTCCTGAACTCTTGGGTGGGTCCCCTCCTGAATTCCTGGGTCCCCCCCTGAACTCCTGGGTGGGTCCCCTCCTGAATTCCTGGGTCCCCCCCTGAACTCCTGGCTCTTGTCTTGAACTCTTGGGTCCCCTTCTAAGCTCTCGGGTCCCCCCTGAACTCTTGGGTCCCCTCCTGAACTCCTGAGTCCCCACAGAACTCCTGTGTTCCCCCCTGAACTCCTGGGTCCTGTGGGGCACTCCTGGGTCCCCTCCTGAACTCTTGGGTCCCTTGGGGCACTCCTGGGTCCCTCCTGAAGTCTGGATCCTTTGGGGCACTCCTGGGTCCCGCCCTGAACTCTTGGGTCCCCTTCTAAGCTCTTGGGTCCCCTCCCGAACTGCTGGGTCCCCTCCCGAACTCCTGGGTCCCCTCAGAACTCCTGGGTGGGTCCCCGCCATGAACTCTTGGGTCCCTCCTGAACTCTGGGGTCCCTCCTGAACTCTTGGGTCCCTCCTGAACTCTTGGGTGCTTTGGGGCACTCCTGGGTCCCCCCGGAACTCCTGGCTCCCCTCCTGAACTCTTGGGTCCCCTTCTAAGCTCTCAGGTCCCACCCTGAACTCCTGGGTCCCTCCTGAACTCCTGGGTGGGTCCCCTCCTGAACTCTTGGGTCCCCTCCTGAACCCCTGGCTGGGTCCCCTCCTGAACTCTTGGGTCCCTCCTGAACTCTTGGGTGGTTTGGGGCACTCCTGGGTCCCCTCAGAACTCCTGGGTGGGTCCCTCCTGAACTCCTAGGTCCTTTGGGGCACTGCTGGGTCCCTCCTGAACTCTTTGGTCCCCCCTGAGCTCTTGGGGGCCCCCCTGAACTCCTGGGTCCCCTCCTGAACTCGTGGGTTACTCCCTGAACTCCTGGGTCCTTTGGGACACTGCTGGGTCCCTCCTGAACTCCTGGGTCCCTCTTGAACACTTGGGTCCCCTCCTGAACTCCTGGGTCCCCCCTCCTGAACTCCTGGGTCCCCTCTTGAACACTTGGGTCCCCTCCCGAATTCCTGGGTCTCTCCCGAACTCCTGGGTCCTTTGGGGCACTGCTGGGTCCCCTTAGAACTCTCGGGTCCCCTCCTGAACTCCTGAGTCCCCTCAGAACTCCTGGGTCCGCTCCTAAACTCCTGGGTGGGTCCCCCCCTGAACTCTTGGGTCCCTCTTGAACTCCTGGGTCCCCCCCTGAGCTCCTGGGTCCCCCCCTGAACTCCTGTGTTCCCCCCTGAACTCCCGGGTCCTTTGGGGCACTGCTGGGTCCCCCCCTGAACTCTTGGGTCCCCCCCTGAACTCTTGGGTCCCTCCTGAACTCTTCGGTGCTTTGGGGCACTCCTGGGTCTCCCCTGAACTCCTGGGTCCCCTCCTGAACTCTTGGGTCCCCTCCTGAAGTCTTGGGTCCTTTGGAGCACTCCTGGGTCCCCTCAGAACTCCTGTGTTCCCCCCTGAACTCCTGGGTCCTTTGGGGCACTCCTGGGTCCCCTCCTGAACTCTTGGGTCCCTTGGGGCACTCCTGGGTCCCTCCTGAAGTCTGGATCCTTTGGGGCACTCCTGGGTCCCTCCTGAACTCCTGGGTGGGTCCCCCCCTGAAGTCTTGGGTCCCCCCCTGAACTCTTGGGTCCTTTGGAGCACTCCTGGGTCCCCTCAGAACTCCTGGGTTCCCTCCTGAACTCTTGGGTCCCTCTTGAACTCTTGGGTCCCCTCCTGAATTCCTGGGTCCCCCCCTGAACTCCTGGGTGGGTCCCCTCCTGAATTCCTGGGTCCCCCCCTGAACTCCTGGCTCTTGTCTTGAACTCTTGGGTCCCCTTCTAAGCTCTCAGGTCCCCCCTGAACTCCTGGGTCCCCTCCTGAACTCCTAAGTCCCCTCCTGAACTCTTGGGTCCCTCCGGAACTCTTGGGTGCTTTGGGGCACTCCTGGGTCCCCCCTGAACTCCTGGGTCCCCTCCTGAACTCTTGGGTCCCTCCGGAACTCTTGGGTCATTTGGGGCACTCCTGGGTCCCCTCCTGAACTCCTGGATGGGTCCCCTCCTGAACTCCTGGGTGGGTCCCCTCCTAAACTCTTGGGTCCCCTGCTGAACTCCTGGGTGGGTCCCCTCCTGAACTCTTGGGTCCTTTGGGGAACTCCTGGGTCCCCTCAGAACTCCTGGGTGGGTCCCCCCCTGAACTCCTGGCTCCTGTCCTGAACTCTTGTGTCCCCTTCTAAGCTCTGGGGTCCCCCCTGAACTATTGGGTCCCCTCCTGAACTCCTGAGTCCCTCCTGAACTCCTGGGTGGGTCCCTCCTGAACTCCTGGGTCCTTTGGGGCACTGCTGGGTCCCTCCTGAACTCCTGGGTCCCTCTTGAACACTTGGGTCCCCTCCCGAATTCCTGGGTCCCTCCCGAACTCCTGGGTCCTTTGGGGCACTGCTGGGTCCCCTCAGAACTCTCGGGTCCCCTCCTGAACTCCTGAGTCCCCTCAGAACTGCTGGGTCCGCTCCTAAACTCCTGGGTGGGTCCCCCCCTGAACTCTTGGGTCCCCCGCTGAACTCTTGGGTCCCTCTTGAACTCTTGGGTCCCCTCCTGAACTCCTGGGTCCCCCCTGAACTCCTGGCTCCTGTCTTGAACTCTTGGGTCCCCTTCTAAGCTCTCGGGTCCCCCCTGAACTCTGGGTCCCCTCCTGAACTCCTGAGTCCCCTCACAACTCCTGTGTTCCCCCCTGAACTCCCGGGTCCTTTGGGGCACTGCTGGGTCCCCCCCTGAACTCTTGGGTCCCCTCCTGAACTCTTGGGTCCCTTGGGGCACTCCTGGGTCCCCCCCGAACTCCTGAGTCCCCTCAGAACTCCTGGGTCTGCTCCTAAACTCCTGGGTGGGTCCCCCCCTGAACTCTTGGGTCCCCCCCTGAACTCTTGGGTCCCCCCCTGAACTCTTGGGTCCCTCCTGAACTCTTGGGTCCCTTGGGGCACTCCTGGGTCCCCCCCGAACTCCTGAGTCCCCTCAGAACTCCTGGGTCTGCTCCTAAACTCCTGGGTGGGTCCCCCCCTGAACTCTTGGGTCCCCCCCTGAACTCTTGGGTCCCTCCTGAACTCTTGGGTGCTTTGGGGCACTCCTGCGTCCCCCCTGAACTCCTGGGTCCCCTCCTGAACTACTGGGTGGGTCCCCCCCTGAACTCTTGGGTCCCCCCCTGAACTCTTGGGTCCCCTCCTGAACTCTTGGGTCCCCCCCTGAACTCTTGGGTCCTTTGGAGCACTCCTGGGTCCCCTCAGAACTCCTGGGTTCCCTCCTGAACTCTTGGGTCCCTCTTGAACTCTTGGATCCCCTCCTGAACTCCTGGGTGGGTCCCCTCCTGAATTCCTGGGTCCCCCCCTGAACTCCTGGGTGGGTCCCCTCCTGAACTCCTGGGTCCCCCCTGAACTCCTGGCTCCTGTCTTGAACTCTTGGGTCCCCTTCTAAGCTCTGGGGTCCCCCCTGAACTCTTGGGTCCCCTCCTGAACTCCTGAGTCCCCTCAGAACTCCTGTGTTCCCCCCTGAACTCCCGGGTCCTTTGGGGCACTGCTGGGTCCCTCCTGAACTCTTGGGTCCCTCCTGAACTCTTGGGTGCTTTGGGGCACTCCTGGGTCACCCCGGAACTCCTGGCTCCCCTCCTGAACTCTTGGGTCCCCTTCTAAGGTCTCAGGTCCCACCCTGAACTCCTGGGTCCCCTCCTGAACTCTTGGGTCCCTCCAGAACTCCTGGGTCCTTTGGGGCACTCCTGGGTCCCCTCCTGAACTCCTGGCTGGGTCCCCTCCTGAACTCCTGGGTGGGTCCCCTCCTGAACTCCTGGGTGGGTCCCCTCCTGAACTCCTGGGTGGGTCCCTCCTGAACTCCTGGGTGGGTCCCTCCTGAACTCCTGGGTGGGTCCCTCCTGAACTCCTGGGTCCTTTGGGGCACTGCTGGGTCCCTCCTGAACTCCTGGGTCCCTCTTGAACACTTGGGTCCCCTCCTGAACTCCTGGGTCCCCCCTCCTGAACTCCTGGGTCCCCTCTTGAACACTTGAGTCCCCTCCCGAATTCCTGGGTCCCTCCCGAACTCCTGGGTCCTTTGGGGCACTGCTGGGTCCCCTCAGAACTCTCGGGTCCCCTCCTGAACTCCTGAGTCCCCTCAGAACTGCTGGGTCCGCTCCTAAACTCCTGGGTGGGTCCCCCCCTGAACTCTTGGGTCCCTCCTGAACTCCTGGGTCCCCCCCTGAACTCCTGTGTTCCCCCCTGAACTCCCGGGTCCTTTGGGGCACTGCTGGGTCCCCCCCTGAACTCTTGGGTCCCTCCTGAACTCTTCGGTGCTTTGGGGCACTCCTGGGTCCCCCCTGAACTCCTGGCTCCCGTCCTGAACTCTTTGGTCCCCTTCTAAGCTCTCAGGTCTCGCCCTGAACTCCTGGGTCCTTCCTGAACTCTTGGGTCCCCTCCGGAACTCTTGGGTCCTTTGGGGCACTCCTGGGTCCCCTCCTGAACTCCTGGCTGGGTCCCCTCCTGAACTCCTGGCTGGGTCCCCCCCTGAACTCTTGGGTCCCCCCCTGAACTCTTGGGTCCCCCCCTGAACTCTTGAGTCCCCCCCTGAACTCTTGGGTCCCCCCCTGAACTCTTGGGTCCCTCCTGAACTCTTGGGTGCTTTGGGGCACTCCTGGGTCCCCTCCTGAACTCCTGGGTCCCCTCCTGAACTCTTGGGTCCCCTCCTGAACTCTTGGGTCCCCTCCTGAACTCTTGGGTCCTTTGGAGCACTCCTGGGTCCCCTCAGAACTCCTGGGTTCCCCCCTGAACTCTTGGGTCCCTCTTGAACTCTTGGATCCCCTCCTGAACTCCTGGGTGGGTCCCCTCCTGAATTCCTGGGTCCCCCCCTGAACTCCTGGCTCTTGTCTTGAACTCTTGGGTCCCCTTCTAAGCTCTCGGGTCCCCCCTGAACTCTTGGGTCCCTCCTGAACTCCTGAGTCCCCTCAGAACTCCTGTGTTCCCCCCTGAACTCCTGGGTCCTTTGGGGCACTCCTGGGTCCCCTCCTGAACTCTTGGGTCCCTTGGGGCACTCCTGGGTCCCTCCTGAACTCTGGATCCTTTGGGGCACTCCTGGGTCCCGCCCTGAACTCTTGGGTCCCCTTCTAAGCTCTTGGGTCCCCTCCCGAACTGCTGGGTCCCCTCCCGAACTGCTGGGTCCCCTCCCGAACTCCTGGGTCCCCTCAGAACTCCTGGGTCCCCTCAGAACTCCTGGGTGGGTCCCCGCCACGAACTCTTGGGTCCCTCCTGAACTCTTGGGTCCCTCCTGAACTCTTGGGTCCCTCCTGAACTCTTGGGTGCTTTGGGGCACTCCTGGGTCCCCTCCTGAACTCTTGGGTCCCCTTCTAAGCTCTCAGGTCCCACCCTGAACTCCTGGGTCCCTCCTGAACTCCTGGGTGGGTCCCCTCCTGAACTCCTGGGTGGGTCCCTCCTGAACTCCTGGCTCCTGTCCTGAACTCTTGAGTCCCCTTCTAAGCTCTGGGGTCCCCCCTGAACTATTGGGTCCCCTCCTGAACTCCTGAGTCCCTCCTGAACTCCTGGGTGGGTCCCTCCTGAACTCCTGGGTCCTTTGGGGCACTGCTGGGTCCCTCCTGAACTCTTTGGTCCCCCCTGAGCTCTTGGGGGCCCCCCTGAACTCCTGGGTCCCCTCCTGAACTCGTGGGTTACTCCCTGAACTCCTGGGTCCTTTGGGGCACTGCTGGGTC
Organism: Patagioenas fasciata; assembly: GCF_037038585.1. Classification (NCBI taxonomy): domain Eukaryota; kingdom Metazoa; phylum Chordata; class Aves; order Columbiformes; family Columbidae; genus Patagioenas; species Patagioenas fasciata. The sequence goes on from NC_092536.1 coordinate 39,415, forward strand.
CCTCCTGAACTGCTGGGTCCCTCTTGAACACTTGGGTCCCCTCCTGAACTCCTGGGTCCCCCCTCCTGAACTCCTGGGTCCCCTCTTGAACACTTGGGTCCCCTCCCGAATTCCTGGGTCCCTCCCGAACTCCTGGGTCCTTTGGGGCACTGCTGGGTCCCCTCAGAACTCTCGGGTCCCCTCCTGAACTCCTGAGTCCCCTCAGAACTCCTGGGTCCGCTCCTAAACTCCTGGGTGGGTCCCCCCCTGAAATCTTGGGTCCCCCCCTGAACTCTTGGGTCCCTCTTGAACTCTTGGATCCCCTCCTGAACTCCTGGGTCCCCCCCTGAACTCCTGTGTTCCCCCCTGAACTCCCGGGTCCTTTGGGGCACTGCTGGGTCCCCCCCTGAACTCTTGGGTCCCTCTTGAACTCTTGGATCCCCTCCTGAACTCCTGTGTTCCCCCCTGAACTCCCGGGTCCTTTGGGGCACTGCTGGGTCCCCCCCTGAACTCTTGGGTCCCTCCTGAACTCTTCGGTGCTTTGGGGCACTCCTGGGTCCCCCCTGAACTCCTGGCTCCCGTCCTGAACTCTTTGGTCCCCTTCTAAGCTCTTAGGTCTCGCCCTGAACTCTTGGGTCCTTCCTGAACTCTTGGGTCCTTCCTGAACTCTTGGGTCCCCTCCGGAACTCTTGGGTCCTTTGGGGCACTCCTGGGTCCCCTCCTGAACTCCTGGCTGGGTCCCCCCCTGAACTCTTGGGTCCCCCCCTGAACTCTTGGGTCCCCCCCTGAACTCTTGGGTCCCTCCTGAACTCTTGGGTGCTTTGGGGCACTCCTGGGTCCCCTCCTGAACTCCTGGGTTCCCCCCTGAACTCTTGGGTCCCTCTTGAACTCTTGGGTCCCCTCCTGAACTCCTGGGTGGGTCCCCTCCTGAATTCCTGGGTCCCCCCCTGAACTCCTGGGTCCCCTCCTGAATTCCTGGGTCCCCCCCTGAACTCCTGGCTCCTGTCTTGAACTCTTGGGTCCCCTTCTAAGCTCTCAGGTCCCCCCTGAACTCTTGGGTCCCCTCCTGAACTCCTGAGTCCCCTCAGAACTCCTGTGTTCCCCCCTGAACTCCTGGGTCCTGTGGGGCACTCCTGGGTCCCCTCCTGAACTCTTGGGTCCCTTGGGGCACTCCTGGGTCCCTCCTGAACTCTGGATCCTTTGGGGCATTCCTGGGTCCTGCCCTGAACTCTTGGGTCCCCTTCTAAGCTCTTGGGTCCCCTCCCGAACTGCTGGTCCCCTCCCGAACTCCTGGGTCCCCTCAGAACTCCTGGGTCCCCTCAGAACTCCTGGGTGGGTCCCCGCCATGAACTCCGGGGTCCCTCCTGAACTCTGGGGTCCCTCCTGAACTCTGGGGTCCCTCCTGAACTCTTGGGTCCCTCCTGAACTCTTGGGTGCTTTGGGGCACTCCTGGGTCCCCCCGGAACTCCTGGCTCCCCTCCTGAACTCTTGGGTCCCCTTCTAAGCTCTCAGGTCCCACCCTGAACTCCTGGGTCCCTCCTGAACTCCTGGGTGGGTCCCCTCCTGAACTCTTGGGTCCCCTCCTGAACTCTTGGGTCCCCTCCTGAACTCTTGGGTCCCTCCTGAACTCTTGGGTGGTTTGGGGCACTCCTGGGTCCCCTCAGAACTCCTGGGTGGGTCCCTCCTGAACTCCTTGGTGGGTCCCTCCTGAACTCCTGGCTCCTGTCCTGAACTCTTGGGTCCCCTTCTAAGCTCTCGGGTCCCCCCTGAACTCCTGGGTCCCCTCCTGAACTCTTGGGTCCCTCCGGAACTCTTGGGTCATTTGGGGCACTCCTGGGTCCCCTCCTGAACTCCTGGATGGGTCCCCTCCTGAACTCCTGGGTGGGTCCCCTCCTAAACTCTTGGGTCCCTCCTGAACTCTTGGGTCCTTTGGGGCACTCCTGGGTGGGTCCCCCCCTGAACTCCTGGGTCCTGTCCTGAACTCTTGGGTCCCCTTCTAAGCTCTGGGGTCCCCCCTGAACTATTGGGTCCCCTCCTGAACTCCTGAGTCCCTCCTGAACACTTGGGTCCCCTCCTGAACTCCTGGGTCCCCTCCTGAACTCGTGGGTTACTCCCTGAACTCCTGGGTCCTTTGGGGCACTGCTGGGTCCCTCCTGAACTCCTGGGTCCCTCTTGAACACTTGGGTCCCCTCCTGAACTCCTGGGTCCCCTCCTGAACTCGTGGGTTACTCCCTGAACTCCTGGGTCCTTTGGGGCACTGCTGGGTCCCTCCTGAACTGCTGGGTCCCTCTTGAACACTTGGGTCCCCTCCTGAACTCCTGGGTCCCCTCTTGAACACTTGGGTCCCCTCCCGAATTCCTGGGTCCCTCCCGAACTCCTGGGTCCTTTGGGGCACTGCTGGGTCCCCTCAGAACTCTCGGGTCCCCTCCTGAACTCCTGAGTCCCCTCAGAACTCCTGGGTCCGCTCCTAAACTCCTGGGTGGGTCCCCCCCTGAAATCTTGGGTCCCCCCCTGAACTCTTAGGTCCCTCTTGAACTCTTGGATCCCCTCCTGAACTCCTGGGTCCCCCCCTGAACTCCTGTGTTCCCCCCTGAACTCCCGGGTCCTTTGGGGCACTGCTGGGTCCCCCCCTGAACTCTTGGGTCCCTCCTGAACTCTTCGGTGCTTTGGGGCACTCCTGGGTCCCCCCTGAACTCCTGGCTCCCGTCCTGAACTCTTTGGTCCCCTTCTAAGCTCTTAGGTCTCGCCCTGAACTCTTGGGTCCTTCCTGAACTCTTGGGTCCTTCCTGAACTCTTGGGTCCCCTCCGGAACTCTTGGGTCCCTTGGGGCACTCCTGGGTCCCTCCTGAAGTCTGGATCCTTTGGGGCACTCCTGGGTCCCTCCTGAACTCCTGGGTGGGTCCCCCCCTGAACTCTTGGGTCCCCCCCTGAACTCTTGGGTCCTTTGGAGCACTCCTGGGTCCCCTCAGAACTCCTGGGTTCCCTCCTGAACTCTTGGGTCCCCTTCTAAGGTCTCAGGTCCCACCCTGAACTCCTGGGTCCCCTCCTGAACTCTTGGGTCCTTTGGAGCACTCCTGGGTCCCCTCAGAACTCCTGGGTTCCCCCCTGAACTCTTGGGTCCCTCTTGAACTCTTGGATCCCCTCCTGAACTCCTGGGTGGGTCCCCTCCTGAATTCCTGGGTCCCCCCCTGAACTCCTGGCTCTTGTCTTGAACTCTTGGGTCCCCTTCTAAGCTCTCGGGTCCCCCCTGAACTCTTGGGTCCCTCCTGAACTCCTGAGTCCCCTCAGAACTCCTGTGTTCCCCCCTGAACTCCTGGGTCCTTTGGGGCACTCCTGGGTCCCCTCCTGAACTCTTGGGTCCCTTGGGGCACTCCTGGGTCCCTCCTGAACTCTGGATCCTTTGGGGCACTCCTGGGTCCCGCCCTGAACTCTTGGGTCCCCTTCTAAGCTCTTGGGTCCCCTCCCGAACTGCTGGGTCCCCTCCCGAACTCCTGGGTCCCCTCAGAACTCCTGGGTTCCCCCCTGAACTCTTGGGTCCCTCTTGAACTCTTGGGTCCCCTCCTGAACTCCTGGGTGGGTCCCCTCCTGAACTCCTGGGTGGGTCCCCTCCTGAATTCCTGGGTCCCCCCCTGACTCCTGGGTCCGCTCCTAAACTCCTGGGTGGACCCAAGAGTTCAGGAGGGACCCAAGAGTTCAGGAGGGACCCCAGAGTTCAAGAGGGACCCAGGAGTTCATGGCGGGGACCCACCCAGGAGTTCTGAGGGGACCCAGGAGTTCTGAGGGGACCCAGGAGTTCGGGAGGGGACCAGCAGTTCGGGAGGGGCACTCTTGGGTCCTTTGGGGCACTCCTGGGTCTCCTCAGAACTCCTGGTCCCCCTCCTGAACTCTTGGGTCCTTCAGGGCACTCGTGGTTCCCCGCTGAACTCCTGGGTCCTTTGGGGCACTCCTGGGTCCTCTCCTGAACTCTTGGGTCGCCTCCTGAACTCATGGGTCCCCCCTGAACTCTGGATCCTTTGGGGCACTCTTGGGTCCTTTGGCGCACTCCTGGGTCCCCTCAGAACTCCTGGGTTCCCCTCTGAACTCCTGGGTCCTTTGGGGCAGTCTTGGGTCCCCCCCTGAATTCCTGGGTCCCCTCCTGAACTCTTGGGTCCTTTGGGGAACTCTTGGGCCCCTTCCTGAACTCATGTGTGGGCCCCCTCCTGAACTCCTGGGTCCCTCGTGAACTCCTGAGTCCCTCCTGAACTCTGTATCCTTTGGGGCACTGCTGGGTCCCCTCCCGAACTCCTGGTCCCCCTCCTGAACTCCTGGGTCCCTCCTGAACTCTGGATCCTTTGGGGCACTGCTGGGTCCCCTCCCGAACTCCTGGTCCCCCTCCTGAACTCTTCGGTCCCCCCCTGAGCTCTTGGGTCCCCTCCTGAACTCTTGGGTCCTTCAGGGCACTCGTGGTTCCCCGCTGAACTCCTGGGTCCTTTGGGGCACTCCTGGGTCCTCTCCTGAACTCTTGGGTCGCCTCCTGAACTCCTGGGTCCCCCCTGAACTCTGGATCCTTTGGGGCACTCCTGGGTCCCCTCCTGAACTCTTGGGTCCTTTGGGGCACTCCTGGGTCCCCTCAGAAATCCTGGGTTGCCCCCTGAACTCCTGGGTCCCCCCTGAACTCTGGATCCTTTGGGGCACTCTTGGGTCCTTTGGGGCACTCCTGGGTCCTTTGGGGCACTCTTGGGTCTCCCCCTGAACTCTTGGGTCCTTTGGGGAACTCTTGGGCCCCCTCCTGAACTCCTGTGTGGGCCCGCTCCTGAACTCCTGGGTCCCTCCTGAACTCTGGATCCTTTGGGGCACTCCTGGTCCCCCTCCTAAATTCCTGGTCCCCCTCCTGAACTCTTCGTTTCCCCCCTGAACTCCTGGGTGGGTCCCCCCCCGAACTCCTGGTTGGGTCCCCTCCTGAACTCCTGGGTCCCCTCCTGAACTCTGGATCCTTTGGGGCACTCCTGGGTCCCCTCCTGAACTCTGGATCCTTTGGGGCACTCCTGGGTCCCCTCCTGAACTCTGGATCCTTTGGGGCACTCCTGCGTCCCCTCCTGAACTCTTGGGTCCTTTGGGGCACTCCTGGGTCCCCTCAGAACTCCTGGGTTCCCCCCTGAACTCCTGGCTCCTTTGGGGAACTCCTGGGTGGGTCCCTCCTGAACTCCTGCTCCCCCTCCTGAGCTCTTGGGTCCCCCCCGGAACTCCTGGGTCATTTGGGGCACTCCTGGGTCCCCTCCTGAACTCTTGGGTCCTTTGGGGCACTCCTGGGTCCCCTCCTGAACTCTTGGGTCCTTTGGGGCACTCCTGGGTCCCCTCCTGAACTCTTGGGTCCTTTGGGGCACTCCTGCGTCCCCTCCTGAACTCTTGGGTCCTTTGGGGCACTCCTGGGTCCCCTCAGAACTCCTGGGTTCCCCCCTGAACTCCTGGCTCCTTTGGGGAACTCCTGGGTGGGTCCCTCCTGAACTCCTGCTCCCCCTCCTGAGCTCTTGGGTCCCCCCCGGAACTCCTGGGTCATTTGGGGCACTCCTGGGTCCCCTCCTGAACTCTTGGGTCCTTTGGGGCACTCCTGGGTCCCCTCCTGAACTCTTGGGTCCTTTGGGGCACTCCTGGGTCCCCTCCTGAACTCTTGGGTCCTTTGGGGCACTCCTGCGTCCCCTCCTGAACTCTTGGGCCCTTTGGGGCACTCCTGGGTCCCCTCAGAACTCCTGGGTTCCCCCCTGAACTCCTGGCTCCTTTGGGGAACTCCTGGGTGGGTCCCTCCTGAACTCCTGCTCCCCCTCCTGAGCTCTTGGGTCCCCCCCGGAACTCCTGGGTCCTTTGGGGCACTCCTGGGTCCCCTCCTGAACTCTTGGGTCCTTTGGGGCACTCCTGGGTCCCCTCCTGAACTCTTGGGTCCTTTGGGGCACTCCTGGGTCCCCTCCTGAACTCTTGGGTCCTTTGGGGCACTCCTGGGTCCCCTCCTGAACTCTGGGTCCTTTGGGGCACTCCTGGGTCCCCTCCTGAACTCTTGGGTCCTTTGGGGCACTCCTGGGTCCCCTCCTGAACTCTGGATCCTTTGGGGCACTCCTGGGTCCCCTCCTGAACTCGTGGGTCCTTTGGGGCACTCCTGGGTCCCCTCAGAACTCCTGGGTGGGTCCATCCTGAACTCCTGGGTGCCCCCGAGCTCTTGATTCCCCCCCTGAGCTCCTGGGTCCCCCCCAGAACTCTTGGGTCCCCCCCAGAACTCTGGATCCTTTGGGGCACTCCTGGTTCCCCTCCTGAACTCCTGGGTCCCTTCCTGAACTCTTGGGTCTTTTGGGGCACTCCTGGGTCCCCTCAGAACTCCTGGATTCCCCCCTGAACTCCTGGGTCCTTTGGGGCACTCCTGGGTCCCTCCTGAACTCTTGGGTCCCCCCTTCTAAGCTCTCGAGTCCCGCCCTGAACTCCTGGGTGGGTCCCCCCCTGAACTCCTGGGTCCCCCCTGAACTCTGGATCCTTTGGGGCACTCTTGGGTCCTTTGGGGCACTCCTGGGTTCCCCCCTGAACTCCTGGGTCCTCTCCTGAACTCTTGGGTCCTTTGGGGAACTCCTGGCCCTCCTCCTGAACTCTTGGGTCCCCCCCTGAATTCCTGGGTCCCTCCCAAACTCTTGGGTCCTTTGGGGCCCTCCTGGATGGGTCCCGTCCTGAACTCCTGGATCCTTTGGTGCACTCCTGGGTCCCCCCCTGAACTCCTGGGTCATTTGGGGAACTGCTGGGTCCCTTCCTGAACTCTTGTGTCCCCTTCTAAGCTCTCGTGTGCCGCCCTGAACTCCTGGGTGGGTCCGCTCCTGAACTCCTTGGTCCCCCCCTGAACTCTGGGGTGGGTCCCCCCCTGAATTCCTGGGTGGGTCCCCTCCTGAACTCTTGGGTCCCCCTCCTGGGTCCCTCCTGAACTCAGGATCCTTTGGGGCACTCCTGGGTCCCCTCAGAACTCCTGGGTCCCCTCAGAACTCCTGGGTCATTTGGGGAACTGCTGGGTCCCCTGATGAACTCTTGGGTCCCCTTCTAAGCTCTCGTGTGCCCCCCTGAACTCCTGGGTCCCTTCCTGAACTCTTGGGTCCTTTGGCACACTTCTGGGTCCCCTCAGAACTCCTGGGTCCCTCCTGAACTCAGGATCCTTTGGGGCACTCCTGGGTCCCCTCAGAACTCCTGGGTCATTTGGGGAACTGCTGGGTCCCCTGATGAACTCTTGGGTCCCCTTCTAAGCTCTCGTGTCTCCCCCTGAACTCCTGGGTCCCTTCCTGAACTCTTGGGTCCTTTGGCGCACTTCTGGGTCCTTTGAGGAACTCCTGGGTCCTTTGAGGAACTCCTGGGTCCGTTGGGGAACTCCTGGGTCCTTTGGGGAACTCCTGGGTCCCCTCCCTAACTGCTGGGTCCCCTCCTGAACTCGTAAGTGGGTCCCCCCCTGAACTCCTGGGTCCCATCCTCAACTCCTGGGTCCCTCTTGAACTCGGGATCCTTTGGGGCACTCCTGGGCCCCTCAGAACTCCTGGGTCATTTGGGGAACTCTTGGGTCCCCTTCTAAGCTCTTGTGTCCCGCCCTGAACTCCTGGGTGGGTCCCTTCCTGAACTCTTGGGTCCTTTGGGGCACTTCTGGGTCCCCTCAGAACTCCTGGATTCCCCCCTGAACTCCTGGTTCCTTTGGGGAACTCCTGGGTCCCCTCCCTAACTGCTAGGTCCCCTCCTGAACTCTTGGGTCCCCCCCCAAACTCCTGGGTCCCATCCTCAACTCCTGGGTCCCCCCCTGAACTCCTTGGTCCCTCTTGAATTCGGGATCCTTTGGGTCACTCCTGGGTCCCTCTTGAACTCGGGATCCTTTGGGGCACTCCTGGGCCCCTCAGAACTCCTGGGTCATTTGGGGAACTCTTGGGTCCCCTCCTAAGCTCTCGGGTCGCCCCCTGAACTCCTGGGTCCCTCTTGAATTCTGGATTCTTTGGGGCACTCCTGGGTCCCTCCTGAACGCTTGGGTCCCCTCCTGAACTCCTGGGTGGGTCCGCTCCTGAACTCCTGGGTCCTTTGGGGCACTCCTGGGTCGCTCCTGAACACGTGGGTCCCCTCCTAAACTCCTGGGTCCTTTGGGGCACTCCTGGGTCCCTCTTGAACTCTGGATTCTTTGGGGCACTCCTAGGTCCCTCCTGAACTCTTGGGTCCTTTGGGGCACTCCTGGATCCCCTCAGAACTCCTGGATTCCCCCCTGACCTCCTGGGTCCTTTGGGGAACTCCTGGGTCCCTTCCTGAACTCTTGGGTCCTTTGGGGCACTCCTGGGTCCCCTCAGAACTCCTGAATTCCCCCCTGAACTCCTGGGTCCTTTGGGGCACTCCTGGGTCCTTTGGGGCACTCCTGGGTCCCTCCTGAACGCTTGGGTCCCCTCCTGAACTCCTGGGTGGGTCCGCTCCTGAACTCCTGGGTCCTTTGGGGAACTCCTGGGTGGGTCCCCTCCTGAACTCCTGGGTCCCTCTTGAACTCTGGATTCTTTGGGGCACTCCTGGGTCCCTCCTGAACGCTTGGGTCCCCTCCTGACCTCCTGGGTGGGTCCGCTCCTGACCTCCTGGGTCCGTTGGGGCACTCCTGGGTCCCTCCTGAACACTTGGGTCCCCTCCTGAACTCCTGGGTGGGTCCGCTCCTGATCTCCTGGGTCCTTTGGGGAACTCTTGGGTCCCCTCCTGAACTCTGGATCCTTTGGGGCACTCCTGGGTCCCTCCTGAACACTTGGGTCCCCTCCTGAACTCCTGGGTGGGTCCGCTCCTGATCTCCTAGGTCCTTTGGGGCACTCCTGGGTCCTTTGGGGAACTCCTGGGTACCTCTTGAGCTCTGGATTCTTTGGGGCACTCCTGGGTCCCCTCCTGAACTCTTGGGTCCCCTCCTAAGCTCTCGGGTCCCCCCCTGAACTCCTGGGTACCTCTTGAATTCTGGATTCTTTGGAGCACTCCTGGGTCCCTCCTGAACGCTTGGGTCCCCTCCTGAACTTCTGGTGGATCCACTCCTGAACTCCTGGGTGGGTCCGCTCCTGAACTCCTGGGTCCTTTGGGGAACTCCTGGGTCTCTCCTGAACTCCTGGGTGGGTCCCCTCCTGAACTCCTGGGTCCCTCTTGAACTCTGGATTCTTTGGGGCACTCCTGGGTCCCTCCTGAACGCTTGGGTCCCCTCCTGGACTCCTGGGTGGGTCCGCTCCTGAACTCCTGGGTCCTTTGGGGAACTCCTGGGTCTCTCCTGAACTCCTGGGTGGGTCCCCTCCTGAACTCCTGGGTCCCTCTTGAACTCTGGATTCTTTGGGGCACTCCTGGGTCCCTCCTGAACGCTTGGGTCCCCTCCTGGACTCCTGGGTGGGTCCGCTCCTGAACTCCTGGGTCCTTTGGGGCACTCCTGGGTCCCTCCTGAACACGTGGGTCCCCTCTTGAACTCCTGGGTGGGTCCGCTCCTGAACTCCTGGGTCCTTTGGGGCACTCCTGGGTCCCTCTTGAACTCTGGATTCTTTGGGGCACTCCTGGGTCCCTCCTGAACACTTGGGTCCCCTCCTGAACTCCTGGGTGGGTCCGCTCCTGATCTCCTGGGTCCCCTCCTGAACTCTGGATCCTTTGGGGCACTCCTGGGTCCCTCCTGAACACTTGGGTCCCCTCCTGAACTCCTGGGTGGGTCCACTCCTGATCTCCTTGGTCCTTTGGGGCACTCCTGGGTCCTTTGGGGCACTCCTGGGTCCCCCCCTGAACTCCTGGGGGGGGTCCGCTCCTGACCTCCTGGGTCCCTCCTGAACTCTTGGGTCCTTTGGGGCACTCCTGGATCTCCTCAGAACTCCTGGATTCCCCCCTGACCTCCTGGGTCCTTTGGGGAACTCCTGGGTCCCTTCCTGAACTCTTGGGTCCTTTGGGGCACTCCTGGGTCCCCTCAGAAGTCCTGGATTCCCCCCTGAACTCCTGCGTCCCTCCTGAACACTTGGGTCCCCTCCTGAACTCCTGGGTGGGTCCGCTCCTGATCTCCTGGGTCCTTTGGGGCACTCCTGGGTCCCCCCCGAATTCCTGGGTGGGTCCCCTCCTGAACTCTTGGGTCCCTCCTGAACTCTGGATCCTTTGGGGCACTCCTGGGTCCCCCCCTGAACTCCTGGGTCCCTTCCTGAACTCTTGGGTCCTTTGGCGCACTTCTGGGTCCCCTCAGAACTCCTGGGTCCCCCCCTGAACTCCTGGGTCCTTTGGAGCACTCCTAGGTGCACCCTGAACTCGTGTGTCCCCTCCTGAACTCTTGGGTCCTCTCCTGAACTCTTGGGTTGCCTCCTGAACTCCTGGGTCTTCCAAAACCCCAGCCCAACGGCCTCCTGCGTCCGAACCTTGGCGACAAACGTCGCCTCGCGTAGTGGCCGGGACTCAGGGAAAAAAAAACCCAGCTGGGGGGAAAAAAAAACCCAGCTGGGGGGAAAAAAAAAATCCCCCAGCTGGGGTTTTTTTCATTCTATTTGGAATTTTAAATTACCTGAAAAAGAAAAACCATTAACCTGCAAGGACAAAAACCCACAATCTGAAAATATGAACACAGCAGAACACACAGCTGACCATACCACTCACTCACCTACCAAACCCAACCCACGCTCACACCGCAGCCGTTCTCTGCTGTTCTCCCCGTCGCCCCTCGGGAACGCTGTTCCCAGGAGCCTCCAAAATGGCCCTGCCTGCCAAAACCCCGGCCTGAGGGCCGCCTGCCTCCGAACCTTGGCGACGAACATCGCCTCGCAGAGCGGCCGGGACCGGGGAAAAAAAAACCCAGCCGGGGGAAAAAAAAAGTCCCCCGGCTGGGGTTTTTTTATTCTATTTGGAATTTTAAATGTACCTGAAAAGGAAAAACCATTAACCTGCAAGGACAAATACCCACAACCCCAAAATACAAACACACCAGATCACACAGGTCACCACAACACTCATTCATCTACCAAACCCACCCCACGCTCACGTTACAGCCACTGTGCCCTCTGTGCCGTTGCCCCCCGGGAACACCGTTCTCAGAAGCCTCCAAAATGGCCCTGCCTGCCAAAACCCCGGCCCGAGGGCCGCCCGCGTCCGAACCTCAGCGACGAACGTCGCCTCGGGGAGGGGCCGGGACCGGAGAAAAAAAAAACTGGTCGGGGGGGGATGGATCCCCCGGCTGGAGTTTTTTTATTCTTTAACTTTGGAATTTACCTGAAAAGGAAAAAAAAATTTGAACCTCCAGGAACAAATAACTACAACCCTGAGCCACGTTCGCTCGAGGTTTCGCGCTATCCGAACGCTCTGCGCGTCATCTACCCCGCCGACCGCTTCTTCCTCTGCTGACGATTGGCTTGAGACGGGGACTTCACACTTTGCACTTATTTCCCTTGCCATCCTTCATATAGTTCTTGACCGTGTTGACCTATTCTCGCTCGGCTTCCCGATCATGGCGGTTACCGCGAGCTCGTTCCTCTGAGATTCCGGAACTCAAACTCGCCCCGCGTCTCTGTCGCCGAACACCGACGACACCCGCGATCCTGCCGACGGCGCTCGGTTTCGGGTGACCGACCGGGGCGCGGCTGACCGAGAGCGGCGCTAGATGGCTTGCGCTGCGGCGGAATGTAATGGTGAGGGACGTTATTGCTTACTAAGTGGACAGCATAGGCCAAGCAAATTCAGCTGAAACTTGATTCAGAGCGATTTCTACGTGGACGGGAGATGCCAAAGGCTACAGGGAGGTCTTTCCGTCGAGTTGTGAGGTTCGGATCGGACCGGACCCCCTCGCTTTCTAAATTCCTCTGCGGACGGGAGTCTGGGTGCGGCTGGATCCGAACTTAGCCCCGCGCTGGATCTACGGTCGGTCTCCCGGACGCGCAGGGGATAGGGGAAACACCTAAGATATTATATTTATATATGGCCAAAGGACTGTATGTGCACACCGGATTCCTTATACCGCTCAGCCTGAATTTCTAAATTGCATCGCTCTACGCCTCAGCATCCCTACCACCCTTCCAGAGGCACGGGGACGGTTGGGTCGCGGTCTAGGTCCTCGGTCTATCGGGGCAAACTCTCTGGCAAAATCTGAACAGAGCGGTACTGCGGGAAGGCTGACTGGAGCTGCTGCTTCTGCTGAGGTCCCAGCCAAGCGTAGAAATGCCTGGGTATTTATACCCTTACAAACTATTCACCCACCCCTCTACGCTGTGATTCGGTGCAATAGCAATAGCCGAGTCTCCGGTCTTCTTGCTTCTCGGCGGATCCTTTGCGCTGACCTCGGACCGGACTCAGCTCTGCGCGGCCGTAGATTCGGTTTACGGTCCGTAGGAGCGTCCCGATGGCCTCGAATGTGGCGTTTTCGCCGACAGAAGCCTATTTCTGCGCAAACGTGTAAAGGGAGCCTTATCTGATGGGTGATGATCAGAGTCTGTAGCTGCTTTTGTTACCCTCAAGTAAAGGCTATAATTATGAGTGCTACATAGCCTAACAAAACGCCTTTTTATAAGTAAGTGACTCATATTGACAATGTGGTCACCTGCAAAGAAAAAATATAAAAAGACTTCATTAAAACAGGCTTTGTCTATGAAATAACAGCACACCACAGAACACACTAGTCAACAATGGTCTCGGTAACAACTGCAAAACACCACTAAAAGGACTTGCAACTCCCCTGCCCACGGCTACTGCATCCCAGATGACTTCTGGCTACACATTTTAACACGTCAACAAATGAACCGTGGACTCCTAGAGCTCAGTCCACCCACCCCTGACTCCACACCGCCGGGCAGAGCAGCTCCGAGCCGAACGTGCACGTGCGCAGACAAACGCGCCACAGAACGTCATAGACGACATGAGGGCAACAACGCCAACAACACCGAACGATGGAAACAATTCCAAATCAGAGAGGCATTGATCAAAAGAATCTGCAGGGAGGCAGTGGTGTGGCAAGGAGCCTCCACTGCAACCCCAGAAAACAAAGGAGCCAAACGTCACGGCCCCTTATGAGACGGCGGCACTGGCGCAAACACACACACAGAGACGGCGGCGCTGGCGCAAACACACACACAGAGACGGCGGCACTACTTAAAAACTTCAAGATGCTGGGAAGAAGTGCCAGTCCATTAGACTGGAGGAGTAGAGAGCAGAGCTGCCTATGCAGCCCAGAACTATGCTATAAAACACAACTGAGCAAAAACATCCAAAATGCAAAAACCATCCACGCTTTCAGCTGCTGATACAAGAAAACCGGGACCCGATTGGCGCTACACCAATTGGCAACGGCATTCCGGATCCCGGGATGGCGCCCGGAATCCCTGTCGGGTCCCTCAAACGCGACGAGACCCCAGGATCGTCTGACAGGCACAATGCAAGCCTCCCGACCTACAACACACCACTGACAAAAGGCTGGAGCTGCCCTGCCCGGGACAAGCTGGCATCGCACTGTGAAGTTCCCTGGACCCTTCGCCTACCCAAAAGGGACTGTTCCTGGACCACCCTTGCCCCAAAGAGAACTTGACCCCCCTCCCTGCAGTTCCCAGCCCCTTCCCAGCCCCCCAGCCTCCACTTAACTTTCAGAGGCCCAAGAGACTGAATCCATCTCCAACAGAGGAAACCACCACATGTGCTGATGGAGATCTTCCTGCATCACCAGGTTCCTCCTCAACATCTGCAATAACACAAGAAAACACACGCTCACTAAGCAGAGCGAGCACACAGTATAAAGGCACAAGGCACATCTTCGCTCTGACACCACGCACCGACCCACCTGCTTACGGCGCTCTGCTCGGCTCTTCTGCCGCTCTTTTGTGCCATGTTGTCCCTCTGCATCTGAAATCAAGGTATTCAACAAGTCACCCAGATGCTCATCAGCAGCTTGACCATTCCACAGGTCTGCTTTCTATTCAGGAATCCCACCGGACACTCTAATTGAGTCCCTAAAACACTGGGGAATGGACTGCCAGCTCCCCTGCCCACAGCTACTGCATCCCAGATGACCGCACAACCTTTGCCTACACAATTGAATCTGTCAACAGATTAACCCTGGACTCCTAGAGCTCACTCCACCCGCCCCTGACTCCACACCGCCAGGCAGAGCAGCTCCGAGGCGAACCTGCGCAGACAAACGCGTCACAGAACGCTATGGACGACACGACCGCAACGGCACCAAAAACGCTCCGCAACGACAGCGACGCCAAAACCAGAGACGGCATCAATCAAAACGCTCTGCAGGGAGGCAGTGATGAGGCAAGGAGCCTCTTCTGCAGCCCCAGGAAAACGAAAAAGGGGCCGAACGTCACGGCCCCTTAGGAGACGGCGGCACTGGCGCACACACACACGCAGAGACGGCGGCACTGGCGCGCGCACACACACACACACACACAGAGACGGCGGCACAACCTAAGAACTTCTTCCCAGCATCTTGAAGTGCCAGTCCCTTAGACTGGAGGAGTAGAGAGCAGAGCTGCTGATGCAGCCCAGAATGACACCATAAATCACAGCTGACCAGAAATGTCCAAAATGCAAGCACTGTCTACACTTTTGGCTGATGATACAAGAATCCAGCACCCGATTGGCTCTACGCCAATTAGCACCAGCATTCCAGATCCCAGAATGGCACCTGAGATGCCCGTTGGGCCCCCGGAGCCCAGCGAGACCCCGGGATCGTCTGACAGGCGCAAGGCAGGCTTCCCGAGCTACACGACAACGCAGACGCAGGCTGGAGCTGCCCTGCCCGGCACTTGCTGGCATCACACTGTAAAGTTCCCTGGGCCCTTTACCCACCCAAAGGGGACTTTTCCTGGACAGCCCTTTCCCTTATCAGAGCTTTACCCAGCTCCCTGCGATTCCCGGCCCTTTCCCAGCCCCCGTGCCTCCACTTATCTTTCAGAGGGCCGAGGGACCGAATCCACCTTCAACAGAGCAAACGCCACGTGCGCTAACGGAGATGTTCCCGCGTCGCCGGGTTCCTCTTCAACATCTACAGTAACACGAGAAAACGCACGCTCACTAAGCCGTGCCAGCACACGGTATCGCGGGGTAAACGCCGACTCCTTCCGCAACACCCACCTCCTAAGTTCCTCGGCGTTCCGCTCGGCGCGTCGTGTCACGGGTGCGGTCACAAACCCTCATCGCTCGTAACACCTAAGACAGTGAGAAACCATAGAACTGTAGGGCTTGGAGCGAGTCCCCAGCCCCACGCTCTTCCGAGCCCCTACCGCGGCTCACCAAAAATGCTTCTCCGAGTCGAAAGGGCCCAAAAGGAGCCTGCAAAACAAGAAGGAAACGCTGAACCGAGTCACCGGGCGACACCGGCCTCCTCGACACCCACCGCCGCCTCACCTTCTCGGCTGCTGGCCGGCGTGCGGCTTCGCCCCTCCGAGCTGGTCCGCGGCACCTGCGAAACCAAAGGCACCTGCGAAACCAAAGGCACCTGCGAAACCAAAGGCACCTGCGAAACCAAAGGCACCTGCTCAGACACTGCCCAAGAACAGCCCGCACCTAGACGGTCCCATGTCTCACTCATTTA
This sequence comes from Patagioenas fasciata, assembly GCF_037038585.1. Taxonomy (NCBI): domain Eukaryota; kingdom Metazoa; phylum Chordata; class Aves; order Columbiformes; family Columbidae; genus Patagioenas; species Patagioenas fasciata. Next base: position 54,908 of record NC_092536.1, read on the forward strand.
CCTTGGCCACCCACCCACCTGCCCACCCTTGCTTTTGACTGCAACACTGTTGACCACAGAGGTTCAGCTACCGCCTGTAAAACACAACCAAAGGATGCTCATACCTGCAGCGGCAACACGGGACCTGAAACAAGCTGCTGCTTCAGCCTGGTGCTCATACCTCGCCCTGCCCGAGATGCTGCGGTGCCGATACCCAGCTTTCCTCTTTTCTTCACACCTGTAAAACAGACAAACAACCAAACTTACATAAAGACAGAGGGCACATCTTCCCTCTGACACCACGCACCGACCCACCTGCTTACGGCGCTCTGCTCGACTCTTCTGCCGCTCTTTCGTGCCATGTTGTCCCTCTGCATCTGAAATCAAGGTATTCAACAAGTCACCCAGATGCTCATCAGCAGCTTGACCATTCCACAGGTCTGCTTTCTATTCAGGAATCCCACCGGACACTCTAATTGAATCCCTAAAACACTGGGGAACGGACTGCCAGCTCCCCTGCCCACAGCTACTGCATCCCAGATGACCGCACAACCTTTGCCTACACAATTGAATCTGTCAACAGATTAACCCTGGACTCCTAGAGCTCACTCCACCCGCCCCTGACTCCACACCGCCAGGCAGAGCAGCTCCGAGGCGAACCTGCGCAGGCAAACGCGTCACAGAACGCTATGGACGACACGACCGCAATGGCACCAAAAACGCTCCGCAACGACAGCGACGCCAAAACCAGAGACGGCATCAATCAAAACGCTCTGCAGGGAGGCAGTGATGAGGCAAGGAGCCTCTTCTGCAGCCCCAGGAAAACGAAAAAGGGGCCGAACGTCACGGCCCCTTAGGAGACGGCGGCACTGGCGCACACACACACGCAGAGACGGCGGCACTGGCGCGCGCACACACACACACACACACAGAGACGGCGGCACAACCTAAGAACTTCTTCCCAGCATCTTGAAGTGCCAGTCCCTTAGACTGGAGGAGTAGAGAGCAGAGCTGCTGATGCAGCCCAGAATGACACCATAAATCACAGCTGACCAGAAATGTCCAAAATGCAAGCACTGTCTACACTTTTGGCTGATGATACAAGAATCCAGCACCCGATTGGCTCTACGCCAATTAGCACCAGCATTCCAGATCCCAGAATGGCACCTGAGATGCCCGTTGGGCCCCCGGAGCCCAGCGAGACCCCGGGATCGTCTGACAGGCGCAAGGCAGGCTTCCCGAGCTACACGACAACGCAGACGCAGGCTGGAGCTGCCCTGCCCGGCACTTGCTGGCATCACACTGTAAAGTTCCCTGGGCCCTTTACCCACCCAAAGGGGACTTTTCCTGGACAGCCCTTTCCCTTATCAGAGCTTTACCCAGCTCCCTGCGATTCCCGGCCCTTTCCCAGCCCCCGTGCCTCCACTTATCTTTCAGAGGGCCGAGGGACCGAATCCACCTTCAACAGAGCAAACGCCACGTGCGCTAACGGAGATGTTCCCGCGTCGCCGGGTTCCTCTTCAACATCTACAGTAACACGAGAAAACGCACGCTCACTAAGCCGTGCCAGCACACGGTATCGCGGGGTAAACGCCGACTCCTTCCGCAACACCCACCTCCTAAGTTCCTCGGCGTTCCGCTCGGCGCGTCGTGTCACGGGTGCGGTCACAAACCCTCATCGCTCGTAACACCTAAGACAGTGAGAAACCATAGAACTGTAGGGCTTGGAGCGAGTCCCCAGCCCCACGCTCTTCCGAGCCCCTACCGCGGCTCACCAAAAATGCTCCTCCGAGTCGAAAGGGCCCAAAAGGAGCCTGCAAAACAAGAAGGAAACGCTGAACCGAGTCACCGGGCGACACCGGCCTCCTCGACACCCACCGCCGCCTCACCTTCTCGGCTGCTGGCCGGCGTGCGGCTTCGCCCCTCCGAGCTGGTCCGCGGCACCTGCGAAACCAAAGGCACCTGCGAAACCAAAGGCACCTGCGAAACCAAAGGCACCTGCGAAACCAAAGGCACCTGCTCAGACACTGCCCAAGAACAGCCCGCACCTAGACGGTCCCATGTCTCGCTCATTTACCTTGGCCGCCCACCCACCTGCCCACCCTTGCTTTTGACTGCAACACTGTTGACCACAGAGGTTCAGCTACCGCCTGTAAAACGCAACCAAAGGATGCTCATACCTGCAGCGGCAACACGGGACCTGAAACAAGCTGCTGCTTCAGCCTGGTGCTCATACCTCGCCCTGCCCGAGATGCTGCGGTGCCGATACCCAGCTTTCCTCTTTTCTTCACACCTGTAAAACAGACAAACAACCAAACTTACATAAAGACAGAGGGCACATCTTCCCTCTGACACCACGCACCGACCCACCTGCTTACGGCGCTCTGCTCGACTCTTCTGCCACTCTTTCGTGCCATGTTGTCCCTCTGCATCTGAAATCAAGGTATTCAACAAGTCACCCAGATGCTCATCAGCAGCTTGACCATTCCACAGGTCTGCTTTCTATTCAGGAATCCCACCGGACACTCTAATTGAATCCCTAAAACACTGGGGAACGGACTGCCAGCTCCCCTGCCCACAGCTACTGCATCCCAGATGACCGCACAACCTTTGCCTACACAATTGAATCTGTCAACAGATTAACCCTGGACTCCTAGAGCTCACTCCACCCGCCCCTGACTCCACACCGCCAGGCAGAGCAGCTCCGAGCCGAACCTGCGCAGGCAAACGCGTCACAGAACGCTATGGACGACACGACCGCAACGGCACCAAAAACGCTCCGCAACGACAGCGACGCCAAAACCAGAGACGGCATCAATCAAAACGCTCTGCAGGGAGGCAGTGATGAGGCAAGGAGCCTCTTCTGCAGCCCCAGGAAAACGAAAAAGGGGCCGAACGTCACGGCCCCTTAGGAGACGGCGGCACTGGCGCACACACACACGCAGAGACGGCGGCACTGGCGCGCGCACACACACACACACACACACAGAGACGGCGGCACAACCTAAGAACTTCTTCCCAGCATCTTGAAGTGCCAGTCCCTTAGACTGGAGGAGTAGAGAGCAGAGCTGCTGATGCAGCCCAGAATGACACCATAAATCACAGCTGACCAGAAATGTCCAAAATGCAAGCACTGTCTACACTTTTGGCTGATGATACAAGAATCCAGCACCCGATTGGCTCTACGCCAATTAGCACCAGCATTCCAGATCCCAGAATGGCACCTGAGATGCCCGTTGGGCCCCCGGAGCCCAGCGAGACCCCGGGATCGTCTGACAGGCGCAAGGCAGGCTTCCCGAGCTACACGACAACGCAGACGCAGGCTGGAGCTGCCCTGCCCGGCACTTGCTGGCATCACACTGTAAAGTTCCCTGGGCCCTTTACCCACCCAAAGGGGACTTTTCCTGGACAGCCCTTTCCCTTATCAGAGCTTTACCCAGCTCCCTGCGATTCCCGGCCCTTTCCCAGCCCCCGTGCCTCCACTTATCTTTCAGAGGGCCGAGGGACCGAATCCACCTTCAACAGAGCAAACGCCACGTGCGCTAACGGAGATGTTCCCGCGTCGCCGGGTTCCTCTTCAACATCTACAGTAACACGAGAAAACGCACGCTCACTAAGCCGTGCCAGCACACGGTATCGCGGGGTAAACGCCGACTCCTTCCGCAACACCCACCTCCTAAGTTCCTCGGCGTTCCGCTCGGCGCGTCGTGTCACGGGTGCGGTCACAAACCCTCATCGCTCGTAACACCTAAGACAGTGAGAAACCATAGAACTGTAGGGCTTGGAGCGAGTCCCCAGCCCCACGCTCTTCCGAGCCCCTACCGCGGCTCACCAAAAATGCTCCTCCGAGTCGAAAGGGCCCAAAAGGAGCCTGCAAAACAAGAAGGAAACGCTGAACCGAGTCACCGGGCGACACCGGCCTCCTCGACACCCACCGCCGCCTCACCTTCTCGGCTGCTGGCCAGCGTGCGGCTTCGCCCCTCCGAGCTGGTCCGCGGCACCTGCGAAACCAAAGGCACCTGCGAAACCAAAGGCACCTGCGAAACCAAAGGCACCTGCTCAGACACTACCCAAAAACAGCCCACACCTAGACGGTCCCATGTCTCGCTCAATTTACCTTGGCCACCCACCCACCTGCCCACCCTTGCTTTTGACTGCAACACTGTTGACCACAGAGGTTCAGCTACCGCCTGTAAAACACAACCAAAGGATGCTCATACCTGCAGCGGCAACACGGGACCTGAAACGAGCTGCTGCTTCGGCCCGGTGCTCATACCTCGCCCTGCCCGAGGAGCTGCGGTGCCGATACCCAGCTTTCCTCTTTTCTTCACACCTGTAAAACAGACAAACAACCAAACTTACATAAAGACAGAGGGCTCATCTTCCCTCTGACACCACGCACCGACCCACCTGCTTACGGCGCTCTGCTCGGCTCTTCCGTCGCTCTTTCGTGCCATGTTGTCCCTCTGCATCTGAAATCAAGGTATTCAACAAGTCACCCAGATGCTCATCAGCAGCTTGACCATTCCACAGGTCTGCTTTCTATTCAGGAATCCCACCTGACACTCTAATTGAGTCCCTAAAACACTGGGGAACGGACTGCCAGCTCCCCTGCCCACAGCTACTGCATCCCAGGTGACCGCACAACCTTTGCCTACACAATTGAATCTGTCAACAGATTAACCCTGGACTCCTAGAGCTCACTCCACCCGCCCCTGACTCCACACCGCCAGGCAGAGCAGCTCCGAGCCGAACGTGCACGTGCGCAGACAAACGCGTCACAGAACGCTATGGACGACACGACCGCAACGGCACCAAAAACGCTCCGCAACGACAGCGACGCCAAAACCAGAGACGGCATCAATCAAAACGCCCTGCAGGGAGGCAGTGATGAGGCAAGGAGCCTCTTCTGCAGCCCCAGGAAAAAGAAAAAGGGGCCGAACGTCACGGCCCCTTACGGGACGTCGGCACTGGCGCGCACACACAGAGAGAGACGGCGGCGGCGGCACTGGCGCGCACACACAGAGAGAGACGGCGGCGGCAGCACTGGCGCGCACACACAGAGAGAGACGGCGGCGGCGGCACTGGCGCGCACACACAGAGAGAGACGGCGGCGGCGGCACTGGCGCGCACACACAGAGAGAGACGGCGGCGGCGGCACTGGCGCGCACACACAGAGAGAGACGGCGGCGGCGGCACTGGCGCGCACACACAGAGAGGCGGCGGCACTACCTAAGAACTTTTCCCCAGCATCTTGAAGTGCCAGTCCCTTAGACTGGAGAAGTAGAGAGCAGAGCGGCTGATGCAGCCCAGAATGACACCATAAATCACAGCTGACCAGAAATGTCCAAAAGGCAAGCACCATCCACGCTTTTGGCTGATGATACTAGAATCCAGCACCCGATTGGCTATACGCCAATTAGCACCGGCATTCCGGATCCCAGGATGGCACCTGAGATGCCTGTTGGGCCCCTGGAGCCCAGCGAGACCCTGGAATCGTCTGACAGGTGCAAGGCTGGCTTCCCGAACTACGGAACAGAACGTGGATTGAGCCACAACACAATGTGCCATCGATTTGCACTAACGGGGGAAAAAAAACTAGAAGTCATCCCCAAATTTAAAATTGCGCATGTCTTTTCCAAGCAGAATGAGCCTGCGATTCCACAAACAAGGAGGGCAAAGAACAGGTCAGCTTGTCAGAGAAAGACAGGGACAGGGAGCAAGACGAGGCGACACAGAGAGAGGGAGAGAGAGGCAAAAGGAACGGAGAGGCAGGGCTAGAGGAAGGAGAGGCCAAAATGAGCGCTCCACCGCCTCCCCTCCCTTGCCCCGACCCCCGTTTCCCCGTTAACTCCTGGTGCCCGCCCCGAGACTCCACGGACGCGCTTGCCAGGGAGGCAGCTGTTCAAACGGGATTGAGTCGGCGCGCTCTGATTGGCTGCTTTCCACCCCAGCGCGCCGTCCTCCTATTGGATGCTCCATCCCGCGCTCCGCGCCCGGGTGCCCTCAGCCAGTGTCGGACCTGACTGAGGACTGCGCAATTCGGGCATGCGCCGTGCGGAGCCCTCGACGCCCGCCCTTCCGGCAACCTGATTGGCTGCCTACGCACATCGATTGCCATTCTCCCCGTCTATCAGCCCTCCGCCCCTCCAGCCCTCTCGAGCGATCCGATTGGCCCGCTCTGCATCCTCGCTCGCCTTCTCGCCGCCCTGCCGGGACCCCCCCACCCTTTGCCCGCGCGGCTTCCAGCACCCGCGTTTAAAAGCAAACAACAAACCGCGCTCCATTGCTTTACGCTGAAAAGCGGGGCGGATGCTTACCCACAGCAGAAAAAAAACCTTCTTTCTTGCATTGCCCTTCGGCATTACAATCGCACGGGTACGAACTCGGTCGGGCTGAGAGGTGAAGCCAGAGACAAAGGAAACTAAAGGAGCCCCGTAAGAAGGTAACAACGAATGAGCCAGCGCCGGACACGCGCGTGCAGTGCGCGTGGAGAGTACATGCAGCGTATCACCTTCTTGCATGGCACGTGTTACAACCAATCACATTGTTGCAAGGCACGTGGACAGGGCAGCTTTGGCATAAAGCTAGCCCCGCCCAACAACAAAGTGAATTCTGGGAACATCACATGGTGTGGCAGGTTCCCTCTCTCGCATGGTGAAGCAACGATTCAGTCCAATAGCAATAGCAATAGCTGAGTCTGGGGTCTTCTTGATTCTCAGCGGATCCTTTCCACGGACCTCAGACAGGTCCTCACTTTGTGCAGTTGTGGAGATGGTTTTCAGTCATATTAACAATGTGGTGGTCGCCTAAAAAGAAAAAATAAATTGTTAAAATACTCAGTGAAAAAACAGCACACTACAGAAAACATGAGTCAACAATGGTCTTGGCTGGGAACGGTAAAACACCAGTGCAGGGACTGTCCACCCTCCTACCCGTGGCAACTCCAGTCCAGATGATGGTAACAACCTAGGCATACACAACTTAGTATATAGGAACAAATGAACCATGGATGCCTAGAGCTCAGTCCACCCACCCCTGACTACACCTCCGGGCAGAGCAGCTCCGAGCCAAACGTGCACATGTGCAGACAGACGCTCCACAGCAGGTTATAGACAACACGACGGCAACGGCACCAAAAAACGCTCCACAACGACAAAGACACCGAAAGCAGACACGGCACTGATCAAAAACATACAGGGAGGCAGTGGTGAGGCGAGAAGCCTCTACTACAACCCCACAATAAAACAGAGCCGATCATCTCGGCCCCTTATGAGACGGCGGCACTGGCGCAAACGCACAGAGACAGCGCAAACCCAAGACGCTGCTGCAAGAACTAATAACTTCTTCCCAGCATCTTGAAGTGCCAGTCCCTGAGACTGGATGGGTAGAGAGCAGAGCTGCCGACGCAGCCCTCAGCGACACCACGAAACACAACTGACCAGAGACATCCAAGGCACAAGAACCGTCCACACTTTCGGCTGCTGATCCAAGAAAACCAGCACCTAATTGGTAAGGCAAGGAGCCTCTATCACAATCCCAGAAAAAAAAGGAGCCAAACGTCACGACCCCTTACGAGACGGCGGCACTGGCGCAAACACACAGAGACGGCGGCACTACCTAAGAACTTCTTCCCAGCATCTTGAAGTGCCAGTCCCTTAGACTGGAGGAGTAGAGAGCAGGAATCCCACCAGAAGCTCTAATCAAGTCCCTAAAACGCTGGGGAAGGGACTGTCCCGCCCCCTACCCCATCCCAGATGACCGCACAACCTTTGCCTACACAATTTAACACGTCCACAGATCAACCGTGGACTCCTAGAGCTCAGTCCACTCAACGCAGACTCCAAATTTCCGGGCAGAGCAGCTCCAAGCCAAACGCGCACATGTGCAGAAAAAGGCTCCACAGAACATTATAGACAACGCAACGGCAACAGCACCAAACAACTCCAAACCAGAGACTGCATCTATGAAAAGCACCTGCAGGGAGGCAGTGGTGAGGCGAGGAGCCTCTACTGCAACCCCAGGAAAAAAAGGAAGCCGAACTTCACAGACCCTTATGAGACAGCAGCACTGGTGAGAGAGTGGTACTGGCAAAACCAAACAGAGATGGTGGCACACACAAGAAACTGCTGCAAAACTTAAAAACTTCAAGATGCTGGGAAGAAGTGCCAGTCCCTGAGACTGGATGGGTAGAGAGCAGAGCTGCTGTTGCAGCCCAGAACTACACCATAAAACACAACTGACCAGAAGTGTCTAAAATACAAGGACTATCCAGGCGTTTGGCTGCCGATACAAAAAAAAGCACACAATTGGCGCTACGCCAATCGGCACCGGCATTCCAGACCTCAGGATGCCACTTGAAATGCCTTTTGTGCCCCTGGAGCACAACGAGACCCCAGGATCATCTGGCAGGCGCAAGGCAGGCTTCCCGAACCAGATGACAACAGACACAGGCTGGAGCTGCCCTGCCCCACACAAGCTGGCATCAGTTCCCTGGACCCCTTACCCTCCCAAAGGGGTCTGTTCCTGGACTGCCCTTTTCCGTCTGAGAAGTTTAAACCCACCCTGCAGTTCCCAGCCCCTTCCCAGCCCTCGTGCCTCCACTTAGCTTTTAGAGGGCCAAGGGACCGAATCCATCTTCGACAAAGGAAAACACCACGTGTGCTAACAGGGATCTTCCTGCAGTTCTGGAGACAAGACGCTCTTCCAGGAGAAGAGATTATATTAACAACTATTAATACAGCAATACAAACCAAAAAACAACACTCCATCTTCATCATAGTCAGGAATTTTGGGAAAATGCAAAGCACCTGGAAATGAATCAACAAATGAAACATAATGACAAACAACTTTTCTACTACAGCTATTGTCAAACCTTCTCTGTCCCTGAAGCTCTTAACTCAGACACCTCCACTTGTCCAAAGACATCTGCCCGTGTAGCTTAAACAGCTCAAAAGCTGCTGACTGCTGAAGAAGCAGCAGAGAACCAGCACCAAAGCAGCCACAGAGCAGAATGAGCCCTCTACCTGGCGACTGGGACTCAAATACCCAGAGCCCCGCCCACCCCCTTCCCACAATCCCCTGGGAAAGGGGAGGGGGTCAGTCACCCCAGGCCCCCCCCACAACCCTTATCAAATTACCTGGAATCTCACTGGAAATGACAGCACCTGCACTTTATTAATGCTATTGCACCTGTAATGGGACTGAGTATGGATTTCAACTTAGATTTTCTAGGGAGCAGATAGAAAATGAAATAAAATAACCAACACTCCATTTTCGTTACTATCAGGAATTTTGCAAAAATGCAAAGCACCTGGAATTGAATCAATTAATGAAATATAGTTACAAACATACTTTCCACCACAGCTGCTACTAAACCTTTGCTGCCCCTGAAGCTCTTAACTCAAAGAGACCCCTCCACTTCTCCAAAGACATCTGCCCACGTAGCTGAGGACCTGCAGCCTCAGTTACATGTGTCCCCCACCTGCTCCCCCAAACAATGGTCCACAAAAAGGAGCATGCCCAGAAGCTTGCCAAGGGTCCTGAGGTCACCTGATGGACCAGAGAAAGACCCCTGAATGCTGGACACGTAAGCGTTGGCAAAAGAAAGCGTGAATCTTTCAAGCCTGCGCAGTACGAGCCTGGTCTGCGAAATCAAGTTGGAGACTGACCTAAAACAATGGGAGCAAGGAGGGTTGAAGAAACATAAAAGATGAGACCAGAATGGACACCGTTGAAGGTCTTACCGCCAGAGGATCCCGAACCACGGCGTAGGACCGGCAGGACTCTACAGGACTGGAGACCAGAGGAACGCTTCTGGAACTGGACTGGTGATAAATGCAACCTCATTTCTCATATTTTCCTTTACTTCTCCCTGTTTCTTTCCCTTTTCTTTTCCTACTCTCTCTCTATATCACATACCGCTTTACAGGCAAATTAATAAAATAACACTGCTTGATTGAATTATAACCCCTTGGCTTTTTGGTCACCTTAATTTTCCACTCTGAGATGAAGGTTAAAAAAGCATCACGAGTCCATCACCGAACAGACCGTGACACCATGGACTCCTAGAGCTCAGTGCACCCAGCCCTGACTCCACACCTCCGGGCAGAGCAGCTCCGAGCCAAATGCGCACGCGTGCAGACGCACGCTCCACAGAACGTTATGGACAACACGACGGCAATGGCGCCAAAAATGCTCCGCAACGAAAACGACTCCGAGACCAGAGAGGCATCGATCAAAATGATCTACAGGGAGACAGTGGTGAGGCGAGGAGCCTCTACTACAACCCTAGAATACAAAGGAGCCGAAAACCTCCACCCTTTGCCCTCCCAAAGGGGACTGTTCCTGGACGGCCCTTTCCCCTATGAGAGCTTTAAACTCCCTCCCTGCAATTCCCACCCCCTTCCCAGCCCTCGTGCCTCCACTTAGCTTTCAGAGGGCCAAGGGACTGAATTCATCCCCAACAGAGGAAAACACCACGTGAGCTCACAGGGATCTTCCTGCAGTTGCCACTTTCCCCTTCACCACCCGCAATAAGAAAACACACACACAATAATGAGCACTCAGATGATGTTTATCAGTACTAGTCCACGAGGCATTGCTCACCTTGGCTGAGTTCCTGGAGGTACATTTGAATGATCTACCAGGGCCCACCACACAGTGCAAAGGTTCTGCGGACAACACACTGTTCTGTGGGTGATCAGGGAGGCGATGAGCCACCCCATAGCCTGAAAGACACTCTGCCCTATGGCCCTGCTGCTTCCTTCAGAAATGGTAAAACTCCACCTGTAGATACAAGGTGCTCATCCTAACCCCTGCTAGATAACCTGAGCATCAGTCCTAGGAGGAAAGATTATGTCAGCAACTATTAATACAGCAATACAAACCAAAAAAGAACGCTCCGTCTTCATAGCAGTCAAGAATTTTGGGAAAACGCAAAGCACCAGGCATTGATTCAATAAATGAAACATAGTTACAAACATACCTTCTACTATAGCTGCTGCTGAATCTTTGCTGCTCCTGAAGATCTTACGTCAAACAGGCACCTCCACTTCTCCCAACACATCAGCCTATGTACCTTAAACAGCTCAACAGCTGCCGACTGTTGAAGGAGGAGCAAAAAACCAACACCCAAGCAGTCCTGGAACAGAATGAGCTCCCCGCTCAGGGGCTGGGGCTCAACTACTCTGAGCCCCACCCACCCCCTTCCCACAATCCCCTGAGAAAGGGGAGGGCATCAATCACCCCAGGGCCCGTCCACCACCCTTATCAAATCACCTGGGCCCTCACTGGAAATGACAGCACCTGCACTCCTGTCAGGCTCTGTCAGACACTGTCGGGTTTTGTCAAGCCCTGTGGAGACCTCTTGGGGTCTGTCAGACTCTGTCAGGCTTTGGTGGGCTCTGTAGGGCTCTGTTGAGACCTGTTGGGCTCTGCTGAGCCCTGTCAAGATTTCTCAGGCTCTGTTGAGACCCCCAGGGCTCTGTCATACATATCAAGGCTCTATCAGGAACTGACAAGATTTGTCAGGCCCTAACGGGTCCTGTTGGCCTCTGTCAAGCTTTGTCAGGCTCTGTGAGGATCTGTCAAACGCTCTCGGGCTTTGTCAGGCAGTGTCGAGACCTGTCGGGCTCTGTTGGGCTTTCTGGAGCTTTGTCAGTCCCTGTCATGCCCTGTCAGGGAGCCCACCAATGGGGGTTGAAGTGTGGGTCAAGGGGGAGGAGCCCAGCAGGGAGGGTAGGGTGCTTAGAAAGGGGGTGGAGCCTGGTTGGGACACACCCCTCCAGGGAGGCACATTGGGGGGACCGAGCTTGGGGGAGGGTGGAGTTGGCAGTGGCTCCACCCACATCTTCAGCCCCACCCTCAACCCCAAACCCCACCCCCAAATCATTCACTGGAAACAGAACAAACCACATGCTTATGGTTTTTTTACATTATTTTATTGGGTGAGAATTGGCCCCAAAAGCAGGTTAAAAATCCCCCAACATGGCCCTGGGTGAGCCAAGTCAGGATGGCAGCAGCACAGTGCTGCCCTTTTCCAAGACGGCAACCATGGGTAAACAGAGTAATGAGTCCCACCACCCACCTTGGGCCCCAGCCCAAAACGGCCACACTACGCAGGGTCCGCCCACCTCAGCCCCACCCTCCCAGCACAGGCTTGGCAGCCATAACAGCCATAGCCCCACCTACCAGCAGAGACACAGCAGCCAAGGTGTCCACGCCCATCAGGGTTGGCATCTTGTTCCCATTGGCAGGGAGGGCACAGGGCAAGGCACGGTGCAGGGCCACAGGGGCAGCCAATGGGAGCAGCTGATACAACCAGGAGCTGCCACCAGAGCACAGCCCAGAGAAACAGCCCCTGCGGCAGTGCCAGCATGGCCACCAGCCTCACCCCCCCAGTCATCTCGGATGCCAAGCAGGGTGGAGCCCAGCAGCCATGCTATCCTCATTTTCTCCGTTGTGCGCAGGGCCCCACACAGCATTGCAACCCAGGACATCTGGTGGGGTGAGGGGACCCAGGAATGTGGATCTATGGGCAGAATGCAGAAACTGTGGGGTGCTAAATATTAATGGGCCAGAGTGCTGGAACTATATGGTGCTGCAGAGCAGTGCTGTGGATGTATAGGGTAGACCAGATGTGTGGGGTGCTGTGGGGCACTGCTGTGGGTCTATGCGGCAGGGTGCAGGAGCTACAGTGTGCTGTGGGGCAGCATTGCTGGCCTATGGGTGAGTGTGAAGCAGCTATGGTGTTTTCTGGGACAGTGCTGTTGATCTATAGGGCAGAGGAGCCATGGGGTGCTGTGGGGTTACACTGTGGGTCTATAGGGCAGAGTGAACAAGATATGGGGTGCTGTGGGACAGCACTGTGCATCTATGGGGCAGAGTGGAGACATAGGGTGCTGTGGAGCAGTGCTGTCCATTTATGGGGCAGAGTAAAATCAGCTACGGGGTGGTGTGTCTGTATAGGGCAGATTAGAGCAGCTACAGGGTGCTGTGGATCTACAGGGCAGAGTAGAGGTGCTATGGGGTGCTGTGGGTCACTATGTGGGTCACTCACCTGCAGGGGTTCAGCCTCTTCAGGGGTGTTTCACCCCACAACAGGCCCATTGACCCCATAGCCACCCTGACCCCCACAGCCACCCCATAGACCCTTGTGACCCACCCACAGTAGGCAGTGCAGGCGTGGTCAGGGGGGGAAGGGTGGTCAGGTGGACAGAGGTGTGGGGTGCTGTGGGGCAGCACTTTGCACCTATGGGGCAGAATGCAGCACCTAAAGGCTGCTATGGGGCAGCTCTCTGGGTCTAAGGGGCAGAGTAGAGTCCTATGGGGTCCTGTGAGGCAGTACTGTGGGTCTATGGGGCAGAGTCAGTATGGGGTGCTGTGAGGCACTGCTATGGATGCATGGGGCAGAGTACAGCAGCTATTAGGTGCTGTGGGGCAGTACTGGGCATCTATAGGGCAGAGTGGAAGACATGAGGTACTCTGGGGCACTGCTGTGGATGTATGGTGCAGTGTACAGGAGCTATATGGTGCTGTGGGGCAGTACTGGGCATCTATGGGGCAGAGTGCAGGAGCAATGGAGTGTTGTGGGGCAGCACTGTGGGTCTATGGGGCAGAATGGAGCAGCTGTGGGGTGTTGGGCACTTCTGTGGATCTATGGGGCAGAGCGGAGGATGTCTGGGGTGCTGTGAGGCAGTGTTGTGGGTCTATGGGGCAGTGTAGGGGCTATGGGGCATTGTGGGGCGGTACTGTGGGTCTATAGGGCAGAGTACAGGAGCTATAGGGTTCTGTAGGGCAGCACTCTGCATCCATGGGGCAGACTGAAGACATATGAGGTACTCTGTGGCACTGCTGTAGATGTATGGGGCAGAGTGGAGAAGCTATGGGGTGCTGTGGGATAGCAAGCAGGAGCTATAGGGTGCTGTGGGGCAGTGCTATGGATCTATAGGGCAGAGTGGAGGTGCTATGGGGTGCTGTGGGTCAGTGTGTGGGTCACTCACCTGCAGGGGGTTCAGTTTCTTCTGGGGTGTTTCATCCCACAACAGCCCCATTGCCCCCACAGCCCCCCTGACACCCACACCACCCCATAGACCCTTGTGATCCCCTCCGCTTCCCCACCATGGTGTGCAGTGGAGGCGCAGGCGCAGTCAGCCGGAGGGGGGGGGGGGGGGGCGCGGTCAGCCAGAGGCGGGGGGATGGGGGGGGGGGGGGCGCGGTCAGCCGGAGTTGGGGGGGGGGTGGGCGCGTGGTCAGCCGGAGGCGGGGGGGGGGGGCACGGTCAGCCGGAGGCGGGGAGCGGCCAGGCTGCCTTCACTGTTCTCTGAGCAGGAGCTGCAGGAGACAAGGGAAGGAAAGGGCCGTTATTTGTGTCACAGTCCTGGCAAACAGCCTCAAAGCCCCCCGCTTCAATCTTAACTTAGTGGGCAAATTATTTGCCAAAAAATGGATCTTAAAAGCTTCTTTGACAACAAATAATCCTAAAAACAGCCCCAAAATCAAGTAAATTGAATTTGAGACCAAACAGCCTTAAAAATCTCAAAAACCCACCCAAATATGGTCCCTCACAGATTTATATAATAAGATATATATGTAAAAATAGATTAGATAAATTACATAGTAGTTATATATATTAATATAGATATTAATATTATATAACGAATATAATTATTAATACATTATGTTATATATTATATTATGTCATTATATATTAAATATTAATTACATTAAGTAATATCAATGAATATTAGTTGATTAGTTCATTGTATCAGATTATATATTATATATATTTCTACTATTCATCAAATAATATCATTTATATTACTATATTACTATATTGATTTTATATATTTAATGTTAATATATTATTTAATAAATAAATTAAATTGAAATATATTAAATTAAATTAAAGAATTTAAATGTAAATTGTATTAAATTCAAAAATAAAAATAAATTTTAAAATACAATGTAAACAATTAAGTGGGTTTAGGGAGGCGGCGACCAATCAGCACCTTCCTCTCCTCAGAGGCAGCGACCAATCAGCACCTTCCTCTCCTCAGAGGCAGCGACCAATCAGCACCTTTCTCTCCTCGGAGACAGCCGCGCGGGGCGCAGTCAGTGGAGGCTTTCCCGCCAGACGGCACCGGCCAATCAGCGAGCGCCTCCTCGGCCCCCTCAGCGTGAGGGGAGAACGGGAGGGGGAGACAAAACGGCGGCGGGTTAAAAAAGCCGAATTTGTTCCCGCTAAAATATTAATTCAGTAAATTATCCATAAATAGATTTTAAAAGCTTTTTTGGGGGTGCAAATCAGCACCAGATCTGGTACCCCCAGCTCCGGACACGTTCAGTAAAGTGAATTCAGCCCCAAAACCCCTCAAAAAGCAACGAAATGCCCCTCCCGACTTTAAATACAATAATTTACACACTTATCTCAACAACTATTTAAATTGTTTCCACAATAAATAATTTAAACAATTAAGCGGCTTTAGGAGCCTCAGAACCGCCCAAAATGCTCAAAAAAAAAAAAAAAAAAAACGAACTCAAAATCTCAGAAAGCCCCGTTTCAATGTAATAGTTTAAATTAACAAGTGGTTAAAGGAAAAAGCCGCATTTGGACTCCCCAGATCGCCCCCCGGTCTTTAAATATTAATCCACTGTATAAATTCTTATCAATAAGTAGATTCAAAAACCTTTGAAGTCGCAAATCGGCCCCTCAAACTTTAACCGCGTTAAATAAACTTTTTAAAAGCCGATTTAGACCCAAACGGCCCCAAAACGGCTCCTCCCACCCCGGATCCGCACTGAACGCGCTCAGCGCCCTCGGGAGTCAAACACAGCGATTTGACATTAATAAATCAACAATTACATTGTAGGAGCCTCAACCCGCCCGAGATGTTCCAAATAAAACCTCTAAACATAATAATTTCAATAAATACGGGCTCTAAAAAAACCCTGATTTGGACTCAAAATCCCAGGGAAAAGCCCCAGATCCCCCGAGGTTTAAACTTTAATTCTCCTGATACACCGTCAATAAACGGATTTTAAAGGCGCCTTTTGGCACAAATCGGCACCCAAAAAAATACCTAAAAAAACCTTTTAAAAGCCGAATTCGACCCAAACCAGCCCCGATTGCTGAGAAAATCCCCGAACCGGCTCCTCCCGCTTTAAACACGATTTAAACCGCTAAAACGGCTGCGGGAGCCTTAATCCCCCCCACCCCCCGTCACAAACCCGCGGCTTTAGAACCCCCAGCACAGCCCAGCCCGCCGCTCCCTCATGAACCCGCCGAGCCCCGGTTAACACCGCACGGTAACGACCGCCCCAGCCCGCCCGCTCACTGATTCCGGCCGCCGTTCCCGCCGCTCCCGGGGTCCCACGGCGAATGGGGGGGGGGGGAGGGGGGCGGTGCTCAGCCAGTTCGTCAGCGCTGAGGACCCCGAGCAGCCGCCGACGCATCCACCTTTCTGGTCCTGCGAGCGCTCTGCGCCGCCCTATTTATCGCCTCGTAGTCCCGCCCGGTCCTGCCCCCCGCCCGCCCTTCGGCCAATGGGCGAACCGCCCGCCTCAGCCGCGCTGCCCAATCAGCGCTTCCTTGCTGTGGGCGAACGTCGGCGGGAAAACGGCGACCAATCAGCGCCTTTCCTACCTCAGGTGCGCTAGCGAATCAGCGCCTGACACTGGGAGGCCGAACTTCGGCGGGAAGGTAGTGACCAATCAGTGCCTTCCTCTCCTCAGCTATACGGTGACCAATCAGCGCCTTTCTCCCATCCCCTGGGAGAACCCCGCGTGGGGATGAGCCAATGGGCGACTTCCGCGGCTGACACCGTTAGCCAATCAGCGAGCGCCTCCTCCCTCCCTCAGTATAAAACAGCGAATGTGAGGAGAAAGGGGAAACAAGATGGCGGAAGAGGAGGCGTCATGACGGCAGCGATTGAGGAGGAAGGGGGGGGAGTCGGGGCTGGGCAAAAAAAGCGGCTGCTCCTTGGGCAGCGGCAACGATCGGGGGATGTGGGGGGCGGAAAAGCGGCGGCTCCTCAGGCAGCGGCAGCAGCGATCGGGGGATGTGGGGGGCGGGAAAGCGGCGGCTCCTCAGGCAGCGGCGATCGGGGGATGTGGGGGGCGGGAAACCGGCGGCTCCTCAGGCAGCGGCGATCGGGGGATGTGGGGGGCGGAAAAGCGGCGGCTCCTCAGGCAGCGGCAGCGGCGATCGGGGAATGTGGGGGGCGGAAAAGCGGCGGCTCCTCAGGCAGCGGCAGCAGCGATCGGGGGATGTGGGGGGCGGGAAAGCGGCGGCTCCTCAGGCAGCGGCAGCAGCGATCGGGGGATGTGGGGAGCGGGAAAGCGGCGGCTCCTCAGGCAGCGGCAGCAGCGATCGGGGGATGTGTGGGGCGGAAAAGCGGCGGCTCCTCAGGCAGCGGCGATCGGGGGATGTGTGGGGCGGGAAAGCGGCGGCTCCTCAGGCAGCAGCAGCAGCGATCGGGGGATGTGGGGGGCGGAAAAGCGGCGGCTCCTCCGGCCGCGGCCAGGACGTGGCTTCACGGGCACCGGGGGCGCGAGACCGCGCGCTGCGGGGCTGCGGGGCGGGTGCGGAACCGGGGGCTCCGGGGGTCCCGCAGCGGCGGCCGTGGGGCGGGATGGGGCGGCTGTGGCCGTACCTGTGGGCACTTAAGTGGCTGCTGTGGGGGCTCGTGAGAGGCACGTCTGGGGCTCTTAGGGGGCAGGTACAGGGCTGCTATAGCGGTATCTGTGGGGCAGCCATAGGGTTGCTGTGGGGTTACATAGGGGTCACGTATTGCGGGGCGGGGGGGGGGTGGGGGGGTGGTGGGGGGGTGGTGGTGCAGCTGACAGTGGCCCCACCTACGGGGGTGGGGTCAATGCTGAGGGGCGGGAACTGGGAGGACACGCCCACGGGGAGGCCACCTGGGAAAAGGGACCAGGGGGTGGAGCCTCCGTGTGTCACGCCCCCGTAGGCGGAGCCTCTTGGGGTGGGGTCAGCATGGGACACACCCGAAGGGGGCGGGGCTTCGGTGCACCGTGCTGCTGGGGGTGGGCGCGACAGAAGGGGAGGGGTCTGTAAGGGACACGCCCCTCGGGGAGGGCACAGACTGGCAGGGGCGAAGCTTGGACGGGGTGGACTTGGGGTGTGCTTTTCTCAGACCACGCCCTTGGAGGGAGAAGCCAGACTGGACAACACACTGAAACATTAAAATTAACTGTTGGTAATCAGATGGAGGTTGCTGTCTTTTTATTTTAACTCAAAGGTAATTAATACCGATGATGTTTTCACACAACCCCAAAAAAGCTGTAGTTAAATTTAGACAGTCATAACACTGTTTTCTAATTTTATTTTACATCTAAATATCTTCTCATGTTCTGTTGGGAATCATTACTGCCTGGGAACTTTTTAATACCTCCATTTATAAACAGCCACTATCTAGTGGTTCCTTTTTACTTCTCTTTGGAAAAAAAAAGTGTAACGTTTTGACTCTGTTTGGTTCTGAGCGTTGTTGCCTCCAATCTCATGGCTCTGTTGTAATTTAAATACTAAACACTCCCGATTACTTTCCAATGCTGTTTAAAATCTAAAGCTTCCTTACTTTGTTTCCTATGCAGTCATTCGTGTCTGCAGTTTATTTCATAACGGTTGTTCAAATGTAGCTACTAATGACTCCAATTTAGTTTTCTGCCTTTATCATTTAAAAGGAATTCCAAACAATGTGTTTTTTAAACTACGATACAGATTGGGAATAATTGCTGCCTAGTTCACCAAGTAATAGCTGAAATTAAATTTAGTTATTGATCACGCCTAAATAATTTCATTTACACTTTAACATTTTTATCATTACATTACTACCAGGCGAATTAACTAGCACACATTATTTTTTATTATAGATATAAACTAGAGATTTTTTCTCTACAGGTATTACTTCCAATTAGTGCTCCAGTATTTATATTCACTCTTTTAAATTTTACTATATAAATTTGGGATAATTACTGTCTGCAGAATTTTGAGTAACAGCTAGAGTAGATTATAGGCATTATTTACTCCCAAAGACTCTTCTGGTTACTCTTAAGTTTTAATTCTAAATGTCTTACAGTAAGTAAGTAGTTAAAATAATAAAACACAAGGACCTTGGAATTTCCAGGAAAACCCACCGTGGCACCTCAACGTGTCCAGAGTTTGTCGGTGCCAGCTCCGCCAACAACGCGTCCGACGAGCCCCACGGTGCTGCCGAGGCTGCAGCAGCGCGATGGAACCGACCGCGAGCGTGGGGAGGAGACTCAGCCCAGCAGGTACCACACGTAACGTGAAACACCGGGCAGCGCACCTTCGTTTCAAGGGAGGAACACACAAAGAGCACAAAGGACGTTACTCTACCTGAGACACACACTGTCCTTAGCAGCTGCACAGCAACATTGTCTCTGTGATTTGGAGTTCTGGTGGCAAATGATGGAGCTCTGTACGTTGCACCTTGCAAACCTGCACACAGAAAGACACTTCACCCCACAGGTGACACCAGAAACTAGGAAGCCTCCAAAAAGAATTTACAACCCCACATCCAAACCAGTTACACTCACCCCCACAACCAATCCTGCTCTACACACATCTCCTTCTCCTTCAGACACCCTTCAACAGCCAGATCCACAGTCATCTCCCAATGGGTCATTCACTGCACTAAACGCAGCAGGGCAGGGGAGAGGGGGGGGGAACTAAAGGAAATTTAAAAAAAACCCTCCCTGACTGTGTTTTTTTCAGTGGCATTTTTTGGCGTTATTTTTGTCGGGCGTTGGAGGTAGAGGTTTAGCTTCCATTACCTGCTGGGCAGTCGTCACTGCATGCCCAGGTTCACGTACCCCTTGCTTTATGCAAAGCTGCTTCCATCAGCGACCCAGGAGTCTTCAGCATCCTCCAGCGGCTGGTCCTTTCAATCCGCTCCGCCGGAGCGAACAGCTTCTGCTGTTTCCAAGCAATCGTGGGCCACCGACTGCAAAACGGATCCACTGAGGAAAGAAGCCGGATTGACAATGTTAGTGGTAGCAATATTTACATCTTTAAACGTTCTAAGGAGCCATCGAGGGAGGGATGTCGTTTTTACACAAATGGGGACGGACACTGACACACAGATACCTGGCTGCGAGCCCTGCGGGGCGAACAGCGCCCCTGCCCCCGGCCGTGCGCTGCAGTACCCGAGTTTCGCCACAGGGCGGCAGCACTGAGGCGCGCTGCGGCACGGCATTGGGGCGCCCGGGTGCAGCACCGCGCTTTGCCCACAGGACGGCAGCACTGAGACCGCCGCGGCAGCCCGGGCCGAGCGGTTGTGCCGCGTTTCGCGGGAATCCCGCAGAAAAATAAACAAAAAACAAACACAACAAAACAAAAACGCACACAGAGAGCCGCGGCACGAAAGCCACGCGTACAGGACACAGAACCCGCTGGGCCTCACCCCGAGCTCCCACCGAAGCGGCGCCCCACTCGCCACACCACCAAGCCTGCAACCGCACCTTAGCTCTGGTTTTATGCATCCCCCCCCACAGCGGAAAAAACCCTCCTATCTTGCATTGCTCTTTGGCATTACAATTGCACAGGTGTGAACTCATAAAAGTAAAGCAGCCATCTCACAGACACACACTCAGAACTCGACTAGGCTGGGGTTTCTCTTTGTGTTACACAAACGGACTCTCACTCCTCTAAGGAAACAAATTCATTCTTAAGCATAGCCTCTCCCTGGGGGAAAAAAATGCCCACTCCGAGCTCCCAAACACTAGGGAGCTGTGGGGAAAACAGTGAAAGCCAAAACCAACAGCAGCAACGTCAAGTGGAATTTGGCTTAAATTCTGATCATGCACTTAAAAGCCTCTCTCAGTCCTACCAATGACTGGTCATTCTTTGGAAGGACAAACTTTCTTACCTGAACATCCTAAATTGAAGACTCCACGGAACAGAACAGAGATTGAGCCACAGGACAACAGTGCCATTGATTTACACTAATGGGGAAAAAAAACCCTAGAAGTCAAACCCAAATTTACTTATTACTTCCCATCACATTTCATCCCTTACATTTCAACTGGCACCAAGGTGTTCAAAAATTAACTATGCCCATGCCACTTATCACTAAAGATTAAACTCTACATATAAATCATAAAGGCTATTTCCAGCGTGCCCATAAATTCATGCGAACAAAGAGAAGGGCAACGCTCGACCCTAAGGAGGGAAAGAGGCGGCTGTTCCTCTATGGCAGATCAAACTTCCTTCTTTTACCTGCAACACGTGGAACTGTCGCGGGACCCGTTCGCCAACGGGGTGTGCGTTCTTAACTAAAACTGGTCGCCAGCTTTTCCGCAGAGGCAGTGAATTTGCCTCTTTTTTTTTTTTTTTCCCCACGTGGGAAAAAAAAAAAAAAACCCACAAAAAACACACACAAAAAAAAGACAAAGAAATGATCTCTTCCAGGCCGTTTCTCTAAACCGTCAAGTCATTATAAAATTGCACGTCTTCTCCAAGCAGAATGAGTCTGTGATTCCATACAAAAGGAGGGCAAGGTGCAGGTCAGCTTGTCAGAGAAAGATAGGGACAGGGAGCAAGACAAGGTGACACAGAGAGGGAGAGAGAGGCAAAAGTGACGGAGAGGCAGGGCAAGGGGAAGGAGAGGCCAAAATGAGCGCTCCGCAGCCTCCCCTCCCTCGCCCCGACCCCCGTTTCCCCGTTAACTCCCGGTGCCCGCCCCGAGACACCACGGACGCGTTTGCCAGAGGCAGCTGTTCAAACGGGATTGAGTGGGTGCGCTCTGATTGGCTGCTTTTCACCCCAGCGCGCCGTCCTCCTATTGGATGCTCCTTCCCGCGCTCCGCGCCCGGGTGCCCGCCTCAGGGTCGGACCTGACTGAGGACTGCGCAATTCGGGCATGCGCAGTACTGAGGCCTCAACGCCCGCCCCTCTGGCAATCTGATTGGCTGCCTGCGCACATCAATTGCCATTCTCCCCGCCTATCAGCGCTCCGTCCCTCCAGCCCTCCCGAGCGATCTGATTGGCCCGCTCTGCATCCTCGCTCGCCTTCTCGCCACCCTGCCGGGACCCCCACGCCCTTTGCCCGCGCGGCTTCCAACAGCCGCCTTTAAAAGGAAAAAACAAACCGCGCTCCTTTGCTTTACACTGAGGAAAGAAGCCGGATCGACAATGTTAGTGGTAGCAATATTTACATCTTTAAACGTTCTAAGGAGCCATCGAGGGAGGGATGTCGTTTTTACACAAATGGGGACGGACACTGACACACAGATACCTGGCTGCGAGCCCTGCGGGGCGAACAGCGCCTCTGCCCCCTGGACGTGCGCTGCAGTACCCGAGTTTCGCCACAGGGCGGCAGCACTGAGGCGCGCTGCGGCACGGCATTGGGGCGGCCGGGTGCAGCACCGCGCTTTGCGCACAGGCTTTCCTTCCTTGTCCAATTTATACAATGGCCTCTGCTCACAAGATTTCATCAAGGTTGCTCTATTCACATTATCACCAGGTGGTTCCTCAATCTCTGTCCTGTGAGCTAAAATACACCCTAACGGGCTCTTTTTCAGAATACCGCTACTACGCTGTCCTCCCATTATGCGTCACACGGAATGAAACGGCTCATCTTGTAACAAATACGAGCAAATAACTATTAACACCTACAGCAGTACTCCACAGATAATACGAAAACCTACCCACGACACACCGCCCTCACAAGTTGTACTCCAAGTTTATCCCACCGTCTCCAAAACAAAACAATTCCGGTACCCAGCTCAAATCTCTCTAACACTCAGCACCGCAATTAGGACACTCTGCAACACAGATGGCTCCACAACGCTCACACTCCTTGCAAGTTAAAGCCACAGCAGCTCCTGCTGTAGTTTTTGGTGTTCAAGTGCATAGTCAGAACCAAGGCACATCCAAGAATTAAACCGAACTACGGTACTCTTCACAGCTACATACAGAGCCAGCTTTGCACCACAACGGAGCACGGGAACAACCAACACCAAAAGCTGGCCGCACAAACAACTCCACAGCAACTACTGTATACCTCTAAGGTGCTCGCAACCCCGTCCACGCTATCCTGCTGAAATTCCGTACCACGACTTACGGACAGTTCGCGAGCACGTGACCGGTCCCAAATTTCAGAAAAGAAAGACTTCTCACCAGAGGTCCTCGTCCGTCCCCGCGGCGATCCGACCGAGACGAGGAGTCTCTCCAGAGACATCCCTGGGGTGCGCCAAGAGAGTCCTCGGCTCCACGGGCCCTGTGGCCGGACAGAGCGGGTCCTCCGGCTGGCTCACCGCCTGAAACGGGGAAAGAAACGGGACGGCAGAGTCAGCAGCACTGCTGAGCCACGTTCTTTATTTCATTTGACGATGTTAGTTATAATTGTTTAGTTTCTCGCTGACAATACATCTGTTAATTATTAGTCAAATATAAACTAAGCTCTCAGCTTCTAAACAACGTGTTACTTTATCTTCCATCTCCCTCTTGTCGTGCAGAAGGATCTAAAAGGTGAAAAATATCCCCTCATCGTGCAGGCGGTCAGAAAGCATTTACCTCACGTCAACTGGTTAATGACGGGTACACCTTCTATAACTTCATCGCAGTATACGTTAACTTGGCAGCTTCTCTTCAAAAGCGAGAAGAGAAAAAAGGGACAGGGCTCTGAAAAAACAAGGCAGAGATCAAAGCAGCAGGGGGGACCGAGGAAAAGAGGCCGGAAGAGCACCAGGAACAGGGCACAGAAAGAAACAAATCGGCGCGGCGGCAGCGGCGCGGAGACGGAGGAAAAAAACCCGGCACGGTCAACGGGACAGAGAGGAACGCGACCACGGGCAGGGAGCGGGACACGGGGACACGGCGAGGAACCACGGGACGCGGAGAGATACCAAAAAGTCGGCAAAAAAGACTCTAACGCTGTTCTGAAAGTGTTAAACGGCGGGCAATTTCAATACAGCGCACCGCACGCTCAGAGGATCGCCCCTGTAATTGAGCGTACGTGTGATTCACGCTTCTTGGTATTCTTTACATACACCTATTGCATATTCATTTGCTTCTACCGCTTAGTTAGTGCATTAAACAGAAGTTCTTTCCATAACCCCACCCTTCGCTGGCAGTCCATCTCTGGTATGCCAGTGTCCATCAAGGGTCTCCAGTGGTCCCCGGTGCCCCTGCAGCCCGGTGCCCGCTCCTCGACCTCATTTCTTGAGCACGCCCGCTGTCATTTTGTGCTGCTACTCAAGTAGCTCCTTCTCCATTTAGTGGAACGTCCCATTTTCCCAGCCTGCGAGCCAAGGACATCCTGCTTTGCCCTACCTCCAGTCCCTACAGAGCTAGATTTTCTCTGTTAGGTTTTGTCGAGGGTTAGGATTGCGGGGTGACAATCAAACCCTGGCAGATGTATTGTTAACCTCCTCTCCCCCCCACTTCCCCCTTCCTTTTTGCCCCTCCCTCTCCCCCCTTCCCACTCAGGACAGGCGATCGGGAGGGAAAGAAGGACAGAGAGAGAAGAGTTGGAAAAGTTAAAGATGTTTTACTAATGCTACTAATAAGAATAGAGAAAATAATACAAAATATACAAAACCAATCTTGTAAGTCTCAGCAACTGCAGAGCCAGCACCCAAAGTCCTGGATTAGACTCTGTAGCCAACCGGAGCTGGATTCAGTCTCTCACTAGGCCTCAGTTCGCAGGGACGACCAGCAAGGTCCTCTCCTAATGTCAGCCATGAGGAAAAAGGGAAAAAAGGGCAAAGGGGCGAGATCCTCGTGATCTCCCACTTTTATATGAAGTATTCGCGTGAATGGAATGTTATACACCGTTGGTCAGTCTCTCGATCATCAGTTTCTCGTTGCCCCTCTCGCGAGATGTCCATCCGTGCTTATCAATAAGTTTGCATTCCATTGCTAGGTTTAACCAAAACATGTGTCGGGTTCTCCAGGAAAATGCAGCTAACATGAAGGCTTTAGCTGACAGGCAAATTCACTAAAAAAGAAACTTGTTTTTAACAAAACCAGGACATTCCACCCCTTATAATATGACATTCACTGAATACTTAAACCTTATCAATACAATCTATCAATACAATCTAATTAATCACTACTACTAAATATATATATATATATATGTACATATATACACAGGAGTAATTAATCAGTGGACCATCCTTTGAAAAGTTCATTAAGTTCATTTTGTCACAACACTCTCCCAGGGCAAGAAAAATGGTACAAGTGCATCTCATGACCACTGTTTATGGGTTAAGGACACCAACTTCGAAGAAGGTGTTGGGCGCCACTCGAAGAAGCTAGCTCTAGTTTCATCACCATTGTCTTGATCTGAAAGACATTTATTAAACATTGTTAGTGCGGCAATTCACATCATACAGTTCAGCATTGCATATTTTCACCAAAAATCAAATCCCCTTGAGGTACACACCGAACTTCTCCATCCTTAAGCATCACCCACCAGGTGCTGCCAGGTCCCTGGGCAAAAACAATCCCACGAATAGGTTTGCCTTTGCCTGAGGCAGGAGGAACCCAGACTGCCTTTCCTAACATATTTTTCATGTGTACTACAGGGACTTTATCTCCTTCTACAGTCCGTAGAATTTCTGATTGGGCAGGCCCGGCTCGATTGGTTGATCCCCTAGTGTTGACCAACCAAGTGGCTTTTGCTAAATGTGAATCCCAGTTTTTAAAGGTTCCGCCACCAAGTGCCTTTAGTGTAGTTTTTAACAAACCATTGTACCTTTCAATTTTCCCAGAGGCTGGTGCATGATATGGAATATGATATACCCACTCAATACCATGTTCTTTGGCCCAATTGTCTATAATACTGTTTTTGAAATGAGTACCATTGTCTGATTCAATTCTTTCTGGCGTACCGTGCCGCCAAAGGACTTGCTTCTCAAGGCCCAAGATAGTATTTCGGGCTGTAGCATGAGGTACGGCATATGTTTCCAACCATCCAGTGGTTGCTTCCACCATTGTAAGTACATAACGCTTACCTTGACGTGTTTGTGGAAGTGTAATATAATCAATCTGCCAAGCTTCTCCATACTTATACTTTAACCATCGCCCCCCATACCATACAGGTTTTAACCGTTTTGCTTGTTTGATTTCAGCGCAAGTTTCACATTCATGAATAACCTGTGAAATAGTGTCCATAGTTAAATCCACCCCTCGATCACGAGTCCATTTGTATGTTGCATCTCTACCTTGATGCCCTGAAGCATCATGGGCCCACCGAGCTAGGAAAAGTTCACCTTTATGTTGCCAGTCCAAGTCCACCTCAGCTACTTTAAGCTTAGCAGCTTGATCTGCTTGTTGGTTGTTTATATGTTCCTCGGTGGCTCAACTTTTAGGCACATGAGCATCTACATGACCAACTTCCCCAGGCAGGCTCTCCAGCCGAGCAGCAATGTCTTGCCACAGCGTGGTTCCCAAATGGTTTCACCTCTGCGCTGCCAGTTGCTTTTCTTCCATTGCTGTAGCCACCCCCACAAGGCATTTGCTACCATCCATGAGTCAGTATAGAGATAAAGTATTGGCCACTTCTCTCGCTCAGCAATGTCCAAAGCCAGCTGGATGGCTTTCACTTCTGCAAACTGACTGGATTCACCTTGTCCTTCAGTGGCTTCTGTAACTTGTCGTGTGGGACTCCACACAGCAGCTTTCCACCTTCGATGTTTTCCTACAAGACGACAGGATCCACCTGTGAACAGTGCACACTGCTTATCAGTCTCTGAAAGCGTATTATATGGTGGTGCTTCTTCAGCACGTTTTACTTCCTCCTCATCTGGAGACATCCCAAAGTCTTTGCTTTCTGGCCAGTCTGTAATCACTTCTAATATCCCTGGACGGTTGGGACTTCCAATTCGAGCTCGTTGCGTGATCAGTGCAATCCATTTACTCCATGTAACTTCGGTTGCATGATGTGGAGAGGGAACCGTCCCTTTGAACATCCAGCTCAGCACCGGCAGTCGAGGTGCCAGGAGGAGCTGTGCTTCAGTGCCCATCACTTCTGAAGCAGCTCGAACTCCTTCATATGCTGCTAGTATCTCCTTTTCAGTTGGAGTATAGTTGGCCTCAGATCCTTTGTATCCTCGGCTCCAAAAACCTAAGGGTCGACCTCGGGTTTCTCCTGGTGCTTTCTGCCAGAGGCTCCAGGTAAGTCCATTATCTCCGGCTGCGGTGTAGAGCACATTTTTAACATCTAGTCCAGTTCAGACTGGTCCAAGGGCCACCGCATGAGTTATCTCACGCTTAATTTGTTCAAAGGCTTGTCGTTGTTCAGGGCCCCACTCAAATTGGTTCTTTTTATGAGTCACTCTATAGAGAGGGCTCACAATGTGGCTGTAGTCAGGAATATGCATTCTCCAAAAACCTACAATGCCCAAGAAAGTCTGTGTCTCCTTTTTATTAGTAGGTGGAGACATTGCTGCAATTTTGTTGATCACATCCATTGGGAGCTGACGACGGCCATCTTGCCATTTTATTCCTAAAAACTGGATCTCTCGTGCAGGTCCCTTGACCTTGCTTCGTTTTATGGCAAAACCAGCATCCAAAAGAATATGAATTATTCTCTCACCTTTCTCGAAGACTTCTTTTGCTGTGTCGCCCCATACAATGATGTCATCAATATATTGCAAGTGTTCTGGAGCTTCACCTTGCTCCAGCGTGGTCTGGATCAGTCCATGGCAGATGGTAGGACTGTGTTTCCACCCCTGGGGCAAGCGATTCCATGTATACTGGATGCCCCTCCAAGTGAAAGCAAACTGCGGCCTGCACTCTGCTGCTACAGGAATAGAGAAAAATGCATTAGCAATGTCAATTGTAGCATACCACTTGGCTGCCTTTGACTCCAGTTCAAATTGCAGTTCTAGCATGTCAGGCACAGCAGCACTCAGTGGTGGTGTAACTTCATTCAGACCACGATAGTCTACAGTTAGTCTCCACTCGTCACTAGACTTACGCACCGGCCAGATTGGGCTCTTAAAAGGTGAGCGAGTCTTACTGATCACACCCTGGCTTTCCAATTGACGGATCAGCTTCTGGATAGGAATCAGAGTCTCGATTGGTGCGATATTGCCGGCGATGCACCGTCGTGGTAGCAGTTGGCACCTGCTGATGGTCAACCGTCAGCAGTCCTACAACAGAAGGGTCATCTGAAAGACCAGGCAAATCAGACAGCTGTTCAATTTTCTCAGTGTCCACAGCTGCTATACCAAATGCCCACCTATACCCTTTTGGGTCCTTAAAATACCCTCTCCTGAGGTAGTCTATACCAAGGATGCACGGAGCATCTGGACCAGTCACAATGGGATGCTTTTGCCAGTTTTTTCCAGTTAGGCTCATTTCAGCCTCTACAACAGTCAGCTCCTGGGATCCCCCAGTCACTCCAACAATATTGATGGATTGTGTTCCTTTATAATTAGAAGGAATTATTGTGCACTGAGCACCAGTGTCCACTAAAGCTTTGTACTCCTGGGGTTGTGTTGTACCAGGCCATAGTATTTGTACAGTCCAATAAACTCTGTTATCCCTTTCCTCCACCTGGTTGGAGGCAGGGCACCTCTAATTCCTGTTTTGCACAGTCTCTGGGTGTGAATTAGAGGTTCCTTCAAGAGCATCAGAATCTCTTCTGCTCCTTTTGTAAACTGGAGCAGCCACCTTCCTAGGAGTTTTTCCTTTTATCTCACGTACTCGTTCTTGAAGTTCTGAGGTAGGCCTTCCGTGCCACTTATTCATGTTTTCTCCCTGTTCATGTAGGAAGAACCACAGTGAACCTCTTTTTGTGGGCTGTCTCTGCCCTCTCTCTCGAGATTGGAAACGCCTTCTCCTAACAGCTGAAACATAGGTTTGTGCAGGTCGTGAACGGTATGTGTCTTCTCTGAGCTCTTTGATTTCTTGCAACAGCTTTTCAAACCGATCATCAGATTTTTCACACAGTTTCTCCACAGCGGAGACACAAGCCCGTAGAGAACCAGCAAGGCTGTCCTCAAAGTACTGGAGCTGCTCAATCACTTCATTAATTTCTTGTACACCTCTAGCCGACCAGACCATTCCTGCCAATGACTTAGCATATGCAGGTGGTGCACTTTGTACAAATCTGCGCCACATAGATTTTGTACAATTGATTCTATCTGGGTCTGTCCCCTCTTGGCTGTTTGGTCCTAGATAGATGATCTCTCACACAGCTAATTCTCTCAGGAACTGGATACCTCTCTCCATAGTATTCCATTTCCCTAACTTGGATATACAATCTTCCTTGTAGGGAAATCTGACTTTCATAGCTGCCAGGAGTCGGGTCCAGAGAGTAGTGGCATTAGACTCTCTTGAAATTGCCCTATCAATGATGGAATCTTTTGACAGAGATCCCAGCTGCCTGGCTTCACCACCTTCTAATTCAATTATTTCTGCCCCATTGTCCCAGCATCGCAGCAGCCAGGTTAAAATATTCTCGCCTTCACGACGACTAAAGTCTTTTCGCAGATCTCTCAGCTCACCTGGAGAAAAGGACCGACTGGTGGTCACTTCATCTCCACCCTGTCCTGATGATGCCTCTTGGGTTGATGTTGGCCCTGTGCCATCACCTGCTGCACGGGTAGTCTTTCTAGTGACTTTCTTACAACCAGCAACTGATGCTGATATGGGTTCACCATCATCTGATTCATTTCCAGAGTCTGAATGACTGTCACAGTGATTGCTGTGGTTACAACAGCAACAGTGCCCAGTGTGTGAAGGCGGGGGGGCTGCCTTGTCAGCCTTTGAGGCTGGAGAAGTAACGTTATCTGCAGCGACCTTGGCAGAGGAGCTCTGCGGAGGAGCTGTAGCTTCAGCCTGTGAAGCCGCGGTTGGGGGGGCAGTGGCTGCAGCAGCAGCTTTGGCTGTTTTGCCTTTTCTCGAGTGGCTCGGAGTGCTTTTTGCTAAAGCTTCCGAAGACGCACCGCAAATCTCAGGACTAAAAAGAGACGCAAACCTCCTATTGAACCTCATTTCTCTTAACAGTAACACAAACTGACACACATTCAGCAAACCAGATAACACCATCACAGTTCTATCAAAGCTCCAAGGATATTCAAAGTTCTCTAAAACATTTGCAAAGTGTCCTAGCGAAAACACAAAAGTATTGTTAGTCAGCCTTTCTAAAGATTCGCTTGACCAATTAGCAAATATAGAGCCATTCTGCTCTTTAATCTCTCCTGGAGGTTTTTCAAGGTAAAGCAAAAACGAGTAAAAATACATTAGCGGCTGCAGTATAATGAAATAAACCAGTGCCAAACCACACAGGATCATCATCATGACTAAATAATATCCGAATCAAACAGACGCGCGAGTATCACAACTCTATGAGTTGGCACCGTGCCAAGAAAATTGAAAGGTACGTCAGAGCAGTAGAAAAGCCAAAAATCTCCAAATTTACCCCTTTCTCTTGCCCCACGTTGGGCACCAATTATCTGTCGAGGGTTAGGATTGCGGGGTGACAATCAAACCCTGGCAGATGTATTGTTAACCTCCTCTCCCCCCCACTTCCCCCTTCCTTTTTGCCCCTCCCTCTCCCCCCTTCCCACTCAGGACAGGCGATCGGGAGGGAAAGAAGGACAGAGAGAGAAGAGTTGGAAAAGTTAAAGATGTTTTACTAATGCTACTAATAAGAATAGAGAAAATAATACAAAATATACAAAACCAATCTTGTAAGTCTCAGCAACTGCAGAGCCAGCACCCAAAGTCCTGGATTAGACTCTGTAGCCAACCGGAGCTGGATTCAGTCTCTCACTAGGCCTCAGTTCGCAGGGACGACCAGCAAGGTCCTCTCCTAATGTCAGCCATGAGGAAAAAGGGAAAAAAGGGCAAAGGGGCGAGATCCTCGTGATCTCCCACTTTTATATGAAGTATTCGCGTGAATGGAATGTTATACACCGTTGGTCAGTCTCTCGATCATCAGTTTCTCGTTGCCCCTCTCGCGAGATGTCCATCCGTGCTTATCAATAAGTTTGCATTCCATTGCTAGGTTTAACCAAAACATGTGTCGGGTTCTCCAGGAAAATGCAGCTAACATGAAGGCTTTAGCTGACAGGCAAATCCACTAAAAAAGAAACTTGTTTTTAACAAAACCAGGACAGGTTTCTGTTCCGTTAGGCCTGGTCTTGCTGCCTTATGCCAAGGGCTTTCTAAAAGATTTTTGTTCCTCCTATCAACGGGAAGCAAGAGAGAGGGCAACAGGCAAAAACGATGGCAGAGCGAGAGACCGCGGGGAACACAGGGGGTTGGACGAAGAAAGAGAGGAATGAGGAGCCCTGCGGAGAGACGGAGGACAGGAAAAAAGAAAATAAAAAGAGAGAAAAAAAACGGGGCGGGGGGCAGCACAAAGGCTCAGAACGTGAACGAAGACGGGAACAGTGCTGTACGGAATGAAGAAAGCCGGCAACGCCGAGCACGACAAAGGCACAGAGAGAGAGACGGCGAAGGGAGGGAGGAAGGAAAGAGACAGAGCAGCACATACAGACACAGAGAGGAAACTAATGGCAGGGAAAAGAACGGGCCAGAGAAAGCGTGGGGAAAAAGGAGACGGAGGGGCAGGGAGGCACCAGGACACACAAGCCGGGGACGAGGCCCCGAGGGCCAGGGACTCACAGCGGCTCTCGCTTTCGGTGGCTGCCAGGAGGCTTCTAACAGCTCAGACGCTCCCGTCTCCTTCTCTCCTCCCTTCCTCTCCGGTAACTCGGGGCGCTCGGCCGTCCTCAGCCTAGGAGAACACGGTGGGGTGTCAGGGCTCCTACGAGACGAGGCTTCGGGGACATGGAGCCTCGCTGGCTCGCTCGCCAGGCAGCCGTCCCGCTCCAGGATACGCGCACGGACCCTGCCGCGCACGTTGGCCCCCGGCCCACCGCACGCCGCGCAGAGGGAGCCTTCGCCACCCGGAGAGAGGGGCTCGCTCTCTTGCCTGCCGCAGGAAGCGGACGTCGGGCCCACAGCCCCGCATTGCTTCAGGATCTTTCCAGATCTACAGATTTTGACATATTTACAATTACATAGGTTTAGACGGAGATATCTATTTGCACTTATTAAAAAAATACGTACACGGGTATGAGTGAATACATAGAGATGATATTTAATATCCGTTTAGATTATGTAACACACAGTCATTACAGGTAGCTCTACCTACTCACACTTTTCTCTATTTTAAATTGCTTTCTATATAATTTTTTCTCATTTTCGAGTCCTTCATTTTTTAATTTACATATAGACAAGATATTGGTATTTTTAAAACCATCAACAGGAATTTTTTTACATTCTAAAAATCCTTTATATAATAGAGTAGAAAAGGGGTTTGATATAAAACCATTCGATGTATACATGAATACCGTTCTGCAATATATAAATACCAAGGACAGATTTCTCTGTTTGCAATTCCCACACTCATGTTTACAGGTCGAAAACGTCTTCTCCTCCCCCGGGAATTTTCAGGTACGTTTGGACTGTGACCCCCTCTTTTCAGGGGGACTCCCTTTTGTTCCCCACATCCCTCACTCACCCACTCCCCCACCCGCATCGCCGGCCCCTGCTCACGCTGGGGCGCTACAAGTGACACCGTCACGCAACACGAGGGAAACGGCCCTGAGAGGCAGCTCCTTGCCCTCATTGTGTCATTTACATGTGCACATACGACAACCCCCAAAAAGCGGGAGGGGCTCCCCTAGGAAAACAAAGTGGGGGCAGCGCCCCAAACAGCCGCAGTCTCTGGCCCACAGGCCGGCAGCTGCCCCCTGGCACAGGAATGCTCCTGGCCAACCTGAGAAGGGAGCTGCTGTTAGTGCCAGCCAATATCCACACCCCCCTTTTCTAGGCAGTTTGGAGAACTCTATTTGCCAGTGTTGTCCTGGGACATTTCCCTTGTCCAATTGTTCTTATTTGTACCCTGTATACAGTATTAAGATGGTTTTCTAGACACACTTGACATTGCTGGGTCACTCCTTCGCAAAGAGTTTATAAATTCACTCTTACCTTTTCATCTAATCTTGATACAGCGCATCAGCTCCTCACGCTGCAAGGTACCACTACTGTCCCGTCACCAGTGACAGCTTCTTTGGACCCTAATCCTAATTTGGCTATAAATCTCCTATTAATTTCTTATCCTCTTTGTTGCGGTTTCCTGATGTTGGTTGGAGGAGACAGCCACCTGGGATCAGAGACATAGATTTGTATCGGTCTCCATCCTTTTGGTGGCTGCTTTTACACTGGCATCTGCTAACTTATTTCCAGTTTCCTGATCAGTGTTTCCCTTTTGAGGCCCTTTGCAATGCATGATGGCAACTTTTCCAGCAACAGCACAGCTTACAACAACTGGAGTATCATGTTTAATCTGCCTTCCTTGTGCTGTTAATAAACTTCGTTCTTTTCAAATGGCTTCAAGGGCATGCACCAATCCAATAGACCTGCTCAGAATCAGTACAAATATTAATCTTCTTCTCTTTGGATAATTCTAAAGCTCACGTGAGAGCAATTTTTTCAGCTTTCTGGGCAGAAGTCCCTGGAGGTAAAGGTTTAGCTTCCATTACCTGGCGGGCAGTCGTCACCGCATGCCCAGCTTTATGTACCCCTTGCTTTACGCAAAGCTGCTTCCATCAGTGACCCAGGAGTCTTCAGCATCCTCCAGCAGCTGGTCCTTTCAATTCGCTCTGCCAGAGCGAACAGCTTCTGCTGCTTCCAAGCAATTGTGGGCCACCGACTGCAAAACAGATTCACTGAGGAAAGAAGCCGGATCGACAACGTTATTAGTAGCAATATTTACATCATTAAACGTTCTAAGGAGGCATCGAGGGAGGAATGTTGTTTTTACACAAATGGGGACCCGACCCCCGTCAGGGGGACGGACACTGACACACAGATACCTGACTGCGAGACTTGCGGGTCAAACAGCGCCTCTTCCCACTGGCCGTGCGCTGCAGTACCCGAGTTTCTCCACAGTCTCCTTCAGTCATCATTCCAGTGGCCATAAGGGCCCGGTGTGTCTCTGCCAGCTGAGCCGTCTTTGGAGCCCACACTGACTGGAGCAACAGTTCATTCATCAACTTTGTCCTTTTAACTCTAATGATCTGAAATGTAAACTTGGGATAGCAACCAGCTCAGAGTTAATTATCATCACGTACAGAAATGTGTGCGAGCAGCATAGTTCGCAAGAGGGGACAGCTGGGCTCCGTTCACAACCCTTTGTGTTGCAGGGCTGTGTCACTGACCCCACATGTAACAGGAGCATCAAAGCTGGTAAGGTGAAAATTTTGTGCATTTTTATTTGTGTGGGTGTGTACACATACCCTTTCACATCTGTACTCTTCTACACCCCTCCCATACCAATAAATAGGTTCTTAACAATTCTTTGCACAGATACAGAAATTAACATTTTCAGTGGCGCGTTATGGGGAGAAAGTTTGGCATTTAAAATTAACTACTACAAAATATTCAGACTTACTTTCTCCTAAACATTCTGAGACTGTTTTTCAAGCCTTTAGTGGCATAATTCAGTGTTGTTGTGCACACCCCCCAGATGCACGTAGTTGTGTTAGTAAGTCCTGGACAGATGTCATGGTATCGACTCAGCTATGTACCACTGTGCCACATACACTAAACAGTGTGACACTTTCAGCTACTCTCTTATTTACGAAAAGAAAGCAAGGTAATCCTGTATTTTTAACAAGACACTTGGCTAATTAAAAAAAAAAAAAAACAAAACACACAACTAATCTTTTGCACCTTTAAAAGTGAACTTTTGTCTAAGAAAACACAATTTGAGCAATATCAATCTGATGTAAGGTGTCTCCACCACAGGTTGTGTGTGGAAGAGCTTTCTTCACAATCATGAATGATCAAATTGCTACATAAATTGCTATTTTTTTAATAGCTAAAGTGAGCATACTGTTAGAAAAATGGCATCTTAAGATGCTGTACAACTGGACTACCGCACATTACATAACACAGTTAAGAAAATGTTCTCTTGACCGAACCAAAACAAAATTACCAAATGAAAGGCAAAGGTGGGGGTAGTAGTGGGTGGGGGGGAGCGTGTGCCATCTGACTACACGTACATACCAGTAATATACATTTAAATATTAAGAAAAGAAAGCAAAGCATAACAAAGGTAAAAAGGACAAAAAAGAAAAAGAACTAGAGTGTTAATGTTGGTCTCCTGGCTCTCTAACAAACTCCTACCAAAGGGGCACCCTGGCTACACGGCAGCTGAAGGACCAGGGTGGAAGACAGTAGCTGCACACCCAGCAAATCACACGTGAATTTGACTTTAACATGGTATTAGGCAATTAAACATCTGAATAATTTATCCAGAATTATAAAGGCATCATTACATTAAACTATTAAAAGCCCACAAAACTACAAAAAAACCCAAATGTCAAACAAAA
Source organism: Patagioenas fasciata (assembly GCF_037038585.1). Taxonomy (NCBI): domain Eukaryota; kingdom Metazoa; phylum Chordata; class Aves; order Columbiformes; family Columbidae; genus Patagioenas; species Patagioenas fasciata. The sequence goes on from NC_092536.1 coordinate 90,299, forward strand.
AATCCAAACCCTTTGAACTGTAAGATTTTGGGATCCAAAAAAGTTGTTTGAGACCACAGAGACTGCTGCATCAAAAAACAGACTAAAAAAAACCCCAAAAAGTATGAAAAAGTCAGCTAACATACTTAGTAACATGTCAAGTTCTGTGGTTTTTTTAAAATGCCTCTTAAAAAATGACACCACTGCCCCCCACACAGTTGTCTGGAATACCACTGAATGACAGGCGTTTGTGTAAAGCAGTGCTTTCTAATGCCCAGGTCACTAGAAATAAGCTTAATTATAAAGAAAGAGCTAAATAAGCCTTTTCTAAAAAATAATTTCTAAAATAGGAATGCTCTCCCCCAGCAGAGAGCTACTGCACCAAATAACCAAACTTCAAAAAAGAGAGAGGCATTAAAATACATTCTGTTCAGAAAGCCCAGAAGAAAAACTCTATGTGCCCATAGTAAGTGGATGCCACTTTTTTTTTTAACTTCTAAAAAACCAAAAATTTAACCTAAAAAAATGTTACAAAAGGCACTATCAAGCTTGCAAAAGCATTAAGTGCATTTTCTTTTTTTAGGTTTGTACCAAATCACGAAGCTATTGCAGGGTGTACGGTTTGTGTACAAACAGTCACTGCGACGTGCAACAGCCACGGAACCCGTCAAGCTCCGGATTTTTAAATCCAGCCCCACAGCGGTGAGACCGGGCGGCAACGGCCCCACCGCCCAGCACCGTCCTGCCCGCCGCTAGCGCGGCTGCGGACGCCCGAGGAGCTTCCTCAGTTCTCGCCTACAGGGTGGCACCAGTGAATCCAAACCCACCCCTTACTACCAGCACGGCCTCGGCAGATTTCAGTTTTCTGATCATATTTCCATTTTAAGGAACCGAAGCACTATCAACACTGGTTCTGGAAGCTGCCTTTCAAGAAACATGACAACCATTAAGCTCAATACAGAAAACTGTCTTGAGTTTTGAAAAGCATTCTTCAACCTCAGCATTGCACTGTCAAATCAAGCCATTCTCACAGAGGGCTAAAGAATAAAATTATTGAATGCTGTAACAAAAACTCATTACCACATCAAGACCAGAAACACAGTAAAAGGTTAGATTTCAATAAAAATATTTTTAGTCCTTATTCCTGTCTTTACAGTTGGGAAATAAGGAGCCACATCATGGGTCACTGGCCACCACACGATTATAAACTAGTCCATTATGGTATCTTGCTGGTAAATTTGCTGAAATTATTGCTGATGTGCTTTTGTGTAATAGCTATTAAAATCTGCTAACGTTAAAAGCTTCTGTGGGGAAAAAAAAAGCCACGCTAATATTTTTTTCAATCTTCAAGCTAACATTGAAAGGAATACCAGTAATGTCTATAGTGCCCCTTTACTAAAACACTCTATGTATCACGGTGCTTTTAACAGCTTCAGAACAAGCGAAGACTCGAGGTTTCAGGGTGAACATGTGCATACATACACACCCATATCTAAGTGTGTGCAGGTACTCAACTGTTTCGACCAAACTGCTGGTTTTAAACACCTTCTGTTTATGCACAGGATTCCTATTCATACTCAGCACTGAGAAGCATCCTGTCCTTACCCACGCCTTGGTTTAGGTCTTTCACTTTGAGCGTTCCCCCTGCAAACGGAAGAACATTCTATTCCTTGCCATCAATTTCCTCTCATAAAATTTCTGTTTACTGATGATCTGCCTCCTCCAGACTATCCAAGCAAAGAAATGCAGTTGAGAGCTAACAGGTTCATTACAGTAGTGACAACTGGTGACAGTAACATACCAGCGTTTCTAAGTCAAGGTTCGGCTTACTGCTTTACTCGCAACAAGGGTTAATTCATAGCTACTAGACAACTGCACTGTCACTAACTTCTTGCTATCACCAGTAATCTATCTCATATATGGCATAAAGACATATATTCTTTTTTTTTTTTTTTAACATACAGGTGTCCTCAATTGAGGAAAAATAAATAGCAAAGTACAAACCTCATGTCACTTCAGTAACATTGTAGTTTTTTCCCCCCACTCTAACAATGAAAACATAATTGAAGTCCCAGGAAGATGAATCACATTTTAGTGGGCAGAAGGCTCTGGAAAATAACGCAGTTTTAACAGAGCATGGTTGACACACGCGGGACTGTAGCGCCCAGGACTCCCAGGGTCCAGAGAGAACGAGGTGGCACTGCCAGATTTTCCTGGACTTCCTGTTATGGGACTATTTCTTCCCGAATTAGAATTCACCGAAGCATATGGAAGTCCAGCAGCGGTGGTTCGGGACTTGAATCTTGCCTTCAGTGTTGGACTAGGCCAACTGAAAGAAACAAAGTCATTTTGCATGTTGTTAGGAAGACTGCAATAAGGAGAGCAGTACTTGTACTCAGTGTCACTTGCACATCTTAGAAAAAATGTACCAGCAGAGAAAAATCATAACTGGTAAGAGACAGGTCTAAGAAGAAACAGTGACAGCACTATGTATTTTACGTAGACATGCTGCCTCACCACTAAGATGTCATTTGCTCCAAAATGCCCATGAAAAAGAATCGGGAGCTTGTGAAGCCCCTGGGAAATTTTAGTCCAACGCCCCCATTAGAAAAGGGCATCAAGTTGGAAGCTGACCTGATCTTAGTTAGTGCTGCTTAAATCAATGAGCACCAGTGTCTAAAATGTCCTTCAAAGTACAGTAAAATATTTCCTTTGCTAAATTAAACCACCTTTTCTGTAAAAAACTTTCCTTTTTGCAACAGTGTTCAAAGAAAAATGTAGAAATGGCATAATGCAGTCTGCTTCCATTATTTGTGTAGCGAAACATGACATTCTCTCTAAAAACCTAACACCATCGTTCACATGAACAATTCCTTTGGACTGGGGCAACAGAGGGTAAAAATAAAAACAGCAGTAAAAAGATGCCTGAAGATACTAAATTCAGTTTGATATCACTCTGCACAACCCAAGTACCTCAAAAAGCAAAACAACACTCTGGCACTGCATCCACAACAGGGATGAATTATCAACTGACATCACAACTACCATTGAGAACAGTGAAGGGTGCAAGTACTAAGTATTAAATCACCAAACTAAGACATTTGCCACCTGACAAACACTTCTGCTCTTGAGACCTTCATTTTCTATCTGATTTGTCTGTACAGATATGCTTAAGTTACGTGGAATCACAGTGTAATGGAAGGAATTTGACTGTAGCACCGGTAAACTTTCCTTACTAAAAAACACCTGCCAAAAAAAGGCTTGGTGATTAACTTCAGAAACACACTGACAGTCAATGCATTATACAAATATTGAATATTTAAAACAAGAGGTTTGTGAGCAAGGCCTGAAATTCTAGCTATTCAAGCTGTTCTGCAGCTGACCCGCTAAAAACATTATTTCAATGCATTTGATTGAATTTGCAGAAATACCTTTGCCTGTCAGATGAGGAGTACGACTGCACAGCATGTCTCCATTTGTAAATAATCGGGTATTTCTGTGGATCAATCTCTGCTGCTTCTATAGCTGCTAAGACATCACTATCCAGCTTTGAGGGCTGCTCCCTAGAATATAAACAGAAGTAGATGAAAAGAGAACTATGTCTTTGTTCAGCCAATACCAATTCCAAACATCTATTTCTTTGGGAAGCAAGGAAAATGGCCATGCCTTCCTATAAACATAGTTCCTCTATGAAGTTTTCCCAGCAGGTACACATATAAATGACTGTCCATTACTGCACAGTAGCTTCATGAAAGAAAAGTTTTGAAAATTTTATCTGAGGACATCCTAAAAGTGTTGTAACCAGCAAACCGATTTGGAAACTTGTGTTGTAGAGACAGTCTCCAGGTAATTAGTTGCCAGAGAACTGCATGGCTACTGCACAAACATTGAGACACTTTAAGATGATCACTCAAGGCTGACTGCAACTAGTGTTGCTTCATTTCACATCATCTCAATCTTGCTGTCAGGGATATTATAAAAAGCATCTTGTTTTGCATATATAAACTAAAGGACAAATAAGTGTTAAAAAAAAAAGACAATTCTTACCCAAGCAGGAATAACTTCTTAGAATTGTCGTTTGTGGGTGAAGCCTTCGAAAGAAATTTCTGGGAAGAAAGTTCTTGATGTCGTCGTGCCCCATTAGTCTGAATTCCAGATTCCGCAGACAGTCTCTCCTTTTCTGACAGTATTTTGCGTTCTGTCCTTAACTTGGTCTCTCCAGGTTTACCTGCAACATTTGGCTCAGAAGAACTTGCCAGTGAAACTGCATAGCAGGTCTTATCCAGATGGTCCTTGGATATTCTCACCTGACTTGTTCCTTCAGCCAGAATTCTCTCATTCTCATTTTTTTCAGTGATTTTATTTGATTCTCCTGCAATCTCCTGCTCTTGGAATGACAGGCTTTCAAATTCTGACATTAAATTTGAAACAGGCGATACAAAGCATTCTTCTCCATGATGCAAATGCTTTCTCTCACTAATTATCCTTTCACTGGACACAGAATTACAAAATCCATTTTTGGTGGAAGAAGCTGCCTTTTCATAGTGCCTGGGATGATCTGATGTTTCTATAATGTTTCCCGTGTGCCCCATTGACAAGATATCGCACTCGGCATCTCCGATAGCAGCAATGCTAGGTTCCTTGGACACAAGAGGTTGGCTGATATTCCGTGCTGCATTTTGTCTGTTTTTAATTTCTTCTAAGCTCATGTCATCGTCATCCTCATCCAAAAACGCTCCAACAGAAATAGAATTGCAGCACTTTTTACCCTTGCCTGTAAACAATTTTAATAAGAGTAACACATAAAAAGACTTTCAACAGAAAAGGGGTTACCAATCAAGTAAAGTAGGAAAAAATGCACTATGTCTTATTCTATTTATTGAAGTCCTCTTATTTATGCAATAGTATGAACTAACCTAAGTAAAGCTACAAGTGCAAGATGACAACATTACAGCTGCATCTTTTTTGCAGATAACCTTTTATATCCTTGCCATTTGAGAACTGTATTTCCTACACTGCTCACTTCGATAATTACCCAGCAAAAAAGGACAAAGTCAGGATAAAGAAGAATAGAGCAGGAAAGTGCTACTATTATAGAACAGCTTAAGTGTTCATGTCTTCCAAAGCACAAGGGCTCATGACCAGTGCAGTGACTGTGCCACCAGAGCCCCTTCAGATCCATAACCACGCACAGGAGGAGGAGGAAGCAGCACAAAGATTTGGGACTAGCGTGTGGCAAGCAGCAGTCAAAGGTATAAAAGCTTTCCTGGGTTTTGTTCGGTGTGTCTTTCACCCTCATCGGTAAAGAATTATTTTATTTGAAGAAGTTATTTATTCTGTATCTTTGGCTTAGAAAATTATGTACTCTTAAGATTAATCCCCAAATGCTCTGAGTGAAAACATACTAAAGACAGAGGTTTTCTCAGAGGAATTTCATTTGGGGGCTACAATCAAAGGGTTGGACTTGATTATCTCTGAGGTCTTTTCCAACCTAGCCAATTCTGTGATTCTGTGATTCTGTGATACTTCATATGACAGATACCAAGCAACTAATGAGGTCTGTGATAACTCTCCTATACTCGCAGTGCTGTTAGCTACTTTTTCAAGACTATAATCAGACTGTTTGGATAACAGATTAATGGTAACAACCGCAACAGGTGAATATGACTTCCCCTGGGCACCAAGCTTTTCTCTCCCTCTTCTCCCCAGGTACAACCTCTGTTGTTTGCAGCATTTGCCCTTTTCTTACCAGAAGGATGTGGAGTTTTATATCTATTGCAGGTTTCATTTTCCCCTGTTTCTTGCTGAGCCTTTTTGCTCATTTCCCGATGACTCAGGTACTCTTCTAATTTTCGCAACCCCTCCTGGGAAGACAGATCAACAAAACAGCCCAGAAATTCCCAGTATTCAACCCACGGGAACCCCAGTTCATGAGCTAACTCCCTGCAATAAATAAAATAAAACGAATCATTTGTGAAGACATAAATATTAGTTTGACAATAACTTTTCTGAACACATTTTATCAGCTATTAATAGGAGTATAAAGGTGCAACTAGGCAACACAACTTGCAACAATCAACAGTCTGCAAAAGCAATATACACATCCTTAGCAAACACAGTATCACCTAATTTCTTCTAGAATATTTTTCAAATTTAGTCTACTATTCTTACAGTTAGGACCATAAACATTGCTATTTTTAGCCTGACTGTATCCAGACATCAGATAGAGATTAATCCCCACTGACATGGGCATAATTTGACTGATAGTCCATTCAACAGCTTTTTCTATTTGGGAATGGGAGAAGGTAGGAAGAAGCAAGGAGTTATTTCAAGGAAAGAAATCTATTCATCTTTTAACAAAGCATGTTATATCCACACACTGCTGATTTAACAGCAAGGACACATACATCAAAACATATAGCTTTTATGAAGCCAAACACATGTATTAGGATCTTTTCACTCTGCTGTCTTTTTAACAATCCATCCATTTTACAGAAAAAGTAGGCTATACCTAATTTTAGATCTTCTGACAAATTAGGCAAGTCAATGTTTGAGAAAAGCATTCTACACATACCATCAATAAAGTTAAAACGTAGTTTCATTTGTTTCCAAAGCTAAGAAAGCTAGGTCTCACATTTGTAGCTATTTTGTTTACAAAAAAATACAGTAAAAATCCAACTACAATATATGTCGTAACTATTTCTGCCAGTAACTTTTGTGAAAAGATACTTTTCAGTACGTAACTGTACTATTAGCACAAGTCTTTCGCTTTCAATTGCTCTGTCTACTGCTAGTTTTTTATACCAACACTCTTTAAGATACCTTCCAACTCTTTCAACACCTCTCTCCAGATCAGATTTCCTGACATTGTGAAAGAAGCCAGCTCTCTCTCGAGGTGGAGTCTTCCAAAGCCTACGAAATTCTTCAGCCTTTAAAAAACAGAAATCATTTAAAAACCTACCCCCCACAGTATGAAGTTAACTCAGTGCTGGCTAAGTGTCTACCTGTAGATCTAGAAGACATTTAGCTGTTTGTGGTCTACATGTAAACAACTCAAATTCTGCTGCAAGTATTGCTCAACTCTAGCTATGGAGAACCTTATTTTAGATCTTAAGTTACTCCTCCCAGTAATACTGGTTTATAACTTTGCTTTGATCTCATAACTGCTTATTAAAAGAATAAGGACCATAATGGGTAACCACCATAAAGTAAACAGAACAGATGCTAAGTCTGTCTGGTTTAAGTTTGTGTGTGGCAGGAAACAGGTATGTCTTAGAATTCTGCCAGGTCATTAGAATTTTACTTAATGACAAATGCTCTCTTGCTCGCTAGTTTCTAGGATGCAAAGGTGATATTTTTATACGTATAAATTCAATTCCACAGACTTGTCACAATGATTAAAATATATTCTTGCTGATTATTTTGAATTTGAACTCCTGGGATTTCGTAAAATCCCAAACTTTATGCTTTTACGTGACAAAAATCAGCACCAATGCCTAAGAACTACATTCAGACACTAACAGCTTTTGTCAGCAACCAAAATAATACACTATTTACATCCTAGGTACATTTTTTCAGAGTATAAAATATATTTACATTTCTGCTGAGTGAACAGAAAATTGACCAACGAGCCTATTCAGAACAAAAATTATTAAGCATTTTGTTAATACTGAGTCCTGGAAGAATTCAAGCATTAGATGAAAAAAAGTTGTCAGCTGTATTTATTCACTATTTCTAAAGCTGTCAGACTTCCAGCATATTCATATTAAACAAATTAGTCAAAGAAACGCCTATAAATTTATAATCTATTTAAATGGTATCTAAGCATTCCCCCTGAGAACTGATGACTTTACTTTCCTGCTATGCAATCAATACCTTCAAAACTATCCTAACACCTACTACTTGGTCATCATTTCTTTCATTTATAGAAAAACATTAATGTTAACTCAACAGAGGTGATAAACTGCTTCTAACATCCAATGTCAATTTCTAGAAATGAGACAGAGTTAAGACTTTTTTAAAATCAATCCATAGCTACGTTGAAAGGCTTTGTTTCAAATTACAAAGAGCAACTATCTGTAGGACAATGAAACGTTTGTCAAAAAGTGCTCTTTGAATAGAATGCAATAGGAACAAGAATAAATTTCTTTTGACTGGACTTCCAACTCTTCTTATTTACACCACACATTTCTCTGTTCTCACCAATAAATAATTATTCACAAGTTTTTGTGCTTCCACTTCTCTATGGAAGACTCACCTCTTCAAAAAAAAAGTGTCACAATCTGTAATGAGAGCAAGCTACACCACACAACCAACTGTGGGTGGATCTCCTAATGGTTCTTTATTAAAAACGAAAAAAATAGGCATTAAACAAAGTTCTCTCCTTACCTTTGAGGGGCTCATGGGGCCTGCGAAAGCTCTTATCGACAACACTGGATCTTTGGGGCTGCCAGTGTATTTAGATAAAGTTCTCTGGGGGCTATCATCTATCTGATCGGGTGACCAGGGTGCACCTATTACAGGAGCTGAGGAATTGTCTTCTGCTCTCAAGAGTGGTACATAGTATCGACCTAAAATAAATAATACAAAGTTTTCTTAAGAAGTTTATGTTACATTAGCCTGCTGCTTCTTCCTAGAGTATCAACACAACCATATACTTAACCAGTGAACTTTCTTTCATTAGTACTTGTAATTCAAACTCATTGTTTCCATATTTATTGCCTGCTTACAGATCATATTTTAGAATAGGTTCCCTTCTCTCTCAAATACAAGGACACCTGCATTGATACATATATTCTTTCCCTAAGGATCTTCAACAAATTCCAAAACCTCCTTTTGCAAATGCCTAAACCCACAGATGACAAAACAGGGAAAAGTACTGTGTCAAAGGAATTACACGACTCCCTAGTGTGACAAATAAATCTCTTGCTCTGTAATATGTTCTATTTGCTTTTAGATTAAACTTCCTGCTTCAGGCTCGCTGAATAAAATAAGGGCCATGCCTACATTACAGAGCTATGAGGATAATCTTGCAATCCATAGAATAAGAGTTCTGACCATGTAATTTAAAAGACAGAATGTTTTCTGTTCCTTGCCAGTTCTATAGTTTCTCTTTGGTTTGCACAGCACTGTACAGTAGCATCATTTACGAACAAGAATGTTACAGAAAGCAAACAGAAGATGGTAAACAGCCGAACTACATGCCTGTTATAGTATAAAACTCTGAATACAGACCTTTCAAGTACTCTCTTATTTTTTCTTTTAATTCTGCAGATTTATTCTTGCTTCTTTCACAAACTACCTGTTAACATAATTTTAGTTGTTTGTTAGTAAAGTATAAGACATCAATGTCAAATGAACTGCAATGTGTGTTCTTTTCAAACAGTCCCATCATTGGCCTCTACCCATCTTATCCAGCACTTTTAATTCATAGTAGGACAAACCACTAAAATACATCGGTATCCATAAAACGGATACTGTAAAGAAAAGGCAGTGAATAAAATCTAGAACTTTTCCCCAGATACAATCAACATAAAATATCTTTAACATTATGGAAGATTTACACTCTAATCATGACACTAGTATCTCACTACAAGTCTCCTATCTACAGTAGTTAGTAAGTGTTTGAACTTTAAAAATATTGATTAGGCATCATATTTTCAGTTTTGTTGTGGACATGGAGAGACTTACTTCTGCTGGAGTTTGATCATATTTGTTTCTTGGATTTTTTACAATAGCTGGGTGTGAGGTAAGCACATTAACAACGTCTAAATTCCCAAACTTGCAGGCAAAATGCAATGGAGTATCAAATCCCTGCAGCGAGAAAAATGGAAAATTCACATGCATTTGGAAACACGATAAAGTCAAATCCACGTATTTTCTTTTGAGACTGGGAAAAGTAAATAAATGTCCTGTCTAATAACCAGGGCTCTTAATTCATCTTCTCCTACCATACTGTAGAACAATGATTGTTAAGCCCCCCAAAACTCATGAATAGCTTATTTTGCTAGAAGTGTTACCCTCTGTTCTCTTTCCTTCTCCCTTACACCTCCTTAACACCTTTCAGTTGTTTTCATAATAATAAGAACCTGGCAAACATTCAAATCTTACCATTTTATCTGGTGTATTAAGGTAAAGGTCAACAATATATTGGATGCGATTCTTCAACATTACGGCATTATCATCTGGATACATAAGCCGCATAAATTCAGGATTTTCTAAAGTGTCCAGTAATAACTGGCAGATACCAGGCTGATTCTCCTTGGCAGCAACATGCATGACATTGTACCTGCACCCTTCCTGAAAAAATAAGACAAGCATTAGAATGAACTCCAATCTAAACAGTTTTCTTATGCCCATGCACATAACTGATTTGACTGTGAAAATACAAAGGTTCCCACGCTGAGTCTTATATTTCAATTTTTGTTTCTTAATATCTTATTACAAAAATACGTTTACAAATTAGTAAATAAACATTCAGAACTGCAGCAAATTATATGATGTTATGCATCTTATGCATCTTTGTACCCACATTATTCTCACAATTAACTACACTTTTCTCATACTCAGCTATAGCCCCTTTTGACATCTAGGGGAAAAATGTGGCAAAGAAGGTACACTAAGATACCACATAATAAAAGGAGATAGGACGTTCAGTGTGTAAAAAGAACGGGAAAATAGGTGTGTATATATATAAAATTCGATTTCCTGTAATATATTACATACAAAGTTTCAACAACTTCACAAAGTTGGTCTGATGGAAATCACGTGTTCAAGAAAGATTGTTGGTGTCTGCTGAACGGTACCTTACACAGGGATATTCAATGCAGAGCATGTTTTGAAATCTAATGGTGCTGTCTAGGTAAGCAGTGCTGTAGGAACATGTAGTTACAGCCTAGGCACCACCCCGCTCCTTAAAATCATTCTATTTTAAAAAGAGTGGAATTATTTGGAGGAGACCAATACTACACAAACACAATACTATTCTTTCCCTGAAGAACTGCATGCTCAGTTTCTTCACTCTAGCTTTCCTGGAGCAAAGTGAACTCTCAGTTACAACGGGTGACTTATGCAAGACAGACAAGTGCCATGTTTCTCTTCACTTTCAGCTGGCAAAAACAAACCCCGAGAAACTTTGCACTGGTGGAAACAAGATACCTTGAAGAGTAGGAAACAACATTTCCAGTTCTGCTTATCAGGTCTCAAAGCTAAATCACTAAACCAGAATTTGGAATTTTCTGGTTTGGTTTGGTTTTTTTTTTACCTGTACAATTGTTGGATTGTCTCCTGACCCAATCAGATAGCGAGGGTTACTCCAAATAAGTTCTGAAAATGTTGCTGTATCTCCTTTCTCCACAGCTTTCCGAAGTTTAGCAGTAAGATCTTGAGTACGTGGACTTTTATAACTGTTGGCTCTCTCCTTATTAGCAGTTTCAGTCTCAGAGGAGCATAAGCCATCTATCAAAACACAAGTAACACGTTTCTAGATGCATTGTTTTTAGTGATCACCAATTTCACACCCAGACCATAAAAAGAAGCTTTTAATCTAAAATATGTATTAAGTTTGGATGTTTAAGCTACAGGACTAAAAAACTGAGATCAATGACATTAGAAATTACCAGTAGTAATAGGGAGGGAGGATAATATGACTTAATCATCTTGTAAAACTGTTTCACACGTTAATAGGGACTGGTAAATTTTATAATTACCAATCTGCTTCCACCCAAACTTAAAAGCAAAATTCAATGACAAATAAGAATTTTCTGAATATTAAAATTGCCTTTGCAGTATGTGACTACTGAGTCCCTTTAATCTAGCAACTGGCAACACTGTGAAATACGATCAGTGTTTACCATTTTATTTTGGAACTTATGACTCATTAACAGGTGGCTAAAGGACTGGTGTCACCATCAACATTTTGGTTTTTTTGACCATGGGGCAAACTCCATGGTACCCGGTCTCCTCAAATCAGATGGGCTTCATCCTTCTAGGAAGAGCAAGAGGACTACAGCCCATAAGTTGGCGGGGTTGATCAGAAGGGTTTTAAACGAGGTTTGAAAGGGGAAGGGGTTGAAACTGGGCTCTCCAAAGATCAGCCTAAGGATGAAAAGCCTGAATTAAGAGTGAAATCAGCAGCCCACCTGAAGTGCATGTACACTAATGCACGCAGTATGAGCAACAAACGAGACGAGCCGGAAGCCACCGTGCAGCAGGAAAGCTATGACATAATTGCCATCACAGAAACATGGTGGGATGACTCATGTGACTGGAGGGCTGCTATGTGTGGCCACAAGCTCTTCAGAAAAGACAAGCAGGGTAGGAGAGGTGGAGGGGTGGCCTTATATGTTAGAGAGTCTCTTGACTCTGTTAAACTTGAGGTCAGCAGTGACAAGGTTGAGTGCCTGTGGACCAGAATCGGGGAAGTCCAACAAGGCTGACATCCCCGTGGGTGTCTGCTATAGACCGCCCAACCAGGACGATGAAGGAGATGAATTACTCTACAAGCAGCAGGCAGATCTCTCAGAATCGACAGCCCTTGTTCTTGTGGGTGACTTTAACCTGCTGGATATCTGCTGGGAGCTCAATACTGCACAGAAGAGGCAGCCTAGGAATTTCCTAGAGTGTATAGAAGACAATTTCCTTCATCAGCTGGTAAATGAGTGGATCAGGGGTAAGGCCCCGCTAGACCTACTGTTCAGAAACAGAGAAGGGCTGGTAGGAGATGTAGTGGTTGGAGGCCGCCTGGGGCATAGCGACCATGAAATAATACAATTTTCAATACTCAGAGATGCAAGGAGAGCCATCAGTAAAACCTCTACACTGGACTTCCGGAGGGCAGATTTTTGCCTATTCAGAAGTCCAGTTCAGAGCATACCCTGGGAAACAATGCTCAAAAACAAGGGGGCCCAGGAGGGTTGGACACGCTTCAAGCAGGAGGTCTGAGTGCACAGGAACGGGCTGTACCAGTGTGCCGAAAGGCCGGCCGGCGGGGAAGGCAACCGGCTTGGCTAAACAGGGAGATTCTGAAGGAAAGCAGAAATAAAGAGAGAGTTGACCAACTGTGGAAAAAAGGGCTGGCTGCTTACAAAGAATTTATGAAAATAGCTAGATCATGCAGACAAAAAAAAAAAAATCAGGGAAAGAAAAGTGTAATTTGAAGTTAATTTGGCCAATTCTGTTAGGGATAATAAAAAGTCCTTCTTTAAATACATTAACAACAAAAGGAGGGGCAAGGAAAACCTCCATTCTCTGTTGAACTTTGAGGGAAATATAGTTAACAAAGATGAGGAGAAAGCTGAGGTACTTAATACCTACTTTGCCTCAGTTTTTACCAGTAAGACAGGTGGCCCTCAGCACAGCTGGCCTCTGGAGGTGGTTGACAGAGACAGAAGCCAAATAGCTCCCTTGTATTCCAGGAGGAAATAGTTGGTGACTTACTGAGCCATCTGGATTCTCACAAGCCTATGGGACCAGACAGGATCCATCCTAGGGTGATGAGGGAGCTAGCGGAAGAGCTCACCAAGCCACTCTCCATCATCTCCCAACAGTCCTGGCTCACTGGGGAGGACTCACACAATTGGAAATTGGCGAATGTTACCCAATCCACAAAAAGGGCAACAAAGCTGACCCTGGCAACTACAGGCCTGTCAGCCTGACCTCGGTGCCTGGCAGGGTTACAGAGCAGATCATCCTGAGTGCAATCACACAGCACTTTCAGGATGGACAAGGGATCAGACCCAGCCAGCATGGGTTTAGGAGGGGCAGGTCCTGTCTGACCAACTTGATCTCCTTTTATGATCAGGTGACCCACCTGGTGGATGAGGTAGTAGATGTGGTCTATCTGGACTTCAGCAAGGCCTTTGACACTGTCTGCCATAATATACTCCTGCAAAAGCTGGTCGCCCATAGCTTGGACAAGTGCACTCTCTGCTGGGTTAAGAACTGGCGGGAAGGCCAGGCCCACAGAGTGCTGGTGAATGGGGCTGCATCCAGCTGGCGGTCAGTCACTAGTGGTGTCCCCAGGGGTCAGTGTTGGGTCCAGTCCTGTTTAACATCTTTACTGATGATTTAGATGAGGGGACTGAGACCATCATCAGCAAATTTGCTGATGACACCAAGTTGGGAGGGAGTATCAACCTGCTGGAAGGCAGGAGGGCTGTGCAGAGGGATCTGGATAGACTGGAAAAATGGGCCAATTCCAATGGGATGAAGTTCAACAAGGCCAAGTGCCGGGTCCTGCACTTTGGCCACAACAACCCCCTGCAGCGCTCCAGGCTTGCACAGAGTGGCTGGAGAGCAGTCAGGTAGAAAGGGACCTGGGGGGACTAATGGACAGGAAGCTCAACGTGAGCCAACAGTGTGCCCAGGTGGCCAAGAAGGCCAATGGTATCCTGTCCTGTATCAAACATAGCGTGGTCAGCAGGACAAGGGCAGTGATCCTTCCCCTGTGCTCTGCATTGGGGAGGCCACACCTGGAGTATTGCGTTCAGTTCTGGGCCCCTCAGTTCAGGAAAGAGATTGAAGTGCTGGAGCGAGTCCAGAGAAGAGCAACAAGACTGGGGAAGGGACCTGAACACAAGACCTGTGGGGAGAGGCTGAGGGAGCTGGGATTGTTCAGTCTGGAGAAGAAGAGGCTTAGAGGTGAGCTCAGCACTCTCTAGAACTACCTGAAGGGCAGTTCTAGCCAGGGGGGATTGGGCTCTTCTCCCAGGCAGTCAGCAACAGGACAAGGGGGCATGGGCTTAAACTCTGGCATGGGCTTAAACTCTGCCAGGGACTTAAACTCTGCCAGGGGAAATTTAGGCTGGAGATTAGAAAGCAATTCTTTGCAGAGAGAGTGGTCAGCATTGGAATGGCTGCCCAGGGAGGTGCTGGACTCACCGGCCCTGGAGGTTTTTAAACTGAGATTGGACATGGCACTGAGTGCCATGATCTGGTCAATGGACTGGAGTTGGACCGTGGGTTGGATTTGATGATCTTTGAGGTCTTTTCCAACACAGTCAATTCTGTGAACTTACTTTACAATTAAGTACAGTTTTAAAATACTGTGCTATTTTATCAGCATCTTATTATACTTTAAAATGCTGAAGTTTATGACTAAAATAAAATCCTACCAAATATAACCATGAACTACTAAGCAACATACCTATGCAGGCCATTACCAACATTTCATAGAATCATAGAGTCATTTTGGTCATTTCAGCTTTGGAAGAACAGCAACAATCTTTAACACAAAATTCATGCGAACCACAACAATTGCTTTTAAAAGTAACCAGTTTACTTTATCATCACGTAGACCACAGAAACCACGCATTGAAGGCCAAACGTTACGCTTTAAAACATAAAGAGCAGACTTCTCATAGATTCCTGAGACTCTAATTTACTTCTGTGGTAGTTCTTTACAAAAGAAATGGCCGGATTCCAATGTTTTTACTCCTGTACATAAACTTCAGCGCTCCTTTCTTGGAAAAGCATCAGTTAACTTCAGGCATGACTTCTCCACTGACAGAATCATTTTATACATAAGGAAAACCAGATTTGAAATAAAAAAATTAAAATATGCTTTTTATTGTCTGTTTCTAATTTATTTCGCAGGAAAAAAAAACGTAATTAAATACTGGCTATCATATCTATTTATATATTATTTGTTGAGTAAGTTCTGGAGCTGTGATCTAACATTTGTGTACAGTTTATCTTAAAAACCACCACCCTAAAGAGACTTCAATTTATTAAGATGCTTCACCCTTTGAAATTTTTCTGCTATTAGTATACTGGTTATTAAGTTGTTGCTTTTTCTCTCATAAAAAATTAACAGACTGTATATTGTGTCTACTGCACATAGATGAATACCCTCACTTACCTCTGTTAAATGATCCCATTTTCACTGGAGACAAACATACAGAGGACTTGCTTGGAGACGGGAAATAATCACAGATTCCTTTAGCAAATTTCTCAGCATCCTCTCTGTTTGAAAAAGCTTTAAAACGGGACCCCTTAATCATCCTAACAGCTTGGAGAGCTTCTTTTTTATCTTCATAAACATGTATTCTCTCTGCAAAAAAGTACAATCAAAGTTAAATTATTTCAATAACCTCAGATTTGTTCCTAGAAACAGATTATAAAATTCTCAGACTATTCTACCAGCTTGGTCTCAAACTGTTTCTCTACCAAACACAGTGTAAGGATAAAAAGTCCTTTTAAATTTTCTCTCCTGGAAACTGAGTAGAAGAATTTTACACACTCCAGCTAACATCAGGTGTTACGTGTACCATGTTTGGCCATTCATACCAATCAATATCTGAATATCTTTCTAAATAGACGGGCCAGCTTCAACAAGCACTTCACATCCAGACTGGAAAGCAAACTCAGAGCTTATTCACCCTGCATGACTTTCCATGTTCTCCTGTTCAGAAAGAACAACTATGTCAGCAATTCACTGTCACAACTTTAAGACCTCTACACAGAACCTCAGACATTAATCAAATCCTTCTCCTTTCTCTCCTGTTGCGTCAATGTTAATTTGTTCAAATTAAGATAACTGAATATCCTTTCTATGTGAAAGAACACTTATTGTCTCAGAGTAAACGATCATTTATGGACTACTGTAATCCTGCCACTAGGTAATTCGATAATTCCTTATTACAGTATTAGTCAATAAAATGTGAAGAATGACTGATGCTTCCAGATACCATTCGTCATTAAGACAGAAATGAAAATACGAAATCTGTTAAAAGAGACTATTTAATCTTCAACTGATGATAGTATAAATAGCTTTTTGATTATTTATTTGTAGGATTACTTTTTATTCCTGAGAGGGATTAAAAGCACAGGATAGGTATGAGAGTAGCGGTAGGAAATTATCTTCTTCAAGTAGAGGATCCTCATGTGTATCAAGTATTATGGCAGAACACATGGGATGTCTTATAACTGTGTTTCTGTGCCTCATTAGATCCAATAAATACTATTTATAGAAACAAACAAATACTTCAAGCAATGCTTAAAACACTAATACAGTGGTCTTCATATCCCCTGCTATATAGAAGAAGATCTGTTTAGATATGATTGCAAAATGCTTGGAAAATCACTGGAAATAAAGGAAATGAATGTTTACCATTCCTTGCCAGTATGTCATCGTAAACTGGACAAACACCATAGAATAGCGGAGGGTCTCTGGAGAGCGCCTGAGTACTGCTCTGTGAATCAACACAGCCCGCTCCACAGACTGGGGCTGAAGAGTTCACATGCATCACAGCATCTTCTTCTGGAGGGTTCAGACCTACACAGTACCCAAAGTCCACCTCTTCAGAAACACCTCCACGGCCACTGCGATTTGGTGCCACAGTTTTCAAAGCCTTCTGTGCTTCTGCCTGGCTGCCATCAGATGGGACATTTCCAGCAGCCTCCTCCGACAGAGCAGATCCTTCTTCCTCCAATGCTCCTTGCTGCTGCTGCTCTAACAATGCCTGAGCCAATTTTTTTTCAAAAATAAACCTAGTAGTCAAGGTAATAGGCCCACATTTCAGTCCTGCTCTTATAATTTCTTCTCTAAGCTCATCAGGGGTGAGCTGCTTCAACCGGGATAATATTGCATCCATCGTGATTTCACCTATAGGAAAGAAAAAAAGAATGGAAATAAACTAAAGAACAACATAGTTTTTTCCTGCTATTTAAATGCTGTATTAAACCCAAGGAATAAAGTGTCTCCTAGCAATTTTTTGGATTCTGAAGAGATTATTACAGTTGCAGAGAAGACAACTCAACCTCCTTGCACAACTACTTGAAAGATAATTTACAGCTTAGTTTTTACTTTCATTTGCCCTTTTCATATTTCATGAAGACTTGTGGAGTAAAAATTCAGTCCAGAGTATTTATGCATGAAAATTTATGACAGGTTGAGAAATATTTGATTCCTGCCAACAGAGGAACAATCTGTACGTAATGGAATATAAGGACGCGACGACTAGTTAGCCCCAGTAAGAGACTCTGGTTAGGTAGCACCTACAGCTAAAAGCACATCACTATTTCTATTATTTCTGTAAGAATTTCTAGCTGAAAAAAAGTATAATGCATAAGTATGACACAATAACCAGGGGAGTCTATCTCTGGCCATGGTGCAAGGCTGGAACTATTTAGACAACATGTTGTTTCCCAGCCCGTTTGGACAGCAAACAGCCAGAAGACAGGAACAGTTGATCCTTTCAGATTTCCTTCTCTGACAGAGAGGCAGCTGGAAGAATTTCCAAAGGAAAATCCTTCTCCCTGGTAGGATACTACAAGTCCCCCAATTTGCTTCCCTCCAGGTAATCCACACACAGCTCCTGCACAGTCAGCAAGAAGATAATATAAAACCAACATGATGTCAACACAAATTTCTTGCTCTTAAAAACACAACTGAAAAATACAGGATTTGGGCAGCCCAAGGACACAAGAAGCTTTATTTTATGAGATACTGCATCAATGTATCTCCACAAAGGCTGTGACCTTTCCTGCTGGACACCAGTTAGAATTCTGTTCTAAAGCTGTCATTTCTTCAGGCTGTTGAACTCCTTCAGCTGCTTTCTCTCCCTGCTTACATTAACCCTTCCTTCACCACCCAGTCATTTTATGTCTTGTACTGGTTTGGACAGGTATGTCTGGTGTTAATGCTTTCTTTTCAATTCTAGGTTTCATCCTCAGTTTATGAAACTTAAGACTATTATTTCCACATTAATTTACATCTATTTCTTTAATAATGTTATATTTAGAATAAAACAACTCCTAATCTTACTCCATTAGAGACAAAGCAGGCATATAAAATAATCTTTCTTCTCGGTTTGTGGTTAAGCAAAAAATATCAGCAAGAAGCAATTTCTCTGGTACCTCATGTTCAACAGAACTTGGCACCTAAAACTTTCTTCCTCAACTATGTGAGAAAAAGTAATTCTTTCATGTGTCCACTACAACTCCAGCACAACTAAATGAGAGAGCAAAACGACAAAGCAGAACAACAGTTGAAGCTTACTGTAGAAACAGGAAAGGCACTTTGTTGGAATGACAACATAGAATTTGCATTAAACATGTTTGTGTTCTGACATTAAGCTTCCAGCTTTCAAGCATTTATTAATTTTTAACCACATCATCTGTTTAGATCTGTCCAAAACAAAAGGTGTGACTTGCAAAACCAAGAAATAGCAATTGCCTGGTTTAAGATAATAATTTCATCATGTGGTACAAGCAGATGCAAGAGTCAATTATCTGAACCTTAAAATGCATTTTATGTAACTTCAAATGATCCAGAGTACAGTCAGCACCAATGCAGCTACTTTTTCTAGTTTAGCACACAAGGTCTTGCAAGTTACCTTTAGTGGCTTTACAAATATGAATAACTACTGTAATAACAACCACATGTTTGAGGTTTCTTTCAAATCAACCAAAGTCTGGGAGAACAAATGAGAGTTTCATTTGAACAAATAAAAGTTTCACTTGTCTTACTGCATCAGTATGAAACAGTAGCATCTGTTTCCAAAAAATCATCAAGACTAGTACCAACAGAGAATGAACAATTGACTTTTAAGGATGCCAGTATTTTATTCCGCTACTCATTAAATCCTTCAGTAAGTAAGTAACATAAGAAAACAGACCTCTTCTTTTATCTTTTCCAGGCAGGAATTAAGTGACACATATCCTGTCTGTAGCTTTATTTCGACTGCCAGGATTTACACATGGCACAATAATTGTGGCTGTGTAATTGGGTATTTTGTCTATACTGCCTGTTGCCAAATTAGCCAACAGTTATGAACCATGTAGCAGAAATAGAACTACAAAACAGACTCGGAAAAAGCTACGGGAAAGACAAAATAAAAATTAAAGAAAAAAAGAAAGAAACATGACTTCTCAAGAACGAGAAATGCACATGTACTTCTAGACCTCGTAAGGGAGGGCAGGCTCGGCGCGGGAGAGGGTTCAGGCAGCAGAGCCAGCGCCAGCACGCGTGGACAGGGAGCTGCCCGCAGCAGCCCGCCCTGCGGCCGCAAGCAGAGCAGCGGTGGGGCCGCCCGTGACCAAGAGGAGCCGGGGCCGGGCCCGGTGCCAGGGGAGCTCCGCCCGTGGCAGAGGAACCCCGGGGCCGCGCAGGCAGGAAGGGCCAGAGGCCGAGCGGCCACGGGCCTCCCCGGGCGGTGTCCGCTGCCCAGCCGGCTCTCCCGCCCGGCGAGACGCAGCGCCAGCCCCCGCCGACCTCCCCCGAGTCTCTCACCTGGGCGGCTCCCGCTGCAGCGCCGGCTCCCCGCAGAGAGTGGCGCCGGGGCGGAGCGGGCCGCCGCGGAGGAGATGGCGGCTGGCGCCCCGCGGCCGCACGGCCTCCTCTCCAGCAGCCGCAGTAGCCAGCCCACGGCGCCGATGACCGCGCAGGCCGCCAAGAGCTCCCAGCCCGGCCAGCAGACCCAGTCAGCTCCCCAGAGGGAGCCCCAGCCACCGGCGGCCCCGACCCACCGCTCCATGCCCCGGCCCGCTCCCGCCCGCCGCTCAGCAGCTCCCGGCGGGCCTGTCGTGGACGGTACCTCAGCGGCCTCGCGGCTTCCGCCTCTGCTCCTCCCACCGCCCCACCCCGCCAGGCCCCCGCCCCGCGAGACGCCAGGTCTGCCCGAGCGGCTGCCTGACAGAAAACCCCGGCAGCCGGGCCGGTGCCTGCGGGGGGCGCAGCTCCAGGCTCAAGTCAGAACGGCGGTTTTGGGTGACAAAAGCGTTTAATTGGGCCCCGAAGAGCTGTAGGGCTGGAGTCTCAACTGACGCTGGCACTGCACAAAGAGATGCTTTAAGGAATGCAGGACTCGACAATTTCCCAGTACCTCCCTCCTCCACCACGTTAGATACGTGTATTTTACAACCTCGCTTACTTGGATTCAGAATTTCTATTTAGATGGCATGAGGAGTGCATGAGATTAATACAACTCCACTCATCCCAGTAGGTGTAACTTGCACTACAAACCAACTGGTCAGTCACTGGTTAGAATGACAAAAAAATGGCAGTCCTGCAAGAAGCTGACAACATCCCTTTAGCTCACGCTGTTTAATACTACGAGCGAGGTACAGTCATTTCTCTCTTCGTCATGGCAAGTGGCTAATTTGTAACCAAGATGACATGTCTCCATCGTGGCATTTTGAACATGCAAACTTAAGATGTTGGCAAATTCAGGCCAAGGCAAACACACTCATTATTTTGAACATGTTCAGCAAACTGAGGAAAAGCAAATGTAATGGAAATAAAAGCACAATCAAATTTCAGATGTATAAAAATCAGTGAAAAGTCAACATGCAATAATGTAACCTTTCAAAATAAAGGGTTTTTTTTCCTTTAAGGTTCAGCATGTTGAGAATCCTAAACATAAAAATTGCTGTCCAAAACCAAAAAGAAGACGCTATCAATTTCTCTTTAAAAGCAAAACCAACATGGAGCCCTTTACCAAAAATAGTTTATTGCACAAAACTTTCCAAGGAATTCCTATGCACATTATTTTTATAATCAATATGCTTTGTATGATCATAAACACTGTTTGTACATAGTGTAACTCCTCCATCCCCTGGGTTATCCACTCAAGAACATGAAATTACAAACTCCTATCATTACAAATATGGCCTAAGCAGACCTCCTGAATGTCATGTATAAAACATACAATATTTTCTTCATGATATCCAGAACATATTTCTCTCCCTTAGAAAGGCGTGCATCTGTACTGGAAATCAGGCTGCCCTACTGCCCAAGGCTGAAGCGGTACAGGTTAGTAGAAGAGAAGATTGAGCAGATAACAGCTGGTGAGCATTAGTAATTACTTTGGACTGTAATCGCTTTCACATGAAAATATTTAAAGGCTCTGGTCACAGCAAGTTTCATGCAACTACTCACACTTCCCCAGCACAGTTAATAAAGCATACATCACAAGCTTTTGCTTCACCAGTAGTGAATGTCATCTTTAATTTAAATTTATAACGATAATACTAACTGTTCCGAGGGCACCTTCAATGTTGTCATAACCACCCATGCCACTGCAGTTCACTCCCCGGAGGAGGACTAAGTAATCCACGGCAATAGAAGCACTAGAACCTTCATCCTGAATATTACTCTACTCTTTACATATGTGAAATTCTCATAGATTTCGGCTAGGATATTGCCTGAACAAACAGTATGGGATCAGATCCTCTCTTTGCATGAGTGGATAAGTGGCTCAGCTGATCCCAATACAGCACACAAATATTTCCAAGAAATCTGGAAGACCATAGAATGGAGTATTAAGCAATGTTCAGCAATACCAGAGACTCAGTAACTAACATTTTTTTCCACCGTAGGGTTTGCTGGTTTTTTTGTTGTGTCTTTTGATTGGTTTTTAAATAAACAATTTTTCAAAAGTCCTCAAAAACCCAATAGCATCTCAAAAAGTAATCCTGCAGCATTTACCAACTTTCATCACTTGGGAAACATTCTCACATTACAGTGACATTTCTCCTTCATCAACAAGACTTGGTTTAGTAGGTAGCGACCACTGAAGAAACAGACACAGAAAATCCATTCTATTGTAGTGCTTGAAAAAAAGAAAAATTCAAAATATTATTTTTCAGTTTCTAAAAACACACCAGTGTTAATGAGGCACTGATTTTCCTCTGATGTATTTGGCAGGGGGGAAGCAGTTTTCATTCCTACCACGTTTATTGTATTGCCTAGAGAGCAGAGAACTGAAGCTTTGTAGTGCAAGTGTGCTTAGCCTCAGGGTGAGGCTTTTTAATAAAACAGCAACTATTTCCCTGGGTAATCCAGAAACATAGCTGATACACTTCAAAGAAAAGACCTTGCTTTTAGCACATGGTGCACGCTCCTTCCAGAAGGCTTCCCAGTGACTTCTATAACTTGGCTTAGTACCTCACTGGACTTAGACCCTCAAGTCTCACCACCTGTCCTTCCTTTACTTACAATGACGTGGTGCTTCTGTTTCTAGAAAAAAACACCTGGTAAATATAAAATGAAAATCCCTAGTGTCCAGGTGCTTTCAGCAACAGCTGGGGCAATGCAGAAATCTGATCTGAGCACTTCACAACAGCTCCCTCAGCTTTAGAAGGAAAAACATGCAGGCAAGGCTACTTGATTGTATAAGCTCAGGTGTCTTCACAAGGAGCTAATGAGAAAATGCAGCACTGCACTGAACACAGAATGCAGCATGATTATTGATATGAAAAGGAGAGCAGACATTCTGAAGAACTATGAAGGTTTCTAACAACTATGGCTTCATTTATAGCATTTAAAAACCTTTATCCATACAACTGTTGCCAAATTCAAGAGATTAAAATATAATGGATTCTTAACCGTAGGCAATGTATTTACCAAAATGAACAGCAACATGAATGCTGCACAAGTGTTATTTTATTTAAAATTCTGAATGTTTGATAACTGTTTTGTACTGAATCTATTATTCATTACGTAGTTTTAATTTCGTTCTTTTACAATAGTGCATTTTTTTTTCTTCAAGCTTAATATACAAGCAACTTCAGGAACATGACAGCAGCAAGATGTCCAGGACATTTACTCTGCAAAGTAGACTACAGCAGTATGCAGACATGAACATGTCTAAGCTAGTCTGTAAGGCTTTTGACTTTTCTTTGAATTGCTTGGCAATTCTGTATGATGGGCACCTAATGCCACACTAATGCATTTCTTCCTTCACCAATTTCAAAACCTTTTAGCATCACTTGACTTTGATCCCAATAAAATGTAAGGTAAAATCCAGTAGCTGAGGGGCATTAAATCAGTCAGTATAGACACTTTAGGTGCAAAGTGTTCAACTGAACTAGAGCTTGAATTGGTAATTATGAGAAATCAGTCTTCAGATAAATATGGGGGGGTCTTGGGTTTTTTGTTTGTTTGCTTATTTTTTGCCCTACTGCTGAGCTAACTGCAATAATTTCCTCCCCAACCAACCAAACCCATCCAAAAGCAGCAAAAGTCTCTTTGAAAAAATACATGGACTTTTCCCCCGCTCCCCCCAGCCACTTAATCTACTTGTTCTTGTTTTTCTGTTGTGTTTGGGTTTTGTTTTGTTGGTTTTTGTTTGTTGTTGTTGTTTTTAACACAAACCTATAGTGGATATAATTGAGCTATTTTATTTATGTTTTAAAGACAAAAAACATGCTAGTACATGAGTTGCCACTAAATCTTCCAAATAATCTGTCACATATGCTTTGATTTGTGCCTCAGCACTTAGCACAAGGGTGAAGCAGTCCCTCCACGCTGAGTTTTTGAATGAGGAAAGGGCAGACTTATCGCTGCACTATGGGCCACATGGAGCAACGCGATCAGAGGTGCAGGAATCTAATGTGGGCTGCTCCAGTAATAAACTACTCAAGGTGCTCTGCAGAGGAGCTGCCATAGGACCAACATTTCTGTTCACGGTGGACACCTTGTAATAGAGGGTACAAAAAGTAGGGGAAGGGTGTAGGAGAAGATAAAGCTAATTAAAATAATTTTACAGGCATTATAATTTTTTCTTTTAAAATAAAATAATTATATTTCTAAAAGCTCTGACTTTAGGGGCTAATTTCCCTAAGCCATTTGTACAGTATGTCAAAAAAACAGCAAACTTAAATGTAACATTAAAACAATGACAGTAACAAAAACCCCTCATGTCAGCCTTAACTTACAGTACATAAGCATAATAAAAGATTTTTCAAGTGAGAAAATTACTATTTTTCTTACATATATTACACACATACCTTTTTCAAGGGTGTCTACTTCAAAAGTTGAACTAAAAAGGTGCAAGAAGTGTTTGTGCAGTGAAGCAAAGTTCCCTGCTGGCCTGCAACTGTAAGAGGAAAACTGACACTTAAGAAAACATCCCAGGTGAAATCTGTCAAAGATAGGAACTGGTCTGCATTGCTTGTCTTTACAGTCTTATTTCTTTTGCCATAGGTCACAGGTCATCTTCGTAACTAGAAATGGCTTCAAATTAACTTTTCTTTAAATACAGGTATCTATAATCTGAATTTCAAGAATAAGAGATGATACAAGGGAAGAGAGAGGATGATCAAAATACCCAATTCTCAACCACTGCTAATGGCTGAACATGAGCAGAACCTATTTTTACCTGTGATTTGGATACAACCCAAGACAGGGGAAAACACCGCCACCAAATTAAAAACAAACAAACAAACACACACAACAAAACACACACACCACCAAAACCCAGATGTGACATAGTCATTCCTTACCAAACTCACACAGATCGAACAAATCCAGACCCAGAAGCAGATGCTCCTCTTGGCCTCATTTTAAACCTTCATCCGAATCTCTTACTGAATCCCAAAATGAGTTAGGTTTACCGCCTGGCAGTCCCCAACATAACAGAATCATCGTGGTAAGGTTTCAAACAAACCCTTGGAATAGCATGTTATGCATTTATTATTACACCATTTTCTCAAAACCATGCCCTTTGCTTCTACAGGCAAAAGCACAAGTCTGAACACCATATTAGAAATGAAATAAATAAATAATTTTGATAAAGATTTGTTAACATACTTAAATCAATAGGAAGAAAGACAACTAATAAGGAGGTTATAGTGTACAAGCTTCCTTGTCACTAACACTACAATTCTGTTTCTTTTCCTCTACAGTAGGAATCTCCTGGTCTGATGCAGTTGCAGGACTGGTAGAGGTAAGGTCCATTAGCTGCCCCTCAATCTGAGTCCACGAAGACATTGATTCATGTACTGTAATGGTGTGTTCCTCCATCTGACGCTGCAGGCTGTCCATTTCTTGCCTTTTGGAAGTATTGAGAACAAAAAAGCAAAAATTAACAAGCAGAAAGCTAACTGCAAGATCAGAAAATTACACTTCTTATTCTTGGCACCTACTCTGAGTCGATCTAAGCTACAGCTGTATACAAAAGAAAGAAGTCTACAGGAAGCTTAGGAATTGTCTTTCTCAAATTGAAGGGTGAAACAAATACAATATGCTTAATTCAAAAATAAGGGCCAACATGGGAGGTAGAGGTGAGGAAAGCAGCAGCAAAAAGTAACCAGATAAACACTTTATGAGTTTAGACACCAACTTAGCAAAGGGACTAGTCTGGTAATACAGGATCACAGAACATAATCACAGGTCGCTCCCCTTCAACATCAACTGAGGCGATAAGAGCAGCTCAGTTCTAATAACCTGAACTCCATGTCTTCCTGAAGTTGTAACTTTCCTGCTCAGAATCTCACAGAATCACAGGATGTCAGGGATTGGAAGGGACCTCAAAAGCTCATCCAGTGCAATCCCCCCATGGAGCAGGAACACCCAGCTGAGGTTCCACAGGAAGGTGTCCAGGTGGGTTTGAATGTCTGCACAGAAGGAGACTCCACAACCTCCCTGGGCAGCCTGGGCCAGGCTCTGTCACCCTCACTGGGAAGAAGTTTCTTCTCAAATTTAAGTGGAACCTCTTGTGTTCCAGTTTGCACCCATTGCCCCTTGTCCTATCACTGGCTGTCACCGAGAAGAGCCTGGCTCCATCCTCCTGACACCCTTCATATATCTGTAAATATTAATGAGGTCACCCCTTAGTCTCCTCTTCTCCAGCTCCAGAGCCCCAGCTCCCTCAGCCTTTCCTCACACGGGAGATGCTCCACTCCCTTCAGCATCTTGGTGGCTGCGCTGGACTCTCTCCAGCAGTTCCCTGTCCTTCTGGAGCTGAGGGGCCACAACTGGACACAATATTCCAGGTGTGGTCTCCCCAGGGCAGAGCAGAGGGGCAGGAGAACCTCTCTGACCTACTGACCACCCCTTCTAACCCACCCCAGGTACCACTGGCCTTCCTGGCCACAAGGGCCCAGTGCTGGCTCATGGTCACCCTGCTGTCCCCAGGACCCCCAGGTCCCTTTCCCCTACGCTGCTCTCTAACAGGTCATTCCCCTATACTGGAACTTATACTGGAACCTGGGGTTGTTCCTACCCAGATTCAAGACTCTACACTTGCCCTTGTTCTATTTCATTAAATGTTTCCCCGCCCAACTCTCCAGCCTGTCCAGGTCTCTGATGGCAGCACAGCTTCCAGTGTCACCACTCCTCCCAGCTTGGTGTGATCAACAAATTTGCTAACAGTCACTCTATTCCCTCATCCAAGTCATTGATGAATATATTGAATAATACCGGCCCCAGCACTGACCCCTGAGGCACTGCACTGGATCCAGGCCTCAATTGGACTCTGCTCCATTGACCACGACTCTCTGGCTTCTTCCCTTCAGCCAGTTCGCAGTCACCTCACTGCCCGCCCATCCAGACCGCACTCCTCAGTTCAGCTGTGAGGATGCTGTGCAGACTGTGTCCAATGCCTCACTCAAGTCAAGGTAGACCACGTCCACCGCTCTGCCATCATCCATCCATCTTATGTCCTCATAAAAGACAATGAGGTTGGTCAAGCACGACTTCCCCTTGGTGAAGCCATGTTGACTGCCCCTAATGACTCTTTTATCCCTGAGATGCCTTGAGATGGCACCAAGGAGAAGCCGTTCCATCAGTTTCCCAGGGATGGAGGTGATGCTGACCGGTCTAGAGTTACCCGGGTCCTCCTTCTTGCCCTTTTTGAAGACTGCAGTGACATTTGCTTTCCTCCAGTCCTCAGGCACCTCTCCCGTTTCCCAAGACTTGGCAAAGATGATGGAGAGCGGTCCAGCAATGAACTCAGCCAGGTCCCTCAGCACCCGCGGGTGCATCCCATCCGGACCCATGGATTGATGGATGTCCAGATCGCCTAACAGCTCCCTAACCCAGTCCTCATCAACCCAGGCAAACTCCTCCATTGTCCTGACTGCCTCTGGGGCCTCAGCAGTGTGGGGCTCCTCAGGACAGCCTCCGACAGAGCAGACAGAGACAAAGGCGGCATTCAGTAACTCTTCTCCGTATCTTATGTATCTTCTGTCACCAGAGCACCCACCTCATTCATCAGTGGGCCTACACTGCCTCTGCTGTTAGTTTTGTCTGCCACATATTGGAAAAAGCTCTTCCTGTTGTCCTTGACCCCTCTCGCCAGGTTTAATTCTAAGGAGGCCAGGCAACCTCGTCAGAGAAGATGTGAAAACTTATTTCTGGCAGAATTAACCTCCTCTGTTGAGATTTCTTATTAACACACTGCCTGGGCTCCTATCAAGAGCAGCCTTTTTGATGCTGTGAAGAGAGAGAAACACCAGTGTTTCCACCAGCAAGAACAACTAGAAATAGCTGTTTCTGGTTTGTTCTACTGTTTACAATTTAGGATGGACATTTCGTCCAGTTCATTGTAAAGGCTTCTTCCCCTATTATATAAGCAAGCACTTACAATGACAGAACATCCTACTATCCTAAATGTAGTCCCAGTAAGAAGAAAAGACTTCACAAATCCTTTTTTCCCTAGGCTGGCAGCTGGTTTCTTGGAAACATGTTTAAGACTATTTAATATGATTGAAAATAACAGGTCATACTTCAACTGCTGGAGACAGCTGTTCAGATTTTTCAAAGGCTCCTTGCTCACAGCCGTCGGTGGTTTCAACAGTTCTTCCAGCAAGGCAGCAGGCACTGGACAATCAGGAATCTTGACTGGAGTCACAGGATTTGAAGAGTTGTTCTCTCCTTTCAGTTCCTTCCTCTGGTTAAAAAAGACAGAAATACAATTAAGTTATTTAATCAATGCCATTTTTACCACGTAGAAAGAGTCTCACATCACACTACTGGGTGCACAGCTGCATTACAGAGCAAGAATCAGAAGTACATCCATGTTAAGTCTCATGTCACAAGCAAAAGTTCCTAACCTAATGCCATCTGCTAGTCATGCTCAGAAGTAAACAAACAGCATCTAGAAGGACAATTCAGAAAAAAAAAAAATCAGTTAAGTACAAGCAAATAAATCTTTGTGGAAATTCTGGAGCCTGCAGAATGGGGCATCAGTACCAACGTCTAAAACAATGAAATGGAAGCTTCCATACAAATTCCGTCTCACTAAGTGAGAGAATCACTTCAGGGAGGGAAAGAGCAAGAGGTGTAGTATTATTGCATTTTCTGTGTACCAGCAGCAAATCAGAAAACTCAAGGAAACCACTAAGTTACCTTTAGAAGGAGAGGACAGACACATGAACACTAAGGAGGCATTAACTACAAGAAGGTATTAATTCCATATTTGCCCATGATGCATTATTTAAGTGCTGCTTTTTAAACTGTATTATTTTAAGTCAAAACGTAAATTTAAGATCATAAGCTAAACAAAAAGATATCTGCAGTAACAGGTGGGAAGTCAAGATCAGTACAATTACTTTTGCCCGCACATCTTCCTACATTTATCATTTAAATGTCAGAACACCAGTAAGTCTGCATCACAGGCAGGCATTTCAGTTCAGAGTTTTCACCAGGTTTCCTGCGGCAGAGTATTTTCTGGTACTTTAGTTTCAGAGCATTAGCAGAGTATTTTCTAGTATCGCACTATGTGTATTCTTCCTATTTAAATACCTTCTTCATCTTGTCATGCTTCAGGTCCAACTTCAGTTGCTGGTTCTGCTGCAGCAGCGACTTCATGCTGTTCTTCAGCTCACTCACTTTAGCCTGCAGCATGAACTTACCCTTCTGAGTCACTGACAAGTCTTCCCTCACCATTTCCAACTCAGTCTTAATATTCTAAATGGGAAAAGAAAAGCAAGGTGATCCAGAGAAACAGTATAAAAATTCCAGCCAACTAATGTTTTTGGTCATTTTTTTCAGTAACCAGAAATAGATAAAAAAGGTCAGTAGTCTATTTTAAAAGCAGAAGGTCAAAGAAATAAGAAGCTATCAGCACAAACTGAAACTAAGTAAAGACACTGCAGACACACAGTGACTAAGTTTTTCTGAATAAAAATTTATATTAAAAGTGCATCAGAAAAATATCAGTAAATACACTTTTAAAGAAAAGAATATTGTTTTAATTGCTCCCCCCCCCCAGTGATACCAGTTATTCATTAGATCTCTACCAGCTAGATTAAATACCTGCAAGACAACCTGTATCCCTTCTAATTCCTTGTGGCTGCGCTGTTCACTCATATCCAGCTGCTGCTTAAGTGTTTCAATTTCTCTTTCTTTCCGTTCTACTTCCCACTTGAGGTCTTCCACCTGCCGTGGTGGGGGGAGAAAGTATATTTAGAATTATCTATAGGTGCAGTCCCATGAACCCTTCCTGGTTCTAGCAAAACTTCATTAAAAATATTGAATTATAGACAAATTAAGTATTATAGTACACCATAAATAAGGATAAACACAGTAAATGTGCAATTTTTACCTCTTGGCTCACTACAGGCTGTTCACTAAGTTTGTCATCCAGTGTCTTCTGCAGAAACTGGAGCTGAGACCTGGCTTCTGCAAGCTCCTGCTGAAACTGTGATACCTCCTGGGAATGTTTTTCGTCCTCTACCCTGCACAGCAGAATTAAGATACAGCAGTTATTCAATCTGGCCTTTAAAACAAATACTACTCTGGGTTAGCTAGGTAGCCATAAGTGATGTGACAGTGCATGGGACCTGGTTAGTTATAGCTTTACCAACACATTCACAGCAAGGGTCAAGTCACAAAAAGCTTTTATGTGAGACAGACGCATGAATAGATTATTACGTATTGAAAAAAACTCCTTGAGCAGTAGTAATAGTCCGGTTACAAACAAAAGATTACACAGTAAAAATCAAACCGAAAAACCTGTCAGCAATTTTGCTTTTGTTTTAAGAGGAATATGGTTAACATCATATCCATTCTCATGGAGGTCTGACAACTTCTTATAATTCAAGAACACACCTTCTATACAAGGAAAAAATTGAATTCGAATATATTGTGGAATGTATTAAAAAAAATAAAATTCATCCTCTGTGTAGTTCCTCAGAGATGTGGTAGAGAGAAGAATGATAGAATATATATGAAGTGTTAATTCTTACTGGTAACATGAAATGGTAAAAATCTGTGTTGAAACAGTAAAAAAAGCAGATGCTGAACCCTAAATACACTGTACACTTCAGGTCTACCTGAATTATGAAGGAACAGAAAAATGCAAGTATTCTAGAGTCCCAACATGCATCTTATGGCCAGGGTCAGCTGGGAAACATTTCAACATAATCCGCCACAGAGTAGCTAAACCTAAAATTCACTAAGGTGTGTCTTTTTCAGAGGATTTGTTTTATTTACTATTCTCTTAAGAACCTGGACATACACTTACCGCAGTTTGTCCACTTCAGCCTGAAGGGCCTGAACAAGCGTTTCTTTGGCATGTAGCTCTTTCTTGATTTCACTGAGCTCGAGCATGGCAGCTCTGTAATGACGGCGGTGATGTGCTGCATCCGCTTTGGCAGCTGCTTCCTACCAGAAAAGAAAAGCAGCAATTTTTCTTAGTTTTATCACTCACTGTAGGTACATCAAAGGAAGCTAGACTAAAGGGGTACGAAACAAATCAAGAAGGAAGTTGTGCAGCTGTTGACACCTCTTCTTGTCAAAAAAAGTACTATTAGTGTTGTTACCCCTATTAATGCTAATGACAGTTGATAGCTATATATAAGGGAAGAAGCATGTTTGCTATACTGGTTTTTCATTGTGAATTTCTGGATGAAGTAGCATCACTTCGGGGTATGTCCCATGCATTACAAGTCAGAATGGAACTTTCCTGATAGACAATGAGTATGTTTAACACAGGCCACAACAGAAAAGACATCAACTCCTCTTTCAGCTGCTGGCCATCACGACAGAGCAGTCTATTCCAAAGCACAGATTTTGTTTCAAGCTACTTTTAAAATATTTTACATTTAAATCACCTTTTAAGTAAATAAAACAAAAGATGAGCCATTACCTGTTTCTTAAGGTCTCTAACTTTGGCCTTTTCTTTCTCTAAGGAAGCCTGTAAAGCTTGAATAAGTTGTTGTGTTTGCTGGTCCTCTTCCTCTTTCCGCTTTAGGACTGCCTGAACCTGTATCACATCGCAAAAACAAACACATATTTCGCGTGGGCTCACTGGAAGACCAGAAATGCCAATAAAGGAAAAACAAACACAAGCCAGTGCAGGGATTGCAATAATTGTCTCTGCTGTTCACTGATATTGCTTTCCTCACGGCACCCTTTCAACCTTAGAAGTAGTTATGGTTAAGGGGAGCTCATTGCTTATATTCGTGGGGTACAAGCAAATGGCAATGCATTACTACTACTGGCATAAAAATAACTGATAGCATCATAGAATCATGTGGGTTGGAAGAGACTCTCAAGATCGGAGTCCAAACGTTAACCTAGCACTGGCACTAAACCATGTCCGTAAGAACCTCATCTACGCCTTTTAAACGCCTCATCTCAATGAATGCGTACGTAGCACAGTTTGTATGTTCCAGCTAACTTAACAGAGTCACACTTTCACTGTTGCAAATATTTTACTGTGATTTTTTTCCCTCCAAAGAAACAGCACTGTTTGTTGAAAAGTCTCATTTCTGATCTCATGTTTGGCCCCCTTTAATCTGCTGTTATGCAACACACGGGAGACCCAAATCTGGAGAAAATGCCCCAACTTTGTATCATACAAGTGAAGATGCCTACATCCTGCTATCATAAATATGAGCTAGTCCCTTTCTTAAGGTATTATATCAAAAGGTCAGATACCTGTAGATTCAGTTGTACCAAGTCTGCCTCTCTTTTTGCTAACGCTGTTTCTAGGATATTGTTGTGCTCCCTCAAAGCAGCGTTGGACTGACTAAGACCCGTAAGTTTTCCACGTTCGTGCTCTAGTTCAAGGGCCAACTTCTTATTCATTTCTTCTAAGCGTTTTATCTTCTTCCTGAAGCCTCTAGATTCCTGAAGCTATAGCCAAAGAAAAAAACAAACAGAGCCAAGCCATTCCAGATTACTACCACAAAAAAATGTAAGCTAAATTCATTAAATATCTTGCTTTCCTAGAGTGGAATTTTTATTTTTTTCAAAATAAACACTTCAAAATAAGTTCAGTTACGTGGTGGTTTTTTTTTTTTTCATTTTGGAAGAGTAAATTGATTCTCAGAATGCAGGAGTACCGTTCAGGTGCAGGTCAAGAGTAGTTTATATATATATATATAGATATATAGATATATATAGATATATATATATATTTCTGAAACTCTGCAACTGAACACCACCACCACC
The DNA here is from genome assembly GCF_037038585.1 of Patagioenas fasciata. NCBI lineage: Eukaryota > Metazoa > Chordata > Aves > Columbiformes > Columbidae > Patagioenas > Patagioenas fasciata. The sequence continues at coordinate 123,405 of NC_092536.1, forward strand.
CTGTGCTCAAAATCACTGAGCATCCATGACTCCAAAGAGTTTCAAAAGATAATGATTTGTGCAGCCCCACTGTCTCATGACCAGACACTGCTGGTATCTGATACAGAAACTACTTCTCTCTCACGTCTTCTTTTCCCCTATACGACAATGATTCATGAAATCATGGGGCAGTAAAATTAAGAAACATCATGTCACTGCCACTTCCTATGTAAGATTCTAATTTCCTGCACTGTTGTAATAAAATTATGGTACTAAAATTTCTCTCTGCCTCTTGGGCACTATTTACTGTCATATTCCCATGGACTGTGCAAATTCAAGCAATCACCTCATCTTCAAGTTCCAGCACTTTCTCTCTGTATTCTTCAAGCTCCTGGCTGGTAAGTGAAATCACTTCCTGCAGCTCTTTTTCCAGCATCAACTTACTGCTGCGAACAGCTTGCAGTTCTGTCTCCAGAGCTTGAATCCTTTCCTAAAGACAAACAGACCACAAGTATGATTAATATATCACCCATCTACACGAGTAATTTTTTTGCTGTTAAAACATCCACTTCTCTAGCAAATATTAAATGAGGTGCTAGTGCTTAATGTAAAGGTCTTGCTCACAGCTTTCCACCCTCGCTACTGCTGTTAGTGTATTTGATATCTTGCTCCATTGGTCCAAGGAATTGGAGCTTCCCCCAATAAACTGATTTTCTTATCACAGGCATAACATCTATGAGTAAATTATGACTAGGCTGAAGAACCTTTAACTCCCAATGAGGCAAAAAAAAAGCAGTAAGAGCTAGAATATTGGAAAAAATCTTCAGATGCTGAGCCTTTCAAAAAGAAAACAACAACCCCACACAACCAAAAACCAAACCAACAATAAAAATTAACCAGGAAATTTAGCATTAAGGCTGATCATCCTCACAATCTTGGATTAAAATCAGTAATCTGAAAGATACAAGTAAAATTAAAAGAAAAACAAGCAAAGCAAAGCTTGTCAAATCACCTCTTTCAAATGTAGTTAAGGAAATTCTCAGTGCTTAGAACACTGACAACATGTTCTTATCTAGCTTTATATTCCAAATGTTTTCATCACTTCAGTGTAAAATAATATTTCAAGACTTATATTTAACAACAAGATAGCTCTGTCTTTTTACTAACAACGTTAAAAGATATCTGCATACTTGAGAAATACGGTTGTTTCCACTGTCAGTGATTTGTGCTTTTAGTTTGCTCAGCTCTGCTTCAGCAGATTCCTTTGCAGCGAGAGATTCCTGCAGCCGACGACTAAGAATGCCGACTGCATTCTCATAGGCTTTATGTTTTGCTTTCATCTCTTTCTGAGCACTGGTCAGGTCTGACCCCAGACGCTTCATTTTCTGTTTCTGCTCTGTAATGGCCCTGGAGTGAAAGGAAAAACAAAACATCAGGTAAAAACAAAAACTGCCTGAAAACAGTACTAAAAGACTAATTTTTAACATGGCCCAACAGAGCCTGACATCCACTTCTCTCCGGTTGTCCCAGAGTCACCCATCTCATCAGAGAAAGCCTTTGGCTGGCACGGTACAATTTGGCTGTTTGCAAGACAGTACCTTGAAGATTCTTGGTAACATTCTAAGAAAATACTTAGAGTAATTGAGGGGTCTTTATCAGAATTACAAAAACTCCATTATGAAGGAATATATACTACCCTCTCTAAAAACAACACAGAATTAAAGTAATAATCTAATCTGATCCGAGACCCTTGGTGGATATGTCAAGTATCACAAAAACCCTGTGATCACCAGTGGAAGATAAAAATGGTTCTCATTAATGCCAATATTCAAGCTAGTGAACGGCAATCAGGATTAGCTCCAATATGTATGTTGTATGACATATACTGTTGTTTAAAAACATAAGTGAATCAGAGGCGAAGCTGCAACATGTGTAGCACACAATCAACACTTTGCCACGCATATGACTCTATGACTCTCCGACTCAATTTCTCTAAGACAAGCCTGGGGAATAGGAACAGAGTGACTACTAAAATGGTAAATATGTAAAACAGATGCTGTAGTTCTTTTGTCTGTGCTAAAAGAACAGACTTACTTTTTTGCTTCTTCTTGCATTTGTTCTACTTGTTGTTTTAATGCCTGATTAGCCTCAGCAAGAGATGCCATTTGTTCCTTATCAAACTGCAAAGACTTAAGAAGGAAAAAAGTAACCATGAGAGTAAGAACAAAAGCATGTTTGCTTTATGTTTTCTTATAAACGAATAAGCATGAAGTTTCAAAAATACTAACACCTCGAAATGTAAACTGCTCCAAGGCGCTCTCGCTCTCCCTCTCCTTTCTCTTTCCCTTCTTTTTCTTCTTTAACTCTTCCCTTTGTGGCTACCACCGTAACACGGTGGAGTACCAGTTGGACTCAGTGTTCCTTGTGGGTCCCTTCCAACTCAGGACATTCTATGATTCTATGACAACACATATGAACATATACAGCCTTTGTTCTCAGATGGAGTTTCCTTTGAGACCAAGGAAAGTGCTCCCACATCACACCTCTACCATTCCTGTAGCATGCTTCTCCCCACTTACTTACATGACACGTTAATAAGCAACCACATATTTACAGAATTTTGGTAGGCATATACTCAAATCTCTAGACAATATTAAATATGTAACCTCGAACCTTAACTTGCAAGTTGTCCATCTGTTTATTTCCAAAGTTAAGAGATAGAGCAATGTATCCTGGCTGTAACACTCTCAAAGTCCAAAGCTTACCACCTTCCATACCTGTAGACATGTTTCCATAGCGTCTCGTTCCTTCTGCACTGACTGAAGATTATTCTCTATTTCCACCATCTGCTGGTGAACCTGAGATGCTTCCTTCTGTAGTTTTGAATGTTCAGATTCTAGTGACTGTTTTTCTATTTGAATTTTCAGTAGCTCTTGTCTTAATTCTTTCACTTCTGAGTCCAGCCGTTTCTTTGTTGCTTTCAGTTCGCTAATCAGCTGGTCCTTAGAACTTGCATCTCTTCGATACGCTTCCACCATTACCTTAGAGAGAAGAGTTTCAGGAGGACAATATCACCTCTGTTACAGCTTTACAAGTTTAAAAATAACTTACTATGAAGTATTTGCTGATATTCTTTTAGTTGGGGGTGTCAAAGAATACAAACCAGCATCATCTTCTGTAACATATTTACTTCATTTCAAAGATTTTTATGTAAGCTCATATATAAAACACCGCTATGTAACAGCAGTTCTCAACCTCAGAGTAAAAGTGTTTATAACAGTATGGGATATTCTTCACATTCCCTATTGAACTGCACTAATCACATTCCATTTTTTTAAACTAAACTAATTGCAAAAAATTAACCCTCCCATGCACACAATTAATAACTTCTGCCATGACAAGAGGGCTTAACTGTGACTGACAATTTAAACAGCCTTCCCAAACCTAAACTTGATGAGCTAAAACAACATTTGGCATCAGGTTAATCAGCAATCAAGCAGTAAATTAATGGTGCTACCCTATACATAAGACACACGTGCAACATTAATGACAGATCAATTTTAAATTACTGTTTCAAAAGTGTGTAAATTCAGAATAAAATTTCCAATAAAGCACTTAATTTCAGATTACTGAAGCAACTATCATTTTTCAAAGCTGCAGGAAAACGACAACACTTGAAGATTTTTGAGTGCTTTTTGCAAAAGAAAACCTGAAAGTCCAATGAAAGCATGAATTGGTTGGTGGATCTGCTTTTACATTAGTTACAGGTAAAAATTCAACTGTGTAAAATACAGAAACTGTATAATTATGTCACAAAGTTCTTTGGCACAGATAATTGATTCAAGTTTCCACAAAGCCCTCAGAAGAACGTGCCTTCACTGTGAAAAAACAAGTATATTCCTTGGGTTTATTTCTTTGACATAGTATGCTTTTGCTCACCTTCTGCTGCAGGAACTGTTCCTTCACTTTTTGAACCTGTTTTTTAAGGCTGGAATTCTCTTGTTGCAGATTTTCCACCTGCCAGAAGAAAAAAACACAAACAAACAACATACAAACACTTTGTTTTGCACGCCAAACATCATATTCTCTGTTATTTCAAGCAGTGTCAGTATCTTTTGTTATTCCTGCACCAATTTCCTAATCTAATGAGGATCCTGTTTCTAACTAGGCATCTCAATGGTACTGGCAGATAACACTACAAGGTTTCATACAGAAATACATTCACTCAGGTCACCACATAGTGAGCCTTGTCAACCCTCAGGACTGCATGAAGTCCCCTTCACATCCTGCCATTAAAGTTCTAGTACGCATCACTAGTGCACATATGTTGTATCCAGATGGCACCCACTCACATATATATGACGATCAAATGAAGAAACCAGCTGGTTCTTTGAAGGAAAAAAACCACCACAATCTTTATGTTCAGCATATTTCCATAGTTTTTCAATACTTTATTGGTAATACCATCAAGTCCTATTACTATCTTCAGAAGAAATCTCTGAAGATTACCTGGCAGTCATCATTACCAGGATTCAAAAAGAAAGCTCTTGTTATGCAGCTTGGATGCTCTAAAAGATACAGAGCGTACTTGACTATAAAACCAAGGTGTGAAAGGAAGAGTCACCAGAATTTAAAGCAGACACAAAAAAATAAGGATATGCATTAGGTTTGATCTTGTAAAATAGTTCAGTGACTAGAAACGAGCCTCAGCTGCTATACAGCAATATGCAGAAGCAAACCCTGGTATACTGTTTCAAGAGAAGAGGCACAGTTAAACATGACCAAAGTACTGCATAAGGAAAAATGTTTGGTTCACAGTGCCACTGAAAAGGAGCACCCAAAAAATCCACTTCCAAAAATGTGATCTGTACTCAAAATTTTAACTTTTAAAAACCAGTAGACTTCAGAAAGATGGTGGCTCTTGGAAAGAGAATAAGATCGACCTCAGCTTCCCACCCCATACCACACAAGCGCATAAACATATGTAGATATTAAGGGATATTAAACCGTAAGCTCATCAAGGATGTAACAGGACGTAAATTGCCAGAAAGTTTACCAACAGTAAAAGATGAAAGAACTGATTAAAATATTCCCACTATCTGAATCTCACAACTACAGATGTGAAGAAACTCACGTGTGCCAATCTCCTCTCATGTAACTGACCCTACCACGTGCCTGTGGCAATACTTCCCTGCAACGGCTATTTTAATAAGACGCTCCTAGGCATCCATTACCTGGCTTGATGTGATTGCCATTTCTTGCCTCAGCTGTTCCAAGATTTCTGATGCTACTTCTCTATCTTCTCCAAGGCGCACTGCTCCTTTGTCCAGTTGCTCTTTGTTTGTTTTTGCTGCCTGCAGAGCTACTTCCAGGACAATCTTCTCATTCTGCAAATACTGGATCATGTCATCTTTAGAAGTAGCATCACTTTGAAACTCTTCCAATCTGGCCTTCAGTTCATCATACTGTGTTTGCAGGTCATCCAGGGACTGCTCTTTGGTGTGCAATGTCTCTTGGATCAGAGTGAATTGCTTCATTAGGTCCAGGTGTTCTTGCTCTAAAGATCCAAGCTGCAGATCTCGCTGATGCAAAGTCAACTTGACCTGAGAAGTATTTTAAGGTTACATTAATACAAAATGAATGTTTTCTTTGCAAATGCTCTCTAATAAAAATAAAATACTTTAACTACTGTTTTAGCTTCTAGGAGAAAATAGCAGTTGAAACTATTTTTAACTTTCCTAGGCCACTTCTTCTATTTACTCTATTAATTGCATTGATCGCCTCCTTCAGCATCTGTAATCTTACAGGCTAAGCAATGAGCAGAATGACAAATGCAAAACATTCTTAAATAAGATTCACAGTATTCTAAATTTTTATTTGAAAAATGTGTACACGGTAGTTATACGGGGTAAATTCAGCATTGCTAATGATAATGCCATATAATTACATGGAATATAACAGTGATCTATTACATGCTCCACCTCCTTCCAGTCCATGACATGCTGCCTTTGTAATGTTACAAGGTAGAACGATATCCTGACTGCCTAACAGCTTGGAACACGGATCTATGCTTCTTGTCTACACACAGAATAATCACATAAGGAATTCACTAAAAACAAACAAACCAACCAACACCTACAAGACAGTAGCTCTGAAATTTCAAAACAGTACTGTTAAAGAGATGGTTGAAAAAAAGGGAGCCTTCTCACCTGGGACAGAATGACTTTGATATGGACTTCATTTTTGCAGCAATCTTTCAGGTTTTAAGACACATTTAGAGCTCAGGATCTATTTACTATTGCTTTTTCACCCATGTAAGCATTTCTCCTGAAGCCCTTGGGAAATTGCTTTAACAACACTCTACCTGTTCCAGTTCTTGCCCCAATATTGCTGCAGAATCAGCCATTTTCTGAAGCTGTTCTTTCTCATCCTCAAACTCCTCCAGTTTTCTCTGCAAGTCTTCTTCCACCATGGTTTTAGCCTCCTGGATCTGCATGAAGGCAGCTTCTTGATCCAACATGTCAGCCTGCACAGAAAGAGCAAGGAATCAACTGAAAATTTCCATGGAGAGGGACAGTCAAGAAAACAAAAAAAGAGGAAAATAAAGAAATCATCAATAAATTTTCTAGAGAGAAGACACAAGCACAAATAATTCTGATGTCCGTCTCACACGATTTTGTGTCTTTACTGAAGTCACACGCATTCATATACTTAAGATACCACAAAATAAAAGTGAATGTCTTGTATACTTGTGACAATCTGAATTCGTCTTTAATAACACCATGTCCTTTTTAAATTGATAAAACAAGATGTAAAGAAAAAGAATCTTTATTAATATTAAGCTGTTTGGAAAAAATTCTGAAACAAAAGAGATTCCTTGGATGCTGTAGCTACTCCGTGAAATAGCCATTCCTGTCACTTACACAACCACTATTAGTAAGGCAGGAGACGGGGTGCTTCCACTAACCTGCCGCTTTACTGCCCTTTGAGACTTGGAAGCAGGAATGGCCCTGAAATTCAATGGGATTTAAGGTTCTCTACTTCAAAAGGCAGTGCACTGCACTTCAGGTTTTACTCATCTTCTCTAACTGGAGGGCAGGAAGGCCAAACCTGAGTACTGAGCAATTTCACACATTTAAGAAGCACTCTCCTGACTTAAATTAACTTCCAGTTAAGTTTTCTCTTGAAAAAGTTGGGCAAAGGAGAACATTTACATCCACCTTTAAAATTCAAATAGAAACAAATACCAGAGCTGAAAATGCAAGTATCATCTTGCAATGGGAAATATATGGCCTTACTCCCTCTAACTGTTTGTAATGTCATACATATTTACTTGCTGTGAAATAAGTTTTTATAAGGCAGCAGCTGAATCAATTCATAATAATTTATGTCACTTTGCCAGAATATCCTTCAGCAAAATCCAAATACAGAACCTAAGCAGAATGTAATTCATGAAGACCACCTACAACCGTACCTCAATATTTTGCAGCTGTGCTGCAATGCGTTCCTTCTCTTTAATGGATCTGTGCTGGGTTTCAGTTAGCTGCTGAGACAGTGTCACATTCTCTAGTTTGAGATGTTCCAACATACCTGCTTGGGTCATTTGCCCAGCCTAAAGGAAGTAAAAAAAATAAAATAAACTATTAATACTAACAGTCAAATTTGGCCAACAAATTTAAGAATTTTAGAAAAATATAATCACGTCTAATCTATCTGTGCGTTATGTAATTTACTACTGTCACAGCACTACAGATCTTCATCCACAGAAAGCGTTTTCGTTAAATTTATGCCTCAGCCTTACCGTGAACTAATCTCATGATGAAAAACAAAACACCATCCCTGCCTGCTCTCCACCTGAAGAATGCACAAGTGAGACTGGCTCCCTTGTCCAAGCTCATAAACAGTGTCCTCTGGGTAAAACAAACATGTAAAAAGAACAGATTATCAGTCCTCCCACATGCAAGTAAAGCATAATACCTGTATATTGGCCATCTCACTCTGCAGCCTGACACGGGCCTCCTGTGCCAGTACAAGCTGCTGCTGGTACCACTGTCGCACATTCTGGAGCGCCATGATTTCTGTTTCAGATGCCTTTAGCTTATTGGTCAGTGTGGTCCGTTCCAACTGAACCTTCTGAAGCTGGTTCTGCAGGGAAGCCAACTGCTGTCGCAGATCATGAACTAGAAAAACAAAGAACTTCACACAATCACAGAATGTTAGGGATTGGAAGGGACCTCAAAAGGTCATCCAGTCCAATCCCCCTGCCGGATGCAGGTATCCTGCCATGTAAAGTCTTCATTAAAAACCAATATCTGTAACATTTTCTAAAAACCATTAGTCCACTGTCAAACAGTTACTGGACTAGACATTTATGACTCCCTCTCCAGGCTGGCAGTGGCAGCTTGCAAACTGTAGCACTTACGTGACACAAAATTTAAAACTATCATCTTAAAATTCAGACCATTTCATTAGTATGTCATCAATGAAACACAAATTAAAATCAATTTTTCTTCCAGGACTTCAGAATTATGTTGAAATAAAATGATTTATGGAATAAAAAATTTTAAAGATTGTCATTTGTATCATCTCACCTGTGCTGTCTCTGGTGAGAACATTTTTTTGCATATCTTCAACCTTCAGCAGGAGTCTTTGGTACTGCTCCTCTGCTAACTGCAAATCATTATTTGAAGAAGCCAAACTAGCATTCTTTGCTTCCAAGGCATTTTGCAGGTCAGCCATTGCTCGTTCCAGATCCCAGCAAGACTGCTTTAATGTGGCCACCTCTGCGCTCAGAGATTCCTGCTTCTGCTGGCTGCTCTGGCTGTGCTCCATCTGAGCCTGCAGTTTCATGTCCAAAGCTGCAAGCTGGGCTTGTAGCTCAGTCTTCTCTTTGAGAGCCTGAACATGTCCCAAAAAAACCAATCAAAATACAGAAGTCTTAAGAGAAAATACATTAATGGCTGACTAAAGAAGATACCCAGTAAAAATGGCTTTGCTAAGGCAAAGACCACTGGCTTGTAAAAATTTTTTTTTTTAAAGTGACATCTCAGCAGGTATTTCAATCAATCAAATACTGAGGAAAGCCTCTACACGATGTACAGCTTTGTATGCCTGTAATCATATCAGGATTTTTAACGTGTGTTTCCACACATAAAAGAACACTTTCTAGTATATGTGTTATACCACCAATCAACCCAAAGAGACAATGCAGCTATATAGACATAGCTAGCATTACTCTGGATTCATCAGCTCTCTTTAAATTTGACTATTTAAAAAAAAAAATTAAGCCTTTGAAGACTTTACTAACTTTATATTTATCCTCTTAAGCATCCTTGTACTTGTCAAGTTTTATACATTATCTTCCTAACATATAACCTTATCCAGCAATATTTTGATAAAACACAATTCCCACGTAATGAGCAGGAGGCTCTTGAAAATTAATATACTATTCTAATTTGTTAAATACAGAAATTGAAATTCATTTTCTAACCTGATTAGCTTCTAGTGAGAGCGCTTCTAGTTGCCCTTCAAGTCTGATCTTCTCCTTCAGGACCTGCAACATTTCATCATGAGTTCCTGCGACAGAGCTTTCCATAGAAACACTGGAGACAGAGACAGCACATATACAGTTCAAGGGTTAGAATACAACAGTCACCTCATCAGATGAAAAATGAAGCTGAAATTAAGAGATACTCAGGCTCCACATGTGACCTAGAATTCTGGCCTGATGATGGCTCCAGAACATAGTTTTTACCCAAAGAGATAAAGAAATGTTATTCATGCTAAGGTTCTATACATCAGTTTCCTATACTTGCAGCAACTACAATCTAGTGTGGCAGTCATATGTTTGTTATTTTACACAAGTGCAATGGTTGACTTCACTCTATTCTGCATCTGCATATCCCTTTATAGGCAGACAAATGGACATAATGAGAGCACAAAACTTCCACAACTACTGTCTGCAATTGTCTGCTTTAATTGTCTGCCAGAGAAATACCAAGAGCTGCTGCAAAAGAAGAACAGGTATAAGGGATTCCTTATGCTTCTTCCCTGATGTACAGCCAGGAGTCTAGAGAAAAAGGGGCAAGATCTTCTCCTCCCTCTTATTCCTGTAAGAATGAAGTCTAAGCTGGAATAATTGTGAACAACTTACTTTACCTTAACATCTGGGGGAATTACCCTTCATTCCAAAGAAGGGGGGGAAAAAAAAAAAAAAGGACATTTCAAAGTTATCACGTGTGCTAGATAAAACACATCTCCAGACAACTGATAAACACAACTGTACTTTTAAGGGCTTCACCAGTTATCCACTCACTTCCTGGATCACAGTTTAATACCTACCAAAAAACTCATTCTAAAGGGCTGAAGAGGATAAGAGTACATAGGACAAGACTCTTTCATAACTATCGGAGGTCTGAAAGGTACATGCATAGATCAGGAAAAGGACTATAATAAATATCACTGAGTCAGTCAGGTCTACACTGTCAGACTTTAGAGATCAATGCCACATCAGTGATTCAGTGATTTTCCCAAGCAAATGCAGATAGAAGCAGGTGCTAGCAGAACATTTAAAACAAACTACTAGCGCCAAAGACATCTCTCTCTAAAGATATACTTCATAAATAGGTACTCAAGTGACATGACCTTTCGGTTTCTTTCAGAATCTGTATGTTAACAACAGATTTCATCACAATGAATGTAAGTTTAAAAAAGTTAGTAGAGGGTAAGAGTCATAAGCTGCCTATTCTAATAAAGTGTAATGCTTAATAATGGCTTCACTGTACAGTGATCTCTCTTACCTGCTAGAAATACTGTCTCTCCTGCTCCGTACTTCCCCATTAACTTCTTGCTCTCGGGCTTGATGCTCCACTGCCGCAGCCCGTAGCACCTCACTGATGGAAGGAAATTGCCCCATTGCATCAGGATGTATCTTCTGACCATTTATTGTATATGGAATACCCTGCCCGCCTTCTGCGTTCTGTGAGCTGTTACACAGCCCTCTTCCTGACACGCTGCTGTAGGTAGAGCTGTCACTCTCATTTCCATCCAGCCTCATTCCTGCTTCACTCCCATCTAGCTCTGAAATGACTTCTCCTGCCAAGGAGGAATTCTCTATTCGATCATCTGTGTCAGAGGGCAGACTAATCTCAGAAACAACTGATGCTGGACCACTTCTGCTTTGTTTCAGAGTCCCACCAGATAAATCAGTAGCCACAAAATTCCCAGGAGCATCTCCGGAGCCTGATTCTTCAGTTCTGTAGTCAGCCAAAGATCGGATCTTACCGGGCTTAGCTCTTGCACTTCTTCTCTCTTTTGAGGATACTGGAAGTCCCAAGCTACCCAGTTTCGGACCCCTAGGGACACTGGTCCGCAAAAAGGAGTATTCTTTCGTCATGGCTACAGTGCTAGCTCTTGGCAAGATTTCTGGATTTAACATCAGCTCAGGATCTAGGGTGCTGGAGGGACGGGTTTTGGATGTAGACTGAATAGACAAAAAGAAGTAAAGAGTCAACAATAAATTCCAGAATGCTATGACTGAGCTAGCAAAGACTCATTTTGCTGTAGAACTTCATAGGTAAAGCTCTGCAGTTTTATATTAATATTTAAATATATGCATCATTTCATAAACGAGGTAAATTCCATCAGCAATCAACCCTATCAAGGCTCAGCATATGCATGTCAAAAATGATCAAGGTAGACTTCAAAAGCTAAGTGAAAAATATAGGAAAAATTGATCATTCAGGCTACTTAAGGTTTGTTTGTGGGTTTATTTTTTTCTTCTTCCCCTGTTGTAAGTGGCACCAAACGGTACATTACCCATGAGGTAACAGAACCACATTTTGCATGTCCAGAAGAAAAAGAAACACCTTCTGACATTTGAGAAAGCTACTGAATGTTTAAAGCAGAGAAAACAGTAATTTAGAGCACAGAAAGGATAAAGTTTTTAAGCTTCTCAACAACACGCTGTTGTACAGTACTCACTCGTTCTTGGTGTCTCTTCACTCTGTATTGTTTGAGCTGTTCTTCTAGCCGTCTTCTGGCTTGAAGTCTTATTTGTTCTTCTTTCTCCAGTGGGAGTGAAGACTCTACTGAGCCTGTAAATGAAATGTAACCTTGCAGTCAAACAGGAAATTCCCACACAGGCAAATCCAATGCAAAAGGGAAGAGCCCCATCTACCATCAGCAACATGCTTCATGCTTAAGCAAGGAACGCAAGGAAAGCCCATTAGCATGCACCTCAGAATACCCTCTTCTAATATATCCCTCTCTAAGAACTGATAAAACCTGTGTATCTCCATTGCTCCACTTGCAAATGCTGTAGTCCCTCCACGTGTCTATGGCAAGAGATTACACAGCAAGAACAAAGCTATTGCTGTCATTTAATCTCACCTGTCCTGCACTTCTGACAGTACCAAAATTATAAAACCAAGCAAGACTCACGCAGTCCACTCATTTCCTAGAGGTCAGAAACAGATGTTCCCTAGACAGATTTTCTTTCTTTTCGTTAACTCACATTAAATCCTTCCCATAGTAATAGGCTTTTTGAAAACATCAGTTCAGAGACCTCCTGCAGTAGCAGACACCTTAATACAAAGGCTTCTCCTTTCTCTCACCATTATTGCTCTTCCCTTCTGCCCTTTACTACTTCGCTTAAAATCACCTGGTTCTGCTGTTCTATCTTTTTTTAATGTCACCTGTTACTCCTAATAATCAAGATTAGAATAGCTCCAGCCCCAGAAAGCACAAATTGCCCTCCAGCATAAGAACAATTTTTAAATGGTAAGGCACGTGCCTTAGCTGCAGCAGATGGTGGTTTACTGAAAGAAAATGAATTGTTGTTCAAAGTAAAAGCTTACTGCAAAAATGAAGTTTAGTCCAAGCTTAAATGATGTTACAGAATTCTAGAGCCAGGCTCAGAGTGAAAAGCTCTATGCAGCAGGAGAAAGCGGAGGCACCACCATAAACAGATGCTTACATAATTCAGTTTCTTGCATGGGAAGACTTAGTTTGAGAGACTGCAAAGCTTCTTTTCTAAGAACTATGCCCTCAGCACTAGTTCCCTGAGACTTCCTTAGGCTGCCATGGAAACCAGTCACACCTGGGGACGACTCCTGACCCTGCACATTGCTGGTGGGGTCAAAAGACACAGGAGAGTTGGGGAAGAGTGACTCTGGCCCATTCTGGTAGGCGTCCACTTTGTTTATCTCCAGACTTCCCTCTTCATTTGGCACTTCGTTGACATCAATACTGGTAGCTGGAAAAGAAAGTTTCACTGACTTACACTCTAAGCCAACACATTTATCTTCACACCTCCAGCCAAATACAATGCTACCACTACTGCCTTCAGACTGTAAGAATACAGAAATTGCAAGTGACAGCAACTGGCAGGAGGAAATTTATAAAGGACTGTTGATCCTTCATTTAAAAAAAACAGAACAAGTACCTTTCATTTGCTTCACTACATTGCCTTCAAGCAAGACCTCAAAAGCGATCATAAAACATCTTCAAAACCTCACATGGGTTTTTAAATCATGTTAGGTTTAGAAGCATGAAGCACTGAGCACAAGCAACGTGATCTGTGTCACACTGAGTGGCAACCTACTACACATAAGCCTCAGGAACCGTGGGCCTGTGCCGAATGATTCAGCTATTGCTGTGCTGCTGGGCATCCAGAGAAAGCAGACACCGTCCTGACTTCCAGCCTGGGCCAAGTAGAGTTTCTCCATTTTAAACTGAGTTTAAGTTTTTCAAATAGAACATCTTCATCAAGAATACAGTAGCAAAGCTCACGTATCAAAATAATAAATCTACCAAGTAAAAGGCAATTCAAGAACCCCTTTAACACAAATTTTATCCCCACTTATTAGGACATTCTATGATTCTGTGATTTTTCTTTTCCATCAGGAAAAATGCATCTTCAAAATTTAATTCAACACTTCACAGGTTTATGCTTTGCATTTGTCATACATTTCTACTTCACTCAGTTGGGGCCGCATTACATTTATGAAGCTGCTGTTGGAACAAAACCATGTTTCTAACTTAAAATGATTATAGATCTCAAATGAGCAGGGCCACTGTCCTTCTGTTCATTCTCAAACCACGTACCACTGCAGTAACTGGAACACACTGGAATAATATGGAAGATTTTTTTTTTTTCAAAAATGTTTGAAAATATTTAACATTTATGACCCCAAAGTATTTGCAAGTGGAAAAAAAAAAATCTAGTTTCCTCTTCTATTTACCACTCCTCTCAGAGCTACAGACTTCAACAAGCAGTTTGTTGTTTTTCTTCTTTTAAACTCTGCTCAAAGATGATGTGGGGGGAAAGAAAAAACAAATAAGGAAAAATCAACCAACCAGAAACACACACAAAAAACCCCACATCACAACAAACCAGAACTGAGAAACAGATACTCCCAAAACTAAATGTTTCTAAGATTCATATGAAGAAATATTCTGTAACCAGGAAGTCGATTACAACAATTAAATACAACTTTATTAATTTAGACCAGACCATTAACACATTGCTGTTAAACTTTCTCCCCCATATAATGAATCACTACAAAATTCTGAAAGCAAAACAATTCCAGAATAAAGCTATTATCATTCATGCACGTGGAGAGCATTAAAGTGCATCCTGAACTTAAATAAACCAAGTTGCAGGTAGGAAGAAAGGACTTTTTGTTTTGCCTTTTGTTATCAAAGAAAGCAAAACATTTCAAGTGCAGTCAAATTTCACTTCAGAGTAATTTAAAGAGGAAAAGATAAATTTCCACCCCTAACCATTTGTTCCCACTTCTGTGGTGCGTTCTCCCTTAAGCCATCACAGATGTCAGTACAGCAAACCACCTCAGAGGAAACTGAATAAGGAAACAATGCGGGTAAAAAGTTTTCAGCCTTAGGTGGCCAAAACCCATCATATCTCTAAAATTTTAATTAACACACTTTGAGTATCTTATTTGTCACACACAGAACATTTTCAGGGCATTTTAGCCTAAATCAGTTCTCTGACTTAGTTCACCACACGGTCACAAAAACACTTGCAGGCGCAATAGAAGGGATGGGTGCAACAAGGATGCAAAGGACAGAGGACACGACTTCTTTTTTAACGACTGATCAAAATCAGAGTTTAAGGCAATTTAAAAGATTGTCAAAACCAAACTTAAAATAAAGGTTAGTGCTAAGAACAGTCACAAGAAGCCAAAAAGATACCTCACGTATTCAGAAACATTGCTTCTGCCTGTCTTTCAGAAACCTGTATCAGGTTTATACTTTATTTATATTTTTATCTTCGTAACTGTGAGTGGCATATATAGATAAGAGATGCTGGAGTAAAGGTTTCCTGGCAACTTCCTGAGGCCATAAGCCACTCAGAATCTAAACGGTGCCTTGAACTGAAGTAATTTCATTGCAGTAGCATCACTACAACTGCAGTCTTTTTAGAACAGTGGGGGAGGAGATGCAATTAAACTGAAAACAGTAAAAAGACTCACTACCTGTTTGTAAGCCACAATTCAATTGTTTGGATGAGGTCCAATACAGAAGAAGACAGGAACATGCGATCTCCAACTTCATCAAAAATTAATATAACTACACTCTGCCAGTTTGATAACACACAGTGTAAGAACTGCAAATAAAGTCTCAAGCCTCCACTCTCCTGTACGTGACAAGAGGACAAATGCGTGCTAGGAGAGGAGGGTGGAAGGCCAACAACTCCATCACGTGAGCACCTGTTTTTACGTAAGGAACCTGTGTACTTTTGTGTATCTACGCACCTGCAACATATACACCCCCTCCGCCCATCTCCCGCTGTATCCTTATATACCAACATATCCTCAGTTACCTGTAGTGGAAACACAGATTTCAATTCAATACAAGGAGAGGATTTTCCCAAGGAAAGCAGTTAAATACTGGACTGTGTAGAGAGGCTGCTGAACCTCTGTCTGGAGATTTTCAGAATTCAACAGGGCAAGGCTTTGAGCAACCTGATCCAGCTTCAAAACCAGGTCTGCTCTGTGCAGGAGGTTGGACCAGATGACCCACAGAGGTCCCTTCCAACCTAAGTCTGATTCTGTGACCTACTCAGACCAGCGCTCTCTTAAGTTTCTTGTAAACAGCTACACGATTTATTTTAGAGATTGCTGATAAAAGTTATTTTGAGATAACTTGGACAGTACATGCCAGCATTTCTCTTCCATAAATGGAAGTTTGGAGAAACTTTGAGTACATTTTGATTTTTACCCAATCAATTTATTAGGAAAATCTGTTTTGTCAGAATAAATACTCCAGTCATGATCTTACTCCACAATAATAACTGCAGAATTATTAGTTCTAGTAATTTCAGGTATGTACTCTTGGAAACACTATCAGAAGACAGATTAACACCCTGAGCAGCACGTACTCAACTGATAGCCAATAGTACTTAAGAGTTTGGTTTTGTTTTGAAAGAATAACTTTTAAAACAAAAGAGAATTTTCCCATAGACAGAGCCATAGTCTTCAAGCTTGCTTAAAACTGCTGTACAAGAAATTCTTGACCTCAAGGAAAAAAAGTCCTTCAGTATCACCTGAACAACAAAATAGGCAGTTGCAGAGAAGCCTGGGTAAGAGTAGGAAACAATTTGGTGTATATGAAGCAACTTACTGTTAATTTCATCTGTTGTAACTGGCAAATCTGACTTGGCGTTATGATCCAGAAGTTCTTCAGAGCTGCTAAGGGCCACATTACTGCTTCTGTTCTCCAAGTGAATGTCCTGCTGGACAGATGAGGAGTCCATGGTAGAAATAATCCAGATCCCTGGAAAGTTTTTCTTCCAAATAATTTTCCACCAAGTGAACTACCAAGTCCTGTTTCTCTCCATCAGCAACAACGGCATCAAGATGTTACACAGGAGCTTTACAGCTGCTGGCTTGCAGCAGGCAGCCGATAATTCCAGGAGATCACGAAAGCAGCTCGCAGGCAAAACCGTAATCACGAAGGAGCTGCATTCTCTGGAAGCAAAATGTAGTGAATTTACAAACATTTCTTAGAGCTTTGAAAATGTGAGTTAAAAAACAAACAGTGTGCACAGATTACCCACCAGCCCAGCTACAACAAACAGAAACAGGACATGGGGTAATAACAGAGACAATGAAATACAACAAGTATCCAGCTTTTGTGAATAAGTAGTGATCTATTTAACAGTTTCAGAACATTTTTTTTTCTTAGTAGCATTGATACACCAGCATAATGATGCAACAAGATAACAGTCAGCCAGACAACTGATTTAAGATCACTGTCCTTTTTAATGGAAATGCCTCTTTGGCCTCTACTTTAATAAGCGAGCCAGCATTCAAAGCCGCATTTTGACCTGTAAACTACAGTTTGGATTTTCATAACATACATTCCCTTTCAAGGACATCCTGCCATTTAAGTTTCAATAACTTCAGTTAGAATGCAGTATGGAATTCAGATTTATTTTTTTAAATTAAATGACATCATTACTGTTTACTTGCCTGCAGAGCAACCGGTATGTATCACCGTACTGAGCCTGAACTACTAATTACAGCCTGTGCTGACAGCCAGAACGTGGCCTGGGCTGCGGTTCAACGCTGCCTTCTTCTATGGCAAGTCAAGAGGAGCACTTCCAAACACAGTTCAGAGAATTTACAATTATTCTCCAGGCATTCAGATCTTACTTTGGGGTGCAGACCCAGCCAACTAATACAATATGATAGAAGCTGTTTGAAACAGTTATTTCAAGTAAAGTATTTCAAATTTGTTAAAATAGTTACTGACAGCTGAACTTTTAGGCTATAAAAGTGTTATGGTTCCTATTTACAAAAGAAACTTAAGAAATCACCAGTTAAAAAAACAAAAGGAGGGAGGGAATGAGGAGAGAATGTCAGGTCAGGGATATTTTAATTTCATTTTTACATGAACGTAAACATTTTGAGCAACATTCCTTCCCTATCTCCAGACAGCACTTGTGTTAACTTCTGCTGTACCAAACTACGCAACAACACCACCAGACATCTCCAAACCGTTACCGAAGCTGCTAATAACTCAGGGTACACAGGACTAGATTATCAGATAGGTGACCATCATGTGGGTGAACCATGAAGGAGCCAGAAAGCTGGAATATATTTCTAAAAGAGAAACCTCCACCAAACAAAAAGATTAATACCTTCACTGTGATTTGTCATTGATTTTTAAAGCCCTTCTATATAATAAAGCTTACAATAAGACTTCTGGAACAACAGCCGCTGCATGGCAAAAAGATCCTACACGCCAGGTCTCAAAGAGGAACTGCCGGCAAGAGGTAACCACAATTTACACTGCTTACACTGTGGCAAAATCCAGGGAACATCAGATGGTTTGTTGTTTTTGTCATAAAACATCTTTGAATAATCAGGATCCTGAAGAACAGCTTTCTCCTATGCAACCCACTCCCAAACGTTCAAGGTTAGAGTGTTTTGGCTTCAAAGCCCTTTTGTATCTCCGTGCTGAGCACAGGTAGGCACTCGCACACACACACGGGAACCCAGCAGTAGCCTCAAAGAGAAATGAGCTGTACAAAACCAACCTATTTTGTTTAAAACACCAATAACCAGGACGGCAACGGAGTCCTACCCCAAACTGGGGGCGCTGTCCGATGAGACACGCCCGCGGGGTCCCTGGGTGGGAGCCGGGACACCTCTCCGGGACGCCGGCAAGAGGCAGCCGGAGCCCGGGGGCCGCAGCCCACGTAGCCGGGCCGGACGGCTCCCCGCAGGCCGCGGGCAGGGAGGGCAACCCCGAACGGGCTTCCCCGGCCTGAAGCAGAGCCCGACCGCCCCGCCTCAGCCGCCCCCGAGCCCCGCCGCCCCCCTTCCCGGCGAGACTCTGCAGACCTGGGGCCGCCCGCCCGGCGCCCGGCTCCTGCCCGAGACGTGGCGCTGCCTCCACCGGGAAGGGAAGGGCACGGCGGTGCAACGCAGATCTCCCTCCCCCGCCGGCCGGGCGCCGCCGCCGCCACTGAGGCCCGGGGGCGGCGCGGCACGGCACGGCACGGCACGGCACGGCCCGCTCCGCTCCCGCCCCCGCCCCCGCACAGCCGGGCCCGCGCCCCTCGGCGGGGACCTGCGGCGGCCTGGCGCAGCGGGGCGGCGGCCAGTGCCGCCAGAGCCGCGGGAGAGGCGGCGGCTTTTTCGGACGGACTCTTCCGGGAGCGGCGGGAGGGAGGGGAAGGAAGGGGAAACGCCTTTTGTTGCCGGCACCCGGGCCGCGCTTCTCCTCCGCCGGGCCCGGCGGCAGCAGCCGGGCCGTGTTTCCGAGAGAGCCCGCGGCAGGGCAGGGCCGGGCCGGACCGGCCGAGCGGGATGCGCCGGCTCCTTTCGGGTTCCGTGCAAGACCCCAAGGCCAGCAGCAGACTTGCATAAATTAAAATTAAATCTGTGCATAAATTAAAAATTAAGTCTGTGTGTAATGCGATGTGCCCCTCGCAGCCTTCCTTATCTAGATCACTCACATTCCTACATTAGCATAACCATTTACTGGATTAGATGACAGGGAGTTCAGTGACACGGCTCGTTCCCAGCATTCCCGATGGCCGTTTCCTCATAAATAAGCCCTTAAAAGTTTTCAGCATCTTCCAGCGCTGGGCACCCCAGCAGTCCTCGGATACTGGGAACTGCCAAGTTGTATTTCACACAACTGTTACCTCCTATACTTACGCTGGTGGTTTTTGCTTTTCTAGATTTTTTTTCCATTAGCATAGTGGCTCATCTCGTTAGACTGGGATTATTTTGGGCTTGCTGGAGAGTTTATTGGTTGGGTAGATTTTACCCCTAACCTTGCAAGAGTACCCGTACGGACCATAATGCTTAGCAAATGGATTTGGAAAACCAGATGTCTGTGGAAGGTCATATCACCGCCCCTTAACTCTGAACATTTTTATTTTCATAATGAAGATGCCTTCTAACATCATATTGTCACCCAAATTATAATTGCCAGGTAAACATACATAGTCAGCTTTTCCATCTATTCCTCTTTGCTTTTCTCAACGTGTCCAAATTAGCCTTGATATGAACATGAACCCACCGAGCTGTTTCTCTAGGAAGATGTGAGGCTGTTCAGCAAGTCAAGAATATAGTTAAACCGAAACCACTGGTGAGTCTAACTTGGTTAAATTGCAAACCTGTTAATCAAGCTCCTGACAGATTGCTAATGACAGTACGTGGGTGTTTTCCTGCGCAGATTATGCAGAGGTAGTGCTCTAGGTGGGATTTGGAAGCAAACATTACTTTACAAACTAACTCGGGAAGCAGACTCTTTGCAAGTGGAAATGCAGGGAGGCATGGGTCTGAGAGAGGCTGGCAAGCCAGATAACCTAAAATAGGGACTAGATGAGTGTGATCAAGGACTCAGTGCAATCTTCTTAGAGACTCTACTGAATGAAACACCTTTTACTGTTCACAAATTCACACAGTCTCAATGAGTGATCTGCACAAATACCTGGCAAAAGTATATTTGGATTTAGAGAACAGCAGCCTCCTCCTATTACGCTGCCTGAGCCAGATGTCTGCACCAGTGGGCAATCCCAGGCTGTGGCTCAATACCAGAGTGACCTGAAGTTTGACCTTCCTGGCTGGATGCACACGTTCGGCATTGAGTTTGTAAACTCTATGTGGGGTTTGTATGGGTGAAGGAGAGCTGAGCCAAAAGGGATGTTAACAGAATGAGTCTCTTCTGAGATTGGAGAGGAATCCTTGAGAACTTGTGTATACAAATGTGTGTTTCAAATTCTTTAGTAGTGACTTTCACTGGATACTCTTCACAGAAGTTGTCAAGGACCATACGGTGAGGAAGACTTGAATGCCTAATCTTCGTTCAATCTGTTGCTTTGCTTTTCGTGTAAGAATGTAAAAAGTTGAGAGTTTTGTCTCCCACAGTGAACTCAAGATCGATGAGGTGCTAATCTTGACTTTGATCCCAACTCTCTAGGACAATTTATTACTTGGGTAAAGCTCCAAAGTATCTCTTTTTTACTTTCAAGTCTGCCACAGCACCAAGCCCCCCCAGCTACAGCAATAACCACTTGTTCACGGACTGCCATCCGAGCGTGGCACAAAGCTGCAGCAGGCTTGAACAGGCTGCCTGCACAAAAAAGAGAATCCTTCTCACTGAAAGATACGTATCATCAGTAACATAAGTTTTAGCACAACAGGGGGATATCGTGGTAGTTGTTTAAAAAGTCAGAAAAATTGTCTAACACTAACAAGGCTTTTAAATGCAGGGATACATGTACCTTTGCAGGAGAGTTGTTTCTATAAGCTGCAATCTCTGTCTCCAGCAGAGAGAGTGCCCACGGATTATTCTAAAATCTATTCAAGTTCCTCTCACAGAGCACTCTTTTATTCTTCAGATATAAAAATCAGAATGTACAGCAGTGAGTCCTTTAACCACAGCCAGCCACAGCATTCTTCCACCCTGCAACCAGGCTGCGTGCAGGAGCTGTCGTGCCACCTTCTCTCCAAGTCAGGTTTCTCAGACCTTAGTAGGAATAGTATTCTTCAGGAACTCACAGGGCCTTGCCCCTGAAAGAGGAAGGCAAATTTATTCATCTTTGCTCGAAACAAAATAAGAAGGCATATAATGCCAAATTAGAGACCTGAGCTAGCAATTAAAATTAACAGAGAATGACAGACAATTTGCAGACTTACCTACCAAGCAGGGTATTTTTGTAACTCACTCTGTGTGTGAGAGAATTGTACTAGCATAAGAGGAAGAGCCAGGTGAGAGAGAAAGGCTTCATACTCTGTAGAAGCAGAGGGTGGCACTCTCTACACAGTACAAAGCCCATGCATGGTGCTTTCAGTCACAGCTATTATAGCACAAACATGTTTTTCTAAATATTTCCTTAGTGGACATCTTCCTCCCTAACCACCGACAACACTCTGTTCCAATTCCCTGTGTTTATTGCATCCATTTCTGCTTACATGTTTCTATTATTTGGTGTCACTCAGACTGCAGAAACTTCATTAAGAAATAAATTTGTGCTAACCACATGTAAATGGCTCTGTTACTGGACATGGCAATCTGTCCCAGGCATCCGCCTCTCCTCTCACAGTCACTGAGGAAAAAAAAATGTATTAAATACAGGCTATGGATATAGAATTCAGGTCTTCAGAAATATGCTTTATCAAAGACTGCCTTAATAATTTATTTATATATATTACTTACACATTTTATTTATATATGTGAAACATTTATACAGCATTCTACCTAAGCAATTTTTAGCGTGTCTGTTCTAGCATGGGTAACTATTTAAAATGCTACTTTCCTGACTCATTTCTATAAACAGGAGAGACACTCAAATGTAATTGTGGCGTGTCTGATACAGCAACATAGCTCAGAATGGTTTTAATCAACTTCTACTCCACATAAGACAAGGCTGAGAAAGCACGAAAAGCCACATTTTGTAACCACAAGGTTTGCAGATGAAAACTCTTGCGTACAGAGAATAAACTAAGATTGAAGGCCTTGTTACTGAGAGTATCTCGCCAGTGCCCTCCTCCTGTTTAAAGCTGGATTCAGTTTGGTCACACCAGCTGTTTTGGAAAACAGAACTGCTAAGAGCTACATTCATTTCTGTGGGACATTCCACGATAGTCTCCCTGGGCGGGAAGGGTTACTTTTGGTATCAGGATGCCTTACATATTTAAGGAAATTAATTCAGTAAATTATCTTTCCGTGCATAAGTGTGTGAGAGTGGATGGAAATTACTGGGTTTTAGTGGTTTTAAGCTTACATTTCCCACAATAAATGATTTTTGCTGCCAGCCTGCAAACAGCAAGTTTCTACTTTATTTTTTTTTTCCCCCCACTATAAATTACTTTCCCAGCCTGGGGCTACTGCTTAAAAAAGTGCTGCCATTATACACACAAATCCTATCAACTGCCTCCATAAACGTCACTCTTCCACTGAAACGTGGTGCTGTCTTCAGCATTTCAAGAGCCCTCAAAATGGTACAGGACAGTAGGTAACATCAGCCAGTCCTTGGAAGGACTTGCTAAAGATCTTGGAAACCTGGAATTTTTCAACAGCAAGCCCAACACAAAGAACAGAATATTTATTTCTTAAAGGTGCCTCAGTGACTGTGGAAGAGGCTTGGCTTGTCCGTTTGGGGACGTGCACAGTTGCACCCGCATCTCCCCTTCCTGACGTGCAGTTGCAATGGGGTACAACTCTGATCTGGGCTGTGTGGCCACTGTGAGAAGTGGAGCTGTAGAGATTGTAATAAAGGGAATAAAGAGTAGGCAGGAAGCAAAGTTCCTTTTGCCCTTCTGTCCTTTCTTAATGCTTCCATTACATCTATCCCTGGTCTACCTCCAGCTGCCTTGTGTGGCTAGGAAGCCAGCTTACCAGCCAGATGTTCCCTGGAAGGGACATTAGAAGCCATGCTCGCAGGCTTGGTGCACCACCTGCAAGCTTGGCTTCATGGCTTTTACTTTCAGTAGGCACTTAACTTTTGGACCTGGTCTTCCATGCCTCCTGGTGTGGGAAGTTGTCCATGCCCGTACAAAGTCCCACTGCCTGCTCACAAAGGGAGCTCATAAATATAAAACATAATCTTCATAAAAACTACAGCTTGAAAGGGTCACCAATCTGAGCTGAAAATACTTACGAGCAGACTACTATAAGTTTTATCCTTAATTCTAGATGCTAAGTCATTGCTAAGCCACAGCAATGAAGTGTTGTGTGGACAGGTCCTGCTAGCAGAGGGTTGCTGAGATAAGAGGACAAAGACATATTGACAGAATTTGCTGGGCCAAGAACAGAGTAAACACAAACATGAGAAATCAGCATACATTTGTGTCTGTGCTACATGCTCAAGGTCTACAGCTTGGAACATAAGTGTAGCCCACACAGCAGCCTCTCTGCCTCAAAAGGATTATGGATGCCTGCACTCAGATGACCCCTGGAAAGGAATCCAAATAACAGGGATGTAAGATCCGTAAAAAGAGAGCTGCATTGCTAGACTTGGGTATGTTCTCTCTCTTTTTATTTAGATATTTTTATATTATTATTCAAGCCCTGTCCAAGTGAAGAAAAATCACTTTTTGAATGCTCCTTTCTGCCCGCTAGTCCTTGACTTGCGTCGTGAACAACTGTGCGTTAACATAAGGAAACAGCAGATGGAATCTTTGTATTTACTTCTGTCCCATTGAGCCTCGTGTGGAAAAGAAGTGGATTTCTTGTTTCAGGGATTTTTCAAAGCTTAACATGCATTTATGGTGACATCGCCCTAAGATTTAGCTATGAGTGTTAAGAACAGCAATGCTCCACAGCGCTGTGCTGCAGACGCCAGACTGCCCTTCAGGCAGAAGCGTTGTGCTTGGAAAAATTCCTTCCCGCTCAAAAGCCCCTCCTGCCAGAGACACCAAGTGTCCTGGGTTATGTGCTTATTCAGAATAGATGTGCTTTTTCAGTTGACAGGTAACAAAGAAATACTACCCAGGAGGAGCAAAATGTAAATTTGAACATGAGCAATCACAGTAAATAACTGACACACCATTTACACGGAATTTGCCCTGAAAAGGGAGAAATAAGAATTGGCCACAAAAATAACTATTTACATCTTCTGCCTCTAGTGCAAGAAGGATAAACAAGCCAATTAAGCTATCAAGATGTTCCTTATGTGCCCCTCCATCGAAGGGCTATTCCTATATTTGCAAATGCAAATTTCCCAGGGAGGCAATGTGGTCCAAGAGGGCGGCAAGCAGAGTCTTCCCATCATTCCCTCTCAATCTTGGGCTAATCATGTCTTTCTTTACTTTTTCTAGGTGTCCCCAGTATGTACAATAAAGGATAAAAGGCAGATTCCTCTCACAAGCAGTGCAAGGGTTACATGGATATCTGTTTCACTTCTTTAGGAGTCAAGCATTTTTTTCTATATACAGGACATCAAACCCACAGAGTGGGTGAATAGCCCTGGGTTACACGTGAGCTCAGGGTCAGCGTGTATTCAAGGGGAGACTGCTGCCTTGGTGCCTGTGCCCAGCCTCTTCTCCTTTCATTACAAAGTATAGATTCAAGACATTCCTTCCAATTTACACAATGACATGACAATAAAGATAAAGTAAAATGCAAAGTACATTCATGTATTCATGAATATTAAAAAAAAAAAAAAAGGCTTTGATATCGGTTCTCCAACCTCAGGCTTATTATATGCACCCACCTGGACAGCACCTGAAGGTATTATCCAATTGTTTTCTATTGATTACATTATCCTCTGAAAAGAAAGTTAATCTCTTCAGGAAAAGGGAATTCAGGAACAGCCCAACAGCCTGGCTAGTCCATTGTCCCTTTTCTAGTAGTGGCGGGCACAACAGTTTTTGGGAGAGGTGTCAGAAACTCTGTAATAACCTGCTGCTTGCCAGTTTCCCCTCTCAGGAAGTCAGCACTGGATATGTAAGGGCTCCTGCTGCTGCTTACTGTGAGGGGTAATCAGGCTACAAAAGAGCAGGTAAACCCACAGTATTTTGTCAAATACTTTTAAAACAGATTATTGCAACTCGTCCTACAGAAGAGAAAAACTAATTGCAGCTAGCAACGTATACGTGCTGCCACCTGCAAGGACAGAATAATTTTTGGTCGCTGGGGACTGTGGGGCCGCCCAGCACTCACTGCAGCACGTGGCAGCTGTTTCTCTTTGGGCTCCCCAGGATGACTGGAAATATTCCCTCCCTGTCCTTTGCTCCGTGCTCAGATGAAGCCGGGGTGATTTCCCTCCTTGGGAAGACCTGAGCTCTTTTCCCATTTCCCACTGATAATTCACCCCCCTGACTGGACTCCGGGGTCTGGCAGGAGACCGGAGCACCGGCCGGGTACGCTGGTGCCAGGACACCAGCCCCTCCATCCCCCCCCACCAGACAGCAGAGGAAATTCTTCCCGCAGGAGCCCGCTCAAGCAGGCTGTTCGGAGACGCTGGCTGCCTCCATCCCCGGCGTTCCCAAGCCCGCAGAGTACACAGCCCGGGACACCCCGCTCTGACCTTGCGCACGGCGGGGAACTCGGACCAGGCACCTCCGCTTCCCTTCAGCCCGGGCCGCCCCGCGGCCGCCCGACCCCTTCCGCTCCCCGCCGAGCTCCGCGCCGCAGGTGACCCCCCGGGGGAGGGCAGGGGCCGGGAGCGGCCGGGGGAGGGGGCGAGAGGCGGGGAGGCCGGGTTTGGGGGGTCGCTGTCAGCGGCGCCCGCTGGGGCTCGGCTCGGCACGGCTCAGCTCGGCAGCTCGAGGCTCGGCTCGGCGCAGCACGGCTCGGCTCGGCACGGCGCAGCGCACCGCGCCATGGTCCGCAGCTTCCCCGGCGTGGGGCTCGTCCTGGCGGCAGCTGCGGCTCTCTGCCTCGGCGGGGCGGGAGGCAAGGTAACGGGCGGCACCGGACGCCCGGCGACGGGCAGCGCGGCGCGGGCAGCGGCCAGCCCCACGGGGACGGGGTGCCCCGGGACTCGGCGTGCACCGGGGAGGGAGATCCGCCGGGACGAGAGGAAGTACCGGGAGTCCCGGGACGCAGCGGAGCTGCCGGGAGTCCCGGGAAGAGGGATGCGGTGATGCTCCCGGGACAAAGGATGCGCCGCGGCTCCCGGGAGAAGGGATGCAGCGGTGCAGCCGGCGCGGGGACGGCTTCGCTGCCCCTTTGCCCGGGACCGCGGGCACGCCTCGGCCCCTGCCCGCCCGGCGGCGGGGTTAGCGGGCTTCTCTTCAGGGGCTGGCTGGTGACTCGCCTGGGAGTCCGAAAGGCACCGGGAGACACCATGATGCGGGACTCTGTCTCTGGATCACCCTCTCTGCTTCGATACAGCCAGACCCAAAATCAGGTGCAAGCCCCGTGGAAATCAACACAACAGCCTTTCCAGCAGAAACCTGAGCACTTGCCCAAAGGCATCCCTAACAAGGGGCAGCCTGGCATAAGGAACCCAAACAAACCACTTTGTGTTGTATTACTGTCCCCATGCTCTTGGTCTTGTGGACCTCCTCTGTAGTCCCGAAAGCAGGTAAATAGTGCAAATGACAGCTACACCTCTCAGGGCAGGGACCTTGGCATAGCCTGGGAACCACTGGGTGAGCTCTGCAGGGATAGAAAGGCTGACAAGGAAGCAAAGAGTACCCCACAACTAGGAGCAGCTGCAGAACAAACAGTCACTCTGTGCTTTGGGAAGGGTGAGCAGTCCTAGTCCTGATTAATTGAGTGTGACTTTTCCTATGGAGCCGGACAGAAGCAAGATTTGACACTTCAGGTAGAGATTCTCAGATCTATAAAATATGAGCCACTACACTATAAGAAAATAATATTCCATGCATTTATGTCTTTTGTCATGTGTATATATATATATATAAAGGTGGAGGATTGCTTTCCCAGGTGGAAAACAGCATTGTAGTTCTGCCTGATACACCGTCTCCCTGCCACAGCACATATGAACACAGCAATGACTTTGTGGTTGAAACGAAGATGTTTTATCTCACTCTGGTATTCTAGTGAGGACAGCTACAGTGGAAACTTCTTAATTAAGGCACATTTCTGACATTGAAGTACTAAGTATTAACTTTAAAAAGATGCACACTTAAATCTGTTGAATTGTACAGTTGTGGGGTTTTGTCTTTTGTTTCTCTTTTAACTCAGAATGGCACTGCAAGCTTACCCTTTTGTGTTGGGTTTGTTACTAGAGTTGAATGGCTCCCTCATCCCTCATACTTCTCTTATCAAACTACACAAGTTGCTTGCTGCTCTAAGTTATTGCATCCTTTCTGCACTAGCTTTGTTCTAACTTTGCCTGTACAGTCACGAGGTGGACCAAGTATTAGCTGTGTGTAGTGCCTTTGAGTGTGAGTGGCGATGGTGGTACACGGAATGCATCGGCAAGCTGTATTAGTTTTGCTTGATTTTTCTTTTTTCTGTGTTTCCTAGCCAACTTCTGTGGTCCTCTAACGATTTGATTTCCCATCAGGCAGTATCTGAACGAGCTAAGTAGTGACCAACAGCACTATAGAAAATAAACTGCCTCCTTAATGAAGAAGCAGCAGCTTCCTGCATAATTTCCCAGACTTCTTTCTTTTGCAGAATGAAACTTGGGCATTTTCTGTTGCTTATCATCCTAAACGTGACAGTAAAATCTGTGTGTGTGAAGATCTGTGTGTGAAGATCTGCGTGTAGATCTCTTGCTCCCTCTTTTTGCTATTTTTTAAGTTGCACTTGCTCTTCACTCATCAAGGACTGCACTATGCTGCATAGGCTTCTTTAGCTTTCTGGCTACATTCTGGCAGTGTTGCTATGCTAGTAAAAAAATACACATCCCACTCTAAGTTGGTGGTTCAAATACAGATCAATTTTGGAGTTGAAAAAAGGTACTCAAAGATTTATGATAAATGAATTGT
The DNA here is from genome assembly GCF_037038585.1 of Patagioenas fasciata. Lineage (NCBI taxonomy): Eukaryota > Metazoa > Chordata > Aves > Columbiformes > Columbidae > Patagioenas > Patagioenas fasciata. The sequence continues at coordinate 151,781 of NC_092536.1, forward strand.
CTTCTGGCTTAGACTTTAACAATATAAAAACGTAACAGAAGCTCCCTTGGCAAGGACAAAGTCTGCATGAGGTACAGGAAACTGAATTGCTCTTGTCACCCAGGAAGGTGATCTCTGCCACTCAGAGCTGAGAAACTTTGGAATGCTGCGAGGTAGCGTGGACGTTTGAAACGTTTACTGGCAAAGCAGAGCTCGCTCTGGAATCCTTCACTGGGTACTATGGCAAAATAAAAATAGGAGTTAGATCAAATGAAAGAAAATTTGAAGATAAGGTGTATGATGTTTCCTCCTGCTTGTCTGTATCAAATGAAACAAGATGTGCAGATAATTGGCTTGTTTATCCTGAAGGAAGAACATAAAGCTGATGAAAGAATGACACAGTCAGAGTTACGTCTGTGTATGTCCATAAAATATTATCTGTTTAATCAAACCCCTGTGGAGGAGGTCTCTATGCCAGTGCCATCCTTCATCTGGTATTCTTCTGTTCACTTGCTGGCTTAAAGAAGAAATGGAGCCTCTCTTCTTCCTTTTAAGAGAAGAAATCGTAGTGATTCTAGACCCTCTAAAGAAAGTCTTAGTGCTGCTCCCAGTGAGCACTATGGCAAAATTCCCACTGGTTTCAGCGCGAGCAGGATCCTTCCCAAGATCAGTGAAGGTTTAAAAAAAAAAAAAACAACTACTAAAATATGCACTTCAATTAGCAAAGAATGTGGCCTGATTAGTAAAGTGTATGAAATTTCAGCTATTAAATTCTACAGCCCTGATCAACAAAGCGTGCTGCACAATTGGCAATGTATCCAGAATCTCCACTGCTGCACCAGTCTCCTGCCAGATCAACCGAGCATGTAGCTGAACCAGTAAATTATGCAACTGGAGCAGCCAAATATGCACTTCTGATTGTGGGGAAAGGATGTGGAAATTCTCAAATGTTTTAAGGTGACACACAATAGGTCCATTACTGGCCTTAAGAGAAGTGGAGGCAAAATATATAATTTTTGTCAAGTCTCTCCAGACAAATGCTGGACCGGAAAAGTACATCCCCCAAACGGCTCACTGTTTGCTAGCAGCAGCCCCGTTCTTTACCAGATGTACCGCACATCTGGTTCCAATCCCAGCTGCTGCCAGATGCGGGGGTCATTTTAGTAACATTTTAATGGGCTTTTTAGATCCAGGTAGTTTTTCTTTATAGGTCACTGTAAAGCACTGTATGTGCCCACCAGACTGTCTTTCTGTCTCAAGAAACAAAGCCAATCAAGGCAAATAAGGTACCTTCAAAAACCCTGAAAGTTTTGTTGGCAGTGAACATAATATCTATTAATGTCTTCACTGTTTGTGGAAGTACTCCGTGCTTTAGGAGCAGAAAAATGATAGGTCTTCCTATTTTCTTTATACCTTGATTAATTGCTGTAGCTGTTTCCTATTGCGTTTACAAGGTACCTTGGTAGATATTTGCTGTGTGGAGAGTTTGGATGTCTGGCCAGTTTGATGAGCAGCTATCTACATTCACATATCCTGAAGCAGTAGAGCTGTTTCTCACTACCTTGTGCGTACGAGCTTTAAAAATCCAGCCGCAGTAGCTGGTCGTGATTTTCAGAAGTTGTTTTTGCTTTAATTTATTATTTTTGTTCTATACAGAAGACCTGCAGGTTGTCCTATTTTAATAAAGACCTCCTTTTTCAATGCCTGGAAGTAAACTGTGTAACACTGCCTGTGCTCAAGGAGAGCATGGGAACCGCTTTGTTTTATTGTACTGTTCACTTTAGTGCCCAGAAGTCTGAAACATTATTTGAGTCTAAGAAATATCTGGCCTACTTTTTTTTTCTTTTTAATCCACTACAGTTGGTACATAAAACTGGCTTGCATTGAACTTATTTACGACATTTCTGTCTCATTTCCACGTCAGTTCAATGAATGATGCCATTTAGTTCTTTTTCCTGTTTAAAATATTTCCTACTGTGTCCAGAGCAGTGCCCTTAAAACATAATTGATTTGGGTCACTGAACTTTTCTTTTTCATGCATGTTAGTTTGCATCCGCCACTGGTCCGACTGGCATTTCAGTTAGAAAAACGCAGGCAGATTTCTGCTGGAGGCTGAAGTTCACGTGGAGTCGCTGGCAAAAGAAGATCCTGGAGTACGTATCCCTGGAACTGGGCAGTGATTTGTATCTTTATTTTAATTCTCTGTCTGGCCAGAATGTTGTAAATCTGGCGCTCCCTTGTTAGCTTCACGCTAAGCAGCAATAATGTCCACAGTCTTTTAGTCCTGATAACTCTAATTACTGAAGCATTGAAGAAGCTGAAAGCTGAGAAGATGGACGAGGTCGGCCTCAGGTCCTGCGCAGCACGTGGGACTCTCCCTTTGTAGCACGGAGCTGTAGTTCTCTGATTTGCCAAGGCCAGCAATGGAAGCAGCAGCCAAGGTAAGAGAAGTGAGCCGGTGGCAGATTTCTGGAACGATGTGGGTAGTCTTTAGGCACAAGGAGCTAAAGAGTGCGGTACCACCAGAGATGCCAGCCATCCGTGGGATGAAAATGCTGAAGTCATTTTTGTTTCTTTACTATCTAAGTAGGTTGAAGCAAACAATCCTGTTGCACTGGTTTAAAAAGATCCAGCAAACAAAATTTCCTGTGGTAACTAATGAACAATTACTATTCTCCCCATCTGCTTCTTTGCATGACAGACCAGGAATGGTGATAAAAACCTCAAGTCTTTTTCTTCCTGCCTCCCTTTCTTCTTAAAAAAAAAAAAAACAACAAAAACTCATGGCACGTTTGGTACCAAAGAGCAGCCACCCAGCCATTCCAGTGTAGCCAGAGCTGGTCTGGAACAGCAGCTCTTCCCATTACACACTATTATTATTACAAGGTCAGTCTGTGCACTGGTATCTCAGGTCTATAAATAAAAAATATCCAACTTGGTGGCTAGATACTTGAGTATGGGAAGTACTGAAGAGCAAAATAGTCCTCTTCTGCTTGTACATACAGGAGGAGGGTGCAGTAGGGACAGGGCACTATAGGATCTTATATTAATATGTGAAACAATTATACACCAGCAGGGAAGAGCCTTACTGGCAGCCTTAGTTCTCAAACTCAAGGTGAGAACATCGTAATTCCTCTTACAAGCTCTCAGCAGCAAATGGCCTTATGGTTCATTTCAAATATCCTTACTCATGTCATTGCTGGTGAAAAAGAGGTTCCAATTTTGAGAGGAGAAAAGGCTAATTTGCCTGTATTTCCTTTCTAGAATTCTTGGGGCCCTCCTGGAGCTCACAGAAGTCATCTGGGACTTCAGGAGGATTTAAATTAGGCCATAAGTACTGCTTGAGTTAGTGATGATGTACGTTCAGGACAACTTCTGTATTTGGCTTTGGGTGGAGTCCTTTCATGGCAGAAGAGTCAGTATGCTTTTACAGCATCTCTCATCAGAGGACTTCAGAGTTTCACAAATGTCTAATTACAGAAACTATTAAATTAGGTGAAATCCTTGGTCCTGAGGGAGTGCAGGCAGCACCATTATGCTTCAATATAAAGCAGGGGTGGGTGGTGTTCAAAGTGGCAAAACAAAAGCAAATTTGCCACATGCAAGCCATAACCTGCAGCACTATCTCATTTTCATCCAGTATTTTATTCTTCTCATTTCTTTATATTAGCAGCCAGGTTGCAACATCAAACCACCTAAATAAAATGGGCTAGTACAAGTCTCCATTCAGAACTACCACTAGATTTGAAGAAGGCACTTTTGGAAGTTTACTGACCTCTTCCTGATGCGTTTTCACAATGTTTGTGTTGCATTATCCTGTCACGAGTAGCAGGACTGTAGCAAATGTCAGGAGCCAAGGGTGCCCATAAGGACACCTTCCTGAAGACAGGAGATCTGGGACACGGTGCCTCTGATGTCTGACAAAATGTCCAACCTGATCCAAATCCCAGAAAGTTGGTTGCTCAGCCTCTCCAAGGAGGTTGTGCCTGCTCAGTACTCAATTTGGGATTAGCAATGGGAGATCTAATCCACTTGTTCTACCTAAATCCAGCCCTTACCTGGTCTGGGTTAGTAAATTTTCCACTGTTTTGAATGATTGCTTATGTTTTACAAAGTGTGGTGCTTGGTTTTTTGGTTGGGTTTTTTTGTTTGTTTTTTTTCTGGAATTGACTTAAAATGTGGAGCCTTTACTGTCAGAACTGGGGCTTGAATCCTAGGCTGTGCACTCCCTTGTCTTCCTGCCTGCATTATACAGGGTGTTTCACAGAGATGGACCCAATTTGAAACCACTATATATCTGAAACTGGGTCCATCTTTTTGAAACATCCTGTAGCTCTGCATGGGTGGGCAGTTCAGGTGAATCTGAGACCTCACTATTTGAATACAAGGGCCCCAAGGAGTTGCTCATCAAGACTAACTTTAAATGCAAGCTTAGCAGGCTGAACACTTTGATTTGCCTCTGAAATCAACAATAACTTGTTCCAGGTTTCCTAGTTGAAAGTTGAATGGGGAAGAAGAAAGGATGTCTGCAAAGCAGATTTATTTGGGAAAATAAACTCTCTGGTTGGGACCCTGTAACAACATAGCCAGTGCCTGGTTTTTCCTCTGGCTGTAATATCTGTGATGCTTTTTTCTGCTTTCTCCCTGCTGTGCCCTCATGGTCTCTCCATATGTGTAGGCAGTAAAATTTACAAGCATCCTGCTCTCTGAAATCCTGGCAAAGGTGGAGTCTTGGAAATTTCCCTTTGCATAGTGCACGCGAGGACACTGATCCCAAAACAACGAGGTGGGGAAAGGTGCTGGTGTTTGTCTGCCGTCCGAAACTAAGGGTGCAGACCATAACAGACCTCTGAAAGTCCAGCCTCAGCTTTAGGAACAGCTCCTTTAGAAACCTAGTTAAAAATATTGCATGAAAGGAAGAGGGTTTTTCTTTGTTTGCTTTTTAAGGCTCACTATCCATGTCTTCTGCATAAGCCCTCCCACCTGTTAGTGCCATTTAGTGAAACAGTGACCCAGTTCCCAAAGAGTTTTTGTAACCACTCTGCAGCACGCTAGTGGTGATCCAGAACATTTGCAGACTTTGGCTTTCACATGTGGAATGTTTCCTTTTCCATATGTTTGTACAATAGACTTCCAACATGTGAAACATCTGACACGTCTGGTTGGAAAAACAGGGTCATGCAGCTGGAAATTCAAGCACAAGGCCAGTTTATATGTATATGTGCGTGTTTTGTTTGCATTTAAAGATTCAAATTTATTTCCTGGGAAGTGGCTAGCAAAATTTGCATGGGATTGCCTTTCAGTTCCCCTTTCTCCTGTTTCTGGTACTTTCAAAACAAGACAAAGTATTTTTGGACACCTAAGCTGCATCTGGATTTCATTATTTAAATCTCCCCCACATATTTGGGAGGTTTCATATATATATATATATATAAGTTAATTTGGGAATACTAGTCCTATGAACATACATAACTTGCTCAGTGGACTTTTATACTGAACTCTACAAGCAAACCTTTACTGCATCACTTTAGCTTTTGTTTTATTATATATTTTGTCTGGTTACCAAGCAGTTCAAAAAATCTAACCATATATTCTGCTCTTTAATTTGAGCTGCTTTGGCCTTTTCAATTTATAGAAAATGAAAACCAGATTGATCTTCTGGAAACTCCCTCATCACCTCCGTCAGTTCCCACCAACCATATAATTTACTGTTATTTTTTTCTATGGCACATTACATACACTTTGTTAATGAGAACTTGCTCTAGTAGAAAAAAGGCCTATGATGGCCTATTAAAACCTGGCGATGGCATCTTCAACTCTTCATTACACTGCCTTACTTTTATTTATGATGGTCCCATCATATTCATGATTGTTTGCCTGAGGAGACACTCTAAATGATGCCTTTGTTTCTCTTTCTAAAGCTTTCAATTTTTTGTATGTTTGAATGAGGGTATTTTGTGAAAACGAAAACAAAACAAAAAGACCCACCCTAAACCAGAACAGGGCTGGCAGCTTTGTATAGATGTAGGATCTCATTTGATATATGGTGTCTTGCATGTGTATCAGAGAATCTCTATTTGTCTGTTGGGTTCCAGCCACAAGAGTCAGCTCTTCCCTCCGCCCCCACCAAGGATTAGTCTGAAAAGTCCACAAGAAAAAGCTGGTTGTTGATGGGAATTCTAGCACTACTTAGTGGATGTTATCTCAGATATGTTGTATGCTTCCTTAGCCGTGAAAGCTAACATTGGGATGAAAGGGGAAAACCAATGTTCAGACTGCTCTCGTGTCTCCCTTGCATTTGTTCATGAGAAGAGCACGATAAATTTATGCAATACTAATGACAGGTTTCTACTTAAAATAGTTCTACTTTATGAGTGTAATAGTTGCATTCCCCAAGGGAACACTGCCCAGTCAAATGGGTCTTTCCAAGCACTGGATTTGCACACTTTACATAGATTTTCTTTTTCTACTAATTTCATAGAAAAACAATCTGGCTTTTGTCCCTTTCAGACCAAGATGAGAATTAGGAAATAAATATTGCACAGTGGGGCTGCAGTGAGAGATGGAGTAAAGTTCAGAATAAGACCTGGCACTTATTTTCTAGTAAAACCACCTGGACATAAAGGTATCAATGAAATTAACTAAAAAATTAGAAATGGCCTGTGCCTTGGCCTAGATCTCTTCCAGAGCATTTTTATCTGCATTTCATATGCCTACCAGTATTTTATCCACTTCATGAGTGTGTCTACAGAGCAACCGGTGAATGCCAGGGCTGCTCCTGGGGTGGTGACTTCAGCCTAGGAAACCGTCAGATCAGGTAGCAATGTACCCATAAACTGCCAGGCTGCTGCCAAGCCCAGAGAAAAACTATTCATCCTAAGAGTTTCTAGCCTAAAAAATGTAAACCAAAGAAAGAACGAGATAAGGAGAGAGAACTCTGCTTAGCCAGACTGACATAGCTGTGACCTACAAGACTTCTTGTAGGTCAATCCGACTCAACCTTAATTAAAGAACCAAAAGGGGAAAACTAAAGCTTCTACCCATGTGAGGAAAAAGAGCAAGCATGGTTTTATCATCTTTTCAGTATCCTGAGATTTTACCTATAAAGCTTTAGGTGGCTGAGTTAGCCAGGAAGCCTCCTCAGGTCCTACCTTTGCTGAGATGGGGAGATGTTCTTTCAGAGGACTGTTAAGAGCATCTCTAGCTCCTGCTGTGCATTTCCCTCTGCAGGAAACAACTCTGGCTTTTGTCTGCAGAGGGAGACAGCCAAATTATCCAGCGAAGCCCCACATCCAGAGCTGGGTAATTGTCATTCATGGCCTCACACAGGAATCTTGCATCAGGTACTCAAAATATCTGTGGTTACTGCAGAAAATTCTGCCCATTGCTCATAACTACAGGGTAGGTCAGCATTTCTGGCCTAATAAGGATAAACTGGTTTTGCTTCCCACCTGAACCTCCCCAAAGCACCCAAGCATTAGGCTACCTTTCCTCTCAGTGCTCTGAAGGCAAGTACAAAATGTGAAGTTACAGTGTATGCCCAGATTGTATGTACTGCTGATCCTGCTCTGGAAAGCTGTGCTGTTCCATGGGTGACTGTTTGGAAAACAGCCCCTGTTTGTGTCTTTGGGGAACAACATTTTTTTGTAAGAAGAAAAAGGCACTGCGTCTCTGGAGTTAAATGAGGAGGTCTGTTGTTCTCCACAGAACCTGGAGTGTGTTGCTATGTCTGGTGATGGTTAGAGCACCCATGTGTTGGGTTTTTTGTGTGTGTGATTTTCCCTTTCCCCATGTCCCATGTCCAGAGAGGATTAAGCAGGAGGGATGGTGACCTCATGGTGCAATTATTGTGATCTGCTTGAGGCCAGGTATCAAAATACACTGCAGCTGTGAGGCCGGGAGCTTGCTGTGGCTGGGAGGCCTGGGCCTCCTGACTCTAATGAGATCACTGACCTTCTCCTGCCACTTCTTCTGCAGCTGCTTTGATTCGCAGAGATTTGTTGTGGCAATGGGCCGCTGAACAGTTTGGCAAGCTGCCATAGGAAATGCTGTATCTACAGGCAGACATGAGGTGCTGGCCTCAGAGACCCAGAGCAGGTGAGGATATCCTGAGCCCTGCCAACCTCATCCAGTCCTGGCAGAGCTTACGTGCCTTCATCCACGGGTATGCAAACATCACCATCCTCCCTGACTTTTTTTTTCCTCCCCCCAAGAAGTCAGAAGTTTGTCTGCTCTCCAGTGAAATAAAGCAGCGCCTTCCAAGCAGTCTTGTTGCGACACTTGAGCTCAGGACTCGGCTGTAGCAAACTCACATATGGGAGGAATAAGAGAAAATAGCATGCCTACAGTCCGAGGCATATTTGGACTTGCAAGTCCTGAAGTCTCATTCAGACTTTGCATTCTTTGCTCTAATTGCTGCAATGCATTCCTGCTTCCCTCCTCTACTCCCTTGCTATTTTTCTTTCCCTTTTCTCCTGTAGCAACAGGCTTTCACAGTCCTCTTCCTACCTGCATATTTGTTCCCTTCAAATGCCCTGTAAACCATTAAAAGCAACAGAAAGCTTGGCGATAGGCCTGAAAAAGGGACCTGTGCAGCTGCCTGATGTGTGCCAAGAAGGAACAGGAGTCGGGTTCTTTCCTGAAAAAGGGATTTGCAGAGTGGAAATGTCACATCCATGATCACTTTCATATGGTGGAACTGCTGCTAACCACTGCTGAAATCTATTAAAAAATGCAGCTTTGGTTCTGCTTAAATCCAGCAGGCTGCATTTACTTCAAGAAATATTAGGCCCTTGTTTGAAAACATGAGTGCAACTGCTCTGATAACATGAATGTATTAAAAGCAAATGTATGCTCAGCCCAGATTCAGGGTCCTACAGTTGGACCTTTTTCTGTGCTCATTTATGTCAGTTTGGTCAGGGAACAAGAAGAAAATAGGAAGCATGTGTGCAGGTGTATGGGTTTGCGTTGGGAGAGGGCGACCCCTTAGCAAACAGGATACTTTCATAATTGAACTCTTTTGGCACTCTACAAAAACAGAAGTTACAGTTAAGGACTGGAAAAAGGAGACAGGGACAACTCTCCTAATAACTAAGCAAAGGGTCAGCAATTTTGTTACACTCCGTCAGTTCCATGTCCTAATCTACTTCTGCCAGGTCTGCTACTTTCAAGGATCCAGAGGTAGATGAAGAGTTACCCTAATACGGGATGAGAACATCTCCTTCTGCTGTTGTCTCATGCTGTAAACAGCAAAGGCAATTTGTCAGAGGGGGAAATAGTGATTCCAAGGCACTTGCAGAAATTCTTGCACTGCCAGGTAGAAAAATAGGTTAAATGTGCTGCCGCTGTATCTAGTTCACACTAATGAAAGAAAATAAGCCTTGCATGCAAAGATGAGCTGAAAATGCAAAATTAAGTAGAACGCTAATTTTAAAAAGTCTCCAATTAACTTTGTACTCCACTTGCAAGATGTCCTACCAGCTTTGATCTCTGGATCAGTCAACTAGAGAAGTAAACGTGGTCACTTCTTAAACTAACAGACTGGAGTTTTATATCTTGCTCTTGGGATAGTCTTTCCTCAGATCCTGTATTTGACAAGCATTCAAAAAGCTCAGACTTCCCTAACTTGGAAATCCTGTGAGAGAAGAACTTGGGCCTTCCCTAGGAACCACAAGAACTGTATTTCTGGTAGCTCTGCAGCTGGTTCCAGCCACCTCAGCAAGTGAGGACTTGTCTATCTTTTATTTTTACCCCTTAAGCTGAGAGTGTGGAATGACCACTTTCTTTTTTTCCTTCTCCTTTTCTTCTTAAAACCCTAAGTTTAGCATTTTCTTTCTGCTCTGTCCACAAGTTTGGGCCACTTCATATTTCATCCCAGGTGGTTGGCTCCATTTAAATGTCCTTGTGAGTCTGAGTGATCTTTAACTCAGAATGAAACCGCCTATGTTTGGAGGGCAGGAGAGGGCAGTAACTGAGATACCGTACCGTACTTTACCCTGTGTGCTTTGAGCAATTGCGACGATGCTGGTGGAGCCAGAGTCTTAAAGAGGTCCCTGGGGCAGAATAAACTGTGAAGGAGCTGGTGAGGTGGTCTCACAGCGTTGCCAGCTCCTTGAAAGAAACACACATGTGCGTGCATGTGTGCACATTGTATGCTTTTTATTTCAGAGGGGCGAGGGACCCTAAGTAAAGCTTGCTGGATTTTCACCCCACTGATACTATGGTGAGCTCAGAGGGCTAAATTTAGTAATGCACACTGAACAGTCTTGGATTCTAAGGCTGCATCCATCTCTGTCCAGAAACTAATTGTGTTCCTCTGTGGTTACCATTGAGTCAGCTGTAAGCTGACAAGATAAGGCTACTATAGGACTGCTGTATACTGCCTACAGTCCTGTTGTGGCTGCAGCTGAAGTGCATTTTGGTTTTTAAATGAAAAAAACAATTACCTGGGGAGGGAGTCTCTCTTTCCTACTGAAAAACAAAACAATTAAAAAAACCAACAACAACCACCCAAAACAATCAAGGATCATTTATGTAATGGTGCTATATTACAGGAAGGGACAAAAAATTTTTCCATCAAAAGCACAGGATCATAACCAAGTATTTTGATTTCAGGATGTTTTTTTCTAAGGGCCTAAGGTCTGCATAAGTAGCTTTTATCCTCACCTTCACTCGCTGTAGTATTAAATCTTTCTAGTACAGTCTTCAAGCAAAGATCAAAAAGCCCTTTAGCTTGCATAAGGAGATAATACATGTCTGTTCCTGAAAACACTAATAAATGCAGCAGCTCTTAAATGTTCAGCCAGTTTGAAATATAGTGGATTATTCCTTCTCTGTCATTTCTAAAAATAAGTGGAAGTGACATTTTTAAGTCTGTCTGAAACTGGAAATGTGAAGAATGCACAGAAACCAGGATGCGCATAAGGCATTAATGAGGGCAAAGTGGGTTATGACATTGCACGTCATTTCCTTGGAAGCCTGCAACTGAGTATCTATTGTATAAAGTGCATGGCTTGGCCCCTGAGGATGGCTTGGAAATTCAGAGGCTCCAGTATGTGTCCCCAGTTTCCTTTGCTGAGGCTTTCACTCTGACTCTGTGTACACACCCAGAGAACCTGGTATTTCTTGAGTAAGTACGTTATAAAAGAAAACAAGCTACATTGGACAGGTCCCAGGGCAGAGAACCTGAGATTGTGCTTCCAGAGGAACGACAGACATCAAGGCAGGATGACCTGCTTTCTCTTCTTTGAAATAAATACACTTTAAAAACAAACAATCTTTGGGATTTTGCATGGGATGCAAACAGGACAGCATCCTCCAGGATGCTGCAAACAGCAGCTCCTTGTAACCGGCATTAACGTGAACAAAGGAAGTTTATCAGTATTTCACCTTTTTGTTCTTCCTCAAAAACTATGAGCACAAATGGATCTCCCTGGCCAGGACCTTGCATCACTTTTTTTCCCCACTTCTCTTCAGCAGGACCTACATCTTCACAAGCTGAACCACATGGCCGTGGCACCTTCTCTTACCGGCTACACGTCACAGCATCCTTCTTGCATTCTCTCTGGGCCCCCCACCATTGCCTTATTCCAGAAGCTTCTCTCTCTTGAAGGCAGGACAAAGAAGCTTGAAAAACTGAGCCCTGGCTTCTTCTATGATTCAGGCAGAGGCTCTTCATCACTGAATGCACACATTGCACAATTCCCTACTAGCCCAAGTTGGGGAAATGCAAGGTACCTGTTGGGGTTCAGCTGGATATTGCAGCCACCTGGTGGCCACGTGACTCATAGGGGAACAAGTGGCATTTGAGTTTGAAACCCAAACTCCTCAAATGTGCACAGAGCCTGCAAGATATTTCTCTCCAAATGATGCCAGAGTCAAGTGAAAATGCAGGCAGGAACAAGAGCCTATCCTGGGAGCAGGGGCGAGGGATTTGAGGGGATGCACTTACCCACTCAGCACTTCGATGATTAATCCCACAAGATCCACTTGAACCGATGGCTGATGCTTTTGGGTGTTAACAGAGTCTTCTGGTAGTAGAGGTGGGGCTGTGAACGCCTCCAAGCACCTTCTCAGTGTCTGAAAAAAGGCAACTATATCAGTTCACATATTCCTCAAAATAAAATCTCAACCCTCCATCTTTGCTAATTTAAGGAGGTTTGGGCCAATCTGTAATCGTCCCACATCCAGGAGGAGGGCCCTGTAATAGCAGCAGTTCTGGTGCACATTCTGGCTCCAAAACCAGGTACACATTTTAGTTGAAAAGTTAGGCATTATTTACTGCTTCTTGCTATACAAATACCTTATTTAAATGTGAGCTCAGAAGACTAGCATGGGACAAACTAGTCTTGCACTGATATTCTGGGATGGAGGGAAGAAATGAGAGAAGTCACAGAAAAAAACCCCCTTTCCTTCTCCAAGTGTGGGAGCAATCTTCTCCCTGAGGGAACTGGAGTGTATTCACTAGAAACCAGCTAGTTTTCAGTGAAATTCAAGTGATGACAAATGTATCTGTAATTCTGATGTGAATTAGCAAATGGATCTAAATGTTAGGATCTGTAGTCTCGTCAACTGACAAAATTTTGCTGTTTTCACCTGGATTTTTACCATTAATTAACTAATTCAGACTAAACCCCAAAATATTACTTTCTTTAATCTAGGTCAGTAAACGTCACTTTAGTTTGGTATTAGGTGCTGTGGGACTCCTAAGGCATTAGACGGAACAATACGTATTGGGTACATGAATGTGCTGCCATTTTTTTTTTCCACTTGAGCCTTCAAGCCATAGACCAGCCCGGGCGCCTTAAAGGAAAAGCCAGTACTTTTAACAAGCTTTGATTTAAATGACACTTTTAAAAGTCAAGGATTGGATTTCAAGTTAAATACGGAACACAATTTCCACCCACGTTGCTGTTCTGCTCCTTTTCTATTGCCATCCACGCTGAAATCACACAGAATATGAACAGCACCTGCAGGAAAACTAAGGTCATGCCTTGCGGAACAAGTCTGCCTTTTTGGTTTTATTTAAGGGCTTTTAACATTTGGCTTTGCATTTTTTTTCTTTCCATTTCAATGTGAGCCAAGGGGAGGGGCTACGAGAAAAATAGTCTGGAGTATTTTGATCTTTGTGGCTTTATGTGTTCTTCGTAAGCTTTGTTTGTTCTACTGCCAAGCTTCCTTTGTGTTTAAATAGATAACAGACCAAGACGACTAATCATTTCCAATAAAAAAACCCACCAAACCCAAAGCATTCCCTTTCTTTTCCCATTATTTTTTGTAAACCCATGCTTCTAGACAGGGCTTATGACCTAAGTACTTCTGACTTATTTTTCCCCCTTTTCAAAAGAGCCCAGGGCCCAGACAGGGCTCTGTGCTCTCCAAATCTATGAAAGAACCTTGAAAAAAGGCTCCAAGAGTATCTTTGGGAGAAGGTAGTTTTAAATACGATGTCTGAAGGTATACTGTACCTTTAGAAGAAAAAGCAGCATGGTAGTTAGTGCCACCATTTACGACTTCCTGCCTCTTTGGAGTCTGTAGGTTACTCATGGAGAAAGAAGAAATGGCACGTTTCACACAGAACTACGGCTGTGTTATGTAAAATGCATGTTGATTGCTAGTTTACTAGTGAGAGCTGGTATCTGCCGTCACTATTTTGAGAGGCTGTACATTTGAAGAAGAGACAACTTAATCAAAATCACCTAGATTTTACTGCTTATTGAAGTAAATAAGGCTGCATGTCTTTGAAACAGAAGATTAGTTGGATCAATGACTCATGGGTAGTCATCAATGCAGGGGTTTTTTTACATTAAAGAAATGGGTTTATAATGAAAATAACAGAGTTCAAGATACTGCAGTGACAGTTTTTCTTTACCTTCTTAAGGTTTTTATCACAAAACCAGCTTTTTAGGACAACACATTTGTGTTGTCAAAAAGTTGTATGTTAGCCAAGAGCACAAATAGATGCTACTATGATCAGTAGTAGAAAGTGAGAATTATATGAAATACTAATCTGGGTTGTATTTCTGTGGGGGCTGATCTTTTAATATACATTTCCATAGTCTCTAAGACTGGCTGTCTGTATTAGACATATTAGATTAATGCTCCAAATGGAAAAGTAGAAGATAGACTTGAACAAGCTTAATGAATTTCCCTGTCTTGAGGTTATCTTCTACCAGCCTCTGAAGGGAAAGACAAGAGGAGGACCCTCAGCAGGTCTAGCAGAGTGCATCCTGTATATCATCTCTGGCAAGATGAAAGCTTATCTGTTTTATTTCCAGGTATATTATTCCTGTGGTGCAGTGGTGGAATCGATGGAAAGAGGCCTGATTTTATCACCAGGTTTTCCAAACTACTACTACCCAGGGACACACTGTGTTTGGCAATTTTTTATTCCCATGAGAACCCATCTTATCTTGGAAATTTTTGACTTTGACATTTTTGAGAGCTCTAGTGAAACTCCAACCACCTGGGATGTCTTTTCAGCCCCTACTAAAGCAGGAAATAAGGAAATGCCTTCTCTTGAGGAAAACTTGGATTTTGCTCTCCGTACCACAAAACCCTCTCTCCAGACCAGGATGTCAAAGGTGGCTCAGAATCTGAGCAGCACAGGAGATCAGTCAAAGGACATTGCTGCTCACCCAGAAGAACTCCCAGGAGCTGCCTCAAAAAAAGATCAAGCCAAACAAGAAGAAAACCAGTCGAAGCAGATGAAGGAATCCAAAGCAATTACCAAGGCTCAGCCAGAACTGCCATTCCCTGTGGCTGGTAGTGCCACAATGCGAAGGCAAAATACCAGTGGCCTGGAAACAGAAAAAGATTTGGAAGATAAAATCTCGCTTGCTTACCTAGCTGCTAGTGAGAGAGAGGAAGTTCCAGTAGAGAGCTGGCCTCTTCCCACAAGCGTATTGCCCTTGGAAACCTCCTCCAGCCCACAGTCAGCAGTGGACATCTGTCCCCATGATGTACTATATGTTTCTGATCTCATCACATTTTCCTCTCGCTTCTGTGGACCAAATTCACCTTTAAACAAGACCATGGTCTTCGGTTCATCTCTGGAAATGGTTGAGGTTATCATGGAACTGATCACCACCACAGACCGGGGCCGAGGCTTCGCAATGCTTTTTGAATACAAGAACATCACTGACCCCAGTGCTGTAGATGCTGTAAGGCAGGAGACAAAGGAAAACATGATGATGCTGGCAATTGTAACAGGAATCGTCGTCTTTGCACTTGCTTTCCTCTCTACCCTCTGCATAGCCTGCAGGTAAGATGATGCATATCCGAGCCTTTGAAGCATGTGCTATTATCCATACAGGAAAAAGGCCAGAAAATGAAGTTACAGTTCCTTTCCTCTCCTTTAAATGTAGTGAAGTGTGTGGATACAGAGGAGATCAATGTCAGTCACTGCCATAGGCTCCTCAATTTTCTTTCCCAGTTCCACAGTGCCAGTGCTTCCATTTTATTGTCTTTTTCCTGCAGAGATAGATACCTGAAGGGTGAGGACCTTCTTGGGCATTATTTTGTTTCAATGGCAGTGATACCTTTGAATCTCAGTTTTGGGACACTAGCTGGCCAATGGACAAATGCAGAATAGAAAGATCATCCTCCCGAGCAGGCCGAGCTGACAGCCACTGTGTCTGGAAAGCGATTCCACAGTTTGACTCTTAACCATCACTAATGCTCTGCAGAAAAGTTAATAATAGCCAAAGTATTGCCATTTAGAATTAAGATTAAATAATACTTTCCAGTTTTACCCAAGAGACTGTGCAGACATTTGAATTCCAACACACCTCACGCCTTAAGCGGTCATCTGCACATTCCTTTGACTGCTAAGGAAGAGCTGAGAGCCATGTGGCTGTACCTGTGATTGTCTTCAAACATCATTCAAAATGGAAAGGTCAAGGGAGATGATGGTCAGGCTGGGCTGCTGATTGCCAGGTCCTGATGCTAACCAGTTACAGTGCTAAAACCAGCCAGTGACAAAAGAGCACCTCTCCAGTCAGTTGCTTTTATTTTACATATTTCTTTTATCTATATCTAGCAAGAGAAAAATTCTCCACCTCCCAGCATATGTTTGCATTTTTCTAAGTAACTGCCTAGTGAAAACATTTTTGTACAAACAGCGATTTATTTTTTTTTCTTCCAACAAATTCAAAACAGAGCTCAAGCTCCCCAGGTTTTTGTCAAAACAGTATTTTTCAGATGTTTTTACTTCAATGAAAACACCAGGTAAACTGAAACAAATACTGTGTCTTGCAGGGCTCCACTGGTGACAGGGTACTTGCACTAGCAGTCACTTCCCAGGGGCAGCACAGAACCTGTCTGTCTGCTCTCCTCCTGCAGCCACTGCCCCATCTGTTGTGCATCCTCCAACCCAAAAGGCTTCAGGATTGCCCGGCCACTCCCAGTCATTTGGACCGGTTTGACAGAGGAACTTGGTTTTCC
The DNA here is from genome assembly GCF_037038585.1 of Patagioenas fasciata. Classification (NCBI taxonomy): domain Eukaryota; kingdom Metazoa; phylum Chordata; class Aves; order Columbiformes; family Columbidae; genus Patagioenas; species Patagioenas fasciata. Next base: position 168,203 of record NC_092536.1, read on the forward strand.
TCGTCCTTTTGGATGCTGCATTTCTAGCTCTTGCTGAATAAACACAAAATATAGGCTGTCATACTGAGTATAAGAGAACATGGGCAAGGTGGTGAGGCTTAAATACACTCTCTTGCTGTATATAGAAATTCCTGATTTCAAGGTTTGAGCTTTTCATAGTTGTAAGAGTTAAACTAGCATGTGTTACATCTAACTAACCTTTTTCCTTTTTAAAGAGCATGCAGAACACTAATTTAGACCACAATTTTTTTGCTAGCTCTAAAGGAAAATGTCTGGTGGAAAATGTCTTCCAGATAGTAAATATTTTTATACCCTTGCCAATCTTCAGAAGAGACAGAAACATGCTTCCTTCACTACGGCAGCACTCTGGGCTCACACGCACGTTCAGCTGGCTGTTCTTGCTCCGTTACTCCTATTTAATTTCACTGTAAGTAGCCATGAAGCAGAGTACTATTCAAACCAAAAGCACACTGGCAATCTAAGACTTCACTGGCTGAAGCCAGGCCATGGTGCTCACATGCACAATTTGGATTTTTGCTTGTCATGTGTTTACAAAGTAAGGTAATATTTGTTTGCTGTTTAGCAAAAGCATAATACAGAACAATTTCCACACCCCCCACATCCCCCCCAAATGTTTTTATGTTCTGGTCACTGCGAATACATCCTACCAGGGCTCCTGTGCCACAGGACCAGGATTAGACTTGCTTTTTGTAACACCAGCATCTATGCCTTTTCATTGCCCTACAACCCTTTTTTTTTTTTAAAAAAAAAGGAAGATCTGTATCAGTCAGCTATTGACTGTATACAGATAGAGACCATCCCCAGACCTTTAGCCTCTTTAAGGGCCATTTGCTATCCCAACTGCTTAAATTCCCCACGTGCTATTCCAGGGAGGCCTTGATTACAATACCTCTTTTTTTGGTCAGATTTAAAACATTTAAGTGGGATCCAACACATGTGGAAGCCATGCCATGATCTGTGCTGAGTAAGCTCACTTGTATTGCACTGGAAGAGTCTTTTTTCCCCTCTTTACTGTGCTGACTGCTTTGAGGGTATTGGTCTCTGGCCCCAGAACAGCTGGTGCTGGCTAGAGCTTGCCTACCCTTCCCAGCTGTGGGGTGTTTAATGCGGCTCACAATAAGACTGCAGAGGCCATTAGCCATATCTAAACTCCTTTCAGTTTGAGCCCACAAAACCCTATTTTATACTTTTTGCCCTACGTAAGTGCTTGAAATGAAGTGTTAAATGTGTATTAGCTACAGCCCATCCTCACTGCAGAAAATGTCAGGATGGCAAGGGGTGGGCAGAGGGGAGAAATGAAGATGCTTTAGGAACACAGCTTGCTCAGAAATGGGACCGGCTCTCTGAGGCATGATAATACCCTGACTGAAGCGTGCATCGCAAAGGATGCTAATGGTAACCTTCAAGGTCTTGGCCTTGTAAACCTGCCTTTCTTTTCTCTTTTGCTTTACTTGTTCCTCTGGTACCAGGTTTAGCTGTGTTTCCCCACCCCCTTCCATTTCTATCTGCTGCTCTTGCTCAGCTAAAAGTAGCAGGCTCTGCCTTGCCAGGGGTAGAAATGGCCTGGATGGGCTTGGCCCCAGCTGCCACTCCAGTGCCCCAAGTCAGCTGCAGTGTCTGCTCAGGCTCATTGCATTCAGCCAGGGCAAAGCTCTCTGGGGAAACTCCAAGTCTCTGCCACTGCAGCTTTTGTTTGCTCTTTGGCGAGGGAATGAAAGCTTCAGTTGTTAGTTGGCCAATAATTCTAATTACTTTTGGCCACGAAGCCTGGCTTGAGTAATGGGGTATTTTTCATTTTCTTTCCCAAGCCCCAAGAACAACAGACATGTCCACTTTATTTAATTTTAATCCTGCCCAATGTAGTCAGACTTTTGCTCGATGGTTGCAACCCATGGATTGCAACTACATTTTTCTTCTGCATCGCCTACCAATTACCTGTTTCCAATTACAACCCCCTAAGTGTACAGCTATTTCATCAAGTCATCATGTGCTGGCATCTCTCTCCATGCAAGCTGCCCAGTCACTGTCTGCAGCCTCCTTGTCACCTGGGAGCAGAGCTTTTCCTTCATCATATAATGCTCTCCTAGGGAATCCTAGTCACTGCTGGGCTAAAACCACACCTTTTCTCTGCCATCGTCATGCTAGGCACAACCTAGAAACCTTCCTCCGCCTGTTGTAGCTGTGTCCTCCCATTTCTGTCCCTCTCCATACCAGGCTGGTTTAGTTAGAGACCTAAGACAGCTAGACTTAGCTAGAGCTGCCTCCTGGGAGCACAGGACAGTTTCCGTAAAGCTTCCAACACACTTGAATTTTTTTTCACTTGAGAAGTTTGAAGAAACTTTAAAAAAATTACAACTTTTTAATAATTATGAAAACTGGTGTATTTGCACATTGGCTGTCTTATATCCGTGAGCTGCACGCTGATCTGAGTCACTGATCTCCACTGGGGCGAGGCACTGCAGCATGGCACAGGAGATATAGTCCAGCTGGAACATGAGCTAAAGACAGACCAAGATCCCCAGTCCCAGAAGCGAGCACGTCTTCCCAAGCACTGTGGCAGCAGCTCTGAACAGAAGGGAAATAAAAAAAACCTCAAGTTTCCACCAAAATTGTTGGCCAAATCTAGAAACTCCCTTGGTGTGTGTTGGTTTTCAACAGTAAATCAAATTGTTCAGTGGAAATCAGACGCTCAATAACCAAAGTGCGATGAAAGGAAGAAGTTCAAATAGGGGCGTTTCAGCCAGTTACCATTTTTTAACCCTCATTTAAACTTTGGAAAGAACAGGATTCTTCAGTGCATTAAGGAAGGGCCTTTTCTGCTTTAGCCCTGAGCTTCCCCAAGAAGTCCAGACAGTGGCTGATGCTACTGTGCATCTGCAGTAAGAGCTCTCTGTCAGGACCTCTCTGGATTAAATTCTCAAGTGCCAACTTGCTCTCCTATTTTTCTGTAGTCTTGTCTGTATTCACTAAGAATGGTGCTGGAGGTGCGTCATGGGTTTTTGTCCTCCCTCAATTCACTTGTCAGTCAATAAGCATTTTTTGAGAGATCCAGTGAAGGAAGAAAACCCACCATGCCTGAGATGAAGCAGATGCTGGCTCCTGGCCAGCCTCATCAGGTGGCCTCTGAGCCCCCATTCTTAAAAAACAAACAGTAATGAAACGTTGACTGAAAACTTGAAATCTTGGCTTCAACACATCAGTACAAAAAAAACAACCCTTGCATGGAAGAGATTACATGCCTTAAAACAAACCAAGCCCTCCAACAGGAAGAGGAAAAACGCCAGCCAACAGCACGGATAGCAGGGGAACAGTAACACGGGTCACACCCCATCTGGTCATTGCCTTAATGCTCCCTGGTGTCTCTGCACTGTCCCATGGAAAACTGCTGTACACAGACAAAAATACACTTGCCTCAGTCATTACTGAGTCCATTAGTGCCAGCCTTTCTTTGTGACACATTTAATCCTTATTAATCCAAAAGTAAATAATGCCAGTTGTTTCCTAATCTCAGTTTTAGTTAAGTTGTATCTCCCTTCAGCCAAGAGGTACGTTTCACCCAGTGACCATCAGCCACAGCACTGTCTTTTAATAAAATGTTCCTACAAACAAACAACATTGGATGCTCTCTGTTTGCTAGATAGCATCAGGCACGCAACACTGGCTACACAGATGAAATATTCTGTCTAACAGGATAAGAACGATGTCACTGCCCAGACCAAAGGCAGGATATCGGTCCCCCTGTTCAGTTACTGATGTGAAAGCAGCCGGCAGGGGTGAGCCTGGTGGGACTTAGCAGAGATCTGAACTCTGTTCCTGCTTTTGCAGTGATTATGGGAAGAAGATGACAGGTCTTTCCCCAGATCACTTCCCACTACATGAGCATAACACCTTCTCACCTGGCCTCCAGTCCTTGCAGCCCTGAGTCTTTGCGAGTATTTTGGATCCTCCTGTAGGCAGAAGGGCTCATGACCTGCTGAGTCCTCCTCACGGGATGAGCACAGCTGAGACCTTCCCTTCTGTGGATCTTGAACTTGTGGGCTTCTTGTTGTTGTTGCTGTCTCTCCTTTTCAGGCAGAGAACGTGCCCCAAAAGGAGCTCATCCAACGCATTCAGTGACCAGGAGGTTAGTGCTAATGGCTTCAGCAATTTCTGTTTCTCTCTTTCATATTGGCTGTTGCACTGTTTATCTGACCATGTTTACTGGGGCATGTTCTGAGTTGTAGAATGGGATCCAGAACTCTGCCGTCGATATCAATGAGCTCCAGCTGGTGGTGCCAAGTCGGGAGAATGAAAACAACAACCACTCTGTGAGCCAGGAGCAGGCGGGTAAGCGCAGGGCGTCATCAGGAGCAGGTCAGGGCACCCCATAGCCCCAGGCCAGTTAATCGGATAATTTCTTCCCTGCAGTTCTCCTCGCTGTCTTGCCCATGCACAGCTGGAGAGCTGCTTCACAGCAAAAAGCCTTTGTTGTGGGAGCTGTCCCTTGCTGCTCTCCCCCCTCGCTGGGAGGGTAATTCCCCTGGCAAGGAGCGCGCACGAGCACAGCTCCAGGAGGCTGCCAACAAGAGCTGTCGTAGCACATGGCACCGCAGAGACACTGGGTTAGCAGAGCAAGTGTGTTGGGTGGATTGAGGCTGCTACAACCAACTTCTGAAGATCCATAAATTGTGGAAGAGTTTCACCTGCCCTGTGCCTAGCCTTACCTGGAAAGGATGAGCTTTACAAGGGTTATGTTGACTTTGTTCAACTTTGACTACTGTAGCTAACTTTTTCCTGAAGGTCTTTATGGATAGGACTGCTTTACATGACATTTACCTCGCAGCATGTTTCCAGGACAAGAACACCCCAGACAAGCTGCAGATAATGTCACATGCTGCAAATCTGAGTCACAACACGTGAGTTGCATCATGCCCCTTTTGGTTCCTGAGGGCCAACAGAGAGCTACTTCACATTATGTTGCCACACACCATCAGTTTCCCACTAAGCCGTCAGCCATTAACACACAGCTCTTGCAAGGATATTTTCATAAAAAGCTAATTCTGTGCTCCCAACCATGACAATCTCCTATCTCCTTCTTTGGAGAAGTCATTGAGGAGGTTGTGGCCAGAGTTCTCCTAGCCTGGGACCAGATGTACAGGCCTTGAGGACACATGCACACACACAGCCCTGTGGCAGCCCCTAGACCGTCAGGCTGCCTGCGGGAGCAGCATCACCAGGGTTCAAGCAAAAAGCACTTGGCAACAAAAAGCGTAGCTCCCAGTACTAGCAGGAATGAGTAAATACAAATAAAGCATGAGTTGAGCAAGTCTGCAAGTTTCTGATCTGCAGCACAACCCTGTGTGTTTAGTACAAGGGATTTCAGTTTGGGTCTGTCTGTATTAGAAAACAGACCCAAGGGTCTCCTTTTGTTTTGTTTTTAAAAGCTTGCAGTTTCAGGAGAGCAAACTGTTGGCTTGGGGTTTGTTCTGGCTGGTGTGGCAGCCAAAGCCTGCTCTAGATTTTCTGGGAAGAGAAGGGGGAGGGTTTGTCATGGGAGAGATGGGAACAGATGTTTTGGACTCCTGCAAGCAGTCTTTACCGATTTTCTTCTTTTCTCAGTCGCTTCCTGCAGAGGCAGCACAGGACTGTCTCCTCAGGACACTGACCCAGATGCGCCCTCCTCCACATCTGCAGTGACCACCGAAACCGGGAGCGATGAAGTGTTTATTATTTCTGCTGGACCTGGGGCCAGCGGGCTGAGCTTCACCACCTACAGAGTACAGGTAGGAATGCTCTTCAGCATCTCTAGCAAACCACAGGATATCCCTCCTGGACAGCACTTGTATCTGCCCGTTTATGCTTGCTGCCACTTGGCAAGAAAGCCTGTGACTAAGCCAGTCAGTTCTTCTAAAGCTCAGGCTGAACTGCCATCAAATGATGTGGGCTGTGATCCCCCAAGCCAGTACCTTCCCAGCTTTGAGAAGGGCACATGCAGAAGTCTGCCTTGGATGGGAAAGGTCTGCCCACAGGCAGTAGGACCAGCCCTCAGAAATACATTAATCGGCAAAGATATCACTTACAGCAAGTAAAGGACCTGGGAGTCAGACCTGTTCCTGCCCAGCACTATCAAGGGGTCAGGGAAGTTAATCAGCTTGTTATAAAGCTATTTCACTGCTATTTAACTAACAATTAACATTGTACGCTCCAAAAATCAAGCTCTTCAAGTGAAAACACTGGGCTCATTTCAAATACACACACAGAAACCTGGATCCGTTCAGTAAGTTCTCTCTTATTTTAGCACTTTCCCTGCATTCCTGATCAATTATGTGTTTAGAAACAGACAATAGCTCAGAAGTCTCAGGTCTGGCTGCCACCTCTTCAATAGTGACTGACAAAGCACACCCATCACAAGTTTATATTAAAGCCTTTTCCAGGTCAATACTCTCCTCTCCAGTGCCCTGTCTTTCTCACAAGAGGACAAATAACCAGCCAAAGGAGCTCACATGCGCCAGGACAGTCCATATAATACTTCCACCACAGGTGACAAAACACAAGCATTCTGTATCTCTGTACTTGATTAGTAAGTTAGCCAGGAGACCAGGCTGCTCAGGATTTTCCTCCGTTAACATAAGACACATACTAAGCTTTTCCTTCAGTCAGCCACACTAATTAACAGTAAAAAGGAAAGAAAGGAAAGCAGCTCTCCTGCCTTCCCTCGCCCAAACACATCACCTTCTGAGGAACAGGGCACTGTGAGCTGTATCAGTGCCCAAACTGAGCACTCTTGGACACCTGCACTCCTTAATCCTTTCCAGGGCACAGAGCTTTACCTGGCGGCAGTCACATACAAATACAGCTTCTGGACTGGAAAAACCGCTCGCTTTCCTTCCTCTTTTCCCCAGCCCAGTCAGAATGAACAAATACACTTCAAAAGAAAAACCAAAACCCTGATATCCTGCCATCCCTTCTGCAAGTAATCTAGCAAAGGAACTATGTATAAAAATAAAATACATAGCATTAAATCAGTTCTAAGTGAACATAACACAAAGAATTACAGTGACCATTTTACTCACAGAGGAGGCACCTCCTTCTCAGTCACGCCCTTGCTGTACACAAGCAAGTCAATGCTCTCAACTAAATCCCTTCAAGAACAGAAAACCTACCCAGGAAGAGTGGAAGGACCTATTTAAAAGCACTTGGTCTCTACCCACAGCTGAAGACTATCCTCTCCAAGGCGGGTGTAAATTGAGCACAGCAGGCTAATTACAAACCTGCACTCAAATGAGATTTCCTCAGGCCACTTGAGTTACCCAGGGTTACTAGATGTTAGAAATACAAACGTGTTTACAGTTTCATTGCTAGATGTGTATTTTCAGGGTGTAAAATGCAGTTGGACAGCCAGCTCCTGACTTGAGCCTCCGAGCCCCGCTCAGGGTATGGTGCAGAGCTGCTGTGGACCAGCGCTAGGCAAGCAGGACGAGTTCTCCACTGGAATGCGGCCACTGTCTCGGCAGGAGCTAAGTTGTTATCCTCATGTGAAAAGGCATGTGAAGTCCCCAGCCTTCACAGTTTAATAAATAACACCATCAGACGCACCTCACCCAGGGTGCTTGACTAGAGAAAGCAAGGTGTATGGAGCTTTCATTAAAAAAATGATCCAAATTTTTTTGCTGAGAAATGGTGGCTGACCACTTGGTCTCGTGAGCCTCAGCTCTGCTGGGCAGGAGCCCGTAATAAATTGGCTTTTGCTTTTTAACTTCTAAAATCCATTTGAAGAGACCAATCCCCCGTCAGGAGGCAGGAGCTGGGAGAGCAAACACCCTTCTCTGTACATGGCCTAGCAGGAGGAAAGGGCGGGCAGGATGGGCGGGCAGGATGGCTGTCAGGCGGCTGTCAGGCGGCTGTCAGGCAGCTGTCAGGCGGCTGTCAGGATGGCTGTCAGGCAGCTGTCAGGCGGCTGTCAGGATGGCTGTCAGGCAGCTGTCAGGCGGCTGTCAGGATGGCTGTCAGGATGGCTGTCAGGATGGCTGTCAGGCGGCTGTCAGGTGGCTGCTGAGGTGTCCTCCACGAGGGTCGTGGCTTTCTACGTCCCATATAGTTTAATTCATCATTCAGCCTTTGGCTAACTTGTAACTATGACCTCTGACTTCAGACATTACAAGTTTCTGAGTTTCAGATACAATGGTTTAATAAAGAGTATTATCATGGAGGCTAAAGAAACATTTTTTGCTATAACATTTTCAAAAATCTAGAAAATGCATTATTCATCCTCATAGTTACTTTCAGTATATCTAGCTCAAAACCAGTGGCTAGCTTTTACACCAGTTTGGAAGTAATTATAATAATATTAGAATCATAAATCCTAAGGCAGCCTGAAGAGGCTTCTGAGGAGAAGACAGCTGGCTGATAAATTTATAAATAAAGATTGTTACTTTAATCAAATCTAAGACTAAGAGCTTAACATTGAAACAGACTTGTGCAGAGCCTGGAACTTCACCCAGCTTCCTACTGAGCTTTTTCTCCTGCTGCAGTAGCTCATTTCTTGCCTCTCTGCCCATCCATTTCCAATATGACATTCTCACTAAATAGTTTATTTAATTTGCACAAACTTGAGAGATTAACAGAAGTAACAAATGACAAGTGTCTGGTTTCTCAGGACTTTTAAATTCAGGACGGTGTGGGATTTATTTCAGACCATCTTTAAAGACTACATAAACTTCGGGAATGTGGATTTTGCGTTCTTCTCGTGACAACCACATTCACGCAGCTGAGAATTAAAAATACATATAGGGTTGGGGAACAGGAGGCTTATATAAATAACAGGTGAAGTATTAGGAAGAATGAAAGGAGATTCATAGGACAGTCAGAGATCCTTTAACTTTTCTATTTTTAAACCCACATCAAATTAAAGAGAAAAAATGTGATTTAAAATGCAACATCAGAATGTATAAAAGAAGTATAGAAGAGATCTTTAAAAGTTATTTGCAGTTCACTCCCATATCAGATGAACTCTGCTTATACACAAGAGCTGCTGACAGTGGTTTAATGTGGTCTCACATTCTGATTATGCCAGTTTTACACCTCTCTGGATGTCCTGTTCTACTGCTAAAACACACCTTCCACCCGAAAAGCACTTCTTATGTGAAACTAAAATCTCCTTGGTTCCAGTCTGGGCCCCATGCCTCTTGTTTTATTCACCGCAGACACTGAGAACCAATTATTCTCTTTGTTTTTAACTGTTTTTATTTTCTTCATTCTCCCTAACATAGACTAAAGAGCACCACTTACTTCAGTCTTCCCTCCTGAATGCCGCATGTGTGAGATTTCTGTGTCCCTGCTTGCTTGCCTCTGGATTTCTTCCAGTAGGCCCCAGCCACCTTGACGTTTGGTTTCCCCTCAGACACAACCAGAGCCTTCCAAGAGCAGAGCAGAGTGCAAGAATTATGGTTTACACAGTGAAATTTACGATTCCGGTCTGTCAGACATCTCCAGTACAATAAACCTGTAGATATTTGTTGTACAGGGTGTTTCAAAAAGATGGACCCAATTTGAAATCACAGAGCGCAAATGCCCTGTGTTGCGGGGCCGCCATTCTGTGGATGCCTGGGGAGGCGGCGGGTGGGAGCGGCTCCAGACTCTCAGGCGGTGAGAGGCCCTTTCACGGGCAGCTCGTGCTTGCAGAGATGTAGTGATTTCAGATTGGGTCCATCTCTTTGAAACACCCTGTATTTGGTTAGTGAGAGCGGCAGGACTTTATGTAACTGAAATTGCCCAGTTCAGTGTTAAACCTGAAACTGGGGAAGCAAAGTAAAACTTCCATTCTGGGAAGGCAGTGAACTGCAGGCCCCACACTGGAAGAGAGATGAGAAGCTGTATTCATGTCTCTTGTCCTGAGAAGAGAACCGCTGAAAAAATCAGTCTCTTGTGCTAGCAGCGTATTTTTTTTAAGTGTTTTAAAAACTTTTTGATGAAAGATGCTGTAAGCTTCATAGACTCATAGAATGTCCTGAGTTGGAAGGGGCCCAGAAGGATCATCAAGTCCAGCTCCTGCCCCTGCACGTGACAACCCCACAGTTCACACCATGCGTCTGAGGATGTTGTCTGGTCTCTTCTTGAAATGATCTTTACTCTTTTCAGGACAAAAACCTAAAAAGAAGTGTCACAAGCCCAGCCTCGGTGTCCGACTGGCTGACCTCCAGTCCCACAGCTGCAGGCGCAGGCGCTGTGGAGAAGGGGAACGTCCAGCTAGAAAATCCCTACCCCAGGCAACGGACATGGAGTGCCCGCACCTTCCACGATCTCCTGGCTCCAGTACCACAGCTACAGAAAAAATGGTGTAGCTGGACAACCAACAGTCCCTTCACAAAGCTGGCTGACAACAGCGTAAGTTGTGCAAGGAGTCCCTGTCCCCCATCTTTCTTATAGGCCCCTTTTAAGAAACGAAAGGCTTTCCTGAAGTACTAAGCAGCTGTATTTCCGAGCAGTTAATACCTGGTTAGGAAATGATCCCCAGTCCAGAAAAACACTTTAAAATGCCTTCAGACTAGATTATCTCATTTAACGTTCCGATATGTAACTTTTTTCCCTGGTTACGCCTTAAATTTATTTTAATTGCCATATTACTATTGCATTGTGAGGAATCCATAGGCATGGGAGGGATATCTATGTTTCACCGACTGTAATCATCAAACCAACACCTTGTTGCAAAGCTAACAGAGAATGCTGCTGCTTCTTTTAAGGTAGTAACAGAGAGCTGCTTTTCACAGCATGTCTACTAATTTATTATTGTTTTGTGTAGAGTTTTGCTACAGCTGCAAGATCCCAGGATGTCCCAACCAGAAAGGTAATCTCAGCCACTGAGCTAGAGGGAGCAGCAGAGCCTGTCTGCTCCGACTCATCTGCCAGTAACGCCTCCTACCCCCTCACTCTGTCCGCACAAAGGCAGCGGAAGCTAAGCGCCCGCAATCTGAAAAAATCCAGGTTTGGGAACCCTTATTTCGGATTTTTTGCCAGTTCCCCTGACAGCAAACATGTGAAGTCCTTGGATCCCTCAAGACATCTAGGGGCAGCATCTCCAGTTAACAGCCAAAGCCCCCAAAATCCTCTAGAGCCCTCCAACCCACTGAAAGTCAACTTGGTCAATGGTTCAAAAGCAAAGGAGCTTACGGCAGAAACAAACAAACCAGTTTTTGTTATTTCTGAAGAAGGAGATGATCAACAGCCTCTGGTCCTAGCAGAGCACCTCAGTCAATGTGGAGACCATCTGTCAGAGCAAGGTGCTGTGTACGCTCCAGCCGTGCCAGATAAACAGCTGGTGGTTCTGACTGTTGAGGGGAACAGCTCTGCCAGCTTCACGTCAAGTCCGCCCTTTTGGGCAAAATCCCCTGGTTTATACAAAGATCATGTGAAGGCCCACAGCTCTTCCAGGGACCAGCAGAGCTCATCGGTTGTAGATGCTGATACCTGTGAGACCTCACAGAACTGCGATAGCCTGCCTGCTCCTATGCCATGCCAAGCTTCAGTCCAGTGACGCCCTCAGACGGACTGAAACATCAGTTCACAAAAACAGAGGCAACAGTGATCAGAGTGGAAGCTGTGCTAAGTAGTTGAGCGTAGCAGTCATAGACAGGTGCAACTTTAAGAGTGGTGTTCTCTTCCCACCTGTTGGGATTGGGATTACAACTGTATGTATCATAGCACAGCACAAATGCCGTCTTCCCTTCTGCTCACTAACCTCACCTCTGCTCTTCTGCACGGAATTTTGATGTGGTTTATACAAGAAAGCATCCTCTGAAAAGGTAATTCGGACTGCAGAAAACCTTTTCTGGAATGAGAAATGGAACATCATCTGAGATGGATACATCGTAGTTTATATCTGAAATGTGAATCAATCCTCTGTCACTGCAGTATCACTCGAGTCATTCTGTTAGGATCTATGAGTTAAGTTCTGTTAGTATGTTTGTGCAATCCAAGACAAGGGTTAGAATTCAATTATGCATGTTTGTGCACAATTGTGTAAATGTAATTTTATGCATTTCCTAATTTCTGCCCTCTAGCACAAAGTTTACCAAGCATTAGCATCTCTAATATTAAAGACCATGATAATCTCCTATTCTGACTCCTTAGAAAAGCGTACAGACCAGCTGAACACCCCATGCTAGTTCTAGAAAAGTCTGGTGTAGCTTCATCTTTGTTGGATCTACATGGACTTAAAACATCTCAATCCACTACATTAAGTGACTCCTCATTGAAATAGGACCACGTGTACAAAACCACTGAACACTTGGATAGTTGCAGCTGCTCTGATCCTATATCCACCAGTTATTTATTGCTGGTCATGCACATTTAGCGGAGAACTCCTTCCCTTCCTTTAGCAGGCAAGACTTAAAAGACACAATTAGGTGAGGCAAACTTTGAGTACTCACTTTCTTTAGAAAGGAACTACGAAGTGGCTGTGCCTCCATGATTACAAACCCAGGGAGTTCACTGGAACACTGAACCAAAGGGAAGCCTGCTGGTCCTATTGCCTTTAATAACCCCATTAGTATTTTAATTGCCTCCTGGTGATACTTTCCTGTTTTTGCAAGGGACTCCTGCATATTCAACCCACACCTTAAGATTATTTTGCTTTCTTAAATGAAAGAAATTCTCTATGAAGCTGTATTTGCAGCTGGCACAGCACTGTTTTAAAGCAATAGCATGTCATAAAACAGGTGTCAGAAAGAAATCTTCCATACAAGTCTTCCCCTATTATCAGCTACAGCATGTATCAAGTTATCTTAATCCTTCTGTGTAAAGGCATTTAAGTCTGATTCCTGAAATATTTAACTGAATTATTTATGATTTCACCTGCTATTACAGCTTCCATTTGCCACCTATTAATGTCCGAGATATGCAACACAGGATTGTAGGTTTTGCCTTATACTTTATGTGTTTACGTGTCTATGTAGACATAGACGCATTGCATCTGGTAGCAGTGAAAGCGAAAACAGCAAAATGTGAACAGCAAACAAGTCTGCATTCGGTATTACCAGACTGCCTTGAGTAGTTTTGAAGCACAAGAGTTGGGTGTGGAGTTTTGTTGTTTCATAAATGCTACATGATTCAAAGTGAAGAGTTAATATATTTATGATTTAAGAAAATATTTAGAAGTCATCAGTATTCTAATAATAACTTCCACTGCATTGAATTCATATACATTGTCATTCAGCGTCAATGTTCTGTTACTTATTACATTTCTAAAGATTGAAGTACTAAAAATCTACTTTTGAAAAGTACTTGTGTTCAGTTATTCACAGTAGCTACATTTGAAGAGCTGGGAAAAATGGCTTTTTCAATAAAAGCATGTTTAACTATTCATTTCTAAAATGTGATGACATTTTGTTTCTTTTGCTGAAAGACTAAATTGTATGGCAGTGCCTCAGTGCCCCAGTGCATCACATGGCGCACACCAGTACAGCAACCCCTTTTCCAGCTGTTGCAATGGAAAGAGCACAGAAGCTGCTGCAGCGTTCAGCCAGGATTGTGCTGTTTGATTTCTCCTCAGTAACCCCCGAGATACCAAGGTGGTTGTTTACCCTGGCATCCTCTACTACCAAAGAGCAGATTTTGCTGAACCTGTGAAGACTGCTGCCAGAGGCTGGTTTCTGTGCAAGTTTGGATCTCCTGTCGTGGACTGCTTATCTGAAACATGAATTGAGGTTTCCTTTCAGAAATCCAACCTTTAAGAGCCGTTGGTTACAAAGCATCCTACTTAGAACTGCGGTTGGCTTGTTCTTCCACGAGAAGGGCATGAGCCATAACGTGACACACTTGACTCCAGCAGTGCAGTCAGCTACCCCAGCTTATTCTGAACTATTCAAGATGAACCTGCATTGCAAGGGAAAGGTCAGTCCTGAGCCAACACTGCTCTAACAAAAGCAAGGGAAACTCAGCAGCACTGAAAAGAATACCCAACAGAGACCAAATACGGCTTCAACGTATATTCATGGTCTGTCTAGAAATGTCTTTGATGTTAAGCCTCGTACGGCACACTTAGCATTTTTTATAATTCATTTCCTATGGAAACTAATGAGCTTAAGGGTGAAATTACCTCATTGAAAGTCAAAATGGTGGAGTTTGAAGAAAAGGATGACCTGAAAAGGAGATTTAGAAGCAATCTTTGCATATTAAGCATTACTGTGGGAAATGGTATAATTGGTTTTCTTCAGAAGTTATTCCTTGGAATGGTATAAGTGGTACTGCAGCTCCCAAACACCATGCAGCAACAACGTTCGATAAAATAGGTAGAAAATTGCAAAATCCCCACACGTTCTTCTTAAAACCAAGAGATCATTTTCCTAACTTCCAGTAATGCAGTGACTATTGGTTTACGTTTAGAGGGCAGACTGTACAAAATACGGCTGTCTTCCAGTAGAAATTTCTAAGAGGCCATGAGAAACCAGATTTTCAGAGCATAACTTAGAAGGGAGCATTCTCTTCTCAAATGCCCAACCCCTTCCAGCTGAATCAATGTACTTCCCTCAGCTCTTGCCGCAGGCTAAGCCATCAGAGCTGAAGACTCGAAATAGATACAAAAATGTTGTATTTTGTTTGCAGAATGAATGAGCTAATGATGGATCTTTGACTGTCAAATACCACAATTCTTCTATTAAATTAAAGGAAAACAGTATCAGAGCTTCAACACAAATTTTCCTACACAGCTGCTGATTCAAATACCCGAGACACACTAAGAGCTCTCACAGCAGCACTAACTGTTGAGATGGGGACATTGTGAGCTATTCCAGCTGCAGAATGCCACATACTGTATTCTCCTTCTCACAACCACGCTACCATCTTTCTTTATTCTTTATGGAGGAAATGCTCAGAAAAGCTTCTGCTGTGCCAGAACTGATCACTTGATAGGGCATAAATCCAAAATCAGCAGCTTCCTCAAACTAAATTAGTTACATGTCATTGGTTGACATAACGGAGTCTAAACACACTTAAATCCATCAATGTAAGTGTAGGGCACAACATAAACCATTACAAGTTTTAAGGTCTATCCGCTTGTCTTTATGTTGTACGGAACAGCACAGCATTTTCACAACCATGAGTTTGCATTTCTTTTGAATTTAGTCTGAAGAACAAATGACGGCTGGTTTACGAACAGCAATATAGATGAGCTATACCATTAAAGGATGTCCAGCTTCAGCTGTGGGAACAGCAGCAGCACAAAAACCCCCAGACACTAAGCTGCCCTCTGGAGCTCTGGCACCAGGCCGGGGAGCAGACAGCTCCTCCTGTTCACTCAAGGAAAAGCTCTCATCAGAAGAACACGTTCTACTAATAGTAGCCATTTGAAATCTTATAATGTATACAAATTAGGTCATTGTAAAGAACACAATATAACAATTTTCTCTAGCCTGCCATTAAATCAGAGGCGTAATGACTGTCACCTCAGTGTTTGCAGTGTTGCAAGAAATTAAAATACTATCCACTTTTTTTTTTAAATAGTAAACTTTTTTACTTACCAGTATCTTGAAGTCATAGACTGTTGACAAAAATTAATTGTATTTAATAGTTTTTTGCTTACATCATTAGTTATAAGTCTGGTAGAAATACTGATGGTCCTTTGTGGTATCACCTGACACTTTGAAGTTTCAGAAAAGCTCTTGGAATGACAAAAAACCTCGTGCCATTTCCAGCTATTACGAGTTCAAGGGTGATACTTAGTTGTGAAATCTCAACATTCAAATAACTGATAGCTTGACCAAGCATTAGAAACCGTTGCATACATCCATTTCTGTGGTGAGAGAATGTGCCACAGCGAAACAGAAACAGACAACTTTAGGGATTTTTTTTTTTTTTTAATTAATAACGTCTTAGTTTGGGAAAAAATAAATCACAAAAGGGAACTGGAAGAACTGCTCCCCACCTTCTTTATAAAGAACCTTCTCAAAGACAGAGACTACACACCTTGTTCACCACTATGTCAAACCCTACCATAATCACCTCACTTTTCACAACATCTGTTCTACCACATTTCACGATCAGCTTCCAAATATCTCTTACAAAGCAGGTGGGAGTGTGCTTTACGTTAAAAATAGGCTGCACCTTTACAGTATTTAAACAATTACACCAAGCATAGTTCATACATTTATCACATTAACTATCACCTGGTAACTATACATTTAAAAAGGTCTAACATATAGAGTATGTAATACCCATGACAGATACTCTTACTTATTTAAGAGCGTAAAAAGATCAGGATTTATTCACCCTCCCCATCTGCAAGTTAATTTCTCATCTCTTCCTGCCACAATAGAAGTGACAAAAAAATTCCCCTTCATTCCATTGCACTACCGCAACCCTATATGCATAGAAAGGCAGATTAATTATCCGTAACAGGGAAAAGGAAGAGGGGTTTATAAAAGGAATTCGAAGAACCTCTACTGCACAGGTAGTTTAGATGTTCAGTACATGAATTTGTTTGTTGCTTTTTCTCCCCCTTTTTTTTTTTCTTAAAGTCACATAATACATCCCTATATAAATATAACTGAAGTAAGTGCAAGCAAGGTTGTACATAGTTCTGTAGACACAATAATCTTGACCAAAAAAACCCAAAAAACAGCGCAGGAGCCTTGGCCACCAGCACAGCAACATCTGCGCCAAAAGCTCGTCCTGGGGAAGCGCTGAATGAGAACTCGAAGCAGATTTCTGCTTCCAATCCCAAACATACTGTGATTCTGTGATTTAATGTGCAAAGGTTTGATCTCCACAACTGCACTCAATTTGCTACGTGCACAGCAAGAGATGAAAATGAGATCAAAACCAGCTGGGAATGGTTGTCCTGAGAAGATACAATTACCAATAAAAAAATCTAAACATAAAATACAAATACAGAAGCAAAAGAACATTGTTAATAACACTAAAAGACAGAAACACACCGTTGTTGTTAAAAGAAGTTTCAAGTATTATTCCAGATACAATTTCAATCCTACTCACAGGAGAAAATGCCCAGAGATTAGGAAGAGAAGTCCACACCAAAGTGTATTTTAATAGCATACAGGCATGGTCAACAGACCCACCCTTGCAACAGCTCTTCTAAAAAATAAACATCTGAACAGAGATGCATCATGCTAATCAGCATTCATATTAAGATGTGCATTACTATAAATAGTCGTTTAATTCACTGACACCAGTAGACACGATGTGCTGCATCATTTGTGCTCCATTGTATCACAAGATATTGTGTATACACTTTTTAATATTAAAGTATAAATCCTGCTCATAAAATAAGGCATACTTAAAACCAACATACTACCATATCTGCAGAGGTAACTTTGTACGCTTTCTTCTCGTTCTGTTTTACTCTTCTGTGTACCAAGAAGAAGAAAAATTGGTCCCAGTTGAGATTTGTCATCGTTAGCTACCAGATGATCGTGAAACAGTTCGGGTCACAGCAATTTGTGCATGGGAGGGTGGCTTGTGTTGGTATTTCTTTTTTATTTTAAATTTCGTGAATGAGCTTTGCAGAAGGCATGAATATAAAATCTACATTGTGTTTATGTCAGGGACACCGCAGTTCCCCTTCATCATCGTTACTCCACCCACAAACGGGTCCATATTGCTACAATTTGTCCAAACTACATTATTTTCCGTTAGATTGTTCCTTCCAGTAAAGCTGCTATTTTCTGTTTTGAATCACAGCTTTCTCTCCATGTTTGCCGGTGTGCGCACGCTGTGAGCAGCTGCGTGGGCAGAGGCACGTGTTTAACACCTGGTACCAACCGAAACTTCACCAAAGACTGAACCAGCGTGTCCTATTGGCTGCTCTATGCCAAAAGCACTGTTGGTCTTCTGACATAAACCACTACAGAAGTAATACTCGCAGAAGTCTGTTCTGCTTCAAATATTACCCCAACCCTAAATGTGATTTTCCAATTTTTGTGCAATTATTTCTGCAATTTAATGCAAATAAAAACATCAACATGACTAAACTAAGAAACTGTGCTACTTCCACTATAACACTTCACATATGGTAGAAGCTTTAAGTTGAACAGGCTGTTTAATGGACAGATTTCTTTTTAAAGTGAAAACTAATGTGGTTTCTAGCCCAAATGCAATGGGTAGTGAGAAAATATCAGACTAGCACAAAATGCAGTTACAAATATACACTGACAATTTCCTTCTTAAATATTAATGGCTCTTGAAATACCCATCAGATACTTTTACAAAACGTTTCTATTTTAAGTCTAAGGATTTTATTAGTTTCTTCACAAGTAGTGCAAATACACTCCTTATTCTTAGGTCTTCCCAAAATATGGCTGGTTCGTGTGTGTGTGATTTCTGTGTTCTTCACTGAAGTGATACAGAGACACTGTGGTCATGAGGCTGGAATGCAATGCTTGCTGTACCTTCTTGCAAAAAAGAACCCCCTATCTTATTCACGTACAGCTGTGAAATTCTACAAATCAAGAAGTTCACACCAGATCACCTGAAAGTTATTGATTCCCTGCTATGGGGGAACAGAGGAGACCCCCGAAACCTCACACTGTACAAGCAGTTTAACAGATTTTTGTCCCCTCACTACTGACTATGAGTTTTCAGTTCTTGAATCGTGTTTGTTCACAAATGTGATTGAATTTCCTGAAATAAAAAAAAGTATGAAACTGTAACAAAGTTCCCAGAAGTCAGGCAACATAAAAAAGAAAAGTCCTTCACAGAGTATTTAAATGGTAAAGACTTTAAAGCAGAACATTACATGCTAACATACCTGTTTTCAGAACCCGTTTAGCTCATACTCTAGTACCATGTTATCTGTAACAGGATTTTCAACATCTCTCCTGATTAACCCTTGTTAGCTTGATTATGTACACAGAAAATCTGTTACTAGAAACACTCCTTTATACTTCTGCACACTTCAAACCCAGAAAGCAATTAAATAGGAATCAATGAATTAATTTTGCCCTATGAGACATTAGTAATTTTTAGTGGACAACATTAAGCAAGTCAGCAGGAAGTAGAATTAACCAGGGTAATGACAGATCTCAACATAAACATGTTCTTTCACTGGCTTGGAAAGGAAAACACAAGTATTTCTCATTCTGTATCACGTAGGCGATGTGGAAACAGCATGTCTGTCCTCCTGAATCAAACAGATCGCACAAGTTTTCTATGAGGCACTGTCTTCCAGTTCTCAAAAACATCTCGTTACTCATTCTCTGCTTCTCTCTTACTCAGGTTATGCATCCCCTTGACACTTAACTAACAGCTGGGGTGTTGAGTGTGTGTACATAAGTGGAAGAGATGATGCAAGAGGGACCAAGAATTTTCTCCCTCTTGATGAATTAAATCAAAGATTAGAAAGAAACCTTTCTTACTAAACAAAACTACTTACCAAAATAGTCTGACTCAATTAAAAGAAAAAACCATAACTGGGTATCTAGGAGTGGTATGACAGGACTGGTTGCTCTTGTGCATTTTAGGGACTAAGAGCAGTAGCCGGCAAAGCTCTAGAACAGCTAAAGCTTACAAGAAAAAATGAGAAGGAAACAAAAGGAAAAAACCTGAGTCATTTCCATTCCAGATGGAATTGTCTACCACAACGGCAACTGGTGAGGGCTTTGATCCTGAATTAACTCTCTAATATTTCAAAACAAAATAATCTCTGGGAACACAGTCCTGTAACCTGAAATTACATATAGGAGGGTTGCTCTGAATTATATGTGCAACTTAAACTCCGAATTGTTTTTGAAAGTTACTTGGTAAAACCCTCTGAATTTGTATGAGACTGGGGATGAATACTTTACAAGTCTTCGTTATGATTTGCTTGCATGAGTTGTACAGGCTGGTTATTTTCAACCTATAGTACCTGAAATATTAAAGGAATTGCGCTAAGTGTATATGTTCATTGAAGCGTTAGAAAGATACTGCAGAATCTGCCATTTGTTAAAGCAATTTCTCAATACGGGGTAACAGCTCCTTTACCTTAATTTGCACTGAGTATTTAACAGAATTATTCATGAAGAGGAATTTTTCTACCCTCCCTGGTACAAGTTAGCTCTTAGGTAGATAATTACTGTTTTGTTTTACAAGCCTTTCATACTTGTCTCACAACACATTCATCTTTTCATAAGAATGAAGCGGCATTGGTTATCAGTGGCCTCGATTTTTTTTAATCAAGGACCTTGATTTATTTTCCATGGGCATTTCTCGTGAATGACCAGACCCCAGGAGTCCATGTCCCCCAGGTGTGTGAAAACACTGGAGAAGGGGAAGTCACAGATGGAAAACAGGACTCAAGAAGTGTCAGCAGCAGTTCACATCAGCTCACAAGTGCCAGCGGTGCCCTTCTGACATGCATGAAGGGCTTATTTCAAAGTTCTGTTCAAAACAAAAATGACAAAAAAACCCCAAAAGCTCACACAGTTTTGCTTGTGCTGCAAGAGTGCTATTCAGCCAGCTTCTGGCGCAAAGATTTTTTTTTTTAAAACAACAACAAAACCAAACAAAACCAACAAAAAGCACACAAAACCACCACACCCCAAACCACTTTCTAAATTGTATAACTTACATGGCATGATGTGCTTTGACCTGAGTTCGACAGTTGCGTCCCCAGTAGCAGTCAGGACGTGACGTGACAGCAACTACAAGAAGAGCAAATGAAAGGTTACATTTGTTACAGAAGCCATTAAATAAAGTGATGTAGATTATTAAACCACTGCTAATTGTGGTTACTCAGAGCAAGCTTTGTAGAGAAACAAGACATGATTGGCAAGAAACGGCTGTAAACTATGCTGGTTCACCTTTCTAGAAACAAAGCAAACACTTACAGAATCCCAGAGTGTCAGGGGTTGAAGGGCCCTGGAAAGCTCATCCAGTGCAATCCCCCCATGGAGCAGGAACACCCAGCTGAGGTTCCACAGGAAGGTGTCCAGGCGGGTTTGAATGTCTGCACGGAAGGAGACTCCACAACCTCCCTGGGCAGCCTGGGCCAGTGTTCTGTCACCCTCACTGAGAAGTTTCTTCTCAAATTTAAGTGGAACCTCTTGTGTTCCAGTTTGAACCCATTACCCCTTGTCCTATCATTGGTTATCACCGAGAAGAGCCTGGCTCCATCCTCCTGACACTCACCCTTCATATATCTGTAAACATGCTTGAGTCCCCCCTCAGTCTCCTCCAGTTCCAGAGCCCCAGCTCCCTCAGCCTTTCCTCACACGGGAGATGCTCCACTCCCTTCAGCATCTTGGTGGCTGCGCTGGACTCTCTCCAGCAGTTCCCTGTCCTTCTGGAGCTGAGGGGCCACAACTGGACACAATATTCCAGGTGTGGTCTCCCCAGGGCAGAGCAGAGGGGCAGGAGAACCTCTCTGACCTACTGACCACCCCTTCTAACCCACCCCAGGTACCACTGGCCTTCCTGGCCACAAGGGCCCAGTGCTGGCTCATGGTCACCCTGCTGTCCCCAGGACCCCCAGGTCCCTTTCCCCTACGCTGCTCTCTAATAGGTCATTCCCCAACTTACACTGGAACCTGGGGTTGTTCCTACCCAGATTCAAGACTCTACACTTGCCCTTGTTCTATTTCATTAAATGTTTCCCCGCCCAACTCTCCAGCCTGTCCAGGTCTCTGATGGCAGCACAACTTTCAGTGTCACCACTCCTCCCAGCTTCGTGTCATCAACAAACTTGCTGACACTCTATTCCCTCATCCAAATCATTGATGAATATATTGAATAATCCCGGCCCCAGCACTGACCCCTGAGGCACTGCACTGGATCCAGGCCTCAATTGGACTCTGCTCCATTGACCACGACTTTCCAGCTTCTTCCCTTCAGCCAGTTCACAGTCACCTCACTGCCCGCCCATCCAGACCGCACTCCTCAGTTCAGCTGTGAGGATGCTGTGCAGACTGTGTCCAATGCCTCACTCAAGTCAAGGTAGACCACGTCCACCGCTCTGCCATCATCCATCCATCTTATGTCCTCATAAAAGACAATGAGGTTGGTCAAGCACGACTTCCCCTTGGTGAAGCCATGTTGACTGCCCCTAATGACCCTCTTATCCCTGAGATGCCTTGAGATGGCACCAAGGAGAAGCCGTTCCATCAGTTTCCCAGGGATGGAGGTGATGCTGACCGGTCTAGAGTTACCCGGGTCCTCCTTCTTGCCCTTTTTGAAGACCGCAGTGACATTTGCTTTCCTCCAGTCCTCAGGCACCTCTCCCGTTTCCCAAGACTTGGCAAAGATGATGGAGAGCGGTCCAGCAATGACCTCAGCCAGCTCCCTCAGCACCCGCGGGTGCATCCCATTCGGACCCATGGAGTGATCGATGTCCACATCACCTAACAGCTCCCTAACCCAGTCCTCATCAACCCAGGCAAACTCCTCCATTGTCCTGACTGCCTCTGGGGCCTCAGCAGTGCGGGGCTCCTCAGCTCAGCCTCCAGTAGAGTAGACAGAG
Organism: Patagioenas fasciata; assembly: GCF_037038585.1. Taxonomy (NCBI): domain Eukaryota; kingdom Metazoa; phylum Chordata; class Aves; order Columbiformes; family Columbidae; genus Patagioenas; species Patagioenas fasciata. Next base: position 190,647 of record NC_092536.1, read on the forward strand.
ACAAAGAAGGCATTCAGTAACTCTGCCTTCTCTGTATCTTCTGTCACCAGGGCACCAGGCACTTAGTGAAGGACAGAAAAATTATTCTGAATCTTAGGCTAACGCAGACTTAAAATGAAAGGATTCTATTCTCAGTGCCGTCAACTGAAATTTTATCATTTAGTTTAATAGAGATGGATTATACACTTTAAGATGCTGGGCATCTATCTAGATACATTTCCATACAAATGAAGAATTTATTAATTTGCACAAAATTTTTTGTTTTTCCCCCACTTTTGCACACATTATAACTCAGCTGGCCAGCGGGCTGTTACAATAAAACGCACACCAATACTAAGGAGAACCAAGGTAGACTGACTCGCATCATGCACAGCAGCAGAACCTGAGTTATCAACAGTTAAAGACAGGGAAGCTCTTGCTAACAACAGGAACCAGACGGACAGAAGTAATTTTTAAAAGGAGACTGTTGGGAGAGCTTTAGTTCCCAACAGATTTGGGACTGAAGGAGGCACAGTTGCTTGCATGCTATTTTATACTAAAACTGTAAATGCAAACAGATTTTGAATTAATTTATGACAACATTCTCGTTCCTAGTTGAAAGCTGGTAAAATGTGAAATTGTTCAGGAGGTGCATCATTTTAGCAATTTAAATAGGAAAATACATTAGAGCAACTAGTTCCTGATCACTATATTCTGGACTTCAGTGAATTCCTCTTTTCACCATGACAATATATTTATTCTATAGATGAGAAATCATACTGAAAAGATTCCATTAGGAAGTCTGACAATACCTGAATGCAAACTTAGCAGGTGACAAGTAAATCAACCAGCATAAGATAGTAGCACTACAAAGATATTTGCACTGGGCTACAGGAAGGAGCTAAAAAAGCCCCAATGCCCTACAAAGGGACGTCTCTGTGAACCCGAGGACTAAAAAAATTAAAATAAAAAACCCCACGTCACATCACATTTGAATCTAAGGTTTTGAACAGAAGATACAAGGATGAAATTGACTTTAACACTTTGACTTTTCCCCCCTTACTGTGCAAAGCTACACCCACCTGGCAGTTCAGCAACGGGAATATTCTGCCTGTACTGGTAGGCAAGTTCCCGAAAGCTGCGAAGGCCACAACAGTAGCAAAGCACTGTGTTCCCAGTAATTCTGTAATCTGGGGAGAAAAGCAGTTTATACATAATGGCAGCGAAAGGCTTGAGAAATCAGATTGAACAGAAATGTCACGATGGCACTGGTTATGTACACAGAACTTCAAAACTCTTGGTAGTATTACTGAGTTGTCTAGAGACAGAGAGTTATACCATGGACAAAAAAGAACATGACACATACCTGACAACATAAAAACACCTCTTTGAAGAGCTAAGAGACTTTCATTTAGCATATTTTTCCATGTCAAGCCCCTGGCTGCCAAGTAATCCTGAAAAGAACAATTTAAGTATTTAATTTAGAAAAATCTCCAACACTATAAAGAGTTATCAAGCCATTCACCCTCAATTATTTGCAAATCTAGATCTAACTAGGTTTTCAAAATGGACTGATGCTGATTACAAGTACACACTAAACACGTTTAACTTAATGAGCATGCTACTTGCAGATCACCAGTAACAACTTCCACTCAGTTATCTTCTTTTACAGAAGATTCCTACTTTTGCCACAAGAATGCAAGCAGATGAATTTCAGTCACACTCTCATTTACCTTAAATCAAGATTTCATGCAGTTTACTTAATTTAGATAACCCTGTTATGGTATGGGCAAAATATTTTCCAGGCAACCTAGTGTGAAATTTAACTCGTTAATTTATTTTTTTCCAGACAAGTCTTGTTTTCCTGGTATATTTTTTAGTGAATTATTTTTATCTTTAATTAATATTCTGGATGTCACACTTTAGACTGTAGAAACTGGCTTCCCTAACAAATACTTCATGGAAGTAAAATAAATATATCCGAATTCTACAATGTGTCTACCAGTCATTTAAAGTCAAATTCAGATGTTACACCTAGGATTTTGGCTTTCGTGGCACCTGTCAGACACACATGTTGGAGAAATTAAACATCAGGATTGCATGAAAGTGATTTTTGTTACTGTTGTTAATTTGGGTGGTACAGGAAGAGTGATGCTAAACGGAATGCATCTCTAGAATACAATGCCCTCTTACACAGAGACTGAAAGGGTCAGGTTATCGCCCCAAAATGCTTCCAATCAAAATGCAGCAACTGTAACTTCAGTCCAGTTGAACATTCCAGCTCATTAGATTTGCCTTTTAGAATGAGTTGCTGAACGTGACACAACGCTGCCACTGTAACTGTTAGGCAGCTCATCACTATCATTTAATAAGTATTTCTTAATCTTTGTACATTTAGTATTATGCATCACACAATGATTTTAAAACATACCTTTAGGATATCTGACTCGTAGTGGTTGTTATTTAGGACTCCATCTAAACACTTATCACCAAGATTTATTTCTAATCAGAAAAAGAAGAAAAGTTACTATTTATTTTCCCAACCCCATAGGCCTCACACATTTTCTGAAGACTCTTCCGTTCCTGCAGTAATGTGCACAGACTCATGTGAGCACCACGAAAATGACAGCATTCACCATACGCTAAAGCAAGTGATAGGTAACGTCCAGTGGCAGAGACAAGACACTGAGATTTCACCATTTCACCTTTAGTCCACAAACACTATTACTAATCTGCACAAATGAACAGCGCTATTAAAGCATATTCTACTAGCTTCAAACCCCAGACAAGTGATTTCAACTGTTCCAATATGTTTTTAAAAATGTCTAAAACCTGGAGTTTCAGAAGCGTGCACATTTAAAAGGGTAAGGTTCTTGTCTAATCAGTTAACATCAGATGTTCAGTGCTCGTGCATTGATCTGTATGATTCTCCTACTAGGCTGAAATACACTACCTCTTTTTACACACAAGTGCAGTTTTCAAAGTCAACATAATATGAAGACAAGAAGTTAAAACCTCTTAAAGTTAAGACACATACCACTCAAGAATGTTTTACGTTTGTCACTTGAGGACACAGGCTTAGTTTCCTTTTGCATGACTGTGCTACAAACTAATCTATTATTTTTCTTAAATTACTTAAATTTCAAGACAGACAGACATTATTGCAAAGTGAGCAGGCTCAGAAGAAACAGTTATTCCACAATACCACAAAATGGTGCCAAACAGCCAAAACATGCCACCCGAGTGCAGCCCCAGTATAAGTGACAGAAGGGTTGCAGACAAATTGTACCTGTGAAATAACAAAGAAAACCCCTGTAAGGACCTGCACACGACAAAACTCAGTTACTGTTCTTATAAATCAATAACAATAGAACCCTGATAAACTTAGTTAAAACAGTACAATTTTGTCATTTAAAATACATTCTATAGAGGAATAATAAATTTTATAAAGGAAGATTCTTTCATGCTGTCACTACAAGAGTCCAGATAAAGAATATTTAAATAAAGAACACTCTTCAAAATAAACTCATGTTTAATTAAAATAAAGAGAGACTTAGTTCTGTAGCCAAGATTTATAAAAAAAAAAGTACACACATTGCTGAGGAGCAACATGAGGATTCTGTTCACGCTCTGCTCTTCGGTCGGGCATTGGCTGAAAGCAGCAGGTACATATCACATGGCTTCCTTGGGCAGGACACACGTACTCCTGGACAGCTAGACAAGTTAAAAACAGGGAAAAACCCCACGGACAGACTGAACAACGTACACAACCGCAATCCGGACCAGAAATCTTAGTGAATATGAGCAACATCAAAATCTAAAAGTAACAAGCAAGAAATATAACTTTTTACAAAGATTCCATAAGAGAGCAGAAAAATGGCATTCAGACCTCTGAACTACGTAGGTGTGTAAAATATTTCAACATGTAAAGCAGTTCAAGAACTATTTTGGACAACTACAGAAAAACCAAAGTCAAATCTCGTATTTGAAAAGACACCTACACGAAGTAGCGATACTCTTGCAATACTACGAGGGTGAGCTTGCTTAGTTCATAGTGAGTGTACGAGCTGTAGTCTTTGAGTGTTGCACTACTGAAGATTTCAGAGACTGACCTGCAGGGAAGTCAGCAGACGTAGACGGCGCATCGCCCAGAGTTTGCGCTCCTCCTGCTTCTGTCTCTTGGCCTGTGCCAGGCAGAGTCGGAACAGAGTGTCTTCGATACCCTGGGCACTGTCTGCATATTATATATGGTTGACTGAAAGAATAAAATAGGGTCATAGGAGATCACACCCAACAAAGGCAAATATAACTCATATCCCTATGCTAGATAGGGTTGGTCATACTTTCCAACTTTAAATTTGGAATTTTTTCATCCAGTAACATATAGAAGTTTACATAACTCAGCACCTCATAGCTGTGAAGAGTGCTGTAGCTGTAACAGACAAAAGCTGTTTTGTAGTACTCCTCGAGTAGGTTTGGTTTGGTTTTTTTTAAAAAACAAAGGCAGTGTGACTGGAAGCAAGATGAACAAGAAAAAGAGGAACAAAGCTGGAATGATTACAGGAAGACTTCTTCTGTACCCCTCTAGACATAGACCAAAAAATGCTGTTGGAAATAAAGAGGAAATATTTTGTTGCCTGGGAATCCCTAGGTCAACAGCTGCTCCAGTATGCAATTCAGGCACATGAGAAAGGACAACGATTGCAGCTACACCCACAGGGCCATACGCTGCTTTATCTCCTGACAAGATCTTCACCAGAAACCTGTTTTCTCTAAAGCAACATCTAATTCATAATTGGAAAAGGTAATTTCACATGTCTCACGTGAAGCTGTTGCACAATTCAGGACAGAACTGTTCATCAAACTGAATCTTGCTGGACTTCTCGGAAGTTCTAATTTTACTTATTTTTTTCTTGGCTGTTCGAGGTTCAGTAGGATGGCCAATAGAATTGTCAAGATAATTACTGGTAAGAGTGAACTTACCTGAAAACAAAAATAAGACTCATTCTGGCAATTATCGTAATTAACAGCGTTCATGAAACCAGCTCCGTTTGTTGGTTGCATTCAAACATAAGTAAACCTAATTTAGCACACAACTTGGTGCCTTGACGATAACTTTCTAATGCAAAGGGTGGAGGAGCCAACTACAAGAGAAGCACTGCTGGACCTCATCCTCACTAACAAGGAGGGTCTGTTTGAAGCGGTAAAGGTTGAGGGCTTCCTTGGTTGCAGTGACCATGAGATGGTGGAGTTCAGGATCTCATGAGGCAGGAGCAGGATAGCAAGCAGAATTGCAACCCTGAATTTCAGCAGGGGAAACTTTGGTCTTTTCAGCCAATTGGTGGGGGAAATCCCACGGGCAAGGCTGCTTGAAGGTAAAGGGGCGCAAGACAGTCGGTCAGTGTTCAGGGATTGCTTCTACTGGGCACAAGATCAGAGCATCCCGACACGTAGGAAGTCAAGGAAGGGAGCCAGGAGACCTGCGTGGTTAAACAGGGAACTGCTGGGTATGCTCAAGTGGAAGAGGAGAGTTTACAGACCATGGAAGGAGGGGCTGGCCACTTGGGGAGAATAGAAGACTGTTGTCAGAGGGTGTAGCAAGGCAACTAGGAAAGCTAAGGCCTCCTTTGAATTAAACCTGGTGAGAGGGGTCAGGAACAACAGGAAGAGCATTTTCCAATACGTGGCAGACAAAACTAACAGCAGAGGCAACGTAGGCTCACTGATGAATGAGGTGGGTGCCCTGCTGACAGAAGATACATAAGATACGGAGAAGAGTCAGGCTTTTCTTGGTGACAACCAATAACAGGACAAAGGGCAATGGGTACAAACTGGAACACAAGAGGTTCCACTTAAATTTGAGAAGAAACTTCTTCTCAGTGAGGGTGGTAGAGCCTGGCCCAGGCTGCCCAGGGAGGTTGTGGAGTCTCCTTCTGTGCAGACATTCAAACCCGCCTGGACACCTTCCTGTGGAACCTCAGCTGGGTGTTCCTGCTCCATGGGGGGATTGCACTGGATGAGCTTTCCAGGGCCCTTCAACCCCTGACATTCTGGAATTCTGTGATCAAATAGACATACCTGATATCTGAAGATTCGCTATCTACATCTGACAATTCCAATAAATCTTCAGAACTTCCTTCCTCATCCGAAAATGATCTCCGTACCTTAGGTTGCAACATGTCTTGAGTAATTTTGTTTCTAGCATCCATGCTACGTACATCATCCTCATTACGACATTTATCTGGCATGAGAACCAAATTCAAATTTCAAGAGAAAAGAATACCTCACATCCCTTATCCCCACCCTGCTTTATTAACAGTTACTGTGTTACAATTACTGCGTTTTCATTTCCATAAAACATATTTTTGGATAACAGAGTTCTAGAAGATCTTACTTAAGTTCCCTTCTCTGTTAATGCAGTGTACTTAAGTCTTCTTTTCAAGAGGCCATGATGAAAGTTAATGAAATCCATATTCAAGTATACTTTTCAGAAGTACCTGGGTTTAGGTGGTCTAATTAGTCAGTGTCCTCTGTTTGATAGAACTGACATCCTTCTCATGATTAAGCAGCAAAATAAAGAATTCTTAGCATATTCAGTTACAGCATTAAATCACCTTCAATTTTCACCCAGTATTTGAAATATTACAAGAAGTTATTATGTCATATTAAATGTCATTTTCTTACAGTCACATCAGAGAAAACAGAGTAATAAAATACACATATAAATTAAACAGACAACAGTCTGTGCGTACATCAATTATGCAACTAATGGGTGAAATGCATCAGATTCTGTTACACACACTGTACGACTTGCCTGGATGCTGAATCAGATAAGCTTCAACCAAGTTGTTCAATATGTGATTTTTACAAATACGTTCTACCGGACAACGACAAGTTGGACATAGAGAAGATCTTTCCATCCACCCTGAGTAGCAGGCAGCACAAAAAGTGTGCATGCAAGGCTGCAAGCTGGAAAACACAAACGTGAAAACAACGAAAGAAATTGACTCAAAACACAAACCTTTCGTTTTTCAGATACATTCATAACACCCACATAACTGTTTAGCTAGCATTGGTTTAACTACCTAGATAGTGGAGGGGGGCGGCACTCAGAAGGGCTTGCAAAAACCTAAATATCCTGGCCTCCTCAAACAGTTGTCACTAAACTTATGTTATTACCACATGGTTACAGCTTTTCTCAGTCATACATACCTTACACAGTCATGCAGCAGCTCTTGGCAGATAATGCAAGTCAGTGTTTCTTCCATCTTATCTGGTTTCACATTTGATGTTTTTCCATCTTCAGAGCCAATTTTAATTATACATTCACTCGGAGCTGCTGGTGGAAGATGTGGACAAGCATCTTCACCTACAAAGACAGAAGATTCCATAGTATGTAGTTTTTGAAGGTTTTTTTTTTAATGTATTTTTTTAAGTGTTAAAAACAGACATGAAAGATATACACTGATTCACTGCTCACTTGCAATGGTCCCACTAAAGGTTCTTGCTTTACACATTACAGCTTCTCCTACTGAAGACATTATTTTCACTGAACCAGAAATCAAGCCCATAATAAGCAAGAAACAAACTGAAGGAGGACTGGTGACAGCTGACCTGACTCAATTTGGGGTGTAAGAGGCGAAATGAGAGGTTTGTTTTTCTTATTTAACACAATGCTAAAACATAAAATAACATTGTGAGGAGGAAAAAAGTTACCTATTCCCTACTCACATAACTTTTCAAGACCTTCACGGTTTGACGTGCATGCATTTTGAATTTATTTCATATTTATAAAGATAAACAAGCACAGATCCTGGAAACATCCAAGGCCAGACTGGACGAGTCTCTGAGCAACCTGATCTAGCTGAACATGTCCCTGCTCATTGCAGGAGGGTTGCACTAGACGACCTTTCAAAGTCACTTCCAACCCAAATTATTCTGTGATCCTTGTTTCTGTTAATCTCACTGGGCTTCTGTGAAAAATTAACATAGTTTTACGTTTCTAATTAAGTTTTTGAAACTAACTTTCAACAATAACATTAAAATAAAAGAGTGCAGGGTACGTTGCACAATACTGTAGTATTGTACTAGCCTCCTTTTAGTTTCTTCTTAGCAGGTTCCAAACATTCCTCCTCCCCCATACTTCGAGAATCTGATTCTGCTTTTGCTTTGTCAGTGATTTCTGAAGCGACTGCAGAAATTTCAGTGTTCATATCCAACTTTTCATGTTCGCCATGCAGTGCTCTAAGACACACGGGTTCTAAGATGGGGAAAGCAGGCACAGGAGTGAAAACTGAGGATTGTGATCCTGCAAGATAAAACCAGAAACATGAACACAGCTGCACAGAGATACGGGACGTGTGAAAACAACCAGTACTCAAACACTGATGATGCACACACATCAATCCAAACGTCCAAATAGGAAAAAGTGGAGCAAAAAAGCAATGTCCGCATAAGCATACTAAATGAATTCTGAGCCAAACTGACTAACTGGAAGACGTGAGGGAAAAACAAGCTATCAGTTGTGTAACCCTACTTAAAATCCCCATTCCTCTTTAAACTTTATTCATAAGACCATTACCTACACCAAGTCTTCCCGATAAAGATGCCAGACTGAGCATTTATGCAATATTGATCATACATAATAGGTCAGGATCACCACAAGGCTTTATTTTCATACAAGCATGTTTAAAAAGTCCCAACGAACTGTGGACAAATGCCATTTTCTAGATAAAATAGAACTGGAGCAAGAACAGTTAAGAGTTATGCAGCACTGTGGTACTACACTTGCCAGTGTAATGCAAAATACTAGACTAGGGATCCATGTGGTGTATTTTGGCCTTGAGCTCTAAACAAGGGAAAGCAGACTTGTGACTGGCAGCAGTAACACTGACAATGAGAGCAGTTTCTTGGAATGACTGCATGAGCATGAGCACTCATATTTACTTATGTTGTTATATAAGCCACACAGATTTGCTAAGTTTTCACCAGTGCTTCACTACAAAACCATAATGTAAAGATAGAATGATTTGGTATTTACATGCACTTTCTGCCCCTCTGAGCATAAGCAATTCTCACAATTGCCTTACTCATCCACCAGAATTTACCCTGCCTACTCAGAAAGTTAAAATGCACATATCTACCTGGTATTTTCACTAGAACTTTACAAAGCAAATGCTGAAGACCCACATGGGGTACGAGATTAGTTTGTTAAAATTCAAAACTGGAGTAAAAATCAATGGGATATCAAACTTTAAATATTTGACACAGTTCTTACCAGATGTAGAAGGATTATCCTGCTGACCAGATGCAGACTCAATAAGAGAGGTAGAAGAAGCACTAAAGAGGTTAGATGTAGAAGTAGATGGCTGCGGTTCCTCATAGCAAGACTGAGTAGTTGACAGTGATGAGGTAATTTGGGTCTCATCGTTACTTCTTCCTGTACTTGAGGTATCTTTGGTCACATGGCATTGCTTTTCTACATTAACTTCTACAATCAGAAGGGGGGAAAGGAAAGAAAAAGATCTGTGTGATAGTCGCCACACTGTGGCTTCCGAATTCCAAGGAAACAAACTCTCTCTAAATGGTACTTTAGTCCCTGGAGACTAGCTCCTTCTCACGGATCTTGAATTACTTCCTTACCTACTGGTTGTTGAGTTGCATCATGTTTTGTGTTTAAGGATTCATAAAGATAAGCAACATCTGAAAGAGAACAAAATATTTATCAGAATCTTTAAACAAAAATTAACTAACCTTAATCTCACATAAACAACTTCTATTCACAAGTGGCTGCTTCCCCAAAGTGCCTGTCAACAGAAGAGGCAAACGAGGGGTCACAACGTTAACACTCCTACTTAGGAGGCAATTAGGAACAGTACAGCAAGATCTTTTCTTCTCAGGAAACCAGGTAGAACAGGTTTTGTGTGATGGGTTTTTTTTTTCTGCATGATCTAGCTATTTTCATAAATTCTTTGTAAGCAGTCAGCACTTTTTTCCACAGTTGGTCAACTCTCTCTTTATTTCTGCTTTCCTTCAGAATCTCCCTGTTTAGCCAAGCCGGTTGCCTTCCCCGCCGGCCGGCCTTTCGGCACACTGGTACAGCCCGTTCCTGTGCACTCAGACCTCCTGCTTGAAGCGTGTCCAACCCTCCTGGGCCCCCTTGTTTTTGAGCATTGTTTCCCAGGGTATGCTCTGAACTGGACTTCTGAATAGGTAAAAATCTGCCCTCCGGAAGTCCAGTGTAGAGGTTTTACTGATGGCTCTCCTTGCATCTCTGAGTATTGAAAATTGTATTATTTCATGGTCGCTGTGCCCCAGGCGGCCTCCAACCACTACACCTCCCACCAGCCCTTCTCTGTTTCTGAACAGTAGGTCTAGCGGGGCCTTACCCCTGGTCCGCTCATTTACCAGCTGATGAAGGAAATTGTCTTCTATACACTCTAGGAAATTCCTAGGCTGCCTCTTCTGTGCAGTATTGAGCTCCCAGCAGATATCCAGCAGGTTAAAGTCACCCACAAGAACAAGGGCTGTCGATTCTGAGAGATCTGCCTGCTGCTTGTAGAGTAATTCATCTCCTTCATCGTCCTGGTTGGGCGGTCTATAGCAGACACCCACGGGGATGTCAGCCTTGTTGGACTTCCCCGATTCTGGTCCACAGGCACTCAACCTTGTCACTGCTGACCTCAAGTTTAACAGAGTCAAGAGACTCTCTAACATATAAGGCCACCCCTCCACCTCTTCTACCCTGCTTGTCTTTTCTGAAGAGCTTGTGGCCACACATAGCAGCCCTCCAGTCACATGAGTCATCCCACCATGTTTCTGTGATGGCAATTATGTCATAGCTTTCCTGCTGCACGGTGGCTTCAGGCTCCTCTCGTTTGTTGCCCATTCTGCATGCATTAGTGTACATGCACTTCAAGTGGGCTGCTGATTTCACCCTTAATTCAGACTTTTCATCCTTAGGCTGATCTTTGGAGAGCTCAGTTTCAATCCCTTCCCCTTTCAAACCTCGTTTAAAGCCCTTCTGATCAGCCCCGCCAACTTATGGGTTGTAGTCCTCTTGCTCTTCCTAGAAGGATGAAGCCCATCTGATTTGAGGAGACCGGGTACCATGGAGTTTGCCCCATGGTCAAAAAAAACAAAATGTTGATGGTGACACCAGTCCTTTAGCCACCTGTTAATGAGATGGGCTTTTCTACTCCTCTCTTTATTTAGCTCCTCATCCATCCCAGATAGCACAGGAACTGAGGCAAATATCACCTGTGCTCCTGTCCCATGAACTGACCGACCCATTGCTTTGAAGTCTTTTTTAATTGTCTTGGTACTTCTTCTATTAATGTCCTCACTACCAACTTGGACTACTAACAGGGGATAATAGTCTGAGAGCTGAATTAGCTCAGGAAGTCTTCTATTAATGTCCCTCACCCTGGCCCCAGAGTGTACTGATATTTTTTTCTCTCATGACTCAAAGTCACTAAGCATGCCATTTAAAACATGTCATTTACTTACTGTTCTCTGGCTCATTTTTTCTGTAAACAACATAGATCACATCCCCAGTCTGTAAAGGGTATGTCTGCTTCTTCACTACTTTCAGTTTATTAATTACTGTTCCATTAGTACTGTAAAAAGAAAGAAAAGATAACTTAGCATAAATGTTTCCATAATTACACAGGAGAAGGAAGTAAAAACACAAGATACTTTTAATGAAAACCAAACAAACAAACAATTGGCTCTCAAAAAAAAAAAAAAACGTAAGCCAGTCAGAAGTGCAGAGCTACTAGGACTTCAAAGCTCATTTGCAGTTACTGGTAAAGAAATGGGATCTGAAACACAGACAAACACAAGATCCCTGACATCTGGCCCATGTCTCAAAATAATTAGATGACTGCTCCCCCTTTCAGGAAAAGGCAACAGGAGTTCTGTTAAAAAAGTTCAAGTTATGTTTTCCAATTAACACTGGGAATCCCCTAAGACATTCTGCAACAGAAGAACATTTCCTGTACTGTCAGGGATACCCTAAAATTCCAAGATTACTTAGACTGTTTGCAACTCAAAAGCAAGAAGTTAGTAAGGTGGGAAAAGAGTTAAACATAATTAAAAGATGAGTTGAGACAAATTATTTTTGATAATAATAAAAACTCCAAGACTCATGGAAGAGATTAAATTGGGGAAAAGGAAAATGCAGAGTTTCGCCAATTAATGGAGGTATCTCTGCTCCTTTACTATGGGTGGTGTTTTCTACACAAGCTATTAGTGTTTTATAAATGAGTTGAGTTATTCAAGTATGAAATAATTGCGGCTCAGTTGCAATAAGCCTCTTCCACGGCTGCAGCATTCTAGAATTTCAGACTTCTGCCACTGAAAGTCTCAGCAATTAGTACCACATACAAACGAACAGAAAACGTGGTTTTTCCCACTCAGCAGAACAAGCTGCTGCATGAAATGCCAGCAAACCTCTGCTGCCACCTCCTGGAGCCACCACCTACAGAACCCACTCTCTGCTGTGCCAGGCTCTGTTCTTTTCATGTTCACAGAAATAGTTCCGACTGGGAGGCTGAGGAGAATGTGGTAGCAGAAGGGACACCAGCACCAACTGAAGATCAAACTCCAATTTACCCACAGAAAGAGAATACCCACTGGCCGGTCGCCAAGTATCAGTCTCGTGCAAATAGCTTCCTGCTCGAAACATCACTTACGACTTAAAATCCTTTTAAAAAAAAAATTCCTAGTACACAACAAGAGGAGGTTTTTTTAAAAAAAGATTACTTTAGTTGCCTTTAAAATTTCTTTTTCAAAATGGAGAGTCTTACAATTGCTTTTACTTAGGGCAAGTCAACTACCGCCTCCACTGTGCTAGGTCAGGCTGTATAATTTGTTTTCTTTCAAGCAGTATAAAGCAACTATTAGACAGTTTGGAAAATAAAGCAGAAACATACTCCAAAAAAGGGTAAGTCCGTGAATATTTTATTGTACTATTTGCTAACTCCTGGCTTTTGTTACTTCCAAACTTCTATTTACTCAATAATTTTGAGCTCTTTACACATTTTCTTTCATCTGCAAATCTATGGTAATTCTTCCCAAGGCAGATCCAAGGCTCATTATGCTACCAAGGAGCTAAACACCAATGTTGGCTGTCTACATATATTTGATGACATTCTCTGGTTTAGCTACAATACAGAAACAAAGTCCACTCAGTTCAACTGTCCCACACCAGCTACCTCCTTCAATGCATTCGGCTCCACCAGAAAAATCTGAGCTTGACCACAGCAATGGTTCCAAACTATTTTCCACTTTAGAGAATAAAAAGCTGATGTTGCAGTATTCTTCTGGGACTCAGGGAATCTGTACTGCCAACTCAAACATTCGAAAATCATCTTCTTGCACTGCTTGATTTTTTGGAGCTCCTCTGATATGCAGCACAAACACTGGAAGACGCAGAAGAAGAGACACTCTTCTACAAGTAGTAATATCAACCTGTTTAGTCTCTTAATTCAGCAAATGGTAGCCACACTTCATACCAACTCACAGGTGAGCAGAACACGTAAAGGATTTTTTTGTTTTTGTTAGCTACACAGAAGTGTAACATGCTTAAACAGCTAATTGGTAGTACTCCATAGGTGCAGTCTTTCTATTACACTACCTTTGTAGCAAGCCCCACCTTTCTATTAATATAGAAAATTAACTTTTATTTGGCTCTGCTAGTCTTCCGTTGGCTGCAACTTCTGCCTGGGGGTGAGGGGAGAGAAGAGTGTGTGTAGGGGAAAAAAGGGCAGTAATGTTTCTTCATCATTCACAATTCCTTCACCTTGCATTATCATGACATTGGTTTAAACCAATTCTACCAGTTACATGCAACTGAAACTAGGGGTGGCTTCTCAAGTTTAGATTTATAGCTATGCTCTGACACTGCCATGATAGGCAAACATGGCCTGATCTGTTGTTTGAAACATCTTGAAATTTGGGAAAACATCGGAGAATGACAATTATAAGCCATTTCCTAGATATCCTAGCTAGGCCTGATATTTTTCCCCCAAATTTAGTATTCCATCCTGCAGCTTCTCTGAATGTAAGTCCTCTAAGGATCTACGCAGGGACTTATCCTGCTTATTTTCTCTAGCTACAACCTAGAAGTAGAGACAAAACACACTCCCATCAAGCTTACAGATGACACCGAAACAGGGGCAGAGCTGGGCTGCCACTCAGAAGCACTTAGGCAGGCTGGAGGAACAGGCTGATAGGAAAGTCACTACACTAACAAGGACAAACCCTAAATCCTGCACCTGGGATTGAATGACTGCCTGCAACAGCACAGGCCAGAGACCAAGCAGCAAGGCTTCTTATGAACAAGTATAAGATCATACAACTGGGACTTAGGCCTAGGCACAGGTCAGCAGCATACGCTGGCAGCAGTGAAGGCCTACAACACATTTGGCTCTATTAACAGCGGTGTAGTCAGAAACTCGAGTGAAGTGATCATTATTCCCCTTTACTTGGAACTCATTAGTCCATACCTAAAATATTGTATTTGGGGGTCATCTCGTACAAGGAAAGCCTTGATAAACCTGAGCAAGCCCAGTGGATAGCCATTGGCACGGCCAGAGGGCTGGAGCACAAGACTTCCGAGCCAAGGGGTCAGGGGAACTGGGCTTGTTTCGCCTGGGAGAAGAGGTACCTACAAGAAAGTTACCAAGACAGAGACATGTTCTTTACTGAGATAACATTAGTTGTAATTTGAAACAAGGAAGATTCAAACAGGATGCAAAGGGAAAAACAAACAATACTATGAGGGTAATTACAGTCTGAAATAAGGTCCCTGAGAGGCTACAGAATCTCTGTTCTCAGAGTTTTTCAAGACCTGACTAAAGGAAGCCTCAACAACCTCGTCCAGATCCAGTGGTGGCCCACCTTTGACAGAGTCTGAACCGAGTGACCTCCTGAGGTTCCTTCCAACCAGAAAAGTACTGTATGTTCTGTGTTACTTGAGGAAATAAAATAAAAGGAAATAGATAACCCATGTCAATATCTGGACGTGAGTTCCTTACCCTGAAAAAGACTCCTCTTAATATCAACATAGCAATTAATTGATCAAGAAACAGAAAAGGAGCCACAGTGCAAAAATCCTACTGAAATAAAAACTCTGAGCTACCAGAACAAGATATTTAATTGCATTCTGGGATGTCAGAACAGGGATTCAACACGATACCCTTCAAAACCTCAAACATGACATTTCCTCTTTATGTATGTGAATCAATATATTTTGAAGTGTCGTCTTCATCTTCGAGTAAAATGCCCTCCAATATGAAAAATGAGGGAAGCTGGCAGAAAAGTATTATTTTGTTTCTTTACTGACTGTAATAACCTGGCAGAAAAAGAATGTGGTCTACAGAAGCATTTTAAAATCTCAAGGAGTTCTTGTAATAAACAAGAAGCTTTCTGCAATCTTAAGACAAAAAAAATCCTGTCAAAAATGAAGCTCATGAAAATTTTAAGAGGGTTACAATCTCCTCCTAAGAAATATTGTTCCATTCAAATTCTTATCTCAAATTTTATATAAGAAACTAGAAAACAAACTAAAATCCATTGGAAAACACCCACAACCCCTACAGTGCTATTTGTACTCCCACAGTAGCCTCAGAACTCCACAGGTAGCAGCCTCACCAGCACAGGAAGTTCACTGGCTTTCAATAGGTGAACAACTATGTAATTAACTTCATACACTAAAACTAACTCCACTAAATTAGTTTAGCTTTTTAACAATAGTTCCAGTGAGGTATGTGCTTAAATTTTTCTACATTAAGGACCTTAGTTCTCACACTCCTAACTTAAAACAGAAATACCCAGAAAAGAAAACCATCATTCTGGTTAAATGAAAGAAAACAAAACTGAAATATCAACAGTAGAAATCTAGCAAACATCTTCTATGATTAAATGAGATTGAACAGACTCTAATCTCCATGTGACATGCTCACCACAGCTGCTAGACCCCTGCAGTACCTATGGCATATAGACTACTCACATTTCAAATATCAGAAAGATATATAACAAGTACAAATTTTTACTCAACATCTATTTCATGCTTTGAGATCATCACTGCAGGTATTTTTCCTCCCCACACAAGTGCCTGAAATAAGGCACACTCATGCTTCGAGCTTTTAAGAATGCTGGCATCACTTTTTTCACAAGTCTAAAGAACTATTAGATCAACAGTATTTTTCATCCAGTAAACTATGAAATCCTTCACACAGAAAAAATACTTAGAAAGAGACAAAAAAAACCCGCCACACGGAGACATAAAAATGGGGGGAAGACAGAAAAAAAAAAAAAAAAAAGGAGGATTTACTATTAATGCCTTGAGCAATACCCAAGCTTTTACTTCACAGACTAAAAAGAAGAGTAAAAGTCCAGAGAAGAACCAACCTTGTATCTTCCAATGACACTTGGCCAGATTCTTCATCCACTATGATTTTACAGTGATCTCCAGACACCAACTTGTTGCCAGGGAAAGATAAGTCACAACCTTAAAAAGAAAGCATATTTTCCAGCGTGCTTAAAAATACACATTACACAGACAGATCAGCATTCTACATGGCTATAAATGCACTACAAACTGACTCATGTACATCTGCAATAGTTCAAAATTTCTACTGGCATACAAGCAGCAACACAGAAATACAAGCAGTGACATAGCCCCATGTGCTGATATAATCTGATTTCAACCATTTCAAGATGTTTTACATCCCTTTTTTCCCCACAATCCTAGCCCTTGCAGATAGAAACCAAATTACAATTACCCCGTTCTAGAGTGGTACAGAGATAAATTCACACATATTTGAAGTGGTCGATCCAAATTCTAGAGGCATTCATCACACAGCACCCAGCTCTTTTTCCACATCATTGTAACACTGTTTCATGGGATTTAATTTCTGCTTCACCCCACTGTATTGGGGGAAAATAGTAACAATGAATGGCTGATAAATATGAGTATCACTGTTTCATGTTAAAGTCTTTTCCTTTTGCTTGTTTTTAAATAGGAAATTTTTCCTTATCTCTGTTGACAATGCTATTACTCTAACAAATAACTCGAAGTACTTGCTTACACAAAAGTTATAATTAACAAACATGATTGACTTCCACCTATTCACACTGCCCGTGCACTGTATCACAGCCTGCAAGAACCACGCATCCAGAAGGAAAGGCATCACCACTACATACGCTGGTGAGGGTTTGTCACTAGTCTGCTCCTCATATTCCAGGAACAATCAACAGCTACAGAGTTCACCACTGCCACACAACTTGTGATGCCAGGAACCCCACTGAAAGTGAGTCGACTAAATTTTATTCAGGAGCATGCCAACATTTCCACTGTATTCTACGGAGCTGGACGTTCATATGGGAGCGTGAACAACAAAATGCACTTCTAATGCTCTTGAAGATTTTCTAAGTAATACTTATGACCCAAAGCTTGGTATTCTTGTAACCACTTATTTTATTAATCCATTAGCGAACAGTTATGGAAGCAATAGAACATGCAAAAAATTAATCTTTTTCTGCAAGACAACCCTCAACTAGATCTCAATTTAAAGAATCTATCCACAGCTTAGATAATGTTAAGCAATCTAAATGTATATTACCAAATGCAAATAAGCAAAATATTTTTCTTACAATACATTATGTGAATTTCTCAAGGAGCTATAGCATCTGGTGTTTGTTCAAGACTATTTACAAAATGTGACTGCTCAATCAAATAGCTTAAACTGATCAACAGGAAACAGAAAACTAGTGCTGCCAGGGCAGAGTGAAAAAAAAGAACAACCCACTAAGACAATCATTTCAAATACAGTAAGCAAGAAATCCTTTAAAATAAAGGCAAGTAGTGATAGCCCTATTCTCTTAGAATTAAGCTTTCAAATCCCAGAAAAACTTTTGGTATTTGTTAGCAATCTTTATACCACCAGAAGAATTAAGGGTTTTTATGTAGGTGTTTTCTGCGACTCACAAGTATTTTGCATGGCAGTTCCAACTTATGTTAACCACAGAAACAAAACAAGAACATAAACAGGACTAATAAACAGAAACCCTTCTGAATGAACAATCTGTTTTTTCTTATTTGTGTAAACTGCCACAGAGAACCCAAAAGACATACTGACTTCTAAAGAGGCACATGTAACAAGCTGGTAAGAAAAGGTCAGTCTAAAACTTCCTCTTCACACAGAGTCAAGAGGTAAATTAGTAACAAGACATCGTCTGGCAAACACCTCCAACAGCTGGAAGCACAACACCCAACTAACTCCATCCACCTTCTAGCGTTTTACAGGCCAGGAGGGAGAATCGCTGCTGTGCCCCGAAACACCGCGCTAGGCCAGCGCAGCGTGTCCCTCTCCCACCTTTCTTCCGACCAATCGTCCACTCTCTCTTCAGCAGCAGGACGTGCGGCTCTGCCTCCTCAGCACCCAGCCGGATCAGCTTCCCCCAGGGCTGCGGCTGCTGCTGGCTCTGTTCGCCTCCTTCCGAGCGCTCCATTTGGATTCACATCTGACAAAAACAAACAAAGCGAACCCAAACCCCACCATCACACAGCACCCGGGGGAGAGGGCTCGCTCTGGGCCGGCAGCCGCCTCCCCGGAGCCGGGCCCTGCGCCCCACAGCCCCTCACACCCCCAGAGGCTCTCCCGGCCCCTGCCCTGCCCGCTTCCTTTTGTGTGGCGTTGGAAAACCCTCCCCCTAGACCACCCGCCCCGCCGCAGCCAGCCCTCCCGCTTCCCTTCGGCTCCAGCCCACAGGGCCGCTCCACGCCCGAGGGGCAACGGGCTGGGGCGGGCTCCCTCCGGCCCTCTGCTTACTTCTCTCCCCAACTTTCCGCCCCCAGTGGGCCCCGCTCCCCCGGCGGAGAGGGGCGGCGAGGGAAGGGCAGGGGGCGGCGAGGGAAGGGCAGGGGACGCCGCGCCCCCCACATCCCCTCCCCGGCCGCCTGCAGCCGCCTGCAGCCGCCTACGCCCGCCCCCTCCCCTCGGCACCGGCCCTTACACCCCGTCCCGCGGCCGAGGCGGCTCCTGTCACCAGGCATTGCCACCATCAGCTGATCCGGACTGGGCAGGGCCAGGCCTGCCATTGGAGGCGGCCATAGATAACGCACCAGGGGGAGAGGCGGACCTTCCGGTGCCCACCATTGAGGCACGGAGCTAGAGCGTCGCATTTTCCGGGGAGGCCGAGGCGTACCGCTGTACATAGGGCGGTAGCGAGGTTTGGGCACAGGAGACTCCTCAGCGGACATCTTGGATGTGGGCTGGCTCGGAAGCTGGACAAGGCGCTCGCCGCCATCTTTGTTGCGGGCGGATGGAGCGCCTCACAGCAGTTGAATGTGCTGGCGGAGCTCTTTTGTCACTTAGGGTAAAAAATAATTGTTGTTTAACTCTTCGACGTTGAAGAGTTGTTAGTTTGCCAGCAGCGGTTACATAAAAACTTACTTGTTATTCCAGGAACATGCTTGAGAAAGAAAGTTCACACTGAGGCAAGATCAATGCCTGCTCACGTGGATTCGTGCCCTGAAGGGGCAGCCCCACATTTAATCAGAGGAGTTTCTTACAAAGCAAAACCTTCAGTTATTGGGGACAAGAGTGGGCAACAGAGCTTACTGTACCTTAAGAATTGTCACTTTGCTCTTTGTTACTCCAACCACCACCTAATTGCAGCGCCCTCTTCTACAGTCGTTGGAAACTAGCTAAAAAAAGACCCAAACTGACATCAAATATCCCCAAACAGTAAGTGAAAAGATCTCAGTTGCCCGGCAGCAGCGCCGCCCGCAGCCCTGTACTGGTGGGGCCTGCGGGGCCTGTGCCCCCAGCAGCACCGGCCGCTGCGGAGCCGTTGCATCCCCGCTTTGCCTTCCTGGCCTCCCCATCCCGCTGGGAGCCGCCTCAGAGAGCCAAAATGGCCAGAACCTTAGGCCGATCTTGAGTCCCGCCGAGCAGCACCATCTCTCCCTCCCCGCGCTCCATGCTGCCTTCACCTCACAGCTGGGTCACCTCAGGCGGCCGCCCCTGTTACCCCCCCCGGCCAGGTTCCCCTGGCAGCCACCTTTCCCCTGCCAGATGTGTCCAAATACTTGGAGCTGCTTCCTCTTGGTCTGCTGAAAGACATCAGTCTGTCTTTCCTTAATCTGACCTTTGGCGGGTTCCACAACCTCACCCAAATCAGCTAACATAACCGAGCCCCCTAAAGGCTGTCCATAACATCAATACCTGAAATTTGGTGGTCCTTTCCCCCTCGCATGAAGCATTATCACTTCCTACCCATTTGTTGATCTGCTGGGACATTTTTACCACTTGTACCATAATCTAAAAAGATTACCTATTACCATTCCATATAGAGTGGCTTGTTAGACAAACAAATTGTTGTCCTTGGGCACAATATCAGTAGCAACGATCTAGTTGATAATTCCTTTATCATATTCATTTGAAGAAGTCAAACAGTTTTATTTTCATCAAAACAAATCAGGAAGAAGCTGAGCTCTCCTGGATCTCCCTGCTGGTTGCTGGTTAGCTTGTTAAGTTAGTCATGTAATGTGTGCAGAGACAGTGAACTTTTACTTCTTTTTCACTCAAATGATTTTGAAGTTTGGATTAAGTCACAAGGCATAAAAACAGGAAGAAAACACTGAAAACAAACCCATTTGCAGTCCTCTGCTTCAATACTCCTACTTGGTTCACAGGCTTGGGCTCCCAGATTTTGCTTTTATCTTAACCTTTGCTGGAAACCCTGTAGATTCCCTTGGCTACATGAATCTCACAGTGACACCAACCTGTGCAAGAGAGCTGCATGGGACTAGTGATAGATGCAAAATTATTCAAATACAAAAGTGTTTTGGATCTGCACTTTTAGCTGATACCTAATGCACAGTATTGCTTTCACAGTTCTCGATCGCATGGGCCCCAGTTCAGGAGGAAATGTAAGCATGTTTGTAAGTCAGAATGAAGGGAAGTACTTAAGAGCTTTGCATTATTTACCTAAGTCCATAACACTTCCCTTAGTAATAATACTAAAAATATATATATTTCTTTGAGGCCTGGCTGTCTGAATTCCTCCAAAATTATTCATCTATAAAATACCCTGCTTATTTTCGACTTGGGCCTCACTGAGGACTTTTATATTTTCAAAGAGAGGCACATCAGTGGAAGTTAGAACCACTCAAAAGAGTTATCACAGTGCATCATTTTTATCACTGCTCATGGTGACTCATAATTGTTATCTCTGAGTGGCAGAGGAAAATACCAGCGCATGGGACATGCAACTAAAAGCCCAACAACCAAATCTTTTGTGCAAACTATAGCATTAGCCAAGGGAGGAAGTTGTTTTGTTTTATTGTGGCATTGAGGAAACATATTTTCCAAATATTCCTGCCGAGACACCCTTCTGCAATCACACCAAGGAATTACTGCACCTCGGTGATAGCAGAGTGCAAGCAAATGATTGGTTCAGCTCTTGCAGCTCTCCCATAGTATCCATGTAAAAAGACAGCAAGTGAAACATACAGCTAGCTTAACGAGTCCTGTGTGGATAGGAGACTCAATTAAAACTAAATTATACAACAAATTAGGTTTTAAATGCTGTGCTGCTTAGCCAGCTAGACAAATAATAATTAGAGATGTACTGATCTGTTGCTATGTACAGTTGAACACTAGAACTGCTGTAACTGCTTTCAGTGTACACTGACAACACTTCCCTCCCTGCTCATGGTGGTTTTACATGACATTCCAAGTAAGCCATCCCTCAACAGGCCTGTTTTGTATTTGTTACCCTCCTGAGCTGGGCAGGATGGACAGAATCTGTTCCTAGAGTCCATCTTTCCCATCAGTTAAGGCTTATTTAGGAATATACCTCCCCCTCTTTTTCTTTCTAGAATCCAGGTCATTCTAGCTGGAATTAGCATTCAGGCTCTGAATTTTGTCAGTATACATATGTTAGATTCAGGAGAAAAAGAAACTACAAGTCTTGTTTCTCTTTTTCCCTGCCAATAGCAGTACACATACCGGCAGTTTCAAAATAGTCCGCGATGTGTAGGTGGATACAAGCCAGAAACTGCCACCTCTGATACTGGTTCTAGCAGAAGAAATTTGGGAGCTCCTGGTAAAGAGCAATATAGAAATCAATCTAATTGAAAAGGACCTGAGGATAGCTACTCAAATCCTACTGTAAAATTGCAAATGTGTTTGTATTGCATTAATGTCTGGAGCTCTTAATCACCCTGTGTTAGATAACATTCAGAACAACTCATGTTGTTCAATTTTCTCTGCATTTTTTTTCACATCTGGTGAAAAGAATATTAAATTCTCAACATCAGATCTCACAAATGCAACATGGAAAACATGTTCATGATTAAAAACATAAATATGTGTTTTGCACGGAAAATAAAGCATTTAAAGATCATCCTAAGGCAGAAAGAGTAATGGTATCATACAGCCATCTCCGGTTATGGTTTCCTACTGCTGGCTGCTGGTCCATGGGTGAGGAAAACCAACTTTACAGTGCAAAAGAAAACATACCATGGCCAGCCTTCTAGTCAAGCATTTTTCCAAATACTGATAGCCCAGTCTTGCACATAATCTGTGTTCCTCCCATAATATAAATGAGAAAGCAAAATGGAAGTATTTCTAATACAAGGTTTGTTTTGTTTTATAAATCGAGGCACAGCCCTACAGTAAGGTCTTCCCGCATTGTACCTGGCCTGAGCCCACCCCAGCCATGAGAGTAAGGATGTCTACTGACTCTTACATATCTTTGACCAGATTCAGATGGACACCTTTAATTGTTCTTCTCATTTATATGTAATGTTCCATCGCTTAGTTCATCATGTTAGAGAAATTCGCCAGCACTTCCTCAGTCAGTGCCTTAGGTTGACGTGTTTGGTCTGAGAAAGAAAAATACCGCACGTATTATCTCAGGATGAAAAACTGCATACAAAAAAATTACATTAATATTTCTGCAAAGACTCCCATCTCCATTGATAATTGGGAACATTTACAGTCTAGTTAAAGAATTTATTGCATCAAAGGGGATTTGTAAAATATTTCCTTTCTTTAAGTGTTTTGAAACATATTTCCTGCAGGGGGTGCCAAATTAACACCACTGGAAAGTAGAACTCTGTAAATTGTCCACACGGGGGACATGACAGCTGTCCGTACCGCACATTGCACTGCGCCTTGTGCTTGGTGCGCCCCCGCAGCCTGCGCCAGGGGCACCAGCGCTCAGAGTGAAGTCTCTCAGCCGTTCACTGGCGAGCCTCTCCTGAAGTCAGAAACAGTGCTGACCAGTCCCGTGATTAATGTCACCCACATTCCTGCCGAGTTCAGATCCAATGCACCCCTTGGGAAAGAGCTTTGAGAGTGTGTGAGTGGAGAGAGACATCCATCTCAGCCTTTGAAAGAAAGAGACCTTGGGGAGGGAAGAAGTTACGAATGCAGTGACAGCTGTACATTGCTTCAACCAGTTTATGAATAAGGGCAGAAACCCGGACACAAGAATTTAAAGGACACAGAAAAGCTGAAGGAAAGATGGTCAGGAGTGTCATACAGTTTTCTACAGGTTTGAGGGAACGTCAGCCCCAAGTAAGGATGTCTGTAGATGGCATTATAGCAGAGGAGAAGTTTCACTGGCTCAGAAAATAGACATCTATCACTTAAAACATAAACCTTCCTTTGAACAAGTGACCACTTTACTCTTAGAGAAGTCCGTTTACTACATGAGAAAAATCAATCTAATCACTGTTTCCAGACAAAGAAGTGAAAGAAAATTGTTCCGAAGTAATGTTATAATACAGATATACCTTTTCCATACCTCACTGCTCTTTTCTGTGCTTTTATCTACACAGCAGTTAAAATAATCACACAGTCCAGATATTCTGGATCTTTCACCCAACTGCATTAGAAATATTACTGAAGGAGTGCCTGGTTATCTTCTACTTGACAGTAAATCTCTGCTGGATAATTATTTAAGTGGAAACCTTCTAGAATACTCCAATAATAAAAGACAAAATCCCCAATTTATATTTCTTTTCCCTCTCATTTCAGAATGCAAGTTTACTTTCTTACTTTGAGATTAGCAATGAAAGCCAACAGTAGCAGAGAAAACTAATAAAAACCAATCCATAACATCATGTAAGTGTGGACATTGTCAGAATGAAAAAAAACCCTTAAGTATTAAATTAGTCCATTATTAGGGCAATCTCAGATCCAGGCCTATCAGTTACCACTGTATTGAGATGCAGAAAAGATGCTAATTTTTCCCCAAAAATCACCTCCCTGGGTTCTCAGCTGTACCCAGCAGTGGAGTTACCACTGCAGCCACCGATCAGCAGCTTTGCCTCGGCTGAAAATGCCATCACTTGCCTGGATTGGGCAAAGCTTTGAATTGCTCTGGGAGCACAATGAGTTCATGAACCAAAACCTTGAATGCTGGGAGTGACCTCTGTGGCCATGCAGGAGCTGTAGCAATAGGCTCCAGAGGGAAGGCTTTCCTGGTCTTCCTCCTGGCAGGAAGGTGCAGAACGTTCTCAGCTCTTTCAGGGGAAGGAGCTCACTCTGCCCTGCAGATCCCCTCTCGGCTGGGCAGCTCTGTAATGGGCTGTATCCTTGCCACACAATAACCCCAGGAAATACTGTCCCTGCTACAAGGGGGACAAATCCCTTTTTGGGCTGAATATGGGGAGATAGAAAAGGCAGCTGAAGAAAAAGGGAATGATGGGCTGAGTACAGTTCCTCCTCCCAAGGTGCTGAGGTAAGTCTTTAAATCACAGTGTGATAGAGTAGCAGACTAAGCAACATACAATCGGGATGTTTAGCGAGATTTATTCTTATTTTACATATTGTCCGGTGTGATGTTCTGTAAATTGACTCGTGTAGGCACTGAGCCAGAGACAAGTTGATAAGAACTTGGTATCACCTGCAGTACATACCTGGAAGTCTCGTCATTATTTCTGTAAAAGATAGCATGCCCTGAATTGCATCATATTCAAACGAGACACTGGGATTAATGGAATATCTTGTTCCTTGCTTTCTCTCAATGCCACATTCTAGAGACTCATTGCTATTTTTATTTTGCATCACCTTTGGAGATGCAGGCTTGCACACTAACCTGGTTTACACTGAATTGCCTCCTGTCTCCTACATCCTGTACAAAAACCAAAGGTCCCATAACATCTTGTCTGGCTTATTATAGGAAGAGAGTCAGATCCATCAACCCTGGGGGATGGGGCAGCATTTTTTATTTGATTTATTAAAAATCCCTGCTGTGGACATTAAGAGGAAATCTGCCATAATTCAGGAGCAGTACTTACGGTGGACAGTGAGATGGAAGGTTTCGTATTAAAGCCTCAGGAGGCCAAAAAGAGAATTGAAAATCTGGAAGTATCAGCTGAAGGGCACTATACTTCCATTATATAGAACACCAAGCTCTATAAACCTCTTGGCAGGAGGGATAAAAGTAGAATCAAAACAATGACTTTGAGATCAATCTCAGGCTAGGGAACAGTAGGTTTACAACAGATGCCAAGCAAAGGAAAGGAAGAGCAAATGCAAATCAGATGCCATCTTGAAGCGGGACCTTGTTCTGGGCCTTCCTGGTCAAAAATGTCCAAAAATGTCCACATTTACAGTTTGTTCCTGTATAACAAAACAAATATATAATAGTTTCTCTTCATCCATGCAGCTGGAACTCTTGATGGGGTTTTCTTCACTTTTCGTCTCCACTGCTGCATTATTCTTTCCTTCATTTTAGTAATTTGATGTCTTGCCCAATTCTTTGTCGACACAGTGCCCTGCTTTGACCTCCTATAATAGAGACCTGGTCAAAATACAGCACGCAGGAACCATAGCAGTGCAAATGATTAACACCGGTCTTTGCTCACTTCTAAGCTGATGGCTGTTGTTTTCCTCCAGTTTGCCAACAGCAAAGTGATGAGTGGGAGAAGATGCAGTACCTTGTTGTATAAATAGTGGGGCTAGAAAGGCTAAGGAGCTCAGCCTACTGTGATGAGGATGTTGTTGCTTGCTAATAGCAGTCTCTCAGTCAGGAGAGAGGGCTTGATGGGTCCTGAAGAATTACCAGTTCTCATGGTATGGTGCATAAAGCAATGCAGGGATAAAGTTGATTTATGCATGGACTTTGTCCCACATTTCCTCCTAAGCTTGATCTCAATCTAAAGAAATCATATTGCAGACTCTTATTTGGGCTAGGCTTAGAGAAGCCAAAAAGCATATATCATTTGATAGCTAAAGCTCTGGAGACAACTGATTATTATTTATGGGGTCATAGGAACACTCAGAGCTCAGTATCCAAAGCTGTTGAGACAACAGCACAACCTGGGTGTTGGTACACCATCACCATGTGTCTTTTAATATGTGAACACTGGTTGCTTAAACACCCTGCATTGATGTTTGACAGGCAGTAAAGTACTGAAAGTCACAATATTCCCAAAACATTGGCCTTGATGTTACTCATTTGATGGCATTCTGATCTTTTACAGCACTGTACATGTGGAGGAGTAATGGTTCAAGAGCTCACCTAAATCACTGGTTTCCAGTTTATGGTCTGCAGAGCCTGGCAAGCCCATGGAAAACTTCTAAAGAGTCTGCAAAAAGTGACTGAGAAAAAGTAAATTAATATGTGCCAGACAGCACTCTACATACGTGAAATTCCTAAAGGAGTCTGCTCTACTGCTGGAAATGTTTTCAGGGGTCCACAAATCAAAAAAGGTTGAAAAAACACTGACCTAAATCTTCTTCTGCAACAGCAAATGGCCTAGAACTGCAGCAATATGAGAACTTGGCACTAAGAAATAGCATGACAGCTAATGGCACAAAATCTCTGCAGCTTCTTACAGATGTAAATGGAAGCAAGTGGGACAGACACGTATCTGTTTAGCTTTCATAAGTATTTGTTCAGGGATTAGTGTTAAAACAGACTCAGAGAATAAAAAGAGCAGCCAATCTCAATGCTAACTAGAGTAATCTCAACTAGAGATTCCTGCATGCGACAAATCTAGAGATGGACATGTTCCTTATAGCAATCGGTCGTTTCAAAGCCTAAACTTTCACCAAGTTTAAAGAAAAAAAAAATCAGGGAAGGACAATCCCTATTACGGCATCATGTAGTTAGTTCAGTAGATTTCCTGGAAATAAGCTTGTTTCTGTGCTAATTTTTCTTCTGGCAGAACCAATTCATTCTTTGCCTTTACAAGCTGGTCTTCGAAATTTGATTCAAAATTGGATTTGGGTCTCTAGGGATATCTGATGTCAGCCTGCCTAACGTAGCGTCAGCATGAAGACACAGAGAGATAAAAAGTCGGTTTCACTTAGAGTTTCCTTTTTCCAGGTTCTGATCTGGATTTTTCACTCTCACTTTTGCACTCTGGATCACTCAATTTTCATGTCTTGAGCCACATTAAGCAGGAGGGCAAGCCAGCCTGCTTGGTTTATAGGCAGGGCCACTAACACAGCTGGAACACATACTTCATGATATCACCTCATAAAACGATCATATAGCGGACAAATTTTAAGCACATATTTGAAAAGCAGAAACTCTGGGGTCAGGATGGCATAGATTGGAGGAAGGGTAAATGTAGGCTGCAATGAGGAATAATGAGACTCACTTTGCTGGAGGAAACGGTCAAACAGGAGCATTTCAATAGAAGGGGTCAAACCATTCCTTCCAACACAGGACGCAGTTCCCCGCAGACCAGGCAATACAACCCGCAACATCTGTACTCTGTACTGTGCTTTTTAAATATGACATTCAAACTGCAGGTTACTTCCCACAAAGACTTATGCTGTCCCTCTTGCCTCCTTTCCTGGCTCATCATGCAGCATGTGCTTGTCTGGAATACATGAACTAAACAACTGAAAATAGGACGCAAAGGAAAAAGCGCAAGAACACAATCTCTCAAAGGTATTAGGGTAATAGCATGTGAGCATGCAGCTTGGGACTTTTCGTGACACACACAGAGGAAGATTCAATTGCGATTCCTTGGACAACCTTAGTCCTGGGCTTTCCTGACACACGTATGACTTTGTGACAATCAAGACTGTCACTCCTTAGGGCAAAAAAATACATTATTTATTAGACTACAGGTTGATTGTTCTCTCACCCAAAGCAAGCACTAACAAAGTATTTTCTGCTTTTGCCTGTGAGAGGCTTGAAGAACACTGAGTAGGATAAGTTCGTAATTAGCATCACATACGATTCTCATAAAATGAAGATTTCCTATCCAGGCAGATTTAAATACTCTTTTTATACTCTTCTTCTGGAAGTGCTAAAATGCTGTGACCAAAAAAAAAAAATCTGCGTTTCCCAGCCTACAACACCTTCACAGTTCAAATACTGACGGACCCAAACTCCTCCTCCCCATACGTCAGAGCAGGAAGCGGAGCTGCCTTGAGCGTGCCTTGCTCTTACTCCTGTCCTGCTTAGCACATTAGATTTCAGAAAGGCAGCAGAGAAGATATTTTGTTCCAGGTCTCACACTTGGTAACCGAGACAGGATTTTATGCCACAGAGAGAACATGAACTTCCTGCCATATTGCCTAACTTCTTAAAAAGATAAGGAAAAGCCTCATACTCAGAGGAGCTGCTCAGTTTTGCAGAAGACTTGTGAATTTTCCCTGACACTGTTTTCTCCTTCACTTACACCTATGTCCAACCTAACGCCTTCTATTTCACCAGTTTCTCAGCAGTCACTGCCCGACGGCACATCCTCCCATCAGTTGAGCAGCCCATACAAGCCCAGGTTGTGCTAAATAGTCAATGAGATTCAGCTGGGTCTTTCTACATTGTAGCAAGAGCAGGCAGGAATTTGAATACAGTTTCTGGTGTCGGTCTGGATATCCAGAGCAATCCCTCGCCAGAAAGAGAAATAGCAGCATCGCATTTTTCATATTGCTTTTCTTTAATGACATTTCCTTCCTTCCATTAAGCAAATGTCGAGGGGAGATAAATGAATTGCTTTGTGTATCTACAGGATCTTTGAAATCCTTGATCCAGGCTAAGTGTGCAAGAACGAGAAAAATCGCAGGGAGCTGAATGGAGGAAGGAGATTTAAACACCAACTCTCAGACTGAAAAAAAAATAGACAATGGAGGCATGGTACTCGTAAATAACTGAGACACGGGGATACTCCAAATTAACACAGCTGCTCAAGGGATAAAAACAACACAAAGAGCCTGGTGCAGTAAAGGGAGAGTTGTTGTTCGACAGTGCTCAGAAATTTTAATACTGATGTGTAAAATTAAACCATGAAAGCAGAATAGGCTTATCTGCAAGCATCACGTTACTTCCCCTGGGATCACCACCTTCCCAGTGGTGCTTCTGTCATCTTCTCCTCCCCTTCTGCAAGTCTCACTTGACCTGAATTCTCTTGATTTGACTCCATAATCCTCTGGTTTCCACTGTATGCACACAAAAGATTATTGTACAAAAGTGAATTCTCAGGGCCTTGGGCTTTGCTTTCCATTTCGTTAAAGAATTATCCTGCAGTAGTTTAGGTGCTGGGAAACTTGTCCTGTAGATTATTGCCTAAAGGGCAAATGCTGAGGAGGCCGCTAATGACAGAACAGATGTTCAGTGGCTTATGAGCCTTGCTGATTGTAAATATCTTCAGCCTGGTGCTTGTAAATAAGCCTCTGGCTGAGAGTCGCAAACCTTATGGATGAAATTCACCCCCAGTGTAAATGCATGGGCTTAGGCAGAATTACACTGAGGAAGAAGCTGGTCCTTGATCTGCACTAGAGAGTCAGTCTAAAACCTTGTACAGAAATTGAGACTAAATGTAATGAAAAGCTAATATTTTTAAACCAAACCTTGCCTCTTTCCCAGAGAAAATGCACCTCTCGGATCTGTTACGACACAGCAAGCCTATGATAAATAGATTTCACTGAGATATTGGAATTAGGGGGAAAAAGATCTTAGAGTGACTGGGCCTCTAAGATTTTGCTCGCCTCCATACAAGGATGTTCTTTTTACAGGGCCTGAGTTTCATGCAGTGTTGTCTTGTCAGGCACCAGCAATTTCAGGGGCTGTAGGTGAAATTTTCTCCCAGTCCTTTGAACATATGCAAAATTTCAGCTACAAAAGCAGCACGTTTGCTCTCCGTTGCTTGATGAGTGACCTTCAGAGCATGTACACTTGAGTGAGGGCTGAGGAGCTCATTGCAATCAGGTAGTGCTTCTGAGCGGCTTTTTCTTAATGAGGTCTTCTGACAGGTGTGTAAGGAGAACACTTGCCCTCAACCTTTACCCTTTCCAGCCACCCGTCCTGCACCAAGAGCAGACCTTGCTCCACACCTCTCCTCTGCCACGGCAAAGCTCAGTTTGTACCTACGCTGCTGGAAACCCACGAGCTCTCACTGGTCATAGGCTCCCACTTCACTGTCAAAGTTTAATGACCACACTCTGTTGTCAAGTTGCTTGGTAGAGTTTTCAGGATCCACTAATGAATCTTTCCAGCCAAGCATGCCAGCTCTCTGCGTCTTTGCCAAGTGGGGCTCAAAGTTCCCACTTACGGCATGAGAAAGGCTGACAAGTGCACAGAGTCTCTCTTCTATCAATGAGCCCAAGAAACGGCTGTTTTCTCTCTGTGCCCTTTGTTCCAAGGGCATAACCACAGTCTGAAAAATAAACAAACTCCACCAGGTACAACATTTAATTGAAGACCGGCTGGCAAGCTGCAGCTTGGGAGACCTGGGTCAGCTACTGAACTGCTTCAGGATGTGCAGCGAATCACTTTGCTTACTCACTCTTCCATCGCAATCAGATTGCCGGTTCTGCACAGACAAGACTGAGTTTTATTGAACATGTATACTCTATTGAGCATAGTGAAGCCCTTGTCTCACCTGAGGCTTCTAGGTATTCTTGTAGCACACATCATAATAACACTTAACAGTTCAATCTCTTATAGTGGGAAGTGCCATCAAAAATATTCTGTGTATATAGAAGTGCTTGGCATGAAAAGATGCCACAGAAAATAGTATAATTTCAATCTATTCTTTTGGAAGTAACCATTTACGACTGTAATGTGATCACCTCTGGGTGGAAAGCAGCAGCTGTTCCAGACTGCACAGGAACAGCAGCTCACCGCCAGCACCAACACGCAGCGTCTGCAGCAGGAACACGAGCAGGACCCAGCCTGCTCAGCCTTGCACCTTCCTCTTGCTCTCTCCCTGCAGGCAAACCGCAGCTGGCAGAGCTGAACTATCCCAGCTGGATCCTGGCCAGGACAAGAGGGTTAACACCCTGATTCTCACTGGAACTGCCACAGTTTATTAATACCTATCTAAAGCCCTCTGTGGCAGCTTGGTGCTCCTGCGGGCAGCAAGCCTGCACTCACCCAGCTCTTCTTAGCACCTGGGGCAGAGCGGGGCCACGGCAGCCAGGCCAAAGGTCAAGTGGTAGGAGGTATATTATCAAGTAAACCTCTGTGGAAGTACGAAAATGTTAGGTACTTCAATCACTGCTGAACCTCACTTCAGCTGCAGCATTTTTAGGATGAGATCGTTAACAGCTATAATGTTTTGAGCTTAAGCAAAGCTATTTCCACGTTTCTTAAGCCCTTCAGCATCCGTGGGGCAAAGCAGGATCCACGGCGAGCCTGCACATGACTTGCCGGGATTTGGCAGAACTGCACGGGATTTACTTCCCCGCAGCGAGGAGCGTTACCGCGCAGAGCGAGCGGGACCCGCGACCGCACCGGCAGCGGCGCTGGGCGCGGTGCCTCCGGCTGCGCGCGTGCTCCGCCGGCACTAGATGGCAATGTGGGTCTTCGGCAGCTGGGGGAAGACAGCCCGGGGGGACCCGGGGGTGGGGACCCCTGAGCACCCATCACTCCGCATCCCTGCACGCCTCTTTGCATCTCTCCCTGTATTTAACCCCCCTAAGAACTCAAGTGGTCTCCTAGACAAAATGTGAAATGAAATGCTCCTGGGTGGCTGTCATTGCCCTGTGCCCCCAACAACTGCCTCCCTTTCCAAAATGGATTTTATCCATCTCTGTAAATAAAAGCTGCAGCTGGCAGTGGGGCTGGATAATGCTGGCTGCAACACGTACTCCTGCGGATAGGGAGCAGCACATTGCTGCCCAGCCTAACCTGCTCATTGCTGAGACCCACGGTGTCTGTGGGAGACATATATGGGACAGGAAACCTCATCTGAAGGAAGCAAAATGTGCCGGTGTTATATTTGTGCCCAAGGTATTGTTGAAACACCCACATCTGCAATTCTGCATGCGGTACTGGTAGGAAAGCGTGCAGAATTGAGCTTTGTCACTGCCAGAAACTGCCAACGTTGGCTGTCTTCTGCAGCCTTTCTGCCCAGGAAAGGTTCACATTCCTAAGTATAGAATAACATTTCTGATCATTTGTATCTGGACATTTTATTAATTACCCTTAATCCAGTGACTTTTTCTTATGAAGTGTTTTTCTTAAGAAAAAGTCACAGACAGAGCATTTTCTGTTGTTGCCTTTGAATGGAGTTTTGTCAGTCAGTCACAGGCAGGTTTTTAAGAGGAAATTTTAAAGCAAATTATAAGAGACACCCTGAACTTTGCACCGCAGAGATGATCTGCAGCTAGGTTTCTAGTTTTCAAATCTGCCATGCGATGGAACATTTAATATTTCAGTTTCAGTGTTAATGGGCTTATCTCAAATCTTAGACCTCACTCCAGTGGTGGTACGTGTTATATGAGTTGTTTCCTCCAAGCTTGTCATAATTCTAGTTGCCTCCGCTTTGTTATCTCTGCTGATCACCGGGCTAGGGTTAGCGTCTCACGAGCAGAGGTGACAGCAGCGCTCGGCAGGAGCGGGCGGTGGCACCGGTGGGCGAGCAGTGCACGTGAGCCAGCTCCCCACCCTCATTTGTGCTGCCTGTTGCACTGGGGACTTACCATTACCTCTGTTGTCATTACTTGTCTGCTTTAATATGATTGCTTTCAAGATTTCTCCCTCCAGAAGAACATCTGTGTTTTGGATTAGTTTTCCTTAGACAGATTTACTTAGAGTTTTTCCATGTTAAATGTGTTTATTTTGTCACTTTCTAGTCTAGCTACGTCCTTTTTTTGGTATTATTCCTCCAGGTGCATTCAAAATCTCCGCATTTAGTGGAGTCAGCAAAGTGCTCTGGTATCCCAATTTACTCTTTGTATTAGACTACGAATGAATTACACATCCTTGGATGTCCTTCTGTAACACAGCGTGTTCCCTTCTTGCAGTCCTTTGTTTACAGTTCCTGCTTTTGTCATCTGCATGGTTGTGCCAATACTCAAAAGGATTTAAATTACTGTTTCCATCAGACACATATGAAAAAGCTATAAAACCCCAAATGACTCCCCCAATTGTTCTGCTTATCAGTCATAGTCATCTCCAGAATGTTATGAGCCTTTCCTCTTAGTATCTGTTTTATTTTATGAAGTATAAGCTTACAGTAACTTCCAGACCACTACTGATTCCTGTTTGAAAATTGTTTGGATATTTAATTTTCACCCAATTTTCTGCCTGTGTAATATCAGTTTTCCATTGCTTAGTTGCAACTGAAGGAAAAGGTTTCTTGTCTTTCAATTCAGGGACATAATACTATGAATATGCCAATTAAAGGAATTTTTAAAAACTTGAGTAGCAACAACTGTGTTTACAACAGAAAGAAATTAGGTGGTGAGTGAATGTAAAGATTTCTGCCCTTTGTTCTATCAACACACTGAATTCAGGGTGAAAGCACATGTAGACTGCATCCCCAAAACATACATCCCCTTGTCCACATTCCTCTTCATCCAGATATGCCTAAAGCTCACCTTCTTTAAACCATATGAGAAAACTTACACTGGAGGACTTAGAGATGGCAAAACCGCCCGAAGTGCCTTGGCGGTGCATTGCAGAGACCTGCTGGCGAAGCTGCGCTTCTGCTCCGCACAGCTCCGCTTGGCTCAGAAATGAGAGCAGCTACCTAATGCTACCCTGCTGTGCTCCCTGCTGGAGAAACAGTGAGAGATGCACTGCATGTCTGGCTTATTTTCTACTTCATGTCCCAGCATTGCTTTCAGTGAGAACTGCTTCCATTTCCCTCTGCTCTTTTCTTAATAGAGAGCCAGAACCTACAGCTTACATGTTCGAACTTATTCCTAGGAGATTTGCAATTCAACCACCACAGTATGATTTATTCCAGGGTCTGGTTCTCTCAAGGCATTTCATCGCCCTTTTCTTTTGAATGCACTGGAGAACGAGAACCCAGTCTGATCAGTTACAGTAAAATGATTTTTACCACTGAAATTAGCCTATTGACCAATTAAATCCTCACAGCACTCACAACAAAGACCATTCAGTTTGCCATACTCAAACAATCCACTGTGCCATGGCTCACATTCCACCACCCCACCCCTTCTGTAGTGGAAAAAGACATTTAGATGTTCCCAGGATTCCTTTGTCCATTATTATTTTAAAGCTGAGCTTGGGCTCAAGCGGCTCAGTCCCCAGTGTGCATTTTGACTACTGTGGCAAAGACAGTGGCTACACTGATGGCTTTGGTGGTTGTGACAGTCTTTGAACCCACGCTTCGTGAGAGGGAGGATGGGAACCTGTCTCTAAAGACCTTGCTTAGCCTGATACGGATCTTTGAGGCCATTGTGCTGTGGCTTACACCCATTCTTTAGATCCTCCCACGTGTGCCCTCTTTATCTTTACTGAGGATGATAGGGAAGTGCAGGCACAGTGGGAGTTGAAGATTCACTCTGACAATTTACAACAGCAATTAGCAAATGCCTGTACTCACCTGAAGCCTCTATGTCATGAGGGTGTACAGCACATATCCTTCAAATCACATCCCTGCTCCAGGCTCTGCAAAGTCCCGTAGGATCAGGGTTCCCAGCTTAGCACTGCTAACAAAGCCAGAGATAGACAGGCTTCCTCTCTCACCCTTATTCAGCTGTCCCTCCTCCTCCTCCCACCTGTGAGGCTTTTGCCGTGTTAGAGCTTAGTGCATTCAGCTGTCTTCCACCTCCGCCATTGCTTTGATAACTGATAGCAGGGAAGGTATTACTTAAAGAATCTGGGTAACTGTTAGTAAAATAAATAGGAGATGAAAGATAAGACAGCCTCCTTGGCGTGTAATTACCTTAAATGAAGGTCTGTTTGCTAATACTGTTGTTTTGATGTGCTAAATAGCTTGGTCTTAATGCCCCAGCAGATACTAAAACTAACATAATTCCCAATGATGTCACAACCGAGGTGGAGGAGGAATATCCCCAGGGTTGGGTGTAGGAGTTGTGTGCTCCCGAATCACCTGGTGTGGCAGGCAGCAGGTTCACGGTCACAGGCAGCTCTGCTGCCAGCAAGGGCTTGCAAAATGCAGTGAAGTGGTGCTTCCAGGCAGGTGAATGGCTCGCTCAGAGTCACCTGTTCCCTCCACACCAGGCTGATCTTGAGGAAATGCTCTTGGGTGTGTGGCAAGGAGAGCTCGTTGCAGTCACACCACAGTGCTCTGCATGGCCATGCTGGCTAGCCACTTCTTCATGCACGAGAGGAGACTCTCCCTTTGGTCTGAATTGGACTCCAAAAAAGCTGCAGCTGGGTTACCTGCATGTGTACATAATCTGACCTGTGCGTGATTGCGGGATTCCTGTCTTTTATTTAATTATCTGCCTGGAAGTATCTCCTGACCTAATTATCCCTGCAGTTGTGTCACTTAACTTGTCCTGCGCATCGAGTGGCACAGCATGAGCGGGGAGCTCTGTGCACACCCTCTCACATGGCTGAGCTAATAGACACTGACATGGGGTATCAGGTTTTTTAAGACTAAGAAGTCTCCTGGGGTATTTCTAATGCCCTAGAGGTGCCATTAGCTTATGATAACCGCACCTTTGAAATTGTTTTATTGCTTTAATAATACAGTGGTGATGGAAAATGGGGAACATGCCACATTTATTATTTATGCTGGTAAAAGATGAAAGTTAGCAATTAGAAGCTTTAAACCAAAGGTTCAGCAGAGCTGCATTACTTACATTTATTCGGTTTTGGACGATCCATCCCAGCACTGGAATGCCCTTACTGTCTGGGTTTGTTAGGTTGGGCTGCCTACATAAACCACAGCAAAGTGGCAGGCCAGCACAACTAACACTGCAAGACAGATACACATCTTAACTGCAGGAACGGGTGGATGTTTCCTGGTGGGGAGCTGTTGGAAGAGGAACAGTGCTTTATGATATCTGAACTAATCTTGTGCTATGATAATTCTGCCTTGCTTAAGTGCTTACAGCCTCCCTGTGCTGCATAGTCATGCTGTGGCAGCTGCTGCGTGCATCTGATCCAAACTCACTGCTTCTCCACACACTTAATTGGTAAAATTGCCACCTATTTTCTATTAAAAAGTGTGGAAAGAGTGAACAGAATCCTGGTCCCCAGGACTGTAGCACCAGCAGCTCTGCTGCCACAGGGCTGGGAATCACACGCTGTCAGCTCAAGGCAACACAGAGAGAATGTGTGTTGTACCATACGCGTCACGACGTCTGCGTCTGGATGGAGCAGCTCTGCTGAAAGAAAAGAAGCCTGTGCAGCTCATGGTAGATGCAACACTGGGCCTTTCAAAGCTGCCGCACTTTGTTTCCAAAGCACGGGGTTTTTATCCTGAGTGCCTAGAGAAAGGGGCTTTAACACCACAGCAAAACCGAAGGAGAAGGGACGAAAGTTAGGCTCCTAAAAGAAACTTGCCAGGACAGCATATGCCCATGCTTGGAGCTGTAATGGAAGCGATTTCACTAATCTGCCTTGGAGCCCACTTTCTCATTCTGTGTGATCCTTCAGTGAAGCTGCAAGCTTGTTTGATCACTTCACCTTAGGATCAAATAGGCAGAGGGCTGACTGGGTGTTTTATCTGCAGTTGGCAGAAAATGAAGGTGAGAGCAAGCAAGAAAGGTTTATTAAGAATAGAGAGATTAATGCACCCAAATCTAATTGGAATTGCACAAGCAGGCAAGAGCTGTCAAGCTCTGAGTTCATGCATAGATTACATGGCCATCCTATGTACTACATTTCGAACATCTGCAGCGTGACTATCTCAGCCTTGTACTTTTGTCCTTGCTATGAGTTTCACGTTGTTACCAGTATTGTACATCCTTATTTCTTCTACCTTCTGCCCTTTGCCTCATTGCACTGCACCACTCCCATTGAAACGCTGTGTGTGCAGACAGAAGTGACGGAGGCACCTTGTCTGCGCCTTGGTTTCCCCTTGGCTCCGACATACTCAACGTTATCAGTGTCACACTTGTGCCCTGACCACAGCCTGGAGAGAAGCCCCTTCCCTGGTGCAAACCCAGGAGCAAACTTTGGCCCTGTCCAAGGCCTGGCGGTTTTTCGGGTGAGTAATGCTAGAGGGCAGCAGCTGGCGGTGCAGGGCAAAGTGGGATGCCTGAGGTCATTAGCATGGTTCTGATGAGCATGGACACTCTTATGTCAGTGTGCTGTTAATTTGGTTCCACGTTGTTTCTCTGGAGGGCTGATTCAGTGGCTTAACACTGGAAGATTACGTTAACATCGGTCACCGGCATCCACCTCATTCAGGCAAGAAGAAACCTGGGATGCAACCTGGATTCTGGGCCTGCACGGCACACCCGACAAGCTCTCACCTTACAGGACCTGATCCACTTTGTGGGTGTTTCTTTATCTCCAAGCAAAGGCCTTAGGACTGCACAGCCCTTCCTGAAGAAATTACGTGATTCCAGCCAGGCTGCTGAAGGATTGAACCTGGTACAGCCAGTGCTGCAGTTGTGGGCTGCTATCCTTCTCCTGTGAACCCCGTGCCTTCGGTTCAGGTTGTTCCTGTACGGCTGGAGTTTGGTGATGGCCGCGGGCAGAGCCTGGCAGGGAGACGGGCGTCGCTTTTCCTCGAGGCTGCTGCTGTCAGGCTTGGCTCCGGGCAGGGACCTCCCCGCAGCACCAGCAGCCCCGAGCCCACCCTCACTTGGAGGGTTGTGCTGTGCTAGGAAAAGTGCTTCTGGCTATTCTCACATGTATTGGGGGCAGAACGAAGGTGTAGTTTAGATTAGAGCACTGCAGCTTTATCAGTGTTTATCGGTGTAGGAGTTCTGCTCCGTGTAGCATAACAGCCTCAAGTCCTTTTAAACCCTGACATCAATATGTGGTGATAAGATAACACTGGTTATCCTGTTGCCCTAGATAAGATAAACCATTTTATGCTTTAAAACAGGACTCAAAGTTTCTGCTATGTTTTCTTTTCCTTTTAATGTAGCAAACTCCAGAAACATAGATATCACTCCTTTAGAAATAAAATAAGAGCAGATAAAAATAGTGCATATCATAAATAAGACTTTCCAAACTTGCCTAAGGATCATTAAAGATTTTCTTTCGAAGACTAACTAGAAACAAGCTAGTAGGAGGTAGATTTCAATGTCTCAGAAAATTGTTGGATTAATTAGAAGCTAAAATTATTCCAAGGAAGTGGCCATGCCTACATTTATTCTGTCAGAAGAGTGTCCACACGGTGGTATTTCAGAAGTAGTGGATGTTAATTTTAGGGTTACTTATAACTGACATGAAATAACTTTCGTAGAAGTATTGCTTGAGACAGTAGTATGGGCCATTTCTATTTTGCATTTAAATCTGGGACCAAACGTCTCTGTACAAGCCAGTATATCCACAAATTTACAGCACTGACTCTTCAAGTAGAGGCTACATCTTCAGAGATTTTAGAGACACATCCATTCATCACTGAGTTAAAATTAATAACTAGGTCCTTTATGAAATTTAGCACTTTAGTCTTGTTTGTCCCAAATGATTTTAACAATGGAGTAACAGACTCTTCACATTTTCCATATAATTAAAATTAATTGAAATGATGTGCATTAGCTGTAATTAAGCTATGCAGCTAGGAGTGGTTGTATCTAATTGCTATGATTATATAGGCTACAAATAAGCTCAAGTAACAAAAACGGAGTCATTGTGACACAGGAGCTCTGCCCCCTCCCACGCCTGCTGGTCTGCAGGGGAAGGCTCCGCTCCGCTCCGGGGCGGCAGCGCCGCAGCAGCAGGAGATGCTTTGCCACCTGAGCTGGCTCAGCTGCCTCGTCTTTAAGTTTACGCTTGTGCCCCGAACTCAAACATTAAAGTTCGCTATTGCACCCTTTGCTCAGCTTTAATGTAGCACTAATGGGGGAGAAACTGAGGCAGGAATGAAGCTCCTGTAAAGCACAAAAGCCCTTGGTGCAGGGGCTGGAATAGCCTATAAATCACTGAATTAACTGCAAATTTAGCTCTGTGTTCACAGTGCATCCCATTTACACCAAGCACCCCTTACCCTGGCACTGGATGCACTGCCCGAGCTGTGCAGAGCACAGAATGTGACCCTGTGATGGTGGTCCCCAACTCCTGCTTTCAGGTCCGACGGTCTCTGGGTCCCCATGGCAATGTTCTGTGACTGCAAAGCACCCCCAGGCAGCTTTGTCAGGCGCCTCATGCCAAAATCACCCACAGCAGTGCCATGTAGGGACAAGGAAACAAAACAAAACTCTCCTCAGCACTCCATTAACTCTTTGAAGCTCCGTTTGAAGTAATCAGGCCCAAATCACAAGTTTGTGGTCATTGTGCAGATCACTACAGGGTCAGGCTGAGGTTGCTTTGGATGTCATACCCATGCAATCAGCTTTTTCTTGTGTGCTCTACTTAGGCTTTTCTGAGCAGTGTCTTGAAAGACGCAACTCTGATTGTGGGTTTGCTATGTTTAAAATATATAGTTTGGGGAATAGCAAGTCCCTATTTTTTTTTTAATCTTAATTTCCTGGAAAACCCAGGGGAGAATTGTTTGTAGGCATTTTGGTATGGGAATACAACCAAAGATTTGAACAGATGCTGTTGTAATTTGCCTTCTCACAACCTGCAACTGGCTTGTGCGTGATGGGACCCAGAACGCAGGGCTGTGTCACGTTTTGCAGGCTGTTAGAAAAATGGACATCTCAGCCTCTACAGCAAATGGGAGTAGAAGGGATGTGGCTTTGCTTTGCCAGCTGTTCATGTGCCCACATCATAAATGAAGCAAAACAGCATCTCTGAAGCATTTGCCTGGTACATTAGCAGCAGGACAGATGCAAAAGTCTATACTCAATACACAGCATGCAACAAAGAATTATTACACTGCCCAAACTTCCTTTCTTAGAGTTTGTAGGAAAGGATCAACAAGGCTGCCAAGCAAAGCTTCTTGGAATTTATAGCACACAGAAACCTTCCTGTTAATTACTGGGAGATTGTGCTTTGGGCAAGTGACTTCTGAAGCATTTCTCCCACCCTGTGTCGGTCCCTAACTCAGGGTGAAGGAAGCTCTGTTTATTCCCATACTACAAATACTGCAGCTGGGGACACAACTTTCAGTTATCCATCTTGGGAAAAACCTCTTGGTACACGTCAGCCTGCTTCCCCACAAAACCCCAGGAATCCACTTCTTGCAATACTGTTCCGTAGCCCGACACTGCAACATCAGTTTTATCCTTGAAAGTCTCAGCTGCCTACTGTCAGGCTTAGCAAGGTGACTGCAAGAACATAGTTATTCTTTACGCATCAGTATAAATTAGTGACACACTCTCACGTCAGTGTGGCAATCCGGCTGACCTCCATCACCATTTCTTTGATGATGTGTATTAAGTTCAGGGTACAGATTTGGACAGCTCAGGGCTAACCACAAGGCCCATCTGTGCCAGCACTAATGGAGCTGCACTAACAGTAAACCCGCTCAGGATGGACAGACCATGATATCGGTTGGGAGGGTGGGAGGTGGAGTGCAGGGAAGTGAGAGAAACCATTAACATTTCGCAACATTAGTTGGGAGCCTGGGGACTCACTATAGCAAATAAAAATCCCACATAATTTAGTCAAGGGAATTCAGCCAAAAAAATTAGAAGTTTCATTTTTTTTTTTTTCAAAGTAATAACTTTTTACTCCATTTAATCTCCAGTTTAACAGTCTGAACAAATAATAGAAAAGTACTGTGAGAAAGCATAATCAGAACTGAAGGAGAGAAATAACGCTCAGAGACACGCAGGCACATTCACGAGCAACAGTCATCCCAGATACCAGAGAAACCAGCAGGCAAGTGAATCGGAACAAAACCAGGTCTTCCTACCTCATCCCAGGAAAGACAAGGAACCTGCTGCGCGTTTCCGCCCGGCAGCGCTGCAGACCAGCGCAGGCTGCGCGCACCAGACCCCACCAGCACCCCCAGGCTTGCAGACCCTTGAGCTCCAGCCCCCAGCTGCTGCTGCCGCAGGGTTCGAGTCACAACCACCGCTATAAGGCATCAGACTGGAACAAAGGTGCAGCTCTTGCCATTGCCACATCTTACTAAACAGGAAAACTTCAGCTTGGGATTTAATCTTGTGTCACTGAAGCCAAGAACCTTAGAATGATCAGGGTTTCAGACTTTGACATCATTTATTCCGTTTAAAAGTTACTATTTTAACTTTCGTACAACTTGTGGCTATACTTACTTGTCATCTTTGCCAATAAATCTCTTAGAGTGGATAAGAGGGGGGAAAAAAAAACCAAAAAGGCAGCTCAGGTTTAATCTTTCCCCACACCCACAAACAGGTTGTGGCTTTGCTTTGTATTTTCAGAAATTTCATGGAACTAAAATTGTTGAAACTCGAAGCTGAAAAAATAGGTTCAGGTGTACATGGTAGTGCCCATCTCATCACCACTCCTCCTGTGCGCTGGGGCACCCGTTCACATGCATACTCAAAGCCATGCTTTTGCTCCTGTTAAAATCAAAGCCACAAATTCAGATGCCAGTTAAGGCCCAATACTTCAGAGAGAGAACTTCCATCATGGATTTCTAAAGCTCCGAGTTGCTATAATGTAAAGTTTGTGTTCAAAAGAATATGAAGGTATTATTTTGGGGAGCTCTGGTTTAGCCCCCAGTAAAACCAAGGCACAGCTTGGGGGGACAAGGTTTGCATCAGCACAGGGACAGCAGGAACATCCCTCCTTCATTTACATGAAGTGATGCAGTTGCTCAGCTGTTGGGGTTGCCTCCCTGTCCTCTGCCCAAAGTACAGCTTCATTAAAAGGGAAAGCAGATGGGACATGAGGTCTCAATGAAGCCGTGTGCCTCTGATGGCACAGGTCCACAACACTGATCGATTCATAAGGAATGGTACAAATGAGGTCGAGCCTTCAACCATTTTAGGAGGGGAATTGAAGAAAAACATGGTATCAAAGCATTCAGGGGGGATTCGGGTTGGCTGAACATGAGACAGGCGGCTGGAGCCCGGCCAGGACGGGGAGCTTTGTGCCGGGGCTGAGGCGGGAGCAGGCAGGGCTGGCAGGGGCCCAGCGCCGTCCTGCAGCTCTGCGCCCGGAGAGCAGACCCACCGCTGATCCAGCTGCTGGCTCCTCTCAACAGCCACAAATTAGAAGTGTTTTGTTATTCAAGTGACCTCGTGAGCAAGCCAGAGAGACCAGGACAAGTAGCTGGTCCGCTCAGAACCGCTGGTGCTTCTCCTGCCATCTGACAAGCCCTGTCCCGCCTGTGCTGCGCAGGAGAATAATGGACCACAGCAACCAAAACCAAGCCAGGCTTGTCTTAGCCCCACAGACTGCGCTCAGCCGCCTGCTGCTCAGCAGACAGGTTTAAAGGATTTGCTGCAGTGAGGGCATTTTCCTCAGGCTTTGCAGGATATTAAAAATCCAAAAACCCCAAAGCTCTGAGGTTTGGGTATGCAGGCAAGCAGAATTACCTTCCTAACTGAGGAGCACTCCAAAAATTTTAATGCCTGCCCTGGTGTGAGCTGAAGAAAACACTTTTTTGGTCATTTCCCTATCAAAACCAAATAAAGGTAGCTCATGTCTAAAAAACCAGCAACTTAAATAAAGGTGATATCTTCCAATGTCCAATGATCTAGATTTCTTAAATGCACATGACTCCCAATCGATCCTATTTTGTGCTAATTTTGTATTTGATAGCCAATTTTTCAAAATATCTTGTGTTTAAGGGTCTTTAAAGGCTGTATTAAGTGCTTTCCCTTGGAGAATTTAACTTGAAATATGGAGTTTTAAAATATACCCTAGTTAGTGTGTCTGGGCCTTTGGCATCTAGGCTTTCTACAAACAAATATTTCCTGTCTTCCTCTCTGTACTCCCTTATCCTCCCCAAAACACTGAACAAAACTTTAGAGTAATCAAGAAGCCACAGC
Source organism: Patagioenas fasciata (assembly GCF_037038585.1). NCBI lineage: Eukaryota > Metazoa > Chordata > Aves > Columbiformes > Columbidae > Patagioenas > Patagioenas fasciata. Next base: position 233,837 of record NC_092536.1, read on the forward strand.
AACTGCTCCTGGCAGGCAGCTGTTGAGCCGTTATCCAGAAGCCTGACCAGCATTATTTGGAACAGATGATCTTTCAGCTTTGTGATGTTCAGCCCCAAACCATGGCAGTAAGTAAAAGTAAAGCTGCAGGTCAAAGGAAGGCTAAACTGTATGAGAATCATATGAAAGTATTTTCGATTTCACACATCCTCTCACTTACAGCATGTGCTTCTGAAACGGCCTGGGAACCCTGACATGCAGCTGCAGGTTTGGCCTCAACGTCCATGACCTGGATTTGCCACCAGCTGAGACCCACTGGGAGAAGCCAAGCGCAGGGTCACCATCCCGCTGGAGCGCTGGCCCAGACTGTGCTGCGGGAGACACCCGCGTGTCTCCTGGGCTGGGGACATGGGCCAGACCTGATGAGCTGTTACTACCTGTAACCCCTGCCGGCCCACAAGAAAGGCACCAGGTGACATTATTGGCCAAGCAGGGGGACAATACCGCAGCCAGCCAGCACCTGGCTGTGCGAAATCTTTCGGCTTACCTGTGAGCCAAGAGCCATCACCAGCGCAGAAAGGAGGTGGCAGCTGCTCACCTGCGCAGGCCAGGGGCTCGCGTGTCCTCGGGAGGCAGCTCCTGTCCTCAGCTGCACGGCGTGTGTGGAGTGGGGCTGCAAAGCAGAACGAAAATCTCAGTTATTAGGGCCAGGAAGGCAAACTCTGGTCTCCCCAGCTGTATGAAGGGTCCGCTGGGCTCCTGCCGTCTCTTCCCTGTGCTAGGCATGCTCGGTTTAACAGAGCTTGAGAAACAAGCAAGTCTCAGGAAATAAATGTTTTCAGTCTCTCTTTTTTATTGCCTATAAAATAGCAGGAGGCTTTCAAAGCAACAGCAAATCCTGTTTAAAAAAACGTAGGCAAAATTAAAGAAATGTTCCTTGTCTCAGATCCAACCCTTTTCACCTTAACTTTCCATCATGGTACATAAAACTTCTGTGTATTTTGGCAGAGCAGAGAAATAGCTTTTCCCCCTTCTCTTCCTTGCACAGCCCAGGAGCTCTGAGTGAGCTTTAAAACAGTCTTGCACAAACACAGAATGGTCAAATAATAGAGCAAGAAAACAGCATTAAACTTTGTAGACAATCAGCTTTATTCTGTGCAGAGCAGCTAGTTTCTCCTGCTCTCAGCAGAAATTAAAATTTACAAGTGTTCCGGGAAAGCATTAAAACCCAAACATGTCCAGACAAAGTCTAGTGCAAACTACTTGGAAATAGACCCATGCATCACCTCCTGAAAGACTCATTCCAGGCATGCTGGTGTAGCCAAGCTGACGGTGTCCAAAATGAATACACCCCAGGAGTTCAGGACGGGATTTGAGGGCTGAGATTTGGACACCAGTCACCCGTGTGTCCCGGAGAGCCAGCCGCAGTCCTCGGCTCTTGGGAATCTTCTGATCAAAGACCCATTCCTGCATCACACTTGCACATCGCCACACAGGGAGGATTCCTACGTATTTGGAAGCAAGCGGCAGCTCCCAGCACCAGAAAAACCCAGCTACTGAAAACAAGGGACCAAAGCTGAGAGGGTAGGATGCGTTCACAGGTACACACACCAGCCCTTTCCATAGGGAGCATATTAGGTTTGCTGTACACTTTCAGTGCACTGAATGTCATCTTCCAAGCATAGCAAATAACATTTTCATAAAGCACCGCTTTTAATCAAGCACAAACTTCATATCCCCAAAGGAGCTATCTGGAGTCTATCCCTTTTCTGTACTGCTCTTCTTTGCCCTCTTTTAACTCCCTCCCTTGGAGGCTGGTGCCTCCAGCAAGGAGGGCTCCACGCGGTTCCCTTCGGAGCTCATTAACACGGGTCCATCCATCAGGCCGTGAGGCTGCGCGCGAGACGCACGGCGGCCACAGTCCCCCGGGACCGGCCGCGCAGCCGGTGTGCCGGGCTGGGCTGCCACGGCACAGCATTAATAACTGGTGCTGACGTGAAAGCACAGCACAGTACCTGGTTATACAGCCCTGTGCACGCTGGGACGCTTGAGCAGGATGCCAGTCTGGGTGGAGCAGTGGCATCCAGCAAGCCCTGTACTTACGCAGTATATTAGAAAAAATAATTATACTTCAATGTCATCCAAACATAGAGCAGGTTATTTGCACACCCAGTCACTGTTGCATCTGAGGTCAAGAGGCTGGAATGTCTGGATTGAAACCACCTAAAATGCATTTCAGAATATCAATCCAAAGCAATAATCTCATTATTGCAGTCATGAAGACCAGTCCCTTTCCAAGTACCAGCTCCAAGACCTCATGCATGATCACCAGTGAGCAGCTTGTGTGGGTGAGAGCAAGACGTGCTTCCCAAAGAGTCAGACAGTTATTTCCTGCATGGCAAATGCTTTCTATCCAGCACATCAAAGAGAAAAACCTTCCAAATACGTTTGTTACTTTATTAAGTACAAATGCTTGGGGCAAGGAGTTGAATCCCTCTTCCATGCACATTTTGCTCTTGATGAGTGTTCATGAATGGAAAGGCAGAGTCACCATCAGCTGTACAGAGGACAGGACTGGTGACTAACGAGGCTGGCCAAGGAGCACTGATGTCAGCACACTCTTAGCTGCACACAGAGCACTGCTAGCTGGATTTACTGATCCCCATGGCTGGCTCTGGGCAGAATCTCAGAACATGAGGACTGATCAGGAATGTAGAAAACTGAAGGCTTTTGCTCTCAGGTGCAAACGGTTCATTATTGCCTGTCTCAGATGGTCCTGATGAGAGGAATGATTTTTCACTGATGAGAAATCCTGCATTTTCTTCTCAGGGAGAACATAGCTTTGTTCCCTTCCCCCATTTAATAATGCACAATTTACCAGGCTGAATTGGTGAGCCTGGTAGCAAGTGGTTCAAATCAACTTCAGGAGCTATGAGCAATCACATATGCTCAAAGAAACCCACTTATGCCACTTTCTGCAAAACCCGAGGAAAGTTGGCTATGAACGCACTACCATAGCCTATATATGCTCAAGAAAACCCATTTAAATGATCCGCTAATGGCTGATTGAAACTTCTGTAATGAAACTCTATAAAGACTCAGCTTCTTCCTTCAGGCTGGTCAGGCCAAGTGCCTCCTTGGCTCTCCTGCTAGCTGGCGGTAGGAAAAGCAAATGGATGGAAGGACAAATATGCTGTGGGGAGAAAGGAGGGAAGCCTGCTGGTTTTTCAAGGGTCAACTTTCTGAGATAACTACACCAAGAAGGTCGCAAAGTGCTAAATCTCACCTGTGTCTCCTCATACTATAGGAAACAATTCCTTGTACTGCAGTGACCACAGTGCACAAAGAGCTGTCTCATACCTTCGTGAAGGACAAAGGCTTTTGAAAACGCAGAGAAGAAAGGCTGAAGGCTCATGAAATTTTGCAGGCTAAGCTGTGTCCTTGGTTCCATAAGACACCTGCCAGGCCACATTGGCAGCTCTGCTGCTGGAGCCCTTCCTCTAATTTACCACTGAGCCAGTGACCCAGCAAAGGGCACTGAAGCGCTGAGGGTGCCCCAAGTCCTGATGATGGGCAGAAAAGCCTCCAGGACACAGGTACCGCGATGGCACAGAGGGCTCCTGGTCCTTGGTGACCGGCCTGCATTTCACCTGGGGATCAAGACTGCCCTACCCAGATCATTTAATGCTTTTCCAGCAAGGCCCAAACATTTTCTTAGCTAAAATAAATCTTGTTAACAAAACAGCTGCATGGAAAAATGCATCGTCTTGTGGGCCTGTACAAGGTGCATTCAACATCAGATCAGCTAAGCTTTTTGCTAGGTTCTCTCTAGATTGCCTAAGAAGAGTTAACCTTCTCCAGACTGCATACACAAACATTTTTTACTGGGAAAACCAAGCCAAACATTTCTGTGCCCCACTGTATAGCACACATTAGCCCAACGTTTCAAGCCTGCCCAATATTGCAGAGGCTGCACAGACTGGATGTACGGAGGGGGAGAGTAAGAGTCCCTGCTAATCCCAAACATATAACTCACCTCTTCTTGCATCCTGCTCCTGCCTGTCCTTGGCTGCACCTGGGCAGCGACGGGGCCAGCAAGGAGCTGCCTCACAACAGCGTTTCAGTGTGCAGCAGGGCCTCACACTCAACAGACATCTGGAACAAACAGCCAGAAACCTTACAAAAGCATTATGAGCCAACCACCTTCAAAGCAGCAGGACCCCAACCGAGAAACACCCCTTCGCTCTGGAAAAAGAAGAGGCTCTTCTCTCCCCGTCCTTATAAACCCTTCAGGCTCCCAATGCCTCCCAGGTGCCTTTGTTTTGGGCAGATTGGCCCTTATGAGCAGCTGGGGTGAAGTTTGCCAGGCACTGCGTCCCTGGCAATAGGATCCCAAAAGCAGCGTGAGCCTCCTCCCCGCCCAGCCCTCCTGTGCCCTCCCCGAGCAGCGGCCCCGGTGGTCCCCGAGGACCCACATCACCCGCTGGAGCCGTGGGTGGTCGTCAGGATGGCGATGGGGCGCTGCGATCAGCACGCCTGGGCCCTCGAGCCCGGAAAGGTTGCGGACGCCTCGGGAAAAATGAGGATTGTCCTTCTGTCGCTGCTTTTGTAGCAGCAACTGCTGCACCAAGATAAAAGCTTTTGTTTGCCTTTTCCCTCCTACATTCCTAATCTCCCTCTGTGCTGGTCTCCCCTATAGTCCATCAGGCACTTTTAATCTCTAATTGCATAGGACTGATGAGCCTGAACTCCATACACGGTGTTGCCAAGAACCACTTTTTTCAGAGCCTGCTTTAGCTCTTTACGCCAGTCCTAACACACTGCAGGACCATTAAGGGTTTATAGTTTGTATACATAACACCCTCGGAGTACCAGAGGGTGGTTTATCCAAACAGAAAAGAATTGAGATGAATGAATGCAGAAATGACTTTTGGCCAGGAAATACTTTAATTTTAATTAGGGGGGAAGGGGGCGAGAGAGGAATGAAGAGGCTTTCTTCTCTCACAAAAGACAAGACTAATGAGTTTACAGCTGCAGGCGCTGACCTTGGAGCATCCCCTATAATGCTAGTGCTGAAATGTTTGGATGTGATGTTACACCAGATAACCTTCCTTCTAAAAGGAAGAAATAAAGGGGAATGGCTGAGTGGGGAGGGATTCATTTCATGGGGATGTATGGACGTGTTGTGTTTATTTATTTTTCCTCTTCTCACGTAGCCATTCAGCTGCCCCTGGCGACACAGCCGTTCACCCAGCTGCTGAGCTTCCTATGGGCCTCATGTATTTTGCTGAATAAATAGTCGCTTATAGCAGTTTTCCCATATTTAGGACCCTCTCTTGTCCCAAAGCTCCTCTCACAAGCCCTCACCTCTCTGGTGCCTATGGCTGGAGCAAAGGGGGCACCAGAGCCTGGGGGACCCCCAGCGCTGGGCAGTCCACGCATGAGGGAAGATGCACCTGGAGCTTCTGATGTGGCAGCTGAAAGCCTGAAATGATCCGTGCTCAGCACAGGCGTCACCATCCGCTTTGCCTGGCCACTGGCTCACGGCCTTCGAGCCCGTGTCAGCACCCACGGTGCTGGGCGTATGGTCCTCCCCAGCCTGGGACGCTCCTTCTCTCACCCTGGGAGTGTCACAGCACAGGGACCTCCCTGTCCAGCCATGGTGCAGAAGTGGAGTGGGAGACAGGCTGGGGACATGGGCCATAAAGTCTCCCTGCAGCTTCCAGACACCCTGGCATCTCCTTCCTTCCCTGGAGCTCTTTCCACAGCCCCGTAAAGCATCATCTGGCCCCACAGACGCTCCCACCGAAGCTGCCACGCTGCAGCCGTGGTGATCACCAAACTCTCGCGCCACAGTGTGGAGCTGCTGGGAGCTGCTGTGGCTGCGAAGCCGCCTTTGTCCCTGGGAATCAACACCCCATGCCCTGTTGAGTTGGCAGCCAGACGGGCTGGAACAATAGTGCAAGTTAATTGAGCTAAACAACCATCGGTGTTTCCTATTAAAAGTATTTTTATGATGATGATTATTATTAATATTACATAGGAGCTGTAATTTTCTCCCGACTCACTCCAACATCTCACAAAATAAACAGTTGCTGTATTATCCCCTTGTAAATGAGACCACAGGATTGTAAACTTTAATTTGTTACTTTTGGCTGCTCACAGGTTTGGCAGACAATTAAACCAATTCATTAGTTCACAGAGGCACATTTTTGGCCATGTCTGGCTGCATGAAGTCATCCAGTGAACACACTGGAGGCAGGGTGCAGAAGAATGTACAGTGTCTTTGGCAGATCCGTCAGTAAAGTTCTAAATAGGCCGGCGTGGATTTGCAGACTAAGGTGAGAGGGGTCTGCTTCCTCCTGTCGCTCTGCCGTACCCTGGGCACGCGCCACGGGCAGCCCAGCGACCCCATGTGTGGGCCAGAGCCGTGATATCCATCTTGTATCTGACTGAAGGCAGCTGGGTCCTGCCTGAGGCTTCACCTTTAAATTCTGCAGAGTTTCATTGGTGAAACTCCACAGGACATGGCAGAAGATGCTGAGCTCTTGCACAGGCTAATCCAGCTGTGCAAGGACTCCAGAGCCAACCCACCAGCTGAATTAATTCCTCAAATAGCTGGACTGCTTTCAATCCCTGCTTTCTCAGCTGCAGAGACATGGTCAACCGGCACGGCCCCATGACAGCAATGCACAGCTTCTATCCTTTTCATGGCTGCCAGTCCTATGTGCTGAGAGTTAAGCTGGTGTTGTTTATTTTTTGAACGGAAGCTGTAACAGTGTATTTTATGGTACTGTCACCTCCTCTGCCAAAGGGCCTTAGTGCATCTTAGTGCTCAGATGCGGTTCCATTGTCAGAAATTTTTTGCACGCTGTAGTTTCTTAGATGTCCATTAACAAACCAAAGATCCTGAGCCATCTTAGTTTTGTAAGAAAACCCCTAAAATTCCCCGTTTCCTTTGTTGACTCTGCAGTAGGTGTGGAAGCTGCCGGTGCCCGTGGCCATGTACCCATAAACATTATCAGGCAGGTGGAAAGGCAGCTGACCCTCACAGTGGCCTTGATGGTGCGTATTGCTGTTTGTTGCTGAGATATGGCAGGAAATTTGCTCGCTTATTTTCTCTCTTTCTGCCAGTCCTTTGTTCCCTGATGGACGAGGTACGGCTGCCTGCACCCTAATGGGTTTTGTGGGAATCTGCACACAAGTGGCCGAATCCATCCTTAAAAGCAGGCAGGAGGTTTTCAGCGTGTGTCTCGTATTGGTGAAATGAATAGTACAGATTCCAGAAGGGAACCTGAAGTGCTTTAGGTCAGTTTTATTCCAGCTTTTTCATTCAACAAGCCATTAAGGAGATGCTCTTAAATCCTTTCATCCTCCTTCCAAAGCACTGCGTTGGCCCTGTGTCTGTGCGGGTAATTCAGCGGGCCCCCAGCAAGGATTTTACAGGTGATGGTGTTTCCTGCACTTCTGTTTAAGAACCATTGGCCTGGATGAAAGGACTTTTCAAGCCATAGAGGGACACGGGACATGGGACATAAGAGGATCTTTGCTCATGGTACAATTAAAACCAGGAATTTCCAGCATCTCCGCTCTCCTGGTACAATTAAGCCGGTGTGGAAGAGATCCCGACTCCCTGAGGCTCCGTCTCACCCAGCACGAGGCCCCGGTGCGGCGTGCAGCTGGACCCCTTCCCTCTCACGTTAAAATTATTTGTTCCTTTCTTATTCCAACGAACTGCCTTTCTCTCTAAAATCACGCTTCTCTCAGGGTTTTTGGAGTAAAATGTTTTTGGAGTGCTATTTTATAGCATTCAAAATGAAAAGGAAGATTTTTGAATCATGGAACCTAAAAGCTTCCCCAGCCTAGTTCCCCACCGCTGGTTTCTCACTGGCCAGCACCCTGGATTTGGATTGGCAGAGGGTCCTTCTGCCTGGTTCTGTTCTGAGCGACCCCCCCACGCCAGCGGGCCTGGGCGCTCTGGGCGCTGGGTCTGCGTCCGCTGGGGTGCTGGGCAGCAGAGCAGCGTTTGTGAAAAGCTGGTCACTCCCTTCAGTGTCAGCTGGGTTTTCCTTTTCCTAAAATAATATTTATTGATGAAAGTGTTTCAACAAAACAGTGAGAAAATGCTGCAGAAGAGCTAATTACGACTTATATTGCGACAGCTTTGCTGCAAACCAGCAGCAGAAACCTGTCTGTCCTGGCTGAGCTGCAGCTGCTTTCTTGCAGGGTTTCTCCTGCCACTGGCAAGGACGTGCAGCGTGTGACTGAGGACAACGTGGGTGTGAGCTGGGTCCTGGTCTCCTCTGGGTGCCTAATGCACCCTCTGCTCCTTGAACTGCTTTTGTGAGGGAGATGAAGGGCATCACCTCGCGGCGGGCAGCTGCAGCTGGCTGCCTGGATTCCCATCAGGAGCTGGAGAAGGATAAAGCTGGTTGGGTTTCGAGTCCTCTGTTTCTCTCCTTTCAGCCGTTTATCAAGGCTCAGCACAAAGGGCCTGACACCTGTCCCGTGCCGCCGTGATCTGCCGTGATCTGCGTGACAGAGGCCACCGTGGAACCAGTAATGAGAGACCTGCTCAAGCGGCAATGGAGCAGCCGGTGCCTGCTGTCGGCTCCAGAGGTGGGAGGGATGGCCGGGTGTATCTCTGTTTTGACACATCCTTGCTGAATGAGGAAGAGAACAAGCAGAAAATGGCTGGTGATAAACGCAGCAATTAGGGAAGCTTAATGAAGCAGAAGGTTTTTGTGAGAAGACAAAGAAATTGCCATGCTGACACCTGCAAGGAGGTCCCAGTGCTGGCAGGGAGACCTCCAGCTGTGTTGCAGCAGCAGGGGCTGGGGAGACGACCCCTTCCTTCGCAGCACCCTTCAAAGGCCTTGACAAACACTTTCCAAGTTAAACTTCAAAACATAATTTCATTTTTCTTTTTTCCCTATTATGTTCAGAAATGCTAGCCTGTAATTCCGGCCCATTGCGGCTCTCCCCTGCTCCCTGCTTTCTGTTCGGTTTCGCGTAGCACAGTGTGCTGTTGGGAGAGGCTTGATCCTCACAAAATATCAGTCTCGATGGTATGAAGGAGCTGTGGCCTCAGCAGGGGGATATGGGTGGACATGATGGGGCTCCCCCAGACACTGCTGTGCCCACGGTGGTGCTGTGTTTAGGGCTGAGTCCATGGCCCGCTGCCTCTTCCCCTGGAGCACCATGTTTCCGAACTAAGGATTTGTGTAAAAATTCTATGTTTGTTTGCCAAAGCCCCATTTCTCTTCATTTCTTTGGTTAGACTCTTCTGAAGTGAACTGTTTGTGCAAAGGAACACCAAGAGGCACTGGGGAAGAGTCTGTGAGTGGACCCGCAGGGAAGCTTGGGTTTCAGTGACGGGCAATGTTATTTTGGTCTGTCACAAGACCATTACCAAAATCCCCCCCAAAACTGCAACACAGCTATTTTCCTAAGGCTTTGGCAAAAAGTAATTTCCTGAGGGAGGTAAAGGTTTCCTTTCTTTTTCTTGGAATGAGCCAAAGAAAACACGAACCCTGTTTTCCCCACCGCCGAGAGCTCCTCGGCTCAACCCGAGCTGTGCACCAGCCGCTCGCCTCTGGCGCTTGCCACGAGTGCCCGAAGCCAGGCTGGCGGGGCTCGCTCAGGGTATCTCATTTCTCTCTAGCTGGCTTGTGCCTCCTGAACTCGGGGGACGCTGGCATTGCCCACCTGATGGTAACAGCTCGGGCTGCTGCGGAGTCCCTGGCTTCCCCCGCATCAGCCCTCTGTCAAACTTGGGGTCACCAATAACTAACTCTCAATATTTATGGTATCTATAAAGGCTGAAATGGATGATTCCCATATGCTTATTGTAGGCAATGAAGCTTGCTTTTTAGGGAAGTACTAAAACTTTTTGTCAAAAGTCAGTTAATATTTTTGACGAGTAATCTGAAGATTCGTATCAGCTTTACAGATTGGCTTTTTCCTGCACGCACACTCTCCTGGTTATTTATCCGCTTTATTGACCAGTCTAAGACCGGTGTCTGTTAGCTGAGGAGGGTGCACACCAAATTTAATTCCACCAAGTCACAGGGGCACGCAGCATCACGATTTGGACAAAAGGCAAAGCAAGCGCCAGAGCTGGTCTCCCTCCTAATGCTCTCTGAGCATCTTTTCAAGAACGGGCTGCCTGAGGCAAGCAATGAACCAACACATCCGAGGAAGAGGAGTTCCACCCGCTGTCCTTGGTTTGCTAAATCCCACCCTTTGCTGGTGACAGAGGGAGGTCTCTGGGGAGACGGATGAAAGGAGAAAAATATGGTCTAAACCGTACAGAATTAAAGCTCAGCAGTGCTAGAAATGCACAGAACCCAGGCAGTTCTCTGTAACAGCTCTGTTTAGCAGAAGGTGGCTCAGCTGGGGTGGCTTAAAGGAATAAGGCTGAATTATAGGTAATAATACAATTAATCATGAGGGACCATATTGTGAGAAGGCTGAGATTCGGCACTGTGCAGTTCTGCAGGAATCTCACTGTAGTGCAGCATTATCAACGGGTCGTCCTCCGCAAGCGCAAGAGCAAATGCTTCCTAACACAGTAAACGGCAAACTCCTGATTTGCTTTCATTATTCAAGCCACCACAACACCGGTCATGATGAATTCCTCTGGCACTGGTGTGGCTGCGATAAGCAATCCCTCGGGAACGCTGGGGGAGCATGCATTGATTTAATGCTCACTTTTAAAACCATATGCGGACCAACTGCTTCCAAAGGGTATGGTTCATTTTTGTATTTTATTTGAACTGTACACTAAAGGCCCTCTCGCTCACACTCACCTGCACTGGGAAGATGCAGCTATGGACTCTTCCTATCAGACGTCCATGAGGTTCCTGGTGGAGTCAAGCAAGATGCCATGTTGGACAACGGCACCAGGAGAGAATCACAATCCCCGAGGCAGCACCACCAACATATTTATCCTGAGTACGACACACTTTTCACTTCCACCATGTGTTTTATGTTCCTCCGATTTCAGCTGGAAGAGTAGGTGCTGATTTTTAATGCCTATCTTGTTTTAAGCCTCCTTTCATCAGATTAAGGACCCTGCTATTTTATTTCATTTTTTTATGCTCCATAATTTAGTCATATGCAAACTTAAAAAGAGAAGCTGTAACATGCTGTTAAAGCAGTTGCCCACTGTTAAACCAGTTACTGAGAGCGACGCGCTTGGAGCACTTTTCCATCCCCCTGCAGATGTCTGCGCTTAGGCTGCAGGAGAGGCCGGGGAAGGGAAGAATGCACATGGAGGACAGCGCTGGAGGCGATAACCCCCCCGCAGCACCGCCGGCAGCGCGGTCGCCGCACGGGCTGCAGCGCGGTCGCCGCACGGGCGGCTGCGCTGCCTGCCCGCCCCGCCTCCCCCAGCAAGGGCCGCCGGGCAGCGCGGGGGGGCCGCCGGGCAGCCGCCCCCGTCCCCACCGCCCCGGCTGCCGCCCCCAGCAGCATTTACGGGCCACGTTCCTGCTGCCGGCGAAGAGCCGCACACAATAGAACGCCGCGCACCCTCGCCAGCCGCCTCCTCCCGGCCGCGCTGCCCGCGAACCCCGGGCTCCTGCTCACAGCGCGGCTCCGCCACACAAACACCGCACCGCTCGTTCATCCAAAATCAATGTCTGCACCGCTCGTTCATCCAAAATCAATGTTGTATTTATCTTCATTGATCTACAAGGAAACCGAATGTTTAAAATTACAGGGGATGCAGGGGGGAGGATGGGGAGGGGGGGAAACAAGAGTTACAGAGCCAAGAAAATAGTAGCGGATGGCTGAATTAACTAGAGAGAAAAAGCCCAGGATATATAAAACATGGACACTGAAAAATAAAATAAGGGAGGGGGGATGGTACAGCAAGTAAAACATGGCAAAATTTACATATGGATGAAAAGTAAAATTGGAAATAAAAAATAAATCATGCCAAAAAGCAGTTCAAGGCAGAACCACACTGAAACAAACATTTGCTTATGGTCTTCATGTACTATAGATAATACATCAGAATTTCTTTTTTTTTTTTAATCAACCATTAGACTTTTTTTTTGCACTCCTAAAATTCTACTTTGTCTTGTATACAGATTCCATAAGAACACTGCACAATTAGCACAAGGGGTCCACAGAAAATTGTCCTTGCTTGCCAGCGATCCTGCCCACAACACAAAAAAAGAGAAAAAAAGAGACTCAAAGGAAAGGGTCTGCCATGGGTCTGAGCCAGTTCCATCTGCCCCTGCCAGCGCGGCAGGCGAGAAACCACGATTCCCTTCCAGGAGCGTCCGTCCTTCCTCGGCGAACCGTCCCTTGTGTTTGTACTGAAGTCCAGTCCCTCTACCCTCCTGTTAACACAAGCATCCTCCTTCCTCCTCTCCTGCGCCTCCGTCCGTCTCCACAGTTGCGAGTTGGTTGTTTTTGGGTTGGTGCTTCCTCCCCCCAGCATCCACTGAGACCTGAAGACCTGCCTCCCAGTTCTTGCATAGTTGAAGAGTATTTGCCGTACTTTGCTTTCTGAGTGTGAATTTCTGACTGTGACAAGAGTATGAGTTGTAACCATGTTAACAAATAACCAGAGTGGTTCTAGAAACCATTTTTATAAAGTCTACCTATGTTAAGAATTTAATATTGGTGTACATTTATATTAACAGAATATTTACAGTTTGGGTTTTTTTTTGTTGTTTAAAACAAGAAGTCAAAAAAAATTCCTCTTAAATTTCTGCATAATATAATAAGGCAAAAAACAAACAGTTTTGTACATTATTATTATTATTAATATTTTAATATATATCTGTAACTTCGGTTCCAAAGTACCAAGGTAAATGATCAATTGGCCTCAGAAGGGAACCTCACAGTGGACTGTAAAACTACAGTATTTCCATAAATAATACTTTTAAGAAACCCTGGGTATTTTTTCTTAAGGATCTGAGGCCCTTAAAATGCAAATTTAACTAAAAACAAAAGCAAAATTTCTTTTTTCTTTTTCAAGTGAAGAAAGAGCACAAAATTAAAAAAAATACAAATCCATTAAAAATGTTTCTCACATTTGGGAAGAAATGTACAAACTGGACATTTTCCACTAATTGTTTTTTTTTTAGCACAGAAACAAAAAACAAAACCAAAAATCAATACCTATATATTAAATTCCCATTCTTAGCAACCTCCTTCTTGTTGGAAAGTCTGCATCCCCGACCCCGTTATTTATGGAAATGTGCTTAACTTCTACAAATTTTACATTAAAAAAAACGTTTACAGCAGTGCATCTTGTAAAAGGCTTTTTTTTGTGGATTTTTTTTTTTGTGAATTTTTTTCCTGCTTGTTTTTGTTTCGTTTTGTGTTTTATGTACAGGCGAGTCGCAGGCTCGGTGCTGGGACTATCGCGCCTCTACTTCTTTGGGGTTCCTGGAGGGGGAGTAGTCCCGGGGCTCGGCGGGGGCCAGCGGGGTAGTCCTGCGGGGGGAGGCAGGCCTGGTGCTGCTGGCCGGGACCAGGGGCGGTGGGGCGCTCAGCGCGGCGGTCGGCGGGTTCCTGTTCAAGATCCCGTTGTGCATGGCCGTGGATGGACTCAGTCTGGGGTAATGCATCCCGCTTAAATGAGGCATGAAGGATGGCACGTGCGCCAGGTGACTTTCGATGGGGGACGAGTGCAAGTGGTGCATTCTGGCACGCTCAAGTTCTTCCCGTAAGTGCAAGCGCTCTCTTTCCTCCACTTGCCGCAACCGCTCCTGCTCTCGGCGGGCTTCAAGAAGGTTTTCGTGGTTATAGTCGTGTGGCTCCCTGTCTCTATAAGAACGCTCGTGGTCATAAAATCCAGAGGTGGTAGGGAACCTATGGATAGGATCTGTCCGGAGCTGGAAGTCCATTCGACGGTGCAGGTCTAAGCTCCGGTAGGCATCACGCAATGGGTCCCTCATCGGGTCCCAGGAAAACCCAGGATGCGGCAGCCTCTCTCTTCCTGACAAAGGATTCATGCCTATGAGCGGGGTCATCATTCTGCTGCGGTCCAGAACATTCATGTTGTTCATCTGGTGCACGCTGCCCATGGAGATGGGCATAGAGGCAGCCATCGAGTGAGGCAATGATAATCCATGCAAAGTAGGCGGTGTGGGATGCTCCACTGACCGAGAGTGCTGTGAGGGCTCAGACCCTACCACGAGCACATCACTGTCTTCCTTCCTCTCCTCTTTGACTTTGATGTCGTTCTTAATCTTCTGGAGGTCGCTGGGAAGCTCTGTCTTTCTCTCCATGTCCTTGCTCATTAGATTGGTCAGCTTCAAGCTCTCACTTAGTGCAGGTTTGCTGTATGGGGACACGGACTGGATTACCGGCTTTGTGTTGTCCTCGGAGGGTCTCTTATCATGGCTTGGAGTTTCCTTCACTGGGGAACGGCTCTCTTTAATCTTGTGTTCTGCCATGGGCTGCTCTCGCAGCCGGTCAGGGTGCTCTCGCTCGGGCTCTTTGGACCTCTCCCTTTCACTGAGGCCGACCTGCCGGATGGGATCGCTGGAAGTCTGGCTGTTGCTGCGGATGAGATTGCTTATCTGATGTGTCACTGGAGCCGATGCCGGTGAGGATCTGTTTGAGTGTCTGTTTTTATCCATGAGGTCTCTGTAGAGAGAGAGAACAGACATCCTTGTTTTTGTGTGAACAAACATACACGTGATGCTGGATACACACAGTGCTGTGTCTAGTTGTGTAATTAGAGATTACTCGGAAAATGACTTGAAAATCTTCGCTAGCATCAGCTATAGCTGTGATGCTACATTAAAAGATACATGCTACCTTCCTTTAGATACTACAGAAGAGAAAAAACGATACATGTTCACAAATTTGAGGACTAAACTGGGGATGCATTTGAAAGCACAGTGTATTCACCTTAAGAAGAAGGCCACTTCACTGAGAAATGTGGGGAGAGAAGAACTCTAGACAGTTTTGTTTTGGTTTTTCTAAACGCTTGCTGTCTGTGTATAAATACATCCTGCTGCCAGACAACGACTTTCCTGGCTGTAACACTCTTAACTCAGTTTCCTCTACTAAAACATGGATTGAGGCACACAAAATCGAAGCCTACAGAAATGTTTGCAGGTCCTTCACGAGACAGCCTTGTTGACTGGAAGCAGATATAACATAACGCTTATTTTCCTATGGAGCTGCAGAAGAGCTTTTGTCGTTGGCTGTTCTGGCAGGTAAGGCAGGTGCCGAAGGAAAAACATCCTCAGCTAGGCCATGGAGAGGAGCAGCTGACCTCCATTCCAAGAGGACCTGCTATCAGGTTTGATGACAACGTCTCTGGTTTAGAAAGAGAGGCATGAGAGTTTCCATTTCCAACCGCACCTCTATCTCTGAGCAAGCCAATTAGTCACAGTTACTCCCACCTCTTTAAGAGGGGAATAAATAACACTCACCTTTTAAAAGCACTTTGCTCTGAATGAGAGTCACTTTAAATGCAAAGTATGATGGTGTGATTGAGAGAACTGCATTATGCAGCTGAGAGGCTCACTGATGCCCAGGTTTTATGCCGGGTTTGCTTTTGAGAGCTGTAACACCTGAGTGCTGAAAGCTGGAGGTGCTTTGAGAGTTTTGTAAGTATTTGTGCCTTATGATTACATCTGCTAACCCGGATTTCTTCCTCTGCGGTGGTCCTGATTGCTGGTCAATGATGTGGTTTATTAAAACCATGTCCAAACGGGGATGCTGGGGACAGCTTAAGTTGAATTAATAGAAATGTGACAGACATGTTAAACCCTGTGTGAACGCTCTTGAGAATAAAGTAACCTTCGTTTGCAAATGAATTACACTAAAGCTTCCATGTGAATGACTACCCATGCAAGGATGTCAGACAACTTAACATTTAAAGCAAGATGATTTTCAGCCTATTGATTCCGTGTAATCTTGTTCAAAGGCACTGCCTGAAGATCTCATTAAAAGCACTCCAGGCAAACCAGGAACCTCCTATCACTACTCAAACACACACTTCTAAGGCTTGCAGGCTGTTATTGCCTACAAAGAAGTAGCCTATTGGAGACAAACAAGCTCTGAAAAATAAAGGGCTTTACAGCTTCAAAATCATATAACTGGAAGCTAATGAAGTATCTATAGCCCAGGTGATACCCTCCTGTCATCGTTAGTAGGGATTTGTCTACAACGCAATTTTAAAATTCAGTTTGGCTAATGGATTCATGCACACTGCTCCAGATACAAGCATTTGCATTTTTATCTCATCAGTGTCCAGTTAAGATTTGAATTCATCAGCATATATGTACATTAATGAGAACTATGACTGTCTCCAAAGGACACATCACGACGCTACTTCCATGATTTCAGAATACAGAGCAACCTTAAAGCAGCTGCACTGGAAACAGGCAGGTACACCCCGAAAACACAGCAACACGATCACCTCCTCAGCCTGACCTTTTTTACTAACTTACCAGCAGGGACCAACTTACCTTCATTTCCACAGAGGGCAAACCCTAAAGGGTGAAGACTTTTTTTTAAATGTCACTAGGACTTGTGCTTCTCTGAAGAAGAGGCCTATCAGCTGCTTCAAAGACAAGCAACATTTTGCTCTAAAGGCTATTTTAAGACTAGAAAAAATATAGATGAAAAGGAGGCCCAGTAAAAGTGCTCAAAAGCACAGGCATCTTACCTCTCTTTGTCATCTTTACTCAGAGGAAGATCCCTCTTCTCGGGTTCTCGCTCCCGCTCTCTGTCTCTGTCATGGTTTGTCACCGAGGAGCTTCGCTCAGAATCGGTGGGCTTGGGCCACTGTGGAGGCGTCGGGAAGGACGGCGGCGTCCGATGGAGTCTGTTCCACGGCTCATGGGGATTACTGAAATTCTGTAGGTTTGGGCCATCTTTGTGAGTAAAAATATTGTTGTGAGCTAGAATAATAGCAGGGGGAGGAAGAGTTAAAAATAACGCAAACCAAATAATTACATACACATTTTGCACAATGCTAATCACAGCCAGAACTGTCCTTTCAAGACTTTAAAAACTTTTTAATATGGAGCTAATGCTGAGGGAGAGCTACAAGCAGGTAGACACAGATACCTCCAACACTGGGTGAAAGATCCACCAGCTCTTTTGAGGCTATCATCTGCAGAAGCAGCTTTAACTATATATCTGAGTATCTCAGAGACCACTCAAAATACCCAGGTCCTCTTCTCCCTCCACCCCGGCAAGGGCTGCAGCCCAAAAGCAATGTTCTCCCTCAGCTCCCCTCACGCAGAAACTTTAATTTGTGGGTAGTTACGAGCAATCAGCTGCCTGCAGCTGAGGATGCAGGGACTTCTTTGTTAAAGAAACCAGACTACTTGGTGGTATGTGTGTGTATAAAAACAGAGCTTGGCTGTAGGCTTTTCAGAACAGTCACTTGATTTTCCTCCATCAATATTCAGCCAATGCCTGTTGCACCATGAGATGCAAAAGCATGCTCTCTTATGTGTGGCTCTCAAGCATGTCTTGCCTACAGGTAACATGGTTTTGAAGTAAAATAATTTAGAGAGGCAAGTTAAACTTCAGACAATGGTTACAGAGGGAGTCTAAACGCCGAATTAGGAGAACTATCAATAGCTGTTTCACTGCACATCTTCACGGTTGAAGGGTGTTACTTTAGATGCCCACAGAGATCCAGAGCCTGATGGGGTCTGGCAGCTCTAGCACCTCTAGGAGCACACAAGGTACCAGCCTCCAGCAGCGAGGAGACACAGAGCACAGCTAGTGATGTCTGCGACATGCAGAAAAGCTCCCACCGCAGAGACCTGGAAATCTTAGGTGCAGTGTTTTCAGATAGGAGAATGGAGGTTAGGAATTAAACGTCTTTAAAAACTACCACCAGCTGCTGTAAATATTAGCACGTGGCTTTTCTGGAAGCGATGTTTGTCTGCAGTAACCCAGCCAGTACTTACTCAGAGCATGACTGCCTAATCCTCCAAAGGCATTGCTGCCTAAGTTCCCAAGGCCGCTGAAGGTGCTTGACCTGCTAAATGGATCTGGAAAGGCAAACAGGGATTTAGCAGGCATTTAGCCAAGAATGTTGGAGAATGAAATGCACCCCTCCCCTTCTTAACCGTCTGAATCCAAGTAGGATTAGGCCAGACTTTAAGCTGATCCTTCTCATTGCAAGGTTGTTGGCACAGAAAATTCCCATCATGTTAAAATGGAGAAGGGATTCAGTGCTCACTCTGCAACAGGTGCTGTAATAAACTTTTGTGTCAGTCAGAGGGGAGCTAGAAATTAAGGTCTAAAAGCTGAAATTAGGATGGCTGCTGCTGAGCTATAACTCTCTATCAGTACTATCAACTCCTTATCAGTACATTGCAATTGCCTTGAAAGAAGAACCTCAGCAGGCTCCTCAGTCAGAATACTGAGGGGACTCACCATCTCACTCTTGTTTCTGTATACAACTTTCTACCCTCTTTGCTATAGTGCACAGAGACCGTCCTAAGCTAATTGCTACTGACATCCATCCTTACACCAACTAACTTTGGCCTGTTTGTGCCAAAATACTCTCACAAATTAGCTTCCTTGATCCCAGTGGTGGCAGAAGAAATGACAGCATAGTCTGAGGAGCTGCTGTGCAAAGGGATGGGAGATTTGCATCCTTTGAGGCAAAAGATGAATCTCGCCCTTCCTAGTCAAGTCTCTGACTATTCGGCTACTGGTGCTTATCCTGCCTTTTTTTTTTCATTAAAGGCACCCATCATCAAAAGAGGCTCCTCTCTGAGCTGCTACAGCCCAACTCAGGTGTCTGCACTCCAGAGACGGCTATCGGTTAAATTAAACCTCTGTTCTTGTTTGCTTTTCTGCTGCTCATCTATAAACAAACAACTTCTCCTGCCCACTGGCTTTTTGAGGGACCCATTAATGTCTTTAACTTGCCATGTTACAGGAGGTGAGGTGCTCTCCACTTCCTCATGGATATCCTTAGATTTAAAATTTCAAGGTAAATAGCACAAATAACTCGGATCTTTAAGCAGTTATTTGCTTATTTTTAAATAGGTATTTTTGCCCTCTCCTTTAATATTAAGCAGTTGAGTGACTCTGTAGAGATATAGTTACATTTGACAGAATGTTCAGGAATTGATATAAATCTGGCTATCTGCAACAGAAAAGAGTCTACCAGGTCACGTGGCATGCCACAGTTACTGATTGGATGAGTGTTACTAAAACATTAATCAACAGAGCTTGAACTTCAATTGGCAATGAGCTGCCTGTGAGCTTTTAAAATGAGGAAATTTGAGAAAATCAGGCTCTACTTACTGTCAATTAGGAAACTGAAAAGGCTGGCAAAATGTGCAGAACAGCTATTTGCCAGGAACTGTTCACTGAACTTTAATATAGAACCTAGCCAAGAACTTCCATGGGTGGGAAACAGTACGGGAGGAGTCCATTTTAAACTGTGGCTTGTTTGAGGTACCTTTGCATAAATTTCCCCCCAATTTCCTTGGGCACATTCAGCAGCACAGAAGGGCTCTACAGTCACATTCCAGCTCCTGTGCAGAGTCCCAGGGGTGGCAGACTGGCCTGCTCTGCAATGCCCTCTTGTCTTGCAGGAGAGGCTCTGCTAGTCCTGCTGCTCTCCTCTGGGGGAGAGCAGGGGCTGGTGTGGGTGGGAGCACCTCCTGGCCGGCTCCCGGGACAGGTCAAGCCTCTCCCTGCCCTCGTGCTACAGAGCCTCAGGGCTGGACCACACTGGGGAGCCAGGAACGGGTCACAGGCGTAAAGGTGAAGGCAGGGGTTACTTACACTTACCTGCCAAGTGGTTAGTAGGCAGGAAACTGCTGTGATGAGGTGAAGGACCAAAAGGAGTGGTGGCTGGATGCGTCGCACCTGTGAGAACAAGGTACCTTTTTAGCTGAGTGGCAAGTGACTGCTTGTATACATAGAGGTCCTGGCCGTCACATCCAAGAACCAGATGCAAAGGCACAGGTCAGATTTAAACACAGCAAAGGCAGGGGAAGAGCCTGAGCACCAGCTGAGCGAGCTACGGGCAGGATTTCTCTGAGTGCCCTTTAACAGAGTCTGTGGGCACCAGGAGGCAGGAGGAGACCTTGCACTGAGCATTGCTGCTACCTGTAGTAAGGAGGAAGCGACTTTCTTTGTCTGGCGTTTTCAGTCATTATTCTGTGTGTACATTACAAAGGGTCAGCCCAGGTTACGGGCCCAGACAGAAGGTGCTTGGCAGTGGCTGATTAGAGTCTACGTGAAACACCAGTTAACATCAGGCACGCAGGGAACATCAATCATGCCTCTCCCACGAGAGCTACACCCACGTCCTCACGTCTGTCTCTGCATCCACAGGCTCCCGCCATGGTATTTTTTTACCTTTCTTGGACACTGCTCATGGCCATGGTGCCACGCGGCCTCATGGGAAAGGAACCCCACGGCTGAGCATGCTGGATCACACTGGCTTGAGGTAAGGGACAAGAATGGGCTGAAACAAGCTTTCCACCATATATCATCAGCGCTGAAAACACTACGGAAGGTCACAGCAAAAGCAGAGGGAAATGAAGGGAAGAAATTAATATGCACAGGAGAAACTGCATCCTAAAGAAAGGCCAAACTGTTTTTTATGGAGGTGCTGGTCAGTCCCTGATCTGGTCTTCCTTGGTGACAGAACTCAACAACACTGGGCGCATTGTAAAATGCTCCCACGCATCCAGAACACAAGCAGACTATAAAACTGGAGCGGGAGACAGCGCTGCGCGTCCCTCACCAGCTTGGGCACCACAAACCTAAGCAGCCAGAAAATGAGTTGAGGAAACTTGAGAGACCACGGCAACGAGACCTGGAGTTATCTATAAACATTCTGACTGCTCCAATGCTTCAAGATGGATGGAGACTGTCATCTTTCTAATCCTTTCAGATTTCAGAAGGAATGGGAGATTTCTTCAAAGGAGACGGCTTACAAACTCAACTACATGGGCTGATAATAAAAAATCGTCTGGAGAAAGCCAGAAGCGGCATTGCAGGCTGTCAGGCAGTTATTAAATATAGCGTCTGCCAGGCAGCTGAACATCCTTCCTGAAGACAGGTGGCCCTAAGATAACTTATGTCTCCCACAGTAACCAGGCAATGCAGCAGAACCAGTGATTCACATCAACGGCATGCTTGGTCGATAAGGTGAAAAGAATGCTTCGGATATTGCAGAGTAAAAGATTTATTCATCTATATATTGCTGTCGCAATGTTTGTTCAGTTTGATAGCACTCTTTACCTAGATTTACCGTGTGGTGACTCCTGTGATTAATATACTCAGGAACAAGCTACTGCAAGGTTATTTATCTCTAGTGAAAGTTTCCTATTAATTTGCCTTCTTTAATGTATCTATTCCATATTATTTCCCCTCTTGCTTTTATGAACAGAGAAGCAAGCCACACTTGCATCTTTAAGAGAAGAAGCTCAAGATAATACTGGACTGGTGCTTTTCTGCCTGACAGGGTAAACTCTGCCCAATACAGCCCTCAGTGGCAAAACCATACACGAAACAACATCTGCATAGTGACAACACAGGACAGACTGAACACAGTGATAAAGAAACAGCTCCCACAGGGAAACAGTCAGAGGTTTGTAAATCATCTGCGTTTATGCACTGAAGCAGATGCAATAAATATTTTGACCCTGTACCATCAAAGTACCTTTACAGAGACCAAAACACAGGGTAGCATCCCACAATGTGCACGTAGCATCAGCACTGGCTATATGTACTGGAAATGTGCATTTGATGGTTAAGAATCTCCATCCACAGATAAGGGTGGGAAGAGAAACTGAGCCACCGGTGGAGTTCCTGAGGGGCATTCTAACATCTGCACTGGAAAATCAATTCTCACGGAGCTTTCAGCTTCACTCTCATCTGTTGCTGTTCTGTCACATTTGGGACACAATTTGAAACACTTTGAACATCATTAATTTCAACAGGGTTGAACCAAGGCTGAATATGACCACGTCTGCACTGAGTTAGAATGAGAGCACCATATTGCATCATAAAATCAGAGTAAAGTTAGGAAAGAAAATTACATTAGTTGCCAATTAATAACATAGAGAAGGCAAACTTCGACGTCTTAAACACGGAAAGAAAATCTGAAAAAGTCTAAGGGGAAAGTAAAGCCATGGCAAGAGAGCAAAGCCAACATCTGGCAGATGGAAATCAAAAGAACAGCACCAGTGACCTCCAAAAGCAGAACGTCAGGAGTCGCAGTCTCCCGTGGTCAGAACCACCAAGAACAGCGCAGTGAAGTTTACTGCACTTCGGGAATTGCATTAATTGTAATTACTTCTCCAACAGATTGGAAAGCAGTTGATCAATGTAAACTGCATTTAAATGTTTTTATTATTATTATTTTTAAGTTCAATATGCCAATTTAAGCCTTAGAGATTGCTGGACTTCATAACATATAGGGGGATTTTTTAATTTAAAAGAGGAACACTCCTCAAATACACCTCTTGTGATACTTTCGATGCTGTTACTGAAGCCTTCCTTTTGCAAAAAACCCTTGTTTTCAGAAAACAGACAAAAACTTTGTAAGTGGAGCAGCTGAGAAGAACATGGCAAGTACACAAGCAAGAAAGAGACCGGGGCCACTTCCAATCCTGTGCAATGGAAACATTTTCAAGTGTTTTATCAAAATCACTTTAAAAAAATCACTCTATAGCCTATTAATCAGGCACATAAGAACCAGCTGCACAGCCATGATTGCAGGAGCCAAGTGCCGCAGCTCAGCGACTGCAGGACCCTGCCCTGGGGGCAGCAGAGCCCAGCACAGCGGCTCCGAGAGCCCTGGGCACAACGGCCTCCACACGCCCAGGAACCATCCTGCCTGCTCCGGTTTCGGAGGCATACGGAGCTGTAGAGATAAACATTACATATACTGGCTGGTTTTCGTTGATTTTTTTTTCCCCACAAAAGACGATCTTCCCTTACCTGTGGTAGAAAACAGAGGCCTGGCAAGATCCTGTGGATAATGGAAGCCTGGAAACACTCCAGGGGCAGGAGGTCTGCTGAACAGGTCAAGTTTACCACCTATTTCTAGCTTGTGGGGATCCAGCTGCATTTGCTGTCAAATGATGTAAAAACAATCTCATTATCCACTTGATTTTTTTATGGGAGAAAAAGAGAGAGAGTTCATGCTCACTCCTGCTTTGCGAGGCCAGGGAGGGTTAGGTTAGTGCGAGTGACGGCAGCGTCTCTGGTCACGCTCCGACAGCCTCTGCGAGGCCATTTGGCTCCCCAGTCCCCCGGCTGCCTCATCCACACGACCCCGGCGTGAAGGGAGCTCAGCCCCTCAGCGCACAGCGGGGCGAGCGCCACGGCACACGGGGCGCGCTGCACCCCACCTTCGGGCAGCGTCCTCAGCCTGGCAAAACGTGTTCCGCAGGCGTAAAGCTGCCGACAGGCATCTGGAGAGCTGGGTGACGGACTCGTCTGTTTTGCTGCTCCGGTTCGGAAAGACAGAGATGTTCCTAAACTATGCCCTTCCTTCAGCTACTATAGCTCAGTACACAGACAAGGGGCAAAGGATAAAGAAAACCATGAGGCTTCTCTAGACGTTATTTTTATCCTTTCCCTGTACAACTGAGCATGGTCAGAACTGCACCTGAGTCATTTGAATCTAAACAGCTTAAAGATGATATATTTGCTTTTTAAAGAAAAGGACATACACCATTTGCAGAGACACTCATTACCGTGTAGCTGCTTAAACACTGAATAGTCTTCATTAATGGGACAAAAAAACCACAGCAGGAGCTATGAAAAAATACAACGCTCCACAAGTCCCATTATCAGCAACTCCTCTGCCTGCCACAGGGAGCCTGGAGCCTGTCAGAGCACTGGGTGCACCTATGTCTTGTTACCTTTTGAGTCTTAAACCCCCTCCTTCTACCCATCATCACTGCAGTGCAGAAAGCCCAACAACCTCTACCACAGTAACTCAATCTGCTTGCCTGCTCTATATTTTGTAATATATTCTTACTGTATTGGTCATTTCATTATGAATGGGATAATAATCCATATTCCACAGGAGGCACTAGTACAGATGGGAGATGACATTAAATGCATATTGCTTTGTAACAAAAATGGATTTGGGACAAAATTACTCTCCCCCTCCCTTTCCTCCTCTCTTTCTGGCTGTGCACTTAGTAACTCCTGCTCATTTTGCCACCCTTCATCACAAATCCTTTGCCCTCAAATAAACTTCACAGTTGCTACAATAAATGTTAAAGGATTCAAAGTGCTGGTTAATCAATACAGGCAAGCCTGAGAATCACCAACGGTAACAGCTTCCTGCTCATTACTCACTAAAATGTAATCTGTAAGCCAAAAGCCTTGGCTTTGTTCCAGAAGCTGTCTGAATTACCTTTATCTTTTGCTGGTGATGGTATATCTGCCAGGCGATTTGTACATGAACCGCACACCACTTCCCCGGTTTCTGCAATGGAAAGCACAAGAATTTAGATTAACTTATACATTAGTAATCTACATCAGATAGAACATTTCATTTCCCTTACTGCCAAACAGGCAGCAAAGCAATGAGAAAGGCTGATAACTGAAATGGCACAATGGGTGATCAACATTTTTTTCTATACTGCAGCAGATGATGTTTAAATTAGAAGGAAACAAACAGGAAGACTGTGGGATGTGGTGTATCTTCATCATCTCATGGAGACCTGAGATCCCTGCCTGGTTCTTTCCTCCTTGCACCTCCCCTTCATAAATCAAAGCAGACGGCAGCAAAGAACAGCACGCCATGCTTACGAGAAAGCAGCTCATAGTTTAACGGCTCTGCTTCTGGCAAGAGCCCTGTTCATCCATCCCTGCCGCACTGCAGGCTAAGCCAGGCGTGGTTATTATGGCTACTTGCATTTGGGGAGGAAACGGGCACGGACAGTCCCCAGGGACGAGCAGCGCCACGGCTGAACAAACTAACGCTCTGCAGCAGAGCTGCAGCACTCAGTATTTTGGTGGATAATCAGAAACACAAATAAAACACATTGACCTAAGCCACCATGAATCTGGTCACTGGTGAATGTCTGTCCATGCTCACAGTAGTTTATTTCTGTGACCCTTACTTCATACTGTGAACTACTAATGCACATAAATGGATGCAAAATAAGGTTGGGATTCAACCTAAACATTATTAATCAGAGCAGTAAAGAGCTAACTATGACATTTTTCTTTAAATAAAGGAGGAACATGAAATTTTCTACTGGACATGTTACATTTCAAAAGATATGTACAATATTTGAAGAGTGTGTGTGTGTATATGTATATATACATGTATATATATATAAAAAAATAAAATCCCCCACAAACCTTACTTACTCTTACTGGAGGCCTGTAAGGGTCTGACACCTATGGAAAAAGCAGAATAAAACAGTTGGTCTTTCTAAAACCAGCCAATATACAGAAAGGTGGGGAACTTCCCTCCTCTGGACAAGTAAAAGCATTTAGAAAGCAATGTTCCAGAGAAGTCCCCTGTGACATGGGAAACCTGAAAGACTTAAAGGAGGCTTAAAACTTCCTTTTCATTCTTTGCACCACACTCAGCAGAATTTCATGATAAACAAAGCAGTTTCATGCCAGCAACTGAACCCATCTAGTGCTTTTCTGAGCCTTACAATCATTCTGAAATGGAGCGCACAAAACTACTCTCCAAGCAATGCTTAGAGGAAAGGCCTTGAAGGGGTTTCCTGCCCCACTTTCCTCTGACTTTGTTTAAAGAAGTCAATACATCCTTTGCATTCATGACTGGTGGAGGCTATTGTTATCTCACCAGAAGAAGAAAATTCTGTCCATCCTGAATGTATATTCAGAGTCTCAAGGGCCAATTGGCTCACCAGCTGCCCTTTTTAATTTTTTTAGGAATCACTGTGTTTACTGTAAAACCAGATAGGAAGGTCATATATTGTTGCCTACC
Organism: Patagioenas fasciata; assembly: GCF_037038585.1. Taxonomy (NCBI): domain Eukaryota; kingdom Metazoa; phylum Chordata; class Aves; order Columbiformes; family Columbidae; genus Patagioenas; species Patagioenas fasciata. Next base: position 259,737 of record NC_092536.1, read on the forward strand.
CCTGGAGTCTTCTGCAGCAGCGTATGGTGGACTGTGCCTGGTCTACCTGCTACATCAATAGGGTTTGAAGTCTGAAAGACAAGCACAGAGCATGAATAATACTGTACCACACCAGCAGTACATTTAACATCTCTATCTGATGTTAATGGCATTAATTAGTCCATGTTTGTACTGTGCTTTGAACACGCATATTGCTACATTAGTACTAACTGTTATCTCTTACTGACAGCCAACAGCATTTAACCACCATGTCATCTATTATTATTTAGCAGCAGTACCAGTATTACAGCAGCATCCCTAAGCCCCACCGAAATCAAAACCCCATTGTGCTATGCAGTACGCGAGTGGATGGGAAGAGACAGTCCCCAGCCCCCAGGCTTATTCTTTAGACAAAACAGGCAGGCAGGAGGAGAGAGAATGCGAGAGCTGGACTGACTCCCTCCATGTTCCAGGCAGCAGCCAGTATTGCAGTCAGGAACAGAACAACTCAAGCATCTTGGTCCCATATTCCAGCTGTTGGACCACAGCCCCTCTCTGACTGGGGCCAGGTAACACAACAGCTGAAAGGCAACGACCCATCTATTTGCTTCGACAAGGCAAAATAAGAAACCTTAGACGGTGCTTGTGGGTCTTTTATAGCTTTGCATTGTTTGTCCCATCATTTTCCATCAAGAATTAAACACCTCATTGAACGAATCCCAGTTCCTCCTCCGGATCCCACCTGTTGCCCTGTCCCAATGATCCCCAAGAACTCGTTTGTCTTCACACTGGCTTCCATCCACCTCCCGCTCCCAGAGCAACTGCACCTGGTGCCTCCGCGCAGCTGAGTGCACAGGGGTTAAACCTCATTCCCCAAGAGATTATTTCACCCACATTTTAGGTCAAATTACAGTAGATTTCACACAGTCAAACTGTATGAGGAATAAGTAAAACCATGGGTGTGGGAGGAAAGATGGGTTTATATTTGTCTAAAGCTCCATAACTTCCAGACTCATGAAAAAGAGAATTCTTGTATGTGTGCGTAGGTAAGTCAAGGAACTTGCCAGGCAGATCTGTGCTCTCAGGGCCTGTCTGACAACTGAGGTATATAGAAGGTGGCAAGTAAGTTACAACTATCATACAGGCAAGAGCTTTAAGATCACAACATGTTAACAGCATGGTGTCATCCTGTCCCTTTGTCCCCTGGAGAAAGATGTGAATGCTTCCTCCAGCAAAGTAAACTGAATACTTCTGACCTTTTCAAGTTCTTAGCTTGTGAGAAATTGCCTTTGGGAAACTCATTGAGAAGTTACAGTCAGCCTGGATTTATGTGCAGTGGATTTACATGCACAGCTGTAGGCAACTGAGATGGGAAGGGGAAAACAAAACCAAGACCTCTGCTTCAGAAAGCAAGAAGTGCGGGACTCAGTGTGCCAAAACCAAACCATCGGGTCTGCAGTGATGATGAAGGCTTTAGTCAAACAGCTTGGGAGGCAGAGAGCATGGAAGAACAATGCAGTAATGATGACCAGAGTGGCTCTGCCCAGCAGTTCAGCTTCGTCTCCTCTAGAAAACTGGAAAACAACGGGCCAAAGCAGCAGATCCATTTGGCAACCTAGCCCTCTTTTTTTTTCTTTTTAAGATGTTAGATTGCAGGTAAACACAACACTGTTCAGAGATCAAGTGATGTTAGCAACTAACCACGGAACTAGAGCGTGACCTTGTGCTGCTTCAACTCAAGCTAGCAAATTTCTAAGTATCTATCATTAAAATGAATTAAGAGCTAGTTATAATACAGGTCTAGGAACTGTTTAAAAAAGTAAAAAAGTCTCTGCTCGCTTCTTCTTTCTTGCTATGTAACTGCTTCTCTTTGGTCTAATGGTATTTTACAGTGAGATGGTACCTGTAAAGCTCTGTAATGAAGGTGGAAACCAGCAGAGCACGCTATCGGGGTATCAGCAGCTCCTCATTAACAGGAGCCTTGTGGCAAAACTGACCCCGGTCTTCACTTGAGCAAAATCTTTCAAATTCCACCGTATTTGCAGAGCTCCTTCTCCCGGGCAGCCAGGCTCGCACCCTGGCCAGCTGGGCTCTGCTGGGCTCCGCTGGGCTCTGCGGGGCTCCCCCCGCACCCCTTGCATGAACAGCAGCAATCAGCGCTGGCGGACAAACTCCCTGGAGGGACAGCTGTGCTCTGCCTGCCTTGCTGCCCACGATCAGCTGCTCCTCTTCTCTGCCTGCAGCCACTACGCACACAATTCTTGTTGAAAAAAGTCATTTTAGAGACTTTGCTATTTGTAATGTATCCAGAGAACAAAAAATAGTGTAAATAGTGTAAGGGATTTGATGGGCACTGAGGAAATACTTCAGCTTCAATTAAAAAAAATAAGTTAAATGGGAAGGCTGCGAGGGGCTTTATTTGTGGGCAGTTGCTAATTACTGACTTTGACTGATGTGGGTGGGACTGCTGAGGAAGCACAGCCCGGACCCGCCTGGCCTGGGTGTGCAAACGGCCTTCCCCACGCCAGCAGGAGGGGCCCGTTCCCCAACACAGCGCGACAGAAACGCACTTCAGGATAAGGGATCTCTAGAATCACAGTATGTAAGGACACGTGTCACCTTACACATCGAGTAAATGCTCCATTTTCAAACAAATGCTATATAGATTTACTGCAGCTTTCTGGTTTGGAGGGATTTAACAGTTTCTGTACACTGAAAAATAGTTAATAAAAAGAACAAGTCTAGGAGGAAAAAAAAAGCAGAGCACACCACAGAATTCATCCAAAATGGTGGATATCACGGCAACATTTCCAAATGCCAGGCAGCGCTAGTTGTAATGCACTGCAGCGCACCTTTCAAACATGCTGTCTCAAAGAAGCTTGCAGGCATTAACCGACCCTTATAAACCCACTGCAAGATGACGTTACAGACGAGGAAGCTGAGGAACAGAGGGTTTAAGTGACTTGCACAAGGTCCGACAGTGTCGGAGCTGGGGATGGAGACTCAGCTCCTTCAAATTGCTCTACCCATCCACAGCAGTCTCTCCCTACTGTTCCCACACTTGTGTAGTCAATTTCTCATTTCCTTCTGGGAATAAACACGGTTTATCTTCCGCAATCTCAGACCGTTACATTTATAAAATTATTTGGGACTCACTGGTCTACTATTAGCTGTAAATATTTCACACGAGTAATGCATTTGACTGTATGCTTCTCCTCTAGTTGCAGCTGACCTCCCAAGTGAGCCACTATATCCTATTCCAAGGAACAGTCTGTAGGGCCAAGCGGAAACTCCTGCTAAAGCGCTGGCTGCTTTGTGCAGGGGACGCTCACAGGTCTGTGGGATGATCGCGTCCAGCCCTGGGCTGCACTTGTGCTGGTTAAATCGTGCTACAAAATCTTCAGAGACAAGACTCTGACCACAGCTCTCTCCCAGCAAAAGAACAAAGCCTTCAGAAGAAGTAGTTTGTACCTTCGGTTGAAATGCTCCCTGAAGTGACCCAAAGGGACCTGAATGTGGAAGCATGGGTGGCATTCCAGGCATTGCTGGAGGATAGGTTGGAAAGAACTACAAAAGAAAAAGAGATGCTTATGTCACAGGACAACTTGAACAATAATGGAGGTATGTGCCAAGCCTGGTACACACAAAAATGGTACTGTGTTCAATGAGTGCCACAGTGAACATACACGCTAAATTTACTTTCAAAATTTCCAAGAGCAAAGCCAAAACTTGAAAAACGCACTCATCTGATTAATGTTCTAGATGGTGTTGAACAAGTGTGCCTTTAACATTTGTGGACTATTGCAGGAAGTACAGAGCATTCACCATTTTTAAAGGAATCGGACTCATTTGAGTTTTATGTTCACTTTTGGTTAACTTTGCATTTTTTTGCAGTAGCAAACAAATTTATTCTGTTTTGAAATGTGACCTGCTTTAATTTTCAAAGCAAAAAAGAACCACAAGATGCTGTGTTACACACTAACCACAGGCAACATGCACATCGCCTTGTAGTTGTGTAAAGTTTTGCTTAGGCCTCTCCTGAGCACATATAGCAGTTTTACAAGTCCCAAAACATGTAGTTTTTGTGCTTTGGAGCAGTGGGGAGCATCAGGAAGAAACCACCAGTCTGACTTACTCCTGTGACCTGAGCAAAATCTCATGAAAGAGCCATGCACTCTGGGCTGCTGCAGGTGAGAAGCTCCAGCTGCAGAGGCACTGCAACGACCCCTTCCTGCGCGCTCCCTGCCACCCCGGCACAGCAACACAGAGCCGCAGCAGCAAAAACACAGCAGGCAAGGATTAAACGAAAAAAGCCCAAAGAAAATTTTGTACCTAACAAAAATAATCAGGATGGAAAAAGAGCTTTAGGAATGAATGAATCAAAACACTACCAACCAACTGAAAACAAGCAAAAGTGCAAGCAAAATCAGTAACAAACACACCACCCAGAAAGGTGAGCACTCACGTTGGAATGTCGAAAGTAAGGGTTGTCTAATTTGGGAGCGTACTTGTCAAACTGGAAAGAAAAGAGAAAAAAAAAGGAAACAGGTGAGTGCGGTTTCAGCAGCAGTGGACACATCAGGATTAACACAAATAATCACGGCCTGTTTGTACCGCATTTAACAGAGCAGAACTGGCTGGTTTTTCCACCCTGGGGAGCTGACTGACTGCCCAAGGCCCGTGGAGACGGAAAGGCGCCGGCCCCGGGTGCTGCCGGGTCCCAGCGCAGACCCCGCTCGCAGGCTCCTTCACTGGCGAACAGTCCTGGCGCGGGCAGTGCAGGGAAACCGGGGGGCTCAGCTCCAGGTCTAGACCTGGGATCTGACCGGGGGCACTGACTCCATCACAGACCAGAAGGCAGGGAATGTTTTCCATTAGACCCCAGCGTCTACTGTGGCGCAACCAATATCAACTCCCTGTTTTCTGGGTTCCTGCAAGTGCCAAAATCATTTAGAAAAGGGCTTAATTGCTTTAGGTGCACTAAACTCTACACATTCTCCCTCTCCTGAAAAACAGCTGGCGCCCCAGAGAAAAGCTGATTATTAGCCTCTCCTGTTTCCAGCATGAGGTTTTAACACCTCCATGTGTGCAGTCTGCCCCATATTTATTTTTATGACCATTCGTCCTGTAGCTCCTTGGAAGAAAAACCAAAGCATCTATACATTGCATTTTTGAACAGCATGTACATTCTGCTGGGGAGGAGGGAAAAGGGAAGGAGGCAGGGAAGGGAGCTGTAGGACCCCAGGAAAAGATGCTTATTTGGCAAGTCAGCTGCTGTTTCACACTCCTCTATGTGCAAGAGAGTAGATTTGTAATTTCATTAATTACAGTTATTACTGGAGCCATGTCCCCTCCAGTGTAAATACTATAAATTACCAAACACATGCAGCTGTAAATTTCAACACTCTTCTCTAGCGCTGGGATTAGCAGACCTGATCCAGTGGAATATAAGAAGATGTGAGCAAAATATAACTAAAGAGCCTTGCAAGCTGTTTCTGCGATGAAGGCTGACATCAGCGGGCACGGGTGGGAGGGAGGGAGCCATGCACAGGATCAGGTATCAGTATTCTTTGACAACACAGGTTTCTGAGGAAAGTTTCAAGGTTGTTTTACACAGACCAAGAAAAGAGGGGAAAGTGTTTACACATGAATATATTGAGTAAACACCTGGGGCTGGATTTTGAGTGGATGATATTACTTTTAATTGGTTTGCTGCTAAGCAGATTGCAACCCAAGAATGTCATCGGGCAGTCAGTACTGGGAAAGAAAAGTGAGAAACACTATGCTCCTTGCGTTCTTGGTAGGTCTCCCCAAACGCAGCTTCGGCTGTTACTCTTGGCTTTTGCCAGCCCTAGCACAAGAGGGCTGCTTCCACGTTTTGGACACCGTGTGAAACTGAGAGGGGGGAAAAAAGCTGAATCTTGCTCTTTCAGTCTCAGAAAGTAATTGCCAGAACTGGGGAGAGAGTGCATTTTCAAGTACTGACAAAATCCATTTGTAGCAGATCTGTAAGAATTTTGTAACAGCTGCAGTAAAAGCCCCATTGTGTTACAAGCAAATTCAATGGCAAAACACTAACGCTTATTACACAGCCAGAAGGATCTCTCCCACAAGAACCAGCCACACACAGATTAGTGCCTGTTGATGTAATCACATAATAAATGCCAAAATTGATATAGATTAGGGAACTCGGAGGAAGAGGGACAAAACTCCTATCAGATGAGATGCTGCACTGCGGTGAGAGCTCTGGTAAACGAGCACGGTCTGCAGCACAACGCACGAACAGCCGTGGGGCTGTGCCTGGTACTGGAGGCCACCGATCTTGTGGTGTCCCTGTGGTGTGTTTTGGTGTGTCGGGGCACCTGGCTCTGGCTCTGGGGAATCGAAATACACAGCAGGACACACAAAGAGGGACGCTAAGGAGCCTCTGGGCTTGTCTCAGGGGTGCAGTATCCGCTCACGGGCAGCAGCATGGGGGGACCGGGAGGGCTGGTGTGGAAGCTCTGGATGGAAAGGGCCCCTTTGGGGTGCTGGCCTGTCTCTTCAGGCCTCGTTGAGGGGCAGGGACAGCACGCCTGGCTGAAATAAAGAGGGCTGGGTTTTGTTTGACGGGAGCGGGTTAGGCTTTTTGACCAGAGATGCTCTACTTATCCTCACATTTTGGGCTGGGGTACGCACCATAGGAGGTGCAGAGGGCGGCATGAGCGGCGTCTGGGGCAAGCTGGATGGAAAAGGAGTGAATGTGTGCTGGTGGGTGTGTTGGTGCTGATGCGTGTGTTGGTGCTGGTGAAACTCCGCTCTCAGCAGCGGCACCGGGCCAAGTGAGGCAGCGGCCCGGTCCGAACTCTGAACCAAAAACCGGTTGTTCAGCTCTTGCCTGAGCAGTTCGTGATCTAGAGGAGAGAGAGAGAGAAAAAAAAAAGACACAGAGGCCCGTGGGCCTGTGAGTACCACAAAGACGGAGGAGAAAGAGTCAATATTCACCTGGCATTCCCTGTTTCTGCAGGTCATGCTGTGGTGGTTTTCTACGTGAGGACTCATTGGTGGAGGTAAGAGAGATGCCTGTGACAAAGTACCAATCAGAATCCCCGAATGAGGCTGGCAATACATGATTGGTTGGTTGAATGATATCAACAGGCTGGTATCTAAAGACAAGAGAGAACACCATGAGTCATCACAGCAGAAAACATCATGGGGGCGTCAGCAACATCCGCGCGCGCCCCCCGCCCGCGGCCCCGCGCCCCCCGCGCTGCTCCCACGGGACGCTCCAGCTCCCCGGCACCTGACGGACAGGGCACCGAGGCATCTCCGGGAGCCAGCCTCGGAGGTGGGCTGGACCCGCGGCATGGTGGCAGGACCTTCCCACACCAGCAAGATGCTGGGGAGCACCCTCGAGGACAAGGGCTCGCTTTAGAATGAGTCACACCCACCTGTTTCCTCTGGAGCTTTGCATACACGTACACTGAAAATGGATGGTGGGCCTAACATGTTGCGTTACACTCTAACATATACATACTTAAGGCATAAATTTTTGACAAGATCTACAATGCAATGAGATAACCATGGATTTGGGTGGCTGGAAACTACCTGCTCAGACGGCCATTTCTCAACAGATCCCTGTGCCATCCCTGTCTTCTCAGCCCCAGGACTCGCACACAGTGACCAAGAACACCCATCCTACAAACCGAAGCCTCCTCTGCAAATAACGTTTTTGTTTGTTTTGTTTTTTTAGATCTTCAATGCTAAGCAGTCCTCCCCTCAATTCCTAACAAGATACGACTGGCATTTTTTTCCCTGCCTCCAGGCTTTTCTCCTGTGAGAAAATACGGGTGAGGAACCAGTGGGAAGAGCAGAAACACTGAACTGGTTCATGATCTCATGAAGGCTGCAGTGGCCACAGGAAGTAAATTGTTTCACCACATGACACATGGCATCTTCTCAGCATTTTCCTCTATAAGAACCAACTAGCACAAATCTGAATGTGGTTTAGGGCAGTGGAAGACACCAGCACTTTAGAAATGATGTGACTGAGGTCATTAAGGACAAATGTCCACTTCCCCATAAATGTCTGCTGGTATCAGTTAAATCCACCTGTGCTTTTACCTAAGATCTTCAGACAAGGACCAGTGCCCAACCTGTTCCGTGTTTTGTGAGCTGAGAACAACCTCTGTCATCAGCTGTGGGTGACACCCTATTCCTGACTGACCTATGTGCTACTGAACTCACATGAACTTTTTTAGTGCAACACTCCTTTCAAACTACAGCACCGAATACAGAGGGGCAAAATAAGACAAGTGCTCTAAAGTTTTATTTCATGTTCTGCAGGCATTTCTTTTACTTACATTTTTTAGAGTGACACTGGAAATGTCTAAATCAATCACTTTCTGAAGATCTTTAAAAACAGGCACTCTGATGGGGAATTTAAAAGTCTCTTATTACCTCTTACATCCTATTGAAAGTCATTTCTGAAAGCAAATTTTGGGTGCCTAAGTGATTTGCTTTCCAGTAAGAAACGTACTGCTAAGAGCAGGTACTGCATCCTGCTACAATCTTTATAATAATTAATACAAAAGCAGAAAGTACATGTGCTTGTGATACCAAAGCCTAAGGCACTGGAAAAGAATAGTTCATAATGGGTTCTACTTGGAGCAAGCAAACAAGAAAAAAACCACTAGGCTGAAAGCAGTTAGGTCCAAAACCTAACCTCTTTAGAGAATGTGAGTATGACTTCACATGTGTGCGTGTGTTTCCGCATTTAAATCTGGCATGGCTCAAAGAAACTGAATCCTTCTGTTAGCATCAAGATAATCCACTTTTCTGGAGGGAGAGATAAAAGCGAGTTGGCAGTTGTGAGTGCTCTGATATCCAATTTCTTTAAGAGACTTGAAGCCAGACTGCTAGATTTGAGCTGGCTCCAGCCCGCAGCCCTGCTCCACAGCTTTGGCCTTTCTCAGGAAAAAGAAGGCCTGGAGACATTTGGAGAAGCCGTGTGGCACTCGAGAGTGCTCGAGAGTACGGATGGGGCTGCTGAGAAGTAACCCAGTTCTGTGAGGGGCTCTGGGCAATCTCAGGACAGGAACTAAGTTCTTGTGCCTACCAGTGACGGCTCGTCCCATGGGTCTGGCCGTGTAAAAACACAACTAGGAGCAGAGTAACTGAGCAGCCCTTTGAATGCCCAAACACTACTGCTCTGTGTGCACACCCGAGGTGGGGATGCAGAAAAAGCTCGACCCTGCTGATGTTGCTAGGTACCCTCACGTTCAGAAGAGAAGACACAGAGATCGCTCTTTCCTCCGCGTATCCTACACCAGGGCCAGGCTTGGTGCCCTTGAGTACAAGGCAACAGCCCGCCCAAGAACTGCTCCTAAGTTACCTGTGTAAGCTTTAGGGTTTCAAAGGGAAGAAAAGTCACCAGAAGTGCATTCTTGCTATTCAGAGACCTTGATTTGTACCATCAGTGAATGCGGGAGCTCTGAGCTCTGCTTCTCTTCTTGGTAATAGTGATAATTTTGCCAAAGTAAATCTAAAGAAAGAGTGCATTCTCCTTCAAAGCAGGAGGAAAAGACGACAAAAAGAAGACTTCAAAGGGCCGTACCCTCTTTGATGGCTTTTCTAAGCCGGTGGCTATTACTGAGAGCACACATGCACTCGAACAGCACAGCAACCACGATGCTGCTGGCGGCAGCTGGATCCCAGCTCCTCAGGGCTGCTCAGCAATATTGTTTGCTTTTAAGAAACTTTCATGTGAATGACAACAGGAGCTCCTGGCTACGCAGCGCTCCGTATCGATTTTACGATGTGCCAGCTTGCAGGCATTTCATACAATGCAGACAAGAGGCATTTCGCTGTCTGCAGGGTTAGATGCTCAGACCTTTCCCTCCACTAGCTTAGGCTTCTCCTACTTAAATTGCAGGAGAAATCCTTTTAGTAGGAGCAAGACTCTTACCATTTCCTGGCAAGCTGTTGAATGTGAATAGGTCACTTGATCTTGCATCTCCTGAATTTAATGGTGAAAACATACTCGCTTTCAGTGACTGTAATACCACGCTTTTGCTATTTCCTTTCGCAATGCTTTCAAAGCTCCATCACAGTAGTCCTTTGCCTCGAACAGGGGAAGCAATGAATAGGTCTCACACAGCGCTGCCAACATCTCTCCAGCCATGTGGTTGAAATTCTAGATGGTGCCAGGGCCTGTGAAAGCTGGCGGCCTTGGCCTATGTGGTCCTGCTTCTGGCTGGGAACCCACAACACTTTTGTCTGTCATCGTTTTGAGAGCTCATTTTGGACCAATTCACATTGTTCTTTCATTTAAATAAACAGTTATCAATATTGGGACATTATTTAGCTCCTGGAAGAAAAAAAGGGGACGCAAGGTCATGAGACTTTCCCGCAGCAAACCCGACCTCTCCTTATTCCTTTAACCGGCTTCACAGGAAACAGAGGGCGCGTTTTTTTGCAGAATGCTTGTCCTGTTTAATCCCTGCTGAGTTATATGTGGAGTCAAATGCCAGATCAAAAGGAGGCCCCAGCAAGTGAATGTTGCAGGGAAGTCTCCAGCTGCCAGGGTCTCTTCCAGGGACAGCTGTAGGCTAATGGACAGGCTATCTACAGGGCATTTAGGGCAGAAGCAGCAATAGAATGGGGGTCTGGGGTGAACAAAGGAAACCTTTCAAAAAGATGCAAAGACAGTGGGAGCTGAAGGCAGAGCGTGTCCGCTGAGCTGCCTCTGCCTTGCACAGAAAGGCCAAGTGGCTACGGACACAGGGAGCCTGTGGTGCCGCGGGCAGCGGATCCTGCTCTGCCCCAGCACGGGCTGCTCGCCCCGGGATCAGAGCGCGGACAGATGTGGGGGCTGCTCAGTTCTCACTCAGTTAGCACAACCCTCTGGGACAGTTAGGAACAGTTTCTTCATGTCAGTTCTAACACTGGCAGCTTTCATTTGAGTGGGGAGAAAGAAGTGGAGAATGGCAATTTGTACATCAGCCCTTTGCTGACCGAAGAAATGTCTGATGACTGTGGAACGCCACACTTGAGAACTCATGCCCTGAAAAGACTTTTTTCCAGAAAAACTTGTTTCATAGGCTTCTCTAGGAAGCTACAGTGCTCCTTCCACAATCTCTCATCTGGTAAAGCACGTCCAGGTCTCCTACCAGTTTCTCGAGCACTCTCACAGCTCCAGCGCACGCTGCCCGCAGAGGGGTGTGCGTCACTGTATGTCACTGTATGCCACTGTATGTCACTGTACGTCACCTCCCACCAGCCAGCCCATCTCCCAACACCCTCCAGCGCATGCAGGACAGATCAGCCCCAGAAGAAGGAGGGAACCTACCCGCAGGGTGACCTGGTATCACGAGGCTGTTGGTAGGTAACGCTGGTGGAGGTGGCAGCGTGGGTGGGGTGGCAAACATGGCCGGATGGTGCTGGTGTTGGGTCTGCGATCTGAGAGAGAAGTGCGAGGTAGCAAGATTAGAGATGGAGAGGGGCAGAGCTGGGCCGGAGGAATGGTGTGGAGGAATCTGGGGAGAGAGGTGTTTCGGGAGGCTGATGCTCGTTGCACTGCTAGCACTGCTGCTCCGGCTGCGGAGAGAGAAAGACGGGGGAGAGGGGGGAGACAGAGACAGCGTGCGTTACAATACAAGACCGGAACAGTGCAAGAAACGTGCTACCAGAAACAACGCCACTATGTAACACGGATATCCCCAAGCTTACGTTTTTGTTTTTCTTAATGACACCAGAGACAGTAATGAATGTTAACGAACTTCTCCAGCAGGGCAGGGTGGGGCGGGGGCGCTCTCAGCGATGCTCCCTCCCCTCCTCTGGCGGCCGAGCAGGCCACAGTCAGAGCTCTCTATGGGACACGGATGAAGGCCGCAGGGGCAGCAGGGCTCTGCACCTTTATCTAGGCTGTGTCTGTCCTTGTGACCACACAACACAATCACTTAATTCCCTCTTTCTTTTACTCTGGGTGCAGAGAGTTGCGTAGTGTGAGTGACGTGGGGACCAAGTTGTATCTGCTCTGTGTGCTGTGTGGTTATATTCACACAGTCCTGCAAACTCCTGCCATGTTAATAAATTATTCTCATAATAACCCTGTGTTTCAAATATTTTTCTATTATTATTACTCCACTGTAGTGATCTAAGTTTTGTGAGGTGAAAGGCAATATCGCTGCAGTTATTATTTAGAGTAATTCCCACAATACCAGTATTTCTTGTAATCTAAATCTTCGAGATACCTTGAATAGTCTGAAATATTATTAATCATTTATACTGGGGTGGCATTTGCAGGGTAAAAGCACAAGAGAGCTGAAGTATGCAGGATACCATGAAACACACATTAATGATGGCGGCTCTCTGTATTAATATTTTGACCCTTATGCAGCCAGGTATTATGTTTTAAATCAGTCTTCTAATCTTGTTTAACAAGCTTAATTGTGGTTTGGGAGGTAGGGCATGTTTTCTGTACCAGCAAAAAGATTACAGGAGTTCCAGCGGACTGGCTAAACCCTTCTCTCCAGAAACTCTTTCTGTACCATTTTCATCCATCCTGCCTACTGGACGGGGGCAATTTAAACAGCGAAACTAAGCCTCCTGCCACACCTGACCACGTCAGACTGAGCCAGAGTTCTCAGCCCACATGAAGTCCTGTTCTAAGGGACACAGCATTTTTTGATACAGAAATCCCTCTTCTGATGCTGGTGAACCAAAAAACTGTGATACCATGAACAAACCTTCAATTGAACTTTTACTGAATATGAAACAAAGGAATTGCTCGAACTCCAAACACCTTAAATTTCTAAGGCAAGAATTGGCTGGCCCAGGCAAAACAGTGCAAAACTCCACGAGAAAGCAGACCTAAAAGAACTTTACCCCATAGTTACACACGTCTTTCTCCCAGAGGGGGAACACTTACCACCACGTTTCAAACGCAGCTCCCCACCACGGCTGGAAACTCCAGCCTGGGAGGTCAGCACAAAAACGCCAATAGCCAAGACATGAAGCACCTTACACAGACAGTAAGAGTGTCACCGCCCAGCAACTTCTACCCCTTTTGAAACACGTTTTGTCCCGGCAGCAGCATCAGGATGACACAAGTGTCTGCTTCTCATACCTGATATTATTGAGTCCGTTGTGGGCCACCTGGTGATGCACTTGGTAACTGAGCGGCGCAGGGATGTGACTCGGAGGCTGGGTGCGAAGCTCAGGTATTAACTGAGGCTGTGACTGTGGCCGAGGTTGAGGCTGTGACTGTGGCCGAGGCTGCGGCTGAGGCGTGAGCCTTGGTGGTGCTGGTGCTGAGATCACTGGCTCCTTCTTCAAGAGTGGGCTTGCTCTGGCGCTTGACGTGGGCGCTGAGGAAGTCGAAGTCACAACGGTAGCTACCGGCTGGGGGCTGGGGATGGGCAGGGTGAAGGGCACGTCGGTGCTCAGCTCCCTGCTCCGCTCTAGCCCAGACACCTTTGGGACATTGGCTGCTTTCGCTTCTGGCTTGTCATTCAAGGTGGGACCTTATGGAGGAATGAGAAGAACAAAGTGCATGCTAAAAGGCCTGCGTTTGCTTCTCTGCTTGGTAGAACACAGGCCTGAGAAAAAACAACTCATGTTTCAGCTCGTGGGAGCATGGTGGGAGCACTGCTGCTACAAGATGGATACGTGTTTGCCTGTCTGTCCTTGACTGGCCAGTCTACAGGACTTGTTAGCACATAAGAGACTTAGCTCTCATTAAATGAATGCACACTACAAAGAACATATAGCTTTGTGACTTTTGAACACTGGCCCAGGCTGCCCAGGGAGGTTGTGGAGTCTCCTTCTCTGCAGACATTCAAACCTGCCTGGACCCCTTCCTGTGGAACCTCAGCTGGGTGTTCCTGCTCCATGGGGGGATTGCACTGGGTGAGCTTTACAGGGCCCTTCCAACCCCTGACACTCTGCGGTTCTGTGATTCTACAGCACAATAGGAGTGTGAATGTGTCTCAAGTTGCTGCTACAGTATTTCCTGCTCCATGTAATTTTTAAGGCTGATAACGAACTCATGAACAGCCCTGATCATTAAGACATTTCATTTTCTCAATGCTCTTTCAAGGTAATCTACAATGTGTTTAGGCTCAGCTCCAGCTACACCGCACTGTGACCCAAGCACTAATGATTAATGACAACCCCACCTGGCTTCCAGGGAGGAGGCTCCGGGGCTGCTCCTGTAGCAGAGGAGGGGTCACCTCTGCAGGGACACTGCCAGTCCTGGCCACACACTTGTGTGGAACAACAGAACAGAGAAGGCTTGAACATCCAGCCAGAAGTGTGGCAAGCACTAACTGCAGTCCGGCTCACCGTGAATACTGTACACACCTCTGTGCACAGCGCATCAAAACTATCACGAATACCACAACCTTGCAAAATGCACTGACAGTGAGAATTCCATACGGACTTACTTCTCCTATGATGCCAAGTATTTATTTTTTTCCAAAATAAACTAAACAAAGCAGCCCAAAGGGTTAAAAGGCTGGAAAGGAAAACCAGAGGAAAGGAGAGGTATTTCAGTTCAAGCAGTTTCCAAAAGGTCAAAGACAACCGAAAGGACCAACATGAACATGATTAACTCGCACCGTAAATCCCTTTTCAACGTAATCTGTGTATCCTTGAGTGCACATATATCTGCAATTACATGAAAAGCTATTCCTGGGTTACGACAACCAGCGTTGTCCGTGTGTTTCACACGCACACACCCTGCTGTGCACACACAGCACCTCTATCTGATTCTGGGATACATGGTTTCACTACCCACCAGAACAACACGTGCTGGGGGCTGTTTGCATTTAGCTGGTTTGCACACATGCAAGAGACGCTGCCCACTCTCCTCAGCACGCTCCCAACATCCTCACAAACAGATTCCACCTTTGAAACTTTCCCATCTCTTCAAAGGACTGAGCCAGTTCCTGATGTAGGAGGTGTCAAAATAACGAAAACCACACACCACGAGCTAATTCTGGCCATGCAGACGCTCCACCCCAGCGCTGTGAACGCAGCCCGTGCAAGGCCAGCGTCCTCAGTGCCGCAGCTTCGACGTCTTAGACACCACCACATCAGCATCAGACGCACGGGGCACAGTGACGAACCAGCCCGCGGCACACCAGCCCGCGGCACACCAGCCCGCGGCACACCAGCCGGCGGCACACCAGCCCGCTGCACACCAGCCCGCTGCACACCAGCCCGCGGCACACCAGCCCGCGGCACACCAGCCCGCTGCACACCAGCCCGCTGCACACCAGCCCGCGGCACACCAGCCCGCGGCACACCAGCCCGCTGCACACCAGCCCGCGGCACACCAGCCGGCGGCACACCAGCCCGCTGCACACCAGCCGGCGGCACACCAGCCCGCTGCACACCAGCCCGCTGCACACCAGCCCGCGGCACACCAGCCGGCGGCACACCAGCCCGCGGCACACCAGCCGGCGGCACACCAGCCCGCTGCACACCAGCCCGCTGCACACCAGCCCGCGGCACACCAGCCCGCTGCACACCAGCCCGCGGCACACCAGCCCACTGCACACCAGCCCGCAGCACACCAGCCCGCAGCACACCAGCCCGCTGCACACCAGCCCGCTGCACACCAGCCCGCAGCGCACCAGCCCGCGGCACACCAGCCCGCAGCGCACCAGCCCGCTGCACACCAGCCCGCTGCACACCAGCCTGCGGCGCACCAGCCCGCTGCGCACCAGCCTGCAGCGCACCAGCCCGCTGCGCACCAGCCTGCTGCACACCAGCCTGCTGCGCACCAGCCTGCGGCGCACCAGCCCGCTGCGCACCAGCCTGCGGCGCACCAGCCTGCTGCACACCAGCCTGCGGCGCACCAGCCCGCTGCACACCAGCCTGCAGCGCACCAGCCCGCTGCACACCAGCCTGCAGCGCACCAGCCCGCCTGCCGCACGCACACTGCCCGCCTGCCGCACACACACTGCCCGCCTGCCGCACGCACACTGCCCGCCTGCAGTACACACACTGCCCGCCTGCAGTAAACACACTGCCCGCCTGCCGCACGCACACTGCCCGCCTGCCGCACACACACTGCCCGCCTGCCGCACGCACACTGCCCGCCTGCAGTACACACACTGCCTGCCTGCCGCACGCACACTGCCCGCCTGCAGTACACACACTGCCCGCCTGCCGCACGCACACTGCCCGCCTGCCGCACGCACACTGCCCGCCTGCAGTACACACACTGCCCGCCTGCAGTACACACACTGCCCGCCTGCAGTACACACACTGCCCGCCTGCAGTATACACACTGCCCGCCTGCAGTACACACACTGCCCGCCTGCCGCACGCACACTGCCCGCCTGCCGCACGCACACTGCCCGCCTGCAGTACACACACTGCCCGCCTGCAGTACACACACTGCCCGCCTGCAGTACACACACTGCCCGCCTGCAGTATACACACTGCCCGCCTGCAGTACACACACTGCCCGCCTGCCGTGCACACACTGCCCGCCTGCCGTGCACACACTGCCCGCCTGCAGTACACACACTGCCCGCCTGCCGCGCACACACTGCCCGCCTGCCGCGCACACACTGCCCGCCTGCCGCGCACACACTGCCCGCCTGCCGCGCACACACTGCCCGCCTGCCGCGCACACACTGCCCGCCTGCCGCACGCACACTGCCCGCCTGGCGACGGCATCTTCCTCCGTGGGATCAAGGCAGCTCCCCACACGGCTTCGGGCTCCGCTGGCGCTCTCGCCATCGCACCATTCCCCTCTTCAGCCAATCCATCAACCAACCAACCAACCAAGCACTCGCTACATGTAAATTTAGAATGTGAAAAGAGAACAAATAGAAACACATGAACTATATTTACCAGTCAAAGATGTCTGAGGGCTTGTGGTCTCAAACCCGCAAATAACAGGAACAGAATTTCCGAACACCAGTGTTTGGCTGGCAAGTACAGCCAGTCCTGTACTCTCCAGCACCTTATACATCTTTACAGGTCTGACACAATGTCTGGAGGTCCTAAATTACTCCTTACAACAAACATAAGGCTAACTCACATGTCAGAGAATTTCTGTTTCAAATACGAGTTCATGCATCACAGGTGCCCTGGTTTTGAGACATAACTGGACTTGGTTCCAACGGTATTTAGAGTCATAAAGAATTTTTTGTAAAATCAAATTCTCATTGCTCTTGTGCACCATTATTTTTTATAATGCTACCTATGTTTGTAAATTTTCCTCGGATTTCTTTACTAACAACTGAAAAATTGTGATTGATCAGCCAAGCCAGTGGCGCCCACAGGCGCACGCTGCAGGAAGCGTACTCACGGCGCTAGAGCCCGCTGCTTTTCAGGAGCCACCCATTGAAAGCAACCGAGTTTCATTCTTGACCATAGGTGTCCTGAGAGCCTGTCGGCTCTGTCCATCCAATGGGTCTCCTCCTACAGCATTAAACTTCACAAGTTCCTTCCAATTGACCAGGCTGACTGCTGGCCACATACAGAAATATCCCCAGGAAAGAAACCAAATATGCCCTTTTCGGCAAGGTGGATCAGGTTTCCTTCAGATCCTTTCATAAACTTCAGGACTTCGGTTCCTAATCTAGTCCTTCAGAGCCGACTGATCCAGAGAGCTGGGCACGACCGCCCCAACAAAAGCACAGACCCACAAGACCACACCACAACGCTCCAGAGGCAAAAATGCGTCTATTTTTACCAAGTCCCTGAGTAATTTTCATGCTTAGTGACAACAGGCTGAGCCAATTTGCCCAAGACTTGACAGTCAGCTCCAATAATTCAGCCTTAATTAAACGCGAACGCACGTCAGTTCAGCTCGTCCCCTCGCAGGACAGGTGACATTTGCAATGACTGGCGCTGGAGCCGCGCTGCAGAAGCCGGGATCACCCCGCCGCCCTCCACCACGCGGGCGCTCCCCTCCCCAGCACGCCGACCTCGTCTACTTCCTAACCCAACGCTTTGCACTTCTTCCATTGAGAGGTTTTCTTAAACCAACAGATAGTGAAGCACGTCTGGATCTCACGGGGATGAACAACAACTGCGTGTGAGACAGAGCAGAAAGGACTGAATCTGCTCTAACAAGAGAAACAAAACCAACCTGGGATTAGCACTTCTTGCCTCCTTGATCAACTCATTTGTCATTTGGAGCGTTGCAAAATTTCGGCCTCCCTGTGCCGTGGGCTACATCACATTCCAATTTAACCAGATAGAGATTAATATTTTTAACGCCTCTTAAAAGCACAGAGAGCTTCAGCTACTGCCGATGGAAATAGGGAGAAACAAGAGTTAAGCTTAAGGGAAACCCCAAAGTCAACTCCAGTTGATTTTGTTGTAAAATGTGTTTTTCAGGAGGAGTTACCTGAACCTGAGAGACCATGAGCATGGATACAACATGAAACCTCAGTGAATTCAAAATGTGCGACCGGAATAAACATGCACTGCCCATCCCCATGGTTGCAGGGGGTGACGCTTGTCAGCGTGTAGCTACACACCACTGCAGGCTAAATACAATGCAGGAAGCCCTAGACACAAATTAAACCTTTCTGTCACAGGAATTTGCTTTCAAGCTGATTAGGAGTAGCTCAAGTGCAAGGAATTAAACGTGTAAAGGCTGCTTTGAGAACTCCAATAAGCAGTTACTGCGTTATACAAACAGCACTTAGGGCAACAGCAGTTCCAGCCCTGCCGCTTGCTCTCTGCGAGCTGCTGGTTGCTGCCGAAAGGGGACTGTCAGCACACGTGCAACGCGATTGAACGTGATCTGATCCTGCCTGCACGCCTTTCCTTTGTCTCTTGAAAAGAAGCGCAGTCATTCAGATGTCTTTCTGCAGTCTCCCTTGTATTCAAAGGGCAAGGGGTGATGTGAGAAGGAAATTCCTCTCCTACATCCATCACTGACATCTTTACCAGTGGCAGTCACCCAAGAAACACAACAAGCACCAGCTGCAGCCTATCTGTCCACCCCGTGCACATCCCCAACAGACACCAGCCAGGCCGGCTGGGACGGACGCTGCTCCGCATCGACTCCAGCAGGAAACACTTGAGAAGCAGCACCCCGGGATTTCAGGGACACGCGTGGCGAGACGCGCAGTACTTCAGTGGGCTGATGAGTCCCAGAGATGAGTTCTGAACCATTCGCATGGGGAATGAGTCCAGACAAACGTGATTTTACAGACGTAGGTCAAAACCAAGAAACAACTAAAGGAGAGTATTCAATGAATTTCAGCAAACTTTATTTTTTTTAATTGAGCTTTTAGAGTGCTGCGTGAAGTATTGTGGACATGCAACATGTACAAGCTCAAGGGAGAATAAAGTATTTTGCACCGGCAATGACAGCACTGATGCTGGCAGAGTGCTTACAAGTGAAAATCAGTATTTAAGTGCTAATTCTTAATCCTCAGCTGGTTTTTGCTTTTATATGGATGGTTTTTTCATTGCATTTCAGGAGGGTACCACTATTTAAGACATTAAACGATTAACGGGGTCTCCAAAGGTGAGGCAAGCAGAGCTACAACACAGAAGCTACCCAACACATGGGGCACCTGTTTCCTCCACCCATTTTAATGCAAATCAGTCTAAGCCATAAAGACCTGCATGCGAAACCACTGTCTGAAGGCTCCATGGTGTTTAATGGGAACCATTTTTAACATCAATGCAAAGCAAAGGCCAAATTTCCATCGTGACAGTGGCAAACTGCACACACGAGCTCACGCCAGAAACTGCTCTTCCGTGCTCCCAGAACGTCACACACGGGCCTCTCACGGATCTTCCACAAACGACTGCGGTTTGTCCCACAAGGAAGCCGAGCCTAAACACGAACGCTCCGCCCGGCTCCGACGCGCGGGGACAGCCGGGCCGTGTCCCCAGCACCCGCTCCACCGCGCCGTGAGCGCCGAGATCCTTCCACAGCCCGCTCCGGATTCGGCCCCGTCGCCCAGTCCATTTGCACAGCGCTGTCTGTCTCATCACACCGCCTTGCCACAACCCGAACCACCCTCCCAACAGCTGCCACTATCAATTACTCTCCCAGACAGCCCTGACTATCAGGAAGAGAACTGGAGCGAGCACTTGCCAGTTTTAATAAACTGTGTTGCCCAAGTCATTTAACCTGCTGGATTGCTGGATGCTGGGGCTGTAACGAGCCTTCAGCTTCTCAACCTAGAAGAAAGCAACAGTGACAAAAAGCTGTCAGCTTGGTCCTCAGAATTAACTTCCAAGGGTGTCTTTCCCCCAGACTTCTGCTTTCTGAAGCACCCAAGTTTAAAAGTAAAATATCTTGAAGTCATTTTCCTAATGTCACGACAAGGAAAGCATCTCACATCTTTAACACGAAGCCAGCGACTCCCGAGAGCAAAGCGCTGCGGCGCCGCAGGGTCCTCCCGCCCGCAGCACGCCCGAGCGGAGCGCTGCTGTCCCCGGGGCCCTGTCCCCGGGCCGGCCCCGCGCTGGTGACGCAGCACCGGGACGTCCTGAGCGCCTCCAGGGCTCTGTGCCCACCGCTCCAGCCTGCTCCTTACACCCTCGGTACGATTATGGTTTCTCATCCAACTGAAAACCCAAGTGTGATAAATTCACATTTACTCTGGTACTTTCAGGACTGGTAGGAAAGATTTCCTAAAGGAACATTTATTTAAAATTAAAACTCTTCCATCCAGATCATTGTTTTCTGTTTGTGGTTCACATATATACCAAGATATCTGTTAATGTTAATAAAAAAAGGTCTATTGTCATTAGGATTAATTTGCACTTCCACTAGAAAGCTTATGGGACTCTGCAAATCAAAAAGAAGATTCAAAACAACTATGCTAAATGTTTTCCTTGGCCAGCGACACAGATAAGAGCCTTTGTTGTGAGAGCTCGCAGCACAGAGGGATTGCCCCCCTCTCCTAGAAACCGAGCGCAACAGCACTAAGACCTATGGACTTGACACTGATTCGCTGCTTTATGGTTCTTTAATGGGATGCTTTATTTCTAGAGATTTGGGAGCTTTCCATGCTCTATCCAGGCCTGTTAGCTGTCAGCATGCATGATGACGCTCCAAAGCTGCAGGAGCTGAATGAAAATGGGTGCCAAACACCAGCACTGGGGCCAGACCATAAAGAAGGAGGATCACCATTCAAATCCCCCCAAGTCAGTCACACTACATTTTGCTAGCAATGCTGCTTCTGGCAACATTTCAATGCAAAGCTGAAACTGGATTTGCAGCTAAAGCACCTAGTGTGGATGCTGGCGTTGTAATGAGATTGAAAGTTTCACGCAGGCTTTTAATCTAGGGCTATAATGGTGGATCAAATGCCGCAGGGTTAAAGCTCTTCAGCGCGGCTCCTAAGCAGATGCTGGGTGCCTAAAAACCGGAGGCGAAGGAGCCGCTCTACTGCCCTGGCCGCAACACGTTACCAGCGCTCCCTGCAGTCACTCACTAAGGGTGCGTCCGGCTCTCGCGGTGACGTGCAACGCCGCGCTGCACACCTGAGCCGAGCGACAGGCCAGCGACACCCCAGATAGCTGGGAGCAGCAACCCTCCCAACAGGAAAGCAAGCAAGCACAAACACTCAGCTCCAGATGTAAGCTTTTCAACAGGAAAAAATGCCATATAGCAAGCAATCCTATGATTTTAATTAGTCAAACAAGGGCAAATAATAAACCATCAACTACTACATTATAGGAGAAAATGTACTGCTTTTGCTGTTTGAAATACATATTGATTCCCATCTAGCCCATGAGTTATTAATCACTCCAATTAAATCATGAATACAGGTCTTCATGCTGAAATTGAACCCCCACCAACAGATCGATCGCTCAAACCTCCGAGAGCAATGGCTGCTCAGCACAGCAGCGCAGCTTGCGAGGGAGGGCTCCGCGCGCACCGCGTCCCTCGCGCCCTCCACACGCACCGCGTCCCCTGCGCCCTCCACGGGCACCGTGTCCCCCGCGCCCTCCGTGTCCCCCGCGCCCTCCGCGCGCACCGTGTCCCCCGCGCCCTCCGTGTCCCCTGCGCCCTCCGCGCGCACCACGTCCCCCGCGCCCTCCGCGTCCCCTGCGCCCTCCGTGCGCACCGCGTCCCCTGCGCCCTCCGCGTCCCCTGCGCCCTCCGCGCCCTCCGCGTCCCCTGCGCCCTCCGCGCGCACCGCGTCCC
The DNA here is from genome assembly GCF_037038585.1 of Patagioenas fasciata. Classification (NCBI taxonomy): domain Eukaryota; kingdom Metazoa; phylum Chordata; class Aves; order Columbiformes; family Columbidae; genus Patagioenas; species Patagioenas fasciata. The sequence continues at coordinate 281,851 of NC_092536.1, forward strand.
CCGCGCCCTCCACGGGCACCGCGTCCCCCGTGCCCTCCACGGGCACCGCGTCCCCCGCGCCCTCCACGGGCAGCGCCAACGCACCCGGAAAAAGATTTTAGAACTATTATTTTCAAAATAAACAGACATCTGCTTAGAGTTACCTAATCCCCCCATCACAGAGGCAGATCTGCCAAGGTCACATTGGAGACACGATTACATTTTTTCACAATTTGTTATTCTAGCAAAGCCCTGATAAGATTGAACTATTGAAGTTCACACTGGTTTAATTTCAAGAGGTTAAATGCCAAATCCTTTTCTTATTGCTACAAGGAAGGGATCTGCCAGGCTGCATAATACCCTGTGTGGGCTAAGACAACAATTTTGTTTCATCTGCACAGTCTTATGAAGGTTTAGATTTTATTTTTTTTTTAAATGACATCACAGAACTCCAAATTCCCAAAGAATCACTTAAAGTGAAATCAGAAAGCGAGACTGCTCTGGAGGAGCGCGAACGACCTTTCAGACCTTCCAGCCCGGAGAAGTTAAGTCAACAGCTGGCTGAGAAAGCGCATTTGCTAACCAAAACCAGAAAAAGGCAAGAAAGAACATTCTCGAACACCAGATCATCTCTGCTGGGAACAGGAGACGACCACCCCCACCAGCCAAGCACACGCGAGGTCACAGGAATCCTCACCCCTGCCCCGGAGACAACCGGTGCCTGTGCTGGTGCAAGGAAACGAGGGCCCCTCCAGGCTCCGGTGTCCCCAGCTCCGCTCACCTCCCACGCCCCCCAGGCGAGAGCCCCGCTCCTGCTCGCACCCTCGCCTCTGATCGCTGGCGCCTTCACGCAGGCCCGAGCACCGGCCGTCCCCTTCCCAGGGAAACTACTGGCAGCCAATTAAATGGTGATGGACCCACAACCCAAGGCTCATCAAGGTGAGTCCACATCAAACTCTTCAGGCTGCGGACCTGTATGTGACGAATGTGCCATCACTGCTTCTTCCCCTGGCCAGGTCACTGCCGGGTATGTCCAAGCAGTCTTTGCCAAGGCTCACCATACGTGTGGAAAAATGACACCGAATCAGGCAACGCAAAAAGCAGCAGTAGAGGGGCAGCACTAGCGGTGGGATCTCACCAGGGCTCTGCGCTGCCAGACACAGGAGTAGCTTGTACACAAGGGAGGGACCTTATCTATTCCCCACCGCAGCACAGGCAAAAGCAGCCCAGACAACAGTTTCCTTCCTCCCTAAAGGTCAGGGCCTGCCACTGGAGTTAGAAAGGTCAAATCAGGTTGTGATCGCTAGTCTGGAGTGTGATATGCCCTACTGACGTGAACTGCAGTAAATCAGCTCAAAATCCAACATCCTACACTCATCTCCTGAAGGAGAGCTCATCTCTGTCTCTGCTAAACAGGAACTGGAAGGAGTGACTGACCATGCGCAGATCGGCAAAATCCTGCCTTATTTATTTAAGTCCAGCCCTCGTAGTTCAGTAACTTCTGTCACATTAGCGCTAATACGCTTATAATTTGGAAAAACAACGCTTGAGATGCAGCGCTTGCCACGCGGGGCCAGCGCTTTCCAAGCAGCAGCTCCCCAGGGCTGCCCGGGCACGAGGAGGCGCCGTCCAGGCCGATCCCACCACTGCGCGCAGCAGCACTTCCTGCTCCGAGCCAGCATGCTCAGCTGTTACGTTTTGTAGCCGTGCCTCTTGACATCAGCTTCGTTGAGGATCTCGGGTCAAGGCAAAGACAAACTGGAAGAAGAGAGTTTCCTGCAAGCTCAGGAGCAGTAAGTTCTCCCACCTCGCTCCTATTTGCATGGTCAAAATCCAGCTCTAAAGCTGCTGTAATGGCTGAAATTAACAGACTGAACACATTCAACAACAATTCAAGTTGCATTGTAGATTATTAAAATATTTAAAGGACAAGCCACAAGTTGTTAATCAGGGAACATTTACTTGAATGGTGTGTGCCCTTTGGATTCGGTCCCTATGGCAACCAAAGATGCACTCCAAAAGGAAGCGCTGGAAGAAGCATGTCAACAGCATCGGGAAGCCAGACGGCCTTTTGCTTTTTAAGACTGAAAAAGTCCACTCTTCCTTTAAACACACCCACTATAACTAAAACCGGACTGCACTGCACATGCTGTGCTGAATCACACGTATTAGCTACTGATAATAACATTTTTATGATAGGAGTTTTTCTTCAGTTTCTAACTTCTCAAACTTTGAGAAATTGAGATTGTGTTTCCACTTCCCCTATTGAAAAAAGTTGCATGAAAATCTTCAGAAAAATCTTTTCTGCCTCACCTGGTTCAACAGGAGACAAACTGTGAGCATGCACCAGCAAGTGCAGGGCACATGTGCAGCGGCAAGTGCAGGGCACATGTGCAGCGGCAAGTGCAGGGCACATGTGCAGCGGCAAGTGCAGGGCACATGTGCAGCGGCAAGTGCAGGGCACATGTGCAGCGGCAAGTGCAGGGCACATGTGCAGCGGCAAGTGCAGGGCACATGTGCAGCGGCAAGTGCAGGGCACATCTGCAGCGGCAAGTGCAGGGCACATCCGCAGTGCCCTCAAGAAGGAAACTGAGGGGTGAGTCACCTTTCCTTCAAAACAGTATGGAGCGAGGGAAAGAAAAGAGCACTTCACTCCAGGGCAGAGGGCGAGCCCTTGAGCGCCGTCTGCATGCAAAGTGCAGCTGCCAAGCCCCCGCTGCCCTCTCCTTCGATGAAGTGCGAACTCTTCAACGGGCAGTAGGAACTTTGGAAACACTTTGGTGCTGGATCTGCTTGAGGAAAATGTTAAGATCTGGCATCTAATAAGATCTAACAGAGGAACACTCTGTTGCGCATTGCAATGGAATCACACCCTGTTAATGAAGAGGTACTTTGAATCTCTTCTTGCATGAGGGTTTATGGACGTGGAAAGAAATCTTGGAAGGCTGGAGGGTGCTGGATGATGCTGGATGGTGCAAGGCCGCCCGACAGCTGTGCCGGCAGCCCGAACGCCCAAAAGCCGTAACTCAAGACTTGCAAACCCAAACGCTTGCTCTACGCTCCTCCTCCCCATGACTCCTCAGCGTCCCTTTATATCCACTGTAGAGGCCCTGCAGCGACTTTTAGGTATCAGCACAACAGTTTCTCCAGGGCTGCTGGATGGACGTGGTACCCTCAGTGCCAGGTTGTCAGGGCCACAGGAGACACTGGTCCCCCACGTGCACGAGGGCTGCTCACCGTGGTGAGGGGGGGTCACCAAGCAGAGCGCTCACTGCGCCACCCTTGGTTTCGTGTTTCCTGGCCATGGGTGTGCGGCGAGCCCAGCGCACAGCACCGTGTCCCCGCGTCACCCTCTGGGCTGGGACGGGGCAGCCACTGCCACAGCACCAACCTCTGTCTTGGGCAGCAGGCGACCACAGACTCAGACGTCTGCAGGGATAATCACAGGAATTATTTCATACAAAACTACTGCACGTGTTTATTTCAGTATTGGGTGAAAGAAAGGGACAAGTATCTGGGCTTAGCCTGCAGATACTTTTCCAAGACAGTAATTGCTGCGTAATTCATATTCTTGTTTTCACATGTTTGCCACGTGTGCCAACAATCCTATTGAATTCACTGCAAGATTTTCCTTCAAGTCCTCTCCGTGTCAGTTTTTCCAAACAGCAGAAACACAAACAAGCAGAAGGTGCTAAATGGCAACCTGGGCTGGGCAACTTCCTGTAATCCCAGATTCCTTCACATTGGAAGGGGAAAGTGAGGCCCAAGCAGTTACTGAGAGTTTCCACTCCACATGAGCACAGCAGACAACATCTTTCGCTCATTATCTCTGCACTTCCCTGCAAGCAGTACTCTGCCAACTCAGTCCTCGGGTCTCTACCCAGAGCCACCTGCTGCCCACCAGCTCCGGATCACAGAGCTGGAGGAGCGCTGCCCTCTACGCAGGCTCTAGGGTAAGTACCTGCAACTGATGGGAAATCTCAGCATAGTTGGGAACAATTTACAGCTCAGACACCAAAGAGGCTGACAGAGAGAGTCACAGCAATGATGCAAATCCTCAGCCTCTGAGCAATGGTTTGAGGCACCTTTTCTCCTATTAAACTAACCGGAGATTACGTAATAGATCCTTGCAGGGAGGGGAATCCTTCTTTTAAGAAATGCGTTTGATCTAATGGACCCTAAATGGTTAATCAATCCAATGATTACAAACAAATTGCCTCATCTCCAGGCAGAATCCAAGTTTTGGTGTCACAGGTTTTGTTTTTGAGGACACCATACGGTTTTGGTTTTGAGGACAACACTCTAAACTGCCAGCGGTTAGTTTCAGGGAACCACCTCCTCCCACATCTACATATTCAGTTCCAAAATCTATCACATATGTTGCGTGCAAAGTGGCTGAGAGCTTGATTCAGCTCTGACAGCATGAGAGCCTCCAGCCCAAATAGCTGGAAGTAATGAAATCCACACCATCCTCCGATTCCTCATGCTAACAGCAAATTGACCTACACTGACTTTGCACTGTCAATAGTGGAGAACCTACTCAGATCCATAATCACGGTTATAGACAAAATGGAAGGGGGATCAGTTTCCTACATGTCCCAGTTTCAGCATGCTCCTCCTTCGGCCTGAAGTAAGGATTCTAAGCCTAAATCTAGCATGTTGCCTTTCCACCAATTTTCTGCTGTAACCAGAAGGCAAATGGTGAGCCCTGTACAGCTCTCAGGCACAACGGCACCGAGGAGCACAGATGACGCTGGGGGACCCGGGGCCAGAGCAGCGCAGGAGAGAGCAAACCTGCAGGGAACACCGCACAGCACCCTCAGCCCTGCCTGCTCACCTCCCAGCCACATCAGCTTTGCTTTGCTTGGTACCCAACCAAACTGCAAAAGCATCTCTTCATCTCACACAGACGTACGCAGGTGTTTTTTCCCAGAAGATGCAAAACAGTAACACTGGTCCATGTTGGGTTTTGGGACCTCACAGCAGTATAATTTTCATGTGAGAAATGAAAGCAATAGTGGTTTTGTTACATGTCATGCTCACAGCTAATGGAAGTGACTGGACTATCACACTTTACCTTACAATTACTCCACAAAGTGAAATTAGGCCAGGAGAGACAGCGCAGACATGGGAAGCAAGGAAAACCACAGAACAAGCCCCGTACAGACGGTAAGCGCTCCCGCGTTTCCAGAAGCCCTCTCCCAGCCCTCTGTTGCGCAGGCTGGCTCGGCTGGGCTGGCCCGCAGAGCCTGCGCTCGCCAGAGCTGCCGGGCTGCTGGAGGCCCAGAGGAGCTGCTCCAAATGAGAACGTTTCTTCCCATTAGTCCACTAAAACCAAAGCCAGAACTCCCTCGCGCTAGGTGTCCCATGTTTCTGAAAAATCCTGGCATCTTCTAAGACCAAACACAACCAAGAGTGGCAGGAAGGAAGAAAGGACAATCGCTATCGTGGAAGCAAGACAAAGGCCTCTCCGATGCTGGACCACGTCTCCAGGGACCCACAAGACAAACCCACCCTCTGCCCCTCTTCCCACAGCAGCACAGAACAACTCCCCTGTTACCAGGGCTGCATGCCGGTAAAGGTCTCCCTTTCCTTCCTCGCTTAAGGAATTTCCCACCCCTTAATTTTATAACCCCCCAGAACATTTAAATGTTCAAGAGTAATCTGAACAGAGTATTAATGCCTTGAGCATTTTATGCTATACCAGAGGAGAAGCAAAAGGGCCCCATTTAATACCTACCGGCAGCATTCCCTGTTCCTGCTCTTCCCTTGCGAGTCTCCAAAGGCAAACTCTGCCGCAATGCCCCAGCCCTCGGCTCTCCCTTTTTAAGAGCAAGACGGGCTCCTAAAGTAAACCTTGCTGGCTGACTGGAACAGGTGGTGGGAATCCCTTAAAGGAGACAAAAATAATTTGTAACTAATAAAAAGAGAAGAAAATTCTGATTCCCGTGGTTCTGTAAGGCACCCGTGGGAGTCACGGGGATGGCAGGCGTGCCCGTGCCCCGTGTGCCTCGGCGGCTCTGGTGTCCCCGCACAGAGCTGTGGCACGGAGAGAACGAGCGGCCTCCACGCACCTCTGGGATGCCGAGCAGCGGGGCGGCTCTGCCTGCTGGGGCGGGATTCTAGGAAGGCTCCATCAGCCCCAGAGCCTGCGCGGCCAGGCCAGGGACCAAGCCCATCTGCTGCCCTGGATGCTGAGATCCAGCTTTACAAAACCGGCAGAAGCCTCTATCTTCTCCAACATACAGAGCACTTACAGAAACCATTCAACAGTTGAACAAGTTTTGTGACAGAACAAAAAGCTGGACCTGCAAAACCACCCTTGGGGCTTTGCTTTTATTCCTTAACAAAACTCTCCCCTACAATAACTTTCTGATCCTTAGTCTCCAAGAGAAACATCACAGTATACGGAGGCTAACAAAGCACCTTAACCTCTTGCTTCGTAACGGCGGCCGCGGCGGGCTCGCTGCGGCACTGCAGCTGCAGCTCCGGCTCCGGCAGCGGGACGGCCGCTCCTCTCCTCCCCGCCCCGCCCCGCTCCGGCCGCCCGCCTGCCCTTCTCCCTCCCTTAGCGCCGGAGTGAAGAGGAGAGGGGTGACAAGCAGCAAAGGCACAGCCGAGACTCGACACTGAGAATCAAAGCACCCCTGCCGCGTTCCAAAGTGCTGTTATGGCTGCTCCCTGTGTGCAGGGAATTAGGATATGGTCTCCAATCCAGCTACGAGCAAAGGAGGCAGAGGAACAGATGTGCTTTCTGCAAAGACCTCAGGTACCACTGCTCTTCTGTATTAGTTGGCAAGCACAAGGTACAGAAACACCCATGGCTAAGAGCAACTGCTGGAATCCAGGCTCATCTGAATGTGGTCTAAGGGATGCTTCGCTACGATGCGGCCCAAGCAGTTGTTTGTTCAGTAGTTAAAGGAACGGGTATTTATTCCTATGGAGGAGGACCAGGAAATGAAACCTGGACTTGACTCAGGTCTTCTTCCTTTCTCATACGGGTTTCTTTCCAGAGAGAGGGTGGCGGGGGGGCTTGAATATTCTCCATATGTGACTTCCTTTTCCTCCACAAGTGATATATAGAGAAAAAGGTCTGAAGTCCCAGCAGCCTTCTACAGATACGCCACATTCTGGAGCTCTGGGCTTCGACTTATCTCTTGGTTTGTCTGTATCGGTTTACCCTGTTCGCCACCTTCCCTGCAGTCAGCTCGAGATGCACGAGCCCAGCTCTCCCCACGCACAGCAGCCGACGATGGCTGCGTGGGCCTCCGGTGACATCCCAGCCCTGGGCAGCTCTTCAGCAGCCGGGCCCACTGCAGTGCCACAAAGTCTATTTAGTTTGAAAGCCCACAGTAACTGGCACACACCTGTGCGCAGTCTGAAACAGCACAGCAGCATTGACACCCCTTGCAAAGAACCACAGCGACATTCATCACTACATGGTCAAGCTCCACAAGTCACATACCAGCACCGGCGTCCTGGAGAAGGACTCTGGCACAAACAAGCGTCCACCTCAAGCACCTTTGGGGTATTCAGCATGTTGTCGCTGCACTGAATTAGTTTCTGACCAGAAAAGAGAACACTTTCTTCAGTTATGCTGCAGAAATGTTTTCTTTATGGTCGAACTTCAGAAATATTCACCACCCAGTATCGAGGTTGGTTTTTCTAAGAGCTAAGGATCATAAAGTAGCCACGTGTTTAAACAAGAGGTCATTATCCACCAGCTCCAGGGTTCAGTGCAAGCTTCTAAGCAAACAGCAATTTGAAAATAGAGCTGTTAAAGCACTAACAGTAGTGCAGAGTAGTTTAAGTTTCTGTTTTACTGATTTTTTCTGGCTAAGATTCATAGGGCTATCAAATTAGCATCTGGATATCTTGTTGAGAGGAGTAGAGTCAATAATCTAAACAGGCCCATTTCATTTCTCTTTACTGCTGCAGTCGTGTGAATCATCGATACTCGGATCTGAAGGCAAGGGACAGGAGGATAATGCCCTGCAGCAGATGCCAAACCCCTATTCGTGTCACACAGCACAGTCCAACAGATGAGGTTTGAAAACAGCAATCAGAAGGAACCGTTCTGTACTCAAGATGTCGTAATACCAAAGGTTTAATATTAACTTACTGGTTCCTGACACAATTATACAAAGGCAGATTTTTTCAAAGGCGCAAAGTCAGCAGGAGATTAAGTGAGGGTTTAATCCAAACCTTTGAAAGCCTTGTGACCACCCAGTTCACCTGCACCGCAACCTGCAACTCTTCAGAACCAGCAACAGTAGCAAATAACATTTGTGACTTAAATAAACGTGCTCCATTCCCTCTTTGCAGAGAAATCTGCTTTATCCAACACCAACCTCAGCCCCCTCAGCTGCATCCACCCCACGTGGCAAGGAGAAGCGAAGCTCCCGCACGCCCGTCCCTCCTCTCCCTCACCTCTGGACAGCACAGCACTTGCAGCACTGGTTTGTGCTGCGATCCACGCTGCCACTGCTCAAACCCACAGACGGAAGGACAGATGCCTTTCCATCCCCACCTCTGGAAAGACGAGGATGTGGTAGGAAAAGCCCCGCAAACTGCCCTGGTTCCCTTTGGAACCAGAGGAGAACAGATGAGCAGCACATTTGAAATCAATCACAGCAAAACCCACTGCATTGTTCTCTCCTCCCCTTCCTTTTTCCCCGACCCCTCGCTGCAGAGCTCTCACTGAAACCTTTGTGGCATGTGTATTTTCCTGAAGTTGCTGGGGCCAGAACGGTACAGCTGAGACATTCACAGAAGTCAAAGAAAGTGCAGCGCCAGGTTAGCGCACAGGGTACAATAGTTCCTTAAGAGCGAGTGTCTCCCCCGCCACCCCCTGCTCCCAAACCTTCCGTCTCTAATGAGCCTTTGGTGTCTGTCCACAAAAAACAAACATCAATCAGGCAACAGGCTGTTCCTTTTCCCCCGTTGCTAGTCTGAAATAACAGTCATCCCCCGCTGGGCTGGGAACGCCACTTCCCTCTCCAGCACACATACGGATAATAGGGGGAGGCGAGGAAGGGAGGAAAACCCGCTCCAAGGTGCCAGAATACACAGCGAGCTGTGCCTTTCAGAGCCAGAGAAAACTTGGGAACACAACAGCTTTTGATTCCTCCTGCCCCACTGGGCACGCTAATTATTTAATAGTTGGCTCGTGAACTCGTGGCGGTAGGAAGGGGTGGAAGGGAAATCAGGCTTCTCCCTCCCTGCCCCCAGCCCCCTCCTTGCTCTGGCAGAAGCGTGTGTGCGCACATGTGTGCACACGTGTGTGCGCGAGGTGCCAGGCGTGGCCGCCAGCCTGCTCCAGGCCGTGTCCTCCCTCCGCCGCTCCCACGGGACCCTCCTTGTTGGCTGGTGAACACGGCGGCTACGGACAGCGCGGACGGCACCTGGATCAAATGAGCGACGGCGCACAGAACGCGCCCTGTCTGCTCTCTGTTTGGAGAACGATATTTGTCATGTATTACGGCGGGGGGAAGGGCACTTTGGAGTTTATATTGGATTTCAACAGAGTTGGAAACTGAGCAGCAAATCAAACAGAGACTGGCTTATGATTTGCAATGAGGGCTTTCTAGGTGTCTGAAGCAACACTTTGGAAGGAGCGTGGGGAAAAGGAGAATGTAACTACATCTCATTTGGATGGAAAGGACTCGCAGATGTTAGGAATATTTTTGATCAACAGCTTTCCTGGCACTGCTTGCGGTGGAATCCACAACCTTGACGGCTAGCTGAGTAAGAAAGCGCTGGCAAGCTCCTGCCTACACGCAGGCAATTTGCAATGCTGCCAGTCAATATTTCAGTGAAAACAAAATTGCAGGGATCATATTAAAAGAGGGGGAAAGGGAAAATAAAACATAATAAAAACCAGCCTTCCCTTTTAAGAGAAACTCTGGTATGACCTGATGGGAAAGACCCTACCGTACCAAAACGCGCTCCTGGTTTAAAACTAACGGCTGTGATGGGAGCCCGGCGGCAGCAAAAGCAGAGGGGGCAGCACCTGGACCGGGTGACTGACACAGCCTACCAGGGGCACCTAAGCTCCCTGGTACAGCTCCCACCACCACCCGGAGTCTGCACAGCACCGGTGAGCCAGTCCTGCCCGCATGGCTTGTACAGGGCGCCCTGCGGCCGCCGGCGCTGGGCCCTTTTCTGCCCCGGCCTCAGGACTAAGCTGGGCTGACTACACGGTCACTGTCCATGGGGAGTCCTCAGCCGTCTGGTTAAGGCTGCTTTACAGCATGTGCTGCTGGAATGACATAAAGGGTCCAGACACTGGCCTGTAATGCAAAAATATTTCATGCCAAAAGGTACATTATGCTCAGAGAATTTGTTCGTTCATCTAATGAAATGTACAAAATAATGTGCTCCACTTTGGTTATTAAATTGATCAGTACAGAATATAATGGACATATTCTATTTGTTGATTTCAGGTTTCTAGCTCAGTTTTAAAGATAGGTTCAATAGCAGAAATAATGACAATGTTCATTATTGTATAAACATTCAATGCTCATACTGTAAATCTCTTCTTTCAGCCATTAAGCCTGTATTAAATCGGGTTGTCTCTGCAGGGCTTGCACTGCGAGCGCCTCTCGCTGTGCCCAGAGAACGCCAGCCACGCAGCAAGGCTACCGGCCGGGGACAGCTTCGCCGTCTGGAAGCCACAGCACACAGCTCTGAGGAAATGAGAACGTTAGCAGCTCCGTCCAACGAGGCTGGCAGCTTTCTGCCACCCTGCCTGGCGACAGCTTCCCCGGGGCGGGCTCTGGCTTCGCTTTTGCAGTGCAACATTCCAGAGTCAACGCAGTTCGAGGTGGATTTGCAAACCCTGATGTGACCTCTGGCGATGCTGCCTGGTCCTACGCTTCCCGAGACGTCACAAGGACTCACGGACCCGAGGGGCAAACTCTTCTTCCATGGGTTTCACACCACGAGACAGAGAGCATCCAGGAGACCGGGCTCACAATACTGGGGGTGGAAATGCAGAACGAACTAGGCAGGCACCAGCAGCAGATGCAGGTTCATAGATGTCTGCTCATTACCAAACCTCTCTCCAGCTGAGACTTAAATAGCCTCCTTCATGCAAAACAGGAGAGGGAGTGGAAGTGAAGGAAACTGGCAATTACACAATTTTATTTCCCTCCTAGCCCATTTGCTTTTCAGCACGTAGCTCTGCGCTCACATACGGAAGTTGCTTGTGAGCTCGAAGTTAAGCACAAAGTCAGCTCGACACTTTACTTTCACTGGGAGGAAGTCTCCTTGTGCTTTTCCGGATGCAGTGGAAAAGCACAGCGAACCCGTTATTTTACATTATTTTGAAGCACCAGGGACTCCGTGCTGCACCCCTCCAAGCGCAGTGGCGCTCAGACCCAGGCACGGGGGTCTCGGTTTACCCCTGCACCGGTTGTTTTCTGTACAGATCTCTAACTGCAACCTTCTTCTTTCTCACCTTTTAAAAGAACCAAACAAACCCTACTTTTTTCTAAAATCTACACCCAAACTCTCCTGGCCTGACTGGTGAAACCCCACCATCCCACAGCGCTAGAAGGTGTACGTGGTGACACCCCACCATCTCACAGCGCTAGAAGGTGTACGTGGTGACACCCCACCATCCCACAGCGCTAGAAGGTGTACGTGGTGACACCCCACCATCTCACAGCGCTAGAAGGTGTACGTGGTGACACCCCACCATCCCACAGCGCTAGAAGGTGTACGTGGTGACACCCCACCATCGAACAGCGCTAGAAGGTGTACGTGGTGACACCCCACCATCCCACAGCGCTAGAAGGTGTACGTGGTGACACCCCACCATCCCACAGCGCTAGAAGGTGTACGTGGTGACACCCCACCATCCCACAGCGCTAGAAGGTGTACGTGGTGACACCCCACCATCGAACAGCGCTAGAAGGTGTACGTGGTGACACCCCACCATCGAACAGCGCTAGAAGGTGTACGTGGTGACACCCCACCATCCCACAGCGCTAGAAGGTGTACGTGGTGACACCCCACCATCCCACAGCGCTAGAAGGTGTACGTGGTGACACCCCACCATCTCACAGCGCTAGAAGGTGTACGTGGTGACACCCCACCATCCCACAGCGCTAGAAGGTGTACGTGGTGACACCCCACCATCGAACAGCGCTAGAAGGTGTACGTGGTGACACCCCACCATCCCACAGCGCTAGAAGGTGTACGTGGTGACACCCCACCATCGAACAGCGCTAGAAGGTGTACGTGGTGACACCCCACCATCGAACAGCGCTAGAAGGTGTACGTGGTGACACCCCACCATCGAACAGCGCTAGAAGGTGTACGTGGTGACACCCCACCATCCCACAGCGCTAGAAGGTGTACGTGGTGACACCCCACCATCTCACAGCGCTAGAAGGTGTACGTGGTGACACCCCACCATCCCACAGCGCTAGAAGGTGTACGTGGTGACACCCCACCATCCCACAGCGCTAGAAGGTGTACGTGGTGACACCCCACCATCCCACAGCGCTAGAAGGTGTACGTGGTGACACCCCACCATCGAACAGCGCTAGAAGGTGTACGTGGTGACACCCCACCATCGAACAGCGCTAGAAGGTGTACGTGGTGACACCCCACCATCGAACAGCGCTAGAAGGTGTACTTGGGCACAATCGGGGTTTCCTGGCTTTGCTGCTCACCTCGCTGATACCGTTTAAGAACACATATCCCAACAGGCAAAAAGTTAATGTCCATTTCATTGGAGAGAGCTCTGCAAATCCGACAATTCCCTTATGGATAAGCCTTCAAGAATGTATTAGTGATGAAACCAATATGTTTCTTCAGAAGCTTAATAGGGCTCCATAAAAATTACTTCAATAACTTTTAAAATTTAATGACAAATGAGAACCTTTCCACAGGCTTTTTGAACTGTCCGACAGAATCCCATAGCGAGGATATAATTCTGCAATAAATTTTGTAGGACGGTTAAAAAAAATACAGAAAGCTTTTAATTTCCTATTACCTCCTGTAAGACTTTGCCATCAATTTAAAGCAAATAAATGAACTAAAAACACTGCAGTCACTTTCCTGTCCAGCGATTTACAAGAAAATATTTACTGTTCGGAGAAAAACCCAACAAACTAGAACAAGTATCCTTTTCAGAAACACAGAATGCAAACACCAACGCTACGCCAAGTCCTGCGCTCTCACACACCGGTGTGAACCCCAGTAAATCCAGTGAAGTCAATGGAGTCAGTGTGGCTCTACCTGGCTGCCTGGGCGCGGAGCCGGAGCAGCGGGACGGAAGGAGCCGCACGCCGCGGGTCCCCGGGCAGCTCGGCAGCAACATCAACAGCTCGGCAGCATCCGCGGGAACGGCGTCCAGCCCTTGTAAGCAGGAAGGACGGGCAGCGAAGCACGGAGGCGAGAGGAAAGGCGAGAACACGTGTGCACGGCTCGTGCAGCCATTAAAGGAAAAACAGCAAGAACCCCGTGGGCTGCAAGCAAGACCTGAACCCGGCCTCCCTCCTCGCCCCCCGCGGGACAGGACCGGAGAGCTACCTCACTTACAGCAGTGATTTCAAACAAAGCTAATATAAAAGAAAACCACAACGAAATGGAGAAACATAGCACGAACTAGCACTGCTCGCCACCCGGGCTGACTGGGACAGCAGGGTGCTGCTCATCAGCCACGTCCCTGTCCTGAGCGGAGGCTTGGTGGCCTCGGGGGGCGGTGACAGCAGAGGGAGAAGCAGCCAGATGCTGACAGCAACCTCTTTTCCTTGGGTCTCCACTACTGGGTGCTGAGGCCCTGCTGGGACTTATAGACCCCATCGCATCACACACAAAAGAGTAACGAGATCCATCTGCAATTTAACAGCACATCCCGGTCCCACTGATCACTCCCATTCATTGCCCACAAGGAAACACAAGATGACCTGGGGTCAGACCCAGCTCCCTCCTGCACCAGCCTCCTCACCCTTCACCACCGCGTCACATTACTTGTCGATCCTCAGACTGCCCCGTCTCGCGCCGGTGACCTGCACCACGCACGGGGTTACGCTGTCTGCGGGAGTCCCTAATGGGCTATCACACGGCAGAGGAAAGCTGCCCATCGGCACCTGTCAAACCACCCGAACAGAGCATCAGAGAGCTTACAAAATACAGGGGAAGCCCCGGCTGTGCACAGCACAGCACACATGGGCTCGGGGTCGAGAGGGGCTGGAGAGAAAGAGAACTGCCCCCATGAGAACAAGCCTGATTTAAACAGGGGTGTGGTGGCCCTGGTCTGCTCAGACCTCCCCTCGCCCCACACTGCAGTGCTAGTCCCTAGGCATCAGGTTTACACCCAGTGTTTAATTTTCTAAGAAACTGAAGTTTTATAAAGCCTTACATGAATAAAACATGTCTCTGAGGTATTTTAAAAACAGAACCAAGAAGATCTGGTAGCTTTGTGGGGGTCGCAACTGCTGCTCCTAACGTGACGGCCCCGCAGCGCCCTCCGGGCGCGCCAGCGGCCCCAGCCAGGGCCAGCGGCTGGGCCAGCACCGGGCCGCCCTGGCTTTGCTACTCAAGGGAACAGATAAGCACACTATAAAGAAGGAGTAAAAGATGGTATCTTTCAACCATCCTTTAAAAGTCTGGGCAATCTAAACTACTAAACGTATTTTGAAAGAACTCTTTTTTCTTTCTGATTTACAGTTTGATAGTCCTTTTATCTACTTCCACATGAACCAAGAAAAGCCAGAATGTGCCTCCTCAATCAACATGAGTTTGTGCTGGCGCATTCAGGATATGTTTTATTTTGCTTTTATATTTTATTTTAAATAAAAAGAATAATCAAAGAAAATAAACCACCCACTTTATAACACTTACACAATGAAGGCTTTATTTATTTATGTTTTGGTGGCAAGGCACAGGCTGCAGTCAGCTTGCTGTGATACTCAACAAACCTGCATTTGAAATTTAGAATCTTTAAGGAAATGAACAAGTTCTGCGGAGGAAGGGCAGCTGAGCAAAGAGACTTATGTTACCCCAGGTAATTGTGCATATGTATGTTTCTGCGTGCCTCTTGCCACTCCAAAAACACATTCATGACTTGGATGCTTTAAATCAAAAAGCAATTTCAGTCTGTAATACTCAAATAAATAATTGAACACATTTTATCTCCTACAGTATTGCTTCTATTCACTCTAAGTCCACTGACAGGAATGCAGCAACACGCCCCACATCCTTAGAATAACAAAGCAAAACACAAGACACCAACCAGAAGGCCTGGAAATGTTTATACTTCAACTTTTCAACTCTCCGGGCTGCAGCTGCAAAGAAGGGTCTGTGGGGCTCGGCTGGGGAGCCGGTCCGGGGCGCCCCGCCAACCCGTCCCAATGGCACAGCCGACCCGCCCCGCCAACCCGTCCCAATGGCACAGCCAACCCGCCTCGCCAACCCGCACCAACAGCACAGCCGACCCGCCTCACCAACCCGCACCAACAGCACAGCCGACCTGCCTCACCAACCCGCACCAACGGCACAACCGACCCGCCCCGCCAACCCGCACCAACAGCACAGCCGACCCGCCTCACCAACCTGCACCAACAGCACAACCGACCTGCCCCGCCAACCCGCACCAACGGCACAACCGACCCGCCCCGCCAACCCGCACCAACGGCACAGCCGACCTGCACCAATGGCACAGCCGACCCGCACCAACGGCACAGCCGACCCGCCCCGCCATTGGCGCCGCCAACCTGCGCCGCCAACCTGCGCCGCCAACCTGCGCCGCCAACCTGCGCCGCCATTGGCGCAGCCAACCCGGCCGCTCGCGCGGCAGCTCTGCCGGCAAGAGCCACGAGAGCCACGCAGCCCCCAGCTCGTGCTGAAGTTAACAGATTTTCCACCTTTCCATCTAAGCCGGGCTTACGAAGTTGGACGGATGCAGTGCGGTTAAGGTGAACGGTCTCTCCTGCTTGCCCATCGTGTTTTCACAGACAGCTGCTATGGACGGGGATGGTTGTACCCTGAACTGCTATTAAACCCATGCAACACAGCTGACAGGAGATGGCGAGTACATTCCTGTTCCCAAAGAGAGCTTTCCAGAGCCTGCAAAATCAGAAAGCTGCAAGGAGATTGTAAGACCGCACTGTTTTTTATGTTTGGTTTTGTTTTGAAATGTGGCTGAAACTGGCTGTGATTTGGGTGATTATCTTGGTTACCCACATTGTTTGAAAATCAAAGCCCTCCTCCTTCCCAGGCCACTGTATAATTATATACATGCATATGCAATAACGCTAATGTGCTCATCCAGGCAGTGACGAAATCAGATAGAACTTTTCAAGAAGAGGATGCTGGATTTAGCAGCAGCTCAGGGCATCCAGCACTGCTAACCCCAAGCATTTACGAATCACAAACTATCTTTAAAATGAGGTTAAAAGCAAGGTATGTGGGAGTCTCTTTAACCGCCTGCAGGCTTTGCAGCACGGAGAAGTCAGAGCTGCAGGCTCTCTCTCCTCTGTGGCCAGGAAGACTGAAGTCTTGCTTAAAGAAAAAAACAAACAAAACCCAACTTAGATTGTCATACAATCCTCCGAGGGCCTTGTTTTCATGGAAAACACAGAACACCGTGAGACTCTGATAAAATCACAAGAGCTGCAACACGGGGAACAGGGCAGCTGCAGAGCATCATGAGCGCTGTATAAATCAGAGCAATGTGGTCGCTATCTAAATACATGCATTACTTATTTTATCTATTATTACAGATGCCGCTGTGGAAGCTTTTGCATGGCTACAGTTCCGGTGGACTCTTGTCCAAAGATTCAGCTGTCACGGATCGTCCCCTCAAGCTCACTGTGCAGGTGGGTACACACCAGACGGTGACCTCACCAAAACATAACCAAAACCTGGGGATAAAGCCGAGATCAAGAGACAGGATGCATCTCTGCTTTTCCTGCCCCTCCGCCCCCGCCGTGGACCCCATGCAGGAAACTGGGAAAATTTATGGGATGTCTCCTGACCCCCATTCATGTAAAACACAGCTAAGGGCCTGACCGCGTCCTGCACTGGAGGTTTTGTAGTTCCAGCTTTTAAAATTATTTACTGTGACAGTTTAGTGTTGAATTAAAAAAAAAAAAAAAGGAAAAGAAGAAAAAAGGATGAGAAGAAGTAGAGAGAAAAAGGAGAGACAGTCCCCTTAAGGCAACAACATTTCAGAGCAGTGATCTCAGAGGAACAAGGGCTCTTCTCTGGTTGAGATACGCGTGTCAGGATGCAGGGCTGTCTCTGAACAAGAAATCTCTCTTGTTGGCCCAAGGCACAGTTTTGTGGTCAAGAGGACAGAAAATAAAGGGAGGGAACTTCAAAGAAGCATAAGCTGCATTAGTCTGCTGGGGCGGGCGGCTGCGGCGCATCCCACGGCTGGCAATTACGACCTGCACACCCAGAACGCTCGGCTCCCTCTTGTCACAGGGATAAGACACAGGCTGCGAGCTTGAGAGCTTTGAGGATGTGTACAGTTCATGATGAAAGATAGCACTTCAAAGCCCTCTGCCTGGAAACCCGTGGAGAAGGGTGAGCAGAGGGTAAGCAATCTTATTTTCCTGGGGGGTGCATATGCGGGGGAAGGATAAGACTTATTTTCACTGTCATTTATTATTGCCATGAAGTCTTGCACTGTTTATGGTATCTCTCATTAAAAGGATCTCTTGATAAACCGCCTGATAAGCATTCATTAATTAAGTCTCTCAGCACACTTGGTCTCCTGATGCAGGAGGGGCAAAGGGAGGCAGGCAGCTCCGTGGGCCCGGCCCGCCCGGGCAGAGCTGGGCCCGCCAGTCGCTCTGAGCCACCGGTCAGCTGGGTCCCACTGCTCCAGCTCGACAGCCTGACGGCCGGGGGCTCCCGGACACCCCTCGCACCTCGCAGGTGGCACCTCCACACCACAGCCTGCCCAGGGCTGTGAATGGGGACACCCGAGCTGCTGCCCGGCCGCCACTGACTCTGCAATGGAGATCTTCCTCATCAGGGCCCTCGGCCGACGCTAATGGCATTTGGGAAATATCTGCTTTAAGACGCTTATTTCACCCTGTCCCCAGCAGCGGACCTGGGTTCGAAAGCGGGGAGCTCAGCAGGTCTCCTGGGCCACAACGCCAAGGCTGACTCCTCGCTGCAGGAGGCAGTGAACAACGGGAACACAACGCCGAAGGCCTTAAAATCCAAACTATCCACACACACTTGAAAATATCGTCACAGCAGACAGGCGGAAATCCTGCCAGGGATCCACGAGCGAACGCCCCTCTCACCTTCCCAGGCCCACAACACATCTGCCCTCCTATCAACCACCACCATCTGCCTCATCCACCGCTTGGAGACAGAGGGATGGATTCGGCTTTCGCCTACACCTCCCCTGCTCTGCACGGCACTCGCCCTTCAGAAAAAGCAAAGGACTGGCTGGGAGATTCCTGTGAGAAAGGAGCTGCATGAGAGAGCGAACAGACCTTTATTATTTGGCTATCGATTTATTCGCCAGGAGGATGTAACGCTCGGCTCCTGGCAGCAAATGCCCTTGTAACTCTGCGCTGCAGCGACAACTTGGCTAAACAAATGGTTTTCTGCATCAGAAAACAAAGACCTGTCAGCACAGCAGATCAGGGATTCTCTGCTTTTATTTTTACTTCCTCACACAGAGGATTTCACCACGAGCCTCCTGGAGGCTCAAAGTGCCCCATTCAGCCCATCTCACAGCTGCGACTACCGAGGTCACCCCGGGTCAGGACACCTCTCCACAACGCATAACAGCGACCGGCCCCTCACGGGGACGTCTGCGCCCCGCATCTGCTGCTGCAGATGAGCCGGTGTGCAGAGGGGGAGCATCGCCACGGCCATGGCCACCGCGGGGAGGGCACCGAGACAAACGTCACCCAGAGGGCCAGACAAAAGATGCTGCTTCTCAGGCCTTTGTGGAGCCGCGAAATATGGTCAAAGGTTATGTTTTACAGCTGTTCCAGCCTCAAATAAGCACAATCCGTCTATCTTAATACTTAATTGCACTGCTAAGCTGCTGATAAAGTAGGATGGCACAAAACAAATATGCTGGGCCAAACACATCCCCAGGGAAAGTCTGTGGGAATAGGAGGAGTTGCACCAGAAAATGAATACACTTCATTGTGTTTCAAAAGCCTGGCTACCTTCAACAAAAGCTGTAGCATGGATGCTGCAGATTCGCTAGTTAATATCTCTCCAAAAAGGCTGCAAGCGTTTACAAAAGAAGGGCATAGCGCAAATGCCCGTGGGAGAGCACGAGCACTGCCGCCGCGCGTGTGCCCGCCAGGAGACCGCGGCGAGCTCATCCCCCCGCGCAGCCCCCACGGCTCCAGCCCTGCAGAACAGGGCCTCAAATCAACACTCTGATCTCACAAAAGGAATTTAAGCGCGAGGCTTTGAAAGTCACTTTCTCTCGGCCATATGGCACCACCGAGCCTGGTGGTGTTGGAGCGGCGTTCATCTGCGTGGCTCTTGCCTTGCGGGAGCGGGAACGGGGCGAGGGCAGAATTTAGCACTGCTCGGGTTTCTGCACAGTATCTCACCGAGGCAAAGCTCCCTCACCTCTCAGTGCAAGTGCCAAACGCTGAGGCAGCCCCAGCAGAGTTTGCCCACAATCACAGCCACCGGTAAACGGCCAGAGACAAAAATCACGAGCTAAACGCAAAGCTGCCTAAAGCTGGCAATGTCTACACCCACAGCAAACCAAACGGGAACAGGCTTAAGTTACAGGGACATAAACAGCAGTGAATACAGACTTCAAGACAGCAAATTCACAGGCATTCACAGATTTAACTTCTGATAGGGAGGTTATTTTGAAAACTCATGTTGCTGAGCTGCTCTGTGAAAGGAAGGGGTGAGGGATCTCAGGTTTCAGCACGAGAAGGAGCCAACAGAGCTGCCAGTGCTTCAGCACAAGCCCCTCCAGCAGATCTCTGCGCCACGCGTTTATGCAGGATGGCAAGATCTTTGTTTTGCTGAGGCAGTGCCGTATGGGCAATCTGGTTTGCCTTCTAGCGAGCCAAGGCGGAGAGAAATGAAATACTCTTCCCCACCATTTGTTTAAACTTCCCTCTTTCCCCCAGAAAAAGCTGGATACTTTCATAAAAATATCCGCAAATGTTATAACATAATGGGCTTGTCATCAGTTTCCCCATTTGGCACTGGAAATCTGCAAAGCTTGGAAAGAAAGAGAATGCCTAACACTGCTGCTAAAGAGCCCATCTCTAAACCGGGCCTGGACGCAGGTGACAGCACACAGCCACCAAAGCTCCTGCCCTTGGCCAGCACCTACTCCTACACAACTGAAAATTATTCTTTTCTTGGCTCCCTTGAAATAATGCAAGAAGGTTATTTCATCAGTACTTGTTAATGTGCCTCAGCTCCCATCTTTGGGATATTTGTATATCCCTAGTATTCATTATTGCTCTAAACCGGTTTTATTTTGCAGGTCATTGCTGAGAATGCTGCAGAACAGCCACACGACCTGGCAATTCAGAGACACATCGCAGCCTCCTCACACGATGGAGCGGAACCATTCCAGCACGACGCTTCCATCACGCACAACGCTGTCCATCACGCACGACGCTTCCCATCACGCACGACGCTTCCCATCACGCACGACGCTTGCCCTCTCCACGGCTGTTTCTTCAGTATTTTTGCCTAGCACCCATCTCAGTGAGATTATCCCCGAGAACACATTAAAACAGAGGAGCTCTGTTTTACGGCTGTACCGAGCCCTCGAAGGAGGGCTTGGCATATTTAGAGAGATGTCACGGTACCTCCCGCGGGGAATCTGAACCGGTGCAGTCTCTTAGCAACACCCAGTGCGTATCACAGGTAACTCTCAATTAACAGCACTGGTGGGAGCTGCAAACCAAACGTGCCGAGCACCCGAGTGCCCGCCACCTTGTTTTGGAGAACCCAGATGTACAGACACAAATGCTCTGGATGCACTGGCGGAAGAGGGATGTATGAGCCCTTGTAAGGGTGATACAAATAACACTGAAACGTTGCTTTAAAAAAGAAAAAGGTTTGATTGTCTTAGCGGGAGCAGCACATCTACAGCAAAGGCTGACTTTGTCAGTAATCCCCTTCCCTAAGATGTTCATGACAAATCCGGCTGGTAGAAGAACTCCCACCCCGCACTGAGACAACGCAGCTCGAAATGTTAACTTTGTCATCACAAGCCTGTAAAGCTGATCTTCATGACAACGTGTGCGGCAAAACGAAAGGCACCGGCCAAGCTGCTGTCCTGCTATGTGCACGACATGGATCCACAACTCAAATCTCTTGCTCTAAGATAAAGAAAGCACTTCTCCAGATCACTTACCTTTATTTGCTGCAGGAGAGAACAGCTTCTCAGAGCCTACAGAAGCCTGAAAAAGAAAGAGAAAAAGAGGGTGAATAACACTAAAGGAGAATGTAGGAAGGCTTGCTCACAAAAACACAGCTCATAAACCAAGTCGGTTATCTGTAGACCTGCAATTACACATCGCACCTGGAGGGTGCAATGTTGTGCCATTAAAGAATAAGCATGCATCCTAAGAAGATGAAAGCAAAGCGTACCCAAGTACTGTCCTGATCTCACCCAGCTACATCCTCCTGTCCCGTTTATTTAGGCAGCCATGCAATGCACAGCTATTTTATCCATGATTTCTCATATGAAAACAAAACCAGTGAAACTGCTATCAAGCTCAAGGAAAAAAAAAAATCAAAGCCTCTCTCTTTGAAAATAAGCTCATTTCTTGCTGAACATGCAAAATGTAATTTCTGTGTTGGAAACACAAGTTGCAACTGAACACATCCGTATGAACGAGGGTGTTACACAATATTATGCCAAATGACAGGTACATGCTGCTATGCACTTAGTTGAGTATGAAATAAAATGCCTTCCTCTTGGGAGAAGCCCATCTCCCTGCAAACGGGGTCGCACTTTGCTGCTGGAGCTCCACAGCATTTGTGTTTGTGCTCCTCGCCGCTCTGGGAAATAGCTAAAGAAATCCAATTAACCTAAACCTTGTAAACAGCTTCACAATAATCAGGGTCACTGGGTTACAGACAAGATGATAATGACATACAGGAAAGAACGTCCATTCATCGTAAATAAAGCTTTTATGAGTTGATTTGATGGTTTCCTTCCCTCCGCGCTCTGATGTCAAACAGTCAATCTGTTTCAACACGAGCTTTTCCTCCTTGCTATCTGATAAAACAGCAAGCGGCCTCTACAGAGCCAGAGCCAGCGCCAGAGCCGGCCTGGCGCGGGGAGCTCGGCCGACGCTCCTGCAGCTGCAGGACAGCCCGGAGGAGCACGGCGTCAACGGGGCGACGGACGAAGCTGGAGGGTGAACACACTGCGAGTGCAAAAAGCCGTTCTGTGCTCTGCCTTAAAAACAACGAACTAACTCAACACGTGGCTGAACCAAGCTGGTTTTATTTTTTGTTTTATTGATTTTATTCTAATGTGCCTTAGGAGATTTATATCATAAAGAACACCATGAATTGTATTACCTCGTTACGTATTTTTAATGATGACTCAGAAGGAAAAAAACCCAAAACAAATAGTAAAATGCAAGAAGATCTGTGTGAGATACAGTAAGAAACAAGAAAGAGTGATCTATTAATGTTATTTCTAAGTAAAGTGGCACTGCAAGCTTGCACTGAATGTCTTATTTAATGCAAATGTATAAAAAAGGGAAAACGACATGAAAATAGGTTGAGGCTGAGACACATAAGAAAGAAATTCTGAATCATGTCCACGACAAAGCTGCATGTGTAGCTGTGGCATGTATGAGCGTTACACAGCTCAGCAAAGGATCCTGAAATCTCAGGGAAAATCAGTTACCTGCACGATCCCTTCACTGCGCGGAGTAAAGAGAGGAAGAACCAGGATTAAACAAGGTTTTGCCTAGGCCGGTTTGCAAAGAAAGTGTAACAGTGTCACACAGAGCAACAACAGCGGTGTACATCACGTCGACAGCCAGCTCTGAATTCACAACCCACTGCTCAGAGATCTTTCACTTACAGTCCACGCAAAGTCACCACGCACACAGCACACACCACACCCACCGCCCCGGGAGCTCACGCACAGCACCAGCTGACACAGAGCGGGACCTCGCCGCGCAGCGCCCCGCGAGCACCAGGACACCTGGCACCTGAACAAATGAGACGGTCCCATTTTCCGGGCAATGAAACTGGGCTGTGCTTGCACTAAAGCCCACGCAGCACATCGGCAGCCGAGCCACAACTCCCGAGTGCCGGTTCCGAGAGGAGCCACGGCCCTGCCCCGGCTGTCCCCCTGCTGTCCCGGCTGTCCCCCGTTGTCCCCGGCTGTCCCCCCGCTGTCCCCCTTTGTCCCCGGCTGTCCCCCCGCTGTCCCGGTTGTCCCCCGTTGTCCCCGGCTGTCCCCCTTTGTCCCCGGCTGTCCCCCCGCTGTCCCGGTTGTCCCCGCACTGTCCCCGCCAGCCGCTGCCACACCAGCCCAGCTCGGTGCTTTGCCTCATCTGGAGAGTTGGGTCCTGCCAACTTCACGGCAACCACCAGCTCGCTCCCATCTGCGTAATTCAGCCCCGAGGATCTAATACAGACCGGCACTGTTTAATCAGGAGCTAAAGATCTCAGTTGCTGTAGGTCCAAGCCATATAAAAACAATGTTTAAGGAAGTCAAGCGAGAAAATACACTTTTAAGAGGAAGACACACGGATTATTGCTCAGTCTTCTGATAACAGTGTGTGGCACCACCTTCAATAATCAGAGTCAACATTTACAGAGCAGCGTTCTCAACATCACGGCCACAGTTTACAGACACAAACCTCTACACCTGGAGTTTACAGTAACTCTGCTCTCACTTCTGGTGATTTCTAACTCCAGATCTGAGTGTTTTTTGGCATGAGCACCATTCTGAAACAGTGAATGCCTGTGCTGTAGGATATTCCGCGAGCTGCTGCTCAGGCAGGAGGGAAGCTGGGGGAGGAAGAGTCTGAAAACATCATTCAGTTCCCTCAGCCACCCTTTAAAGGAAGCATACAATAAAACCTATGTGACTGAGGGAGCCCGCTAATGAGCGAAAGAATCCAGCAAACCCATGCATCTGCCTAACAAGTCTCCTCCCAAACTTCCTGCTGTTTCAGGCAAATCATTTGCATATGTTTAAGAAAGAATTAGGAAAAAAAAATAAGTGGAATTCTTCACTTGTGAGCAAATGCAGGCACTTGGAGTCCTTTCTGTGGGTGGGTCCAAGCCATCCCAGGAAATCACACTTTTTTGATGAAACCAGAAGTTTCCTTCCCCCCTTCCACTGCCTCCGCCCGTCTGCACCTCCAGCACCACCCAGGGGCCAGGGCGGCTGCAGCGGCTCCAGGCACCCTCGGCTCTTTCAGTGCCCCCCAGTCCCTTTTGTTGCTTAATAAGGCAGAGAAACGTCCCCAGCCTGAAGCGAACAACGAAAGACACCTCCAGCCCTCCTTGTGCATTCGAACAACACAAGACACCTCCGGCCCTGCTTGTGCATTCGCTGCTCGTGCCCCAGCCCCACGGAGCGAGCGCCACAGCAGAGCCCACGACAGGCACCTTTCCGCAAAAACGGCCGCTTGTAAAGACCCACTCTCACTCCCAACAACCACCTTTGCACTTTAAGCACATCTAACATCCGTCCCCAAAGTGAAACACACACCAGTGATTTCGGAGAGCAGCACAGTCTCTGAGGTAGCCTCATGTTGCTGAAATCTGTAAGGCCCAGCACCCTTTTGATGACACGCTCAGATCTGCACCAAGCCTTGCGGGTCCCCCTTTGTGGTTTATTCAACCAAGTTAGCAATCCTCTGCCCCATTCTGAGTTTCTTTCTTTTCTACACCAGATCTAAAGGGGAGAATGTCCCCACCCAGTTCTGTGTCAGTTTGAAACCACGTGAATACGTTTCTACTCCCCCCCGGTTTGCAGAGGGCAAGCAGAGGAGCGGTGCTGCACTCCCTCCTTCTTCCTCGCCTTGGACCTACCACATATAAACTCAGATTCCATTTTCAGCACTAAAAGCTTAGCAAAAGCAGTTTTTTCCTCAAAATGGAAGGTGGTAACCACGAAGGATTTAGCACACGCTCTCCTCTGAAGGGGAACAGTGAGGCATAATGAAGTCCACGCCTCATTCATCCCGGTTCCCACCAAGCCAAGGCAGCTGAAAGGTGTAAGAGCTCTGACAGATTATAATTTAATGATTATATATGACAGAACAACATCATCTGACAGAGACAGGATTATTCACTATGTCAGGCCTCATAGTAATTACCTGTTTGTTTGGTTGTTTTTCTTCTCCTTTCTCTGTAGCCTGTAAAATGGCTAACTGAGCAAAGCTGCTCCGTGTCCCCAGCAGCAGGGGCGCTCTGACCCCCGTGCAGCCTCCTGGAGCACCCAGTGCCGGACCCCCCAGCCGCCCCAGGCGCCGGAGCAGGCAGCTGGAAGCTGCCAACACGGCTGCAGCTCAGGTTCACCAGGAGCAAGGCTACGTGGTGTAAGGGACCGGGGAGGCGATTCCCTACAGCGCACAAGGCAGGCACCCCCTCCACGGCTGAGCCCACTTCCGCAGGCAGGAGGAAAAGGAGGCAATAAAACAGAGTTTACATTATATTTCTGGATGGCTGCCTATCTTCTGAACAGCCAAGAGCTGGTCTCAAGAGAGGCTGTTTTCACACTCTTACTGAACCTAGCAAGCACTAAAAAGCTCTCAAGAAAACGCTTCTCCAGGAGATATCCAAACCAAAAGTAGTGGACACACCTAGAGGAACTTCCAGCATAAAGCACGGCCACTATCTGCAAATGGTGGATCAATTTTCATTCTTCCCTTTGAGCTGTTTCCCTGCTTTCACCTACCCCTCCGACGCCACTTGGTCGCTTGTCTAGTAGAGAATTTCAGCACATGTCAGTACTGCTTTACTATTTTCCAGGTGATTCTCTAAGTCATTTATACCAGATCCCTTCATTCAGTAATACAAGAGCAACACCTAAAACAGGAAGGTATTGTTCAGGTTGTGATTCTTCTATAGGAAGTGGAAATCAACCCATTTGGAAAGGTGCAAGAGGAGCCTAGAAATCACACACACAAAACCAAACTAAAGTTCACCCTTAAGACCAAGAAAGTATCTAACACATTCCAGAATGCAGAAGCAGCCCACGGGAAACACTGCCTGCATTGTGAGGGGATGTTTCAAGGGAACCTGCGGCCTTTTCACAACCAGGATTATTTTTGGAGGAAAACCACAGCTCTATTAAGAGGACAAAAGAAGAGTTAGATCTGCGAGTCAGTCATTTCATGCAGCATCACAGGAAAGCGAGCTGGAGTGAGAAGTACACCAACTACCCTCCTGCAGCACCTTCTAGAAGGCCCAGCATCGCAGCGCACGGCTGGCTGGGACAGGGCTAAACCAGCTGTGCGAGGGACCAAGCACGAGGGAACGGGACACACAACGGACTCGTACAGACCCACGCGGCAGCTCGTGGTTGTCTTCCAACAGCAGAGATGTTCCCTGTCCCCTTCCCTCCCCACAGCGCCACACAGAAGCATCATTGGGCTCTCAGGAGCGCTCAGCACCCCGCAGCCGCCCTCAAGGCACAAAGACCGGAGCTATCGGGAAGGGATCACTTCCGAAAAGCCGTCTGGATCCTGAATGGTGAACAGGCTGCTCTGAAAAATCTAGTTCCAGCTGATGGTCAGGATCACTTATGACATCCAATGCAAATAAGGACTAATACTAAGGATTATTCCCTAAGCAAGAACGAGTGCCAGACAGACCTTCAGCTTTCTTGCAACAATCCTAAAACTTCAGTTGTGCCTTCAGCTACACCATCACAGTGAACCGTGCAGCACCCTGAACAGGCAACTGCTTATTGAAACGGCAATACCGTAAATGCCCCAGATACTTCTACTTCAATTTTGATTCTAGGCCATCTCTGGGAGGTACTGATGGGCAATCTGTATCTTGCAGGAGAGTTCACTCTACAGAAGGTTGACCAGAAACAAAACGGTTCTTGGACTGCACTTTCATACAGCAACATATTTGTTTAGGTTCCCACCTCACATTCATTTAGCACATGCATATTCAGTACGGCTGTACTCCTGGAAAGGGCTTTTCACAACACACTCCTCTCTTGTTCACTATTTCTTCCAAGAATGCCTATTTCTCTCAGCAGTTTGTATAACCATGACTATTTTTACAACAGCCCCTTTGAGAAGCTACCACAGGTCTGTGAACAGAGAATTAACCTAGGCCACAGAGGTCCCAGAAGCCGAGATCACTGGTCCCAATTCACCACTGAATTACACTGACTTTCCATGATGACAAACAGAAAGCAAAGCAGAGTGGATGCTGCCTGGAAGGCACCGAAGGAAGTGTTGTGCAGACAGTTTGATTCAGCCCAGGGCAAGGAGCAACCAAGCTCAGCGCTTCTCCCCAAGTTCCATGTTACAGTTTTGTTTGGACCTCCTCTTTTGGCAACACGGTGAAAAGCTTAAAACAACACCATTTTGTGTCCAGAGCATGTTCCTCATCACTTCACAACCAACTCGGGATAGACCAAACTAGCTTAGATTAAGCAGCGACTCTAATTCTCCAACACAGGCTGCCGCGGTCCGTCGGCGCGTCGCGCACAGGAGCCCCGCACCACGGCGAAGGGCAACCCAGCGCTGCCCCGCTGCATCAGAGCCTCGGGGCACAGGCTCGCCAAGTCCTCTTCCGCCTCCTCCCGAACCATCCCTCCAGCCCCTGGAGAACGGCGAGAGCCCGGGGTTTTCCCCATCCTATTCCCTCCATTGGCCATGCCTTATGATTCATCTTCCTCTGAGCAGTTGCTGCTTCCCAAAGGAAAAGATCAAACTCCCTCTCCTTCCCAGCTCAGCTCCAATAAATAAATAAATACATGCACTTAAAAAAATTCAGTAAAGGAGGAGAAGGGAGGAAGCCGGGAGCTCCCGGGCCTCAGCAAGGCCGGTCCCACAGCTGCAAACGGTGCCTCCGCTGTCTGAGGAGACCCGGACCAGAGGAGAAACCGTCCAGCTGTTCCTCAGTAAACTCAGCCAAAATCCTTGCTAAAAGTTACTGTGCTTACATGTCCTAATTTAAATTAAGGTGCAGTTGGTCTCTGTCTCAGTATCCTCCTCCCTCAAACCTCAGCTCCCAAATTGCCACCAAAACCTACCTTAATTTTACATTCCTCACTCTCCATTCCAGCCAGCACCGACTGCCCCACCTGCACGCGGCCGCACGCGCCACGTCCTGGCCTGTGCCCACCAAACAAGTGCCCGCTACGGTCAGCAGGAAAAAGACGACAGAGCACAACGTCAGCTGGATGTCGCTCTTCTTTTTCTCACACTGGGTTGTTTTAACCTCTGTGCTCACGTACAACACTGCTGACTTAGCTTCTGGGTAGTCTGGCCTACAAACGACACCCTGAGGAGAGTCCCCTCCTGGTGCCGCACCAGGCCGCGCCTCCCACCGCCGCTCCGAGGCAGCAAGGTGCCCACGCTACCGGCAACCGGTACACACCCGGTCAGCGAACAACCCTTCTCCAGGACACGCTTTGTGCAATCTGCTTTAAACATCTGAACCAACAGAGATGTCACGCTTTTTCCCCGAGAGTGAGCCCTCCTCAACAGGCAGGCTCTTCAGACTGGGTTTCCAACACTGAAAACGTCTCTGTTACCCAGACACTGACACAGGCAACTGCAGACGCGGTTACCGATTCAGCTTTGGCTACTGATGTAGGGGAAAACCTGCCTACAAATACAACAAGTTGGGAACACGGTGTAATATACTACTATCGTAACTTGTATTACTGTCATTACAGCTTGAAACTATCTAGCCAGGATATCTGTTTGGCTGGGATACGGGTTTTTATTTTCACTAAATCAAATGGATCGGGGAGTGCTCTTTGCAGAACTACCTACAACTTCTTATAATTCAAAGGCTGCCTTGTAGGAAGAGTGATGGGGAGAGCAGGGCCTGCTCTGCAAATGACAGGTGGCAGACTGTTGTTTGGTACCTCCCAAATTACTCTGCGGCTCCCAGGGCTGCCTCGGCATTTCATTATCCCAGGTCTCTCCTGGGAGGATGCAGACACGAATTCACACCTCATGTCCTGGTTTCTGTCAAACTGAGCAAGAGTGCAAACGCTGGCACCAACTGGGAATGCCACGCAGGGCTTGGCACGCGAGAACAAACCCGGGCTGCGCTCCCTGCCAGGCGCCGGCGCTCACGGCAGCCCCGGCCCGCGGGCAGGCCCTGAGCGCGCCGGGCGGGGGGAGGAGGGCCGCGCCAGGCAGCTCGTTCCTGTGGCTCCTGCCGCCGCTGTGCCAGCAGCCCAACCTTCAGCGTATTGTGCCTTTTAACCAATTACGTGTCACCCAAATCCCACCTGCAGCCTTCTCCAACACAAATGGCTATAAATCACAGTTAGACCAAGAGGGTTTTGCGAGACATTTGATTTCCTAAAAAGGTCACTGTCTGAAAATTGCTGCAGTTCAAAACTGCACTGAATAACAACCTGCATCGGCAGACAGGGAAGGAACCTCTTCCATGGTCTGTTGCGTGTTGTCAGATAATATTAGAACGATTAGGGAGGCCAACAATGGCAGAATCATTACGATTCAGCTCAACCAAAGAGCTGATGCAAATTCAGCAGAATATCTCTTCCTTTCAACTTTGGAAGAAAACAGTCGCTTAGATGAAAAAAGGAAAACTGCATGAGCCTACTAAAACATCCAGCACAACCACCTCCAACAGGCAAGCAGAACACAGGCCGGTCGTCTCTGCAGCGCGCTCCAGCCTGCCGAGGCACCGCAGAGCCCAGCGCCGCAGAGCCCAGCGCCGCAGAGCCCAGCGCCGCGCCCGGGCGCTCCTCAGGCCACGGCCACACCGCGCGGCCTCGGACCGCTCAGGATGCTCTGCTGTTCAGGGGAAATGCTGCCTTCTCATTTTTAATCCGTATGCCAGATACGTAGTGGACCCTGTACCGCACTTGATGTGAACCACATCACAGAAAACGTTTGGGAATACTCAAAACCCATTTGACATTGATGCTGTTCTGGACACCCCTGGTGCCCATCCCTGTTTTGCGGGTGACATGTCCTGCCAGACAGCCGTCAGGCAAACCAGCACCAGATTCTCTGAAAAGGATCAGGCTAACTGCAACAGATTCACGAGACACAGTGAAGACTGCATCGCCCTCCTAGCCCGGACCATGACGCCTGACACACGTACACCCTTGTGACAGAAGTTCCCAGTTAGGGATGCCATCCTGACGTGGCCCTTTTCCTGGGCTGGGGGGTCAGGGAGCTTATCAGAAAGGCAGCTCTTGTCCACTGCCATTGAAACGTGGTGCATTTCCCACAGCACCCTCACAGCAGCGTCTCTGCAGAAGGCGCTTTTGTTGTTGTTGTTTCTAATTCACTGCTCCAAAATATTTCTTGGCTGTATCCCAGGGCTGAAGCCTTATCTGCCCATCCCCCTGCAGACACACAGCAGCTGCAGAGGCTTATCACGGCTGCCTGTCCACTGAGTTTACAAATTAACACCCTATCGAGGCTGCACCAGGGCTGATTAATCAGAGAGAGGCAGTCTGAGGGCCTTTATCACTGTGAGCGGCTGCTGGGAGAGAAGTCACAAATCTCTCAGGAGGCAGGAGATGCCTTACAAATGAAAGAGCAGGCGGCCGGAGAGGAGGAGGCCGCAGCAGTACGGGAGCAGAGGCTTTCGATGGTGGAGGCAGCGCAGCGGTACGGGAGCAGAGGCTTTAGCGATGGCGGAGGCACCGCAGCGGTACGGGAGCAGAGGCTTTAGCGATGGCGGAGGCACCGCAGCGGTACGGGAGCAGAGGCTTTAGCGATGGCGGAGGCACCGCAGCGGTACGGGAGCAGAGGCTTTAGCGATGGCGGAGGCACCGCAGCGGTACGGGAGCAGAGGCTTTAGCAATGGCGGTGAAGGCACGGGAGCAGCAGGAGGGGGAGAGCTGCAGGCAAACCCAGCACATTATGACAACTGAAGAAAGAAAGATAATTAACAGCCTGTACCTCATGATTCTAGCTTTCCCTCCCCAGGCTATAATTGAGCCTATTGCTCCTTTGCTCCAGAGGACAATAAACATTTATTATGTTAAACACATAACTGTGCTGCACAAAAGCCCTGTTCTTTCCCAGGTCCACTCCTTTCACAGCTGTGCAGTCCAGGAGGAGGATGGGGCTTCTGAAGTGGGCTCCCCTTTTATACAGAAAATGTCTCCATTTGGACATAAAATGCATCCCTGGCTTCACCCAAAGCTGCCGTGTGCTGGGTGCATTCATCCTGAACGTCGGGGCGAACCCCAGGAGACCAAGAGCTCTCGGACGGGACCGCTGGCCCCCAGAAGGATGTGGTTGCATGTGGGAGCATTGGCACCCGGAGCAGCTCCTGACGCGGGCCCAGAGACCCTGTGGTTCAGGCGGGCTCCACCACCCAAGAAGTACCTCCTCTTTTGAATTCAGCAGCCTCACTAAGAGGTTTACCGGGAAATTTTCATTCCCATCAGAAATTACATGTAGAAGAGACTCTCATTACAAGATGAGCATTAGTCGTGTGAATCGCAGTGGAGCGGTGCCGGCCCTACCCCTCCAAGCACTTTGTCACGGTAAGAGCGCGGGGATTCAGGCGATCTGCCCGTCCCCGTGGACTGTGGCTCCGGCACTGCTCTTCCTGCATTCCAGTGCTGGTACCGGCTGCGGCCCTGCAGCTTCGTGCCTGCGCCAGGACAAGGCAAAGTCATTATGAACACCAAGGGGACCCGTGCTAAAGAGATGTAAAAACGGATACATCTTTAAAGGAAAACAAATTGGGCAACTGTCTACATTTATTGACACACATTTGTGTCTTCAAGTTTTCCATGTTAATCCTTGCAACCAAGACACAGCCAGATTTTTCCTTGAAAATGTAATATATATATATGTAAACTGAGATGTATATGTAAACATGACTCCAGAAGGCAAAACTTCAAGAAAAATGTTACCAACATGAAGACATCAATGAGCACACACCACAGCCGCCTCCGTCCCAGTCCTTTCTCTGAACACACCAGCGAACAATTCAACAAATAACCTCTGGACAAACATGGCACTCCCCGCAGCTTTGCCACCGACAGCGTGGGGCTCGCGCGTGATCTCAGGGAACGTCCCTCCCCGTTTTGGCCCCGGGAACGGGAGAAGTGCAGACGCGGACGGCCGCACCTCCCGAGCCGCTCGGGGCCAGCCCTTCCAGGCAGCGCTGCCAGGCAGGATCAAACCAAAACGAACGGTACCTGCCTTCTCCTCCTCTCTTGATGCCATGAGAAAACTACTTCCTCAACCACCCACATTATGGGCCGAAGAACCCTTGCAGATGCCCAAGTTTTAACAAGATCCATCTGGTTACTTAGAAATGGGCAAGCAGATTCTGAATATTAGCCCAGGGAAAGAACACCGCCTTTTCGATGCGAAAAGCCCGTGCCAGGCTCCGCGAGCGGCCACCGCCGCCCTGTGCCAGCGCGCACCGGGCTCGCCCAGCCGGCGGCACCGTGCGCTGCGCTCGGCTGTTGGAGGAGGGGGCTACAGGTGACGACGCCTCCCGTCACCCCAGTCAGACCACAGCAACTCTATACATGGAGGAAACATCAAATATTCACCGCGTAAACAATGTGGATGTGGTAATCCCAAAACACGGTGAAATTTTAGAAGGTGTCTCTCCAGTGCTTATCAGATTGACTTTTTAAACTTTATCGTCAAGTCTGCCCATCAACCCGTCCCTCCCGTGCCCCGTGTTTCTATGTTTTAGGGAAAAAAGTCTCTGCTGGAGCAGCTGTTCCGCGCAGCCCTGTTCCCGCACCCTCACCCCCAGAGGGCACATCACAGGGGGCATCAGTGCTTGAAGACTCAACAGACGGGATCAGAACTCCTAAGAAGAAGGAGGCAAGACAGCATATAAATGTACCTACAAATGGAGGCAGCAAAGCGGTTTCACCTATTTTGATAGAGAAGGGACACGGAGCACTTCCCTGTGTTAGACGGCAAGGCAAAAAAGAAGCTCTCGTGTTATACTTTGATCAAACATGGCACTAAGTGACCCCCTCTTCTGTGCAAGAAGGCGGTGAAGGGGCAGTCCACCATGCGCAGCCAACATACAATCTGTCTTCTCCAATTAGATGTGCTTTGCAACAAGTGTGCTGGATCCATTTATTTCCGTACTGCAATAATGCAGATAAATCCAACTCTGGCTCCAGTCCCACTGCTTTCAAAGCTGGGGCTCTGCATTCCCAATCCTTGCCTTTATTTTTTTTTCCCTTTCTGCTGCAAAATGTCACCAATTTACTTTAGCCTGGGGGCCCATTTCGAGTTTTACCGCTAATATACGAGAAATGCATTTTTCAAGCTGTTACCACTTAACTGTACTGATATCAGCCACTCAGGGGACACAATATTGTTTACACATCCTGCTCTATGGAATAAGCACGGATGCCAAAACTCTGCCTGGGTTGTGAAGGAGACGTTTACTCTCTGTTTTATGAGATTTCCTCGATTTGTGGCTGTCTCAATGGTCGTAAAAACAGCTGTAAATCAAAAGAGCACCACAAAATTGCAATAACAACTGTCGAACTCAGCTCTGAAGAGCATAACTCCCCGCAACAGAAGGTGGAAGTCTTTTTTCTGATTTAACACCAGGTGTGGGGAGCCCTAGCAAGTCTATGTGCAGCACCACGTCTGCCCACGGTCACCCACACTCCAGCTCAGCCCCAAACCTCCCTTCCGGCTGCTCCCCTGTCACCGGTCCCCACTCCGCCCCACATCATCCCTTCTGCCCTCTTCTCTGGAAAACAGAAGCCTTTTCCTAATGCCTGGAGAACACTTACACACATAGCTGCTGAACGCGCAGCCCTGTTTAAAGCATTAAAGTGGGCAGAAAAGCCCGTCGTGTCCAACCACGGCTGCGCTCTGAGCCGCGGCTGCCGCGCGAAGCAGCGATGGCTTTAGCAGATCAGCTCAGCTCAGCCAGGCCCAGCCCGGGCGGCTCTGCTTAGGAGCCCCCGCTCCTGCACAGTCTCTCGGCCCAGATTTTAGGGAGTGGAGAGGAGGAGGAGGAGAGGGCTGGTGAGACATGAGTTATTAACAAGTGTCTTCTGGGAGCTGACTCCAGCTCGAACGGTTCCAAACAGGCAGCTCCACGTGCTGACAGCCTCCAGCAAGGACTGGTCAAGTGGCGGATGCACAAATCCCAAAGTTTCTGTTACTCTGTGCCACTGGCTACTGTCCAAACCCAAGAGTTTCACCTCATGGGTAAAAACAGCCGTCCTGGATTTTTCCATGCCCCATTCCAGTTGCTTTCACAAACAATCTTCTCATCCTGGTCTCCAAAAAACCTAAAAGACTCTCAGTTCCTGCATCGCATCGCCCTCCCCAATCTACGAGTAACTCAGCCAACGCCAGACCTCCTCCACCACATCGCAGTCTCAGGAATCAGCTGTGGCACCGGCAGCCGCTCTGAGCCCTGGGCCAGGGATTTGCCCGCTCTCCTTGTGCCCTCCATCCACAGCACGGAAACCTTCCCGGTCCTCACCAGCCAGGTCGTCACTCTCGAATTTTCAACTTTTCTCTTAAATCAAACTTGTTTCATGGGATTCAAATGGGTTTTCTCCCTTACAGAAGGAGATCTGTACGTTCATAAGCCAAAGCACGTGAAGAGACGGAGAGAGACAGTTCATGGGAAGTAAGTTTTGACCCTGCTCAACTCGGTTTCCTTTCTGTCACCTGCAGTACACCAAAATACACTCGGGTTCAGCGCGTTAGTGTGCCTGTGCCTGGTGCTGTGTTTGTCCAGATGCGTGTCCTCACTACGCTCCTCAAATAAATGCCCCGTGGAGCACGGTAGCGGAAGATAAAGCTCTTTCCCGTCGCCATCGTGCTGTGATCCATTCTGGACAGGAACTTCCCCTGCACCAAGGGGAAAATTTAATTTCCATGGAGCACTTGATACGAAGGGAAAAAGATGCACATTCTTTTGTCTGAACCCCACAAATGTCAGCCCTTCCTTTCCCATTCTTCTGGTACGCACGCACACTCACATTCTTGAGAACATCCCCAGTAGACAGGAATGGTCTTTCACTTCCAATACATCATGCCTCCCTGCTATAATGTTTTCCTTCTTGTACAACGCTTCTTGGCTTTCCTTTGGCTCTTTTCTTTGCAATTTTTCCTTTATGAATACAATCAGAGAGACAAAACAAGAAAATCCCCCAAACCCAAATGAACAAAGAAGTCATTCAAAGCCTTTGCCGATGATGTTACTGGCAATTCCAGTTGAGAAACCATCCGTACAGACACGAACCAATCTGACACAGGGAACAGCCAGCTTCATTTCAAAAAGCCCTGTGTTCTCAGTGTTCTGCATACAGGAACTCTACGAGCCAGCTGAAGCTAACAGGGTGGCTATGGACCAGCTACATCCGTGCAGCTCCTCCGAAGTTATTTATTTTGTACTAGAGCCCTCATCTTGGTGGGGTTCCAAAAAACATTAAAGCAGTCCAACATACATCATGCCAACTGCTGACCACAAAACCAGGCCGCTTCCTCAGGCACAAACCATAGGGACTTCTCCAGCCTACTGGCTTGTATCACTAACCAACTATTTTCAACAAAAACACGGTTCTGCATGCTAAAAGTTACTGGATTAGGAGTCAGATGAGTCTCAAGAAGCTCCAGACACACACGTATTCCAGCACGGCAGTCTCTCTAACAGCAGTTGTTATGCTCAGGCATAATTGCAGGGCAATTACTAAGTTTATTTTCCATACGCGCTGATACAATTTTGCCTGTAAAGCTTTGTTTGCAGTGAATGGTGGATGTCCCGCCAGAGGTTCTGTGTTCCGAAACCTTCTACCGCGTTTGCCCACGGACCTGTGAGTAAGTGTGGACCCAGCTTTGCTCTTCTCCCTTTGTGGTGATGTCTGCCGGGAACATTTCTTGAGCCGCTGGCTAACGCGTGCCACGCTCAGCCACCAGCGAGAAGGTTTCCAGGACACACACACACGGCTTGCCAAGGGGCCAGGCTGGCAGAAGCAAGTTGGCCCAGCTGGAGGAGGGGGGACATCACTGGTGCGTGTGTTCAACCACCAGTAGACGCTTCTGGCAGGAACACGAGGGCGAGCTGCAAACGGGTGCCCCCCGTCAGCCAGGCGCTCCCCAAGGCTCCCCAGCCAGCGGGTGCTCTCCAAGGCTCCCCAGCCAGCGGGTGCTCTCCAAGGCTCCCCAGCCAGCCAGGCGCTCCCCAGCCAGCGGGTGCTCCCCAAGGCTCCCCAGCCAGGAGAGCAGCCGCTCTGTTGAGCCGAGAGGCTGTTAAACCCCAGGAGCCCAGCGCCGAGCTCCCCCGGCCCATCTCCCCTTGGCCTCTCGGGGGCAAGGGCTGACGCCAGTGCCCTTTCCAAACCTCTCTTCAAATGTCCCACAGCAGCTAATAGCTCCTTTACTGGGGCTTATTTCTTGAACTGGGGGCACAAATGCAGTGTTATAAGAAGCCTTTGCAATTTTAGCCCAGACATGACTGTGCCTGCTTAGTAAGGAGATGAAAAGCCGACAGTGAAAATAGAGGCAAAATAATCCCACATGTTAATACGCAGTGACAAACACCTTCCCGGTGACAATCTCCTTGTACTCGCTGCAGAGGGATGTGTGTAATGATCCTCCAGAGACGCTATCTTGGAGACGCACAAAAGGCTCTGATCAGACCCCAGCATCTTCTGATTAGCTTAGCAAGAGCAGCAAAGTGACATCCATCTTCTAGAAAGTGCAGTCAGAAAAGCACTTGATCAAATGCTCAGCTCCACAGATGTGCTTAATCTCGCTGTAGCTGAAACACTTTCTTAAACCAATGCCTTGTTTATTTCTTCCACAAAAAATGAAATGATGGAAAGGCCTCCAAAACTAACAGTCAACAGTTTAGGAAAATTCTGATGAGGCTCTGAATGTCATGGACTTCCAGCTCACGTGTGGGACGACCCGGCAGGCAGGCCCCGGCGGCTCCGGCCGCAAAGGGCGCAGCAATGAGCCCAATGAGCCAAAACCGCTTGTTAAGTTCATGTAAAATACACGTTTTACTGGATATTTCTCTAAGCGAGCATTTGCATGTGCACAAGCTAAGTATGAGCAGTAAAAAATAACATGAGGGACTTAAATAATTTATGTTTTTAATTTTTCCACCAAATACGTCTATTCCAGTTTTACCGTTTTGGACAACATTGTTTTGTGCAAGACCATATGCACAACTCTACAAGACTGACTAAGCTCCCCTGTAATACAGTCAAGGAAACGTTTGGTTTCCTACATTCAACCTAAGCTTTTAGGTCCCAAGACTTACTGCCTTATCTCACGGAAAGAGAAATGCAACAAAGTCAGTCCCCGCATCTCTGCCTTAATCTCCAGACAAGACGCTCCGGTGCCCGAGCTGTCCTCAGCAGCGCAGAGCAGCCTGCAGCACGTTCTGAGCTGGGTGCTCACAAAGAACCACTGAGGTTTTTGCTGTCTTTACTGTGAACACCTCAGGGCAACGACCACCTTCAATCTGTGCCTTCCATAGCATCAAACATGATATTAAATCCTAAGAAATAGCTGTGCCTGTGCAGGATAACCTGGAGGCATTTTGCTTTAAACCACTTCCAGCATGTACAGACAAAAGAAATAATGTCATCCTGCCACCGACACCCGGCCGGCAGAGGCAGCGTTCGCCATAGCTTTGCTTCTGCTCTACATCAACGTTGCTGTGCCTTGCAAACAAGCACCCCATTCAAACATCCCTCTCCAATTTATTTCACGCCAAAGAAGGAGACAGATGGTAGAAGACAGAGGGTTTTACAGTAAGAGGGGTTGGACGTTTTTTCCTCTCCATTTGTTCCCTGCACTGTTTCTTACCCTCGGGGACCCGGAGTTTCTTTTGATAGCACCGTGCTGCCTAATAAACACGCACCCAAGCACAGTCACAAGCATACATCTATCATCAAAGAGCCCTTCTTGTCTCCACTCCCCACAAAGTTGATTAATGATTACGTGTTTAACACATACATTATACATGGGAGGGGAAGACGAAGAGGGTAAATCCAAGCCTCTGTATACATTTACATATATTTACATACATAAAGAAAGCAGAGGAAAGCAAAAGAGGGCCATTCCCATTGGGACAAAGATCCATTTCGGTAAACATACCTCCTGGCTCTCCTTTTTAAAAATACAAAGGCAAAGGGAAGGCCCTACCTGGCCTAAGGAAGAAACCAAAGCCTGAGCAAGCAGCCCTGTTTGGTTCCTGCAATGGAATCAGTGATTCCTTTACTGGTACCCGCAGCACTTTCGGTTTGTAAACGTGATCTAACAGCGGCAACACAGCTTAAGAGAAAGAAAAGGGGTTCAAGTTTTAAGGGTGCTCTTGGTTTGTATTAGTAATCCATACAGCTAAAATCCCAGTTTGGTAGGTGATTACTTACATAATTAATTAAATTAAATGTCTCCTTTATGTAGAAAGAAAACTGAAAATGAACTATCTTGTGACATCAACCAACAGGCAGAGGTACTGGGGGTGTTTCACGGACGACAATCGGGTGGCGACAGACCAGCCACAGCCACAGCGCCGGGCCTGGCGCCGCAGCGCAGATGAAGAAGAGATGCGCTGCACAAGGGCACAACACGGCCAACTTCCCCGATCCTCGCAGGCTGAGCCTGGGCCTGGATAACTGCCCATGCAAAATAAAGCTGCCTGAAGGCTGCTTTAATCACGACGACTGCCAGCAGTCTCAAGCAATTGTTCCAGCAGCTGGGGGACCGGTACCATGGCAAAGGACTCCCCTGACAAAGTCCCTCCTGGCAGCTGGGACAAAGCTGGCACTGAAACTGCTATTGTGGCTCTGTGCTCTCCAAAGCATCCTCATGCAGAGTTAATCTTCCAGCCACCCGCTCTGCTGGCTTTCAGACATCTTTGCAAGGTTCAGATTTAATACTGCTCCATTCGCAGGGGTTCTCGTAGCCTGCTTGCAGCAGGTGGTTGCGTTGGACGTGAACCTCTACTGAGCCAACCCGCACCGGCCTCCCGCGGCCCAGCTCCCCGGCCGCAGCCACGAGTGCTGGCGAAGACGAGGCGCCCAGCGGCAGCCACTGACGACCCGTCTGGAACACACTTGTCTGACATGGGCCCTAAAGCTCGGCAGCGACAGACCAGGGGAGCAACGGGATGAAAAGAAAACCTCCCGTACAAGGGTTTGGTCACGGTCCGAAGGCTGGGGCAGACGGATGGCCAAAAAGCTCAACTACCCTGAAGGAACAAGTAACAAACTATTTTTTCCCCATCTTTTTTTGCGTTAGTACTGCAATGTATTGTGGTGGGTATTTCAGATCTACCTGGGCTACAGCCAGGAGATGGCATCTTTATAACAGTACAATAATTACTGAAGAACTACAGCTCCATCAAAGACTCCTGCCCTACCTCTGTTAGGACAGACTGTGCACCTGATCTCAGTCAGTGCTTATTTGTTTGGACACCTAAAAACCATGTCCGACACACAACAGAAAGACACGTGTGGTAAAAATACAACAAACGCTAAGCCACCCTTCCCCAGCCTAAAGATTTGTGGACCACATCTGGTTTATCTGAATTGATATCTAGTTGGTCTCCAAACCAAAGAGCCACATTTCTGAGAGGAGGGGGAAGACTCTACACAGCTTTGATTCCAGGACAGGGAGAACGATCACATGAAAAGCATCGCGTCCGTCTGCCCCTTGGCCGATGTCCAGAGGGCAGTCACAGCGCTCCTTCTGCTCAGTGAGATGGGTTACGGTGCCAAACTTCTGCTGAGTGACGGCTGAACGTGCCGCCTGCTTCGCTGTCTTGCCCACGTCCAGGGGTTCGAAAAGTGCTACAATGAAATTTGCTTCTATCTGCACTACTTCTAGATATCAAGTTCTTTTATTTCCAAACTGAGCAAACAAGCAAGACAGTCGCTCTGGAGGCCGTTCCACACCACATGGCCAAAGGCTCAGGTCTATCTGCCATCTCTGAGCAATGCACGAGTCTGTGCCAGCAGAAAAATGATTCCGCTTGCAGACTCTGGGGATTTTGGGGTTAGAAACCAACAAACCATGCATGCAAAGAAAATGTGATCGCTCTTCACACCTTTTAAAGCAGGGAGACATCACAGAACAAAACCCAAAAAGCCAACAAGAGACTCTTGCTAAGTGAAGAGTGTGTGAGACAAGGAGTACAAGCGCTGACTGAACCAGAGCCAGCGCTCCTGCACCCGGCTTCACGGCAAGACCACAGCCCCAGCTCAAGCGCTATGACATGTCTACATCAAAGAGATTTTGATCTATCTTATGGCTTGTATTTCCATGGCATCTTCACCTGACTGGAAGATCTCCAAATATCATTTGAAACATGAAGCTGATGTGCAGAGAAGATTTTGGGTCATCGGGTTCAAAGTCTGGGGTTATTTCACCTTATACCCAGACAGAAGGTTGTGACTCCACATGAAACACATAAAAGAAGGACAGGGACTGATCAATCAGTGGTTTTGGATCTTGCCTTGGCTGGAGCAACGTGGGTGAGCACAAGGTGACCAAGAGAGCCGCGCGTTCCGCCTCCCGGCCGGAGCGACGTGCTGAGCCGCGCAGCCCCAGCGCCCACAGCCAGCGCTGCAGACAGACAAACGGACACACGAGAGCGTGGGAGGGAAGAAAAATCACATAAGACTGGAGGAGCAGAAGCTCCCCTGCTGCTGGTGCCTTGGGTGGGCAGCAAACCCAGCGTTACGCCCCAGAATAAAACAAAGGTAAACGAGTAAGAAATAAGGGGTGTAAAACAGAGCACTACAACTGGGATGTTCAAGAGACGAAGCAAGGTTTAGAGCTCACAGATGGCAGCACAATGTAATGCGACAGAGTCTGCAAGCTTCACCAGTACAGAAGTGACTCAAACTTTGAAACTCCTGTTCAAACACGAGCCTCTTCACAGCTCCAAAAGCCATGAAAAAGCCCCGCAGCCGCGTCTCAGAAACCCCCAATCCGCAGTAGATCACCTTCCCCTCCCACTGCCACGTATGTACAGCAACAGAGCGCCGTGCAGTCCTGCTCTGTCTCTCGGGCTTTCAGGTACCACTATAATGCAAATGGTAATAAAAACCCCACTCCTTGAAATAGCAATCTTGAAAAAGCGTTACCCTCGGTACCACAGATACCCCTATAATAATCTCCACTGTAAATTGAAAACGTTACCATCACACCCAGAAGCACTGGAAATATTTAGTGCTACTGTTATCAACCTGGGTTTAGTTTCATTAGCAGTCCAGACACGCGGTAATGAAGAACCCATTCAATTCTCTATCTCTGCCAGTGGTACACTTCACGGGCCCATGGAAAGCGCACGCAAACCCGTTATCTCTGACAGGGACGGGCACATGTGCGCACGTCCCACATTTGGAAATTGCATTGCGGCGAGTACAGCCTTCATGTCACTCAACTGCATAGCTTAGAATTTTACATTTTAATTTTTTTGATGTCTGGGGAGATTAAAATGAGAACTGGCAGCATGTGCAAGGGATACTGCACTTTGAATGCGTTATCTATAGTGATTCAGGCTTCCTGGAGCTCCAGTTGAAGCAGGTTTTTCACGATGGAAGAAACCACATTACATTGCTCCCTAGGAAGTGAAACAAAATAATAAAGGATGGTTAATCTCTTCTCTAATTCTGCTCTGTGGGACAACTCCTTCAGCAAGCAGCGCCTGGCTGTATCTACCTGGGAGGGGGTCATTTCACTTGGGCCCCCTCCTCGGCTCCCCCCGTCCCTGGGAGCGCTCCGTCTCCCCGCTGCATCTTTCAATGGCTTTATCAGAGCTTGCGCCAACTCAAGCGTGAAAAGTGGCTCTGGGCCCAGCAGGGAGAAGCGGGGGAGTGCGTGTCTGTGTGTGTTGAGGGGGGGAGAGAGGGGAAGACGAGGGAGGAAATGTTATTCTGTCCTTTGTCTTTTCAACAATTTCTTTTTAATACAACTTGCAGAGCAGCATATAATTAGGGGTCTTGTGGAGCAGGCTTAAACTCAGGAGTAACCCTTCTAACGACCTCGGCAACGGATAATCAGGTGCGCGGCTGCGGGGCCCAGCACGCCGCCCCTCCCGCCGCGCCGCTCGGCCTCGTAATTAGAAGCCTCCACACTCCGCTGCATAAAGGCAGATTGCAAGGACAGCGTGAAGCCCTTGTTTGAAGCTGGGGGCACAAAGATTGCAGTGCCTGTGATGGATGGAGACAAAGACTCCAATACTGGAACGCTTCCAGCAGCCTCCGAATACTCGCAGCATTTCTGATGGACATTTTCAGAATTTCTTAGAGCGGCAAGGTTTATTCTACCACATCTCCCCCAGAATTCCTCCACAGCTTGCTAAGGCAGGGATATGAATGCGCTGCTGTACCCGCACACGTCTCCAGAGGGGCTTCCATGCTCCTGTCGTGAGAGAAATGCGTTGCCCCTTTTCCCCCATCTGTTTTTGTCCTCGTTCCGGGCCGGGA
Source organism: Patagioenas fasciata (assembly GCF_037038585.1). Classification (NCBI taxonomy): domain Eukaryota; kingdom Metazoa; phylum Chordata; class Aves; order Columbiformes; family Columbidae; genus Patagioenas; species Patagioenas fasciata. Next base: position 324,419 of record NC_092536.1, read on the forward strand.
CGAACACGGTGACACCTGGAAACGCGCTGTGCTGAGGACGTGGGGCCCAACCCCTGCCCAGAAACCCCCAAGCCAGAACGATGTCTTAGATGACTACGCTCACAGTGACCTGAAACCGCGGCACCAAGTACTATGTTCAAGTCACAGTTGATGTTCGTGTAATTTCCCTTAAGCATGAATAAAAAATTTCCCCTTCTTAAAAAGGCACGTAAACCCCCTTTTTCTTTGCTCATCACAACTTGTTTTTCCCTAATTCCTCCCATAACTTTAAGCACAGGAGCGAATGAAAATTGACACTGACAGGTATCCCAGCTAAGAAGAGGAAGAAAAAAAGGATGGAAGGCAGAATGTTTGGGTGAGGGAACGTAAAACATAAAACCACCTTCACTTCTTTCAACTTCCCATGTACACACCTGCTGCAAAGTTTCCACAAACTACTTCACACATCCTGAATCTACCTACAAAAGCACCTCTGCCAGCCCAGCTAACCTGCGCAGCTCTCCCCGCTGGAGGACACACACACACAGTCCATCTCCACACGGCCCTGCCCCGCCGGGACCCCGGCTCTGGGAGCAGCGAGCAGGGCTCCCCACGGCCCCGCAGCGCGGCCAGGGCACAGCAGGTGGCACGGATCCCTCGGGCTCCCCACGGCCCCGCGGGGCGGCCAGGGCACAGCAGGTGGCACGGATCCCTCGGGCTCCCCACGGCCCCGCAGCGCGGCCAGGGCACAGCAGGTGGCACGGATCCCTCGGGCTCCCCACGGCCCCGCGGGGCGGCCAGGGCACAGCAGGTGGCACGGATCCCTCGGGCTCCCCACGGCCCCGCAGCGCGGCCAGGGCACAGCAGGTGGCACAGATCCCTCGGGCTCCCCACGGCCCCGCAGCGCGGCCAGGGCACAGCAGGTGGCACAGATCCCTCGGGCTCCCCACGGCCCCGCGGGGCGGCCAGGGCACAGCAGGTGGCACAGATCCCTCGGGCTCCCCACGGCCTCGCGGGGCGGCCAGGGCACAGCAGGTGGCACAGATCCCTCGGGCTCCCCACGGCCCCGCGGGGCGGCCAGGGCACAGCAGGTGGTACAGATCCCTCAGGCTCCCCACGGCCCCGCGGGGCGGCCAGGGCACAGCAGGTGGCACGGATCCCTTGTCCTCGGACACCGTGCGGGGCAGAGCTGCACGAGGTCAGACCAGGGAGAGAAGAAAAAGGGACCAAGAGACTCCAGAAGGCTCTTCCGCCTCTGAGGTTGTGTTACTCTTGGCTCCTTGTGATTAACTCCTTGACATCCTCCTCCCGTGACAAGCGGGGGAGGACAGACTGAACTTGGTGATTAATTTATCAGTGAGTTACCGCCTCCCCTTTCAAACCTCGCCCCCGCCGATGATCTTTATGGCTCAGCTCTACCTCATGAGCGGGTTTACAGCCAGATACAGGTTTGACACCTGGCATTTTGTTGCTGAGAAATTCAGTTTGTGGCATCCCATGCTCCTTTGCCAGGCCCAGTGGTAACACCATTTGCAAGCTTAAGCTCACCCCATGAGCTCTACATGAGGAAAAGAAATCCTCTCCTCCCCAAACTCTCGTTCAAATGACAGTAATTAGGCAATCTCATCACTCTAGACCTGGAGGGGGAGGGGACGTTCGCGGTAATTGGAGACATTACATGAAGCCACACTGCGCTTATAAAAAACTGAAAAACCACACACAGAAGAAACCAGCCCCCTTCCTCCCAACCAGCGTCTCCTGAACAAACTGCCTTTCTTCCAGGCACATCGGAGTGCTTTTTAATACTGGAGACTACTGGAAGGACTCCTGCAGCCTGATTAAGTGCAATGCAGTGTAGGAAAAATAGGAAGGAGGGGGGAAACCCTCAGAAAGGCAATCGAAGTGAAAAATCTATCAATGGCACAGCGCTGTGGCAGAGCCAGGAGTCCTGCGCTGAACACGCTTCGACTTCCCAGTCATTTGCTCTGCCGGACACTCTGGGGACCCCAGCACAGCGAACTACAATTTCTAGTAAATACATCCCAGGGACACAATTAGTTTTCCAGCTGGGGGCATGATAAATTGGTCATGCATAATTCAAGGGCGGAGCGGGCTGCAGCCGGAGCTGGACGCGCTGCGGGCGCTGCCGCCCCTCCCGCGGCGGCCTGGGCTCCCGCGCACCTCCCGCCACTGCCATTTCACAGCCACGTATCCATCGCTGTCCGGCGGCTCTTTGGGACTGAACGCACATTGCTGTCACAACAAATACCGCTCTGCTCTGTTCTTTCCTTACGCAGACACAAGAGAACGGGTCTGCCACAGAAAGAGGCCAAGGGACTGTGTGGTCTGTTGTCAGCATTAGGTGGCCTGGGGCAAGGAATTTCAAATCTGCCTCAGTGCTCCCACTACCTGGAGGAGACAACTCCAACCACGCGACTGCAGGGTTAGCAAGGTTACCTGCAGATACAGCAGCCCCTCAGTTTCATGGGCAGTTCCACATACCCAAATAAGTGACTTCAGTTTCTGCCTAGCAGTGAGTGAAAATACTCCAGGTCTGATGTGTGTTTTAACGGGAATACTTTTTTTCCCGAGCACGACTCTCTCCTATAGAGCTGGACTTTCCTAGGAAGAGACCAAATAAAAGCCCAACAGAGATCCACGGGGTCCAGCTCCAGGGAGCAGAGATGTCAGCCTTGGAAGACGGACACCCTCACCAGCTTCGATGGCACGGTTCTGCCAGCACCCAAAGCAACACCTTCCCGTGCTAGGCAGCACCAACATGCCCCAAGCGAGACCCTCGTCCACCCTCTTGCCATCAGCACAGAGAATACAAACAACGCCTGAGAATATTTTGATATTTGTATTTGCATACATTAAACACCTAAACTGCTGAAGCCATCTTCTTGACATAAACTATCAACAGCCCTCTACCAACTGTACATCGCATTCTTCGGCTTTACAGCTTCTGGAATATTACAGCCCATGTTCAAGGAGCGGGAAGTGTCCCTAAGAAAACCCCTCTTGTGCCCTTGAAATCCAGTCCCTTCCAACATTCCTCCTCCTCCTGTGGCTCTCCCGGTCTGTCCTCAGACTCGTCCCCATGAGGATGACTCACTGGTGTAAGAAAGGATTGCACAAAACCAGATAAAATGCCATACTTTCTTGAATCTTTTTTTCCCCCAATTTAGGTTAAACCCGCGTACATCTCAACCAAAGGGTCAGGACCCTTCTGGCCACACCACTGCCGAGAAGATCCCAGTGCTCCACTCACTGAGGGCAAGTGCCCCTGGTCATGTAACAGAGGCTCCCCGAGCTGTACGTGCCCCTCGTTGTTACCACACAACTTCCACCTTCCGACACCTTTTACGGAGAGGGTTAGAAATCCAGCGTAGATGAACATTTCCCTCAAACGATTTCTATTTTCCTGACTGAGCTGGTGTGCGTTCACGTGTGCACACACAAATTACTATCTGCAAAACTGTTACAAGAGTAAGTAGGCCAGCCCGAATTTCCCTTTGGACTAGATTAACTAAATTGTTGCTTCAAAAAGAAACCACATATTTAACTTGCATTCATCAAGTCTGTCTTGTGGGGACACTGTCACTCCAGAAAGGGACCGACCGCGGAGCACAGGGTTTATCTACGGGCTCTCTCCCCGGCGATGCAGGCTCTGATCCCAGCAGGTGTCTGGGCACGCTGGTGCTTGTGAGCGGGCTGCGGAGGAGCCGGTGGCTGTGACAGCAGCTTCCCCAACGGCTCCGAGTGGCGCCAAGCTCAACCGAGGGCTGGTGCGCGCGGCAGGACGGAGCGGGCAGGCAGGTGAACCGCGGCGTGAAGGGCTCCGGGGCCTGCCGGGCCCGCCGGGCCCCACGGCCCAGACACGCGGCCGAAGCTCCAAGACGCCACAGGGGAACAGCAGGGGAAGGTTTCCTCTGGGAAACCTACCCGAGGGCCCTCCACAAACACAGCTCTGCCTCTGCATGGTACGCCATGGACACGCACAGGCAAGGTGCGGGGTGGCGATGTGCGGAGCAGCAGCACCGTGTAACCACCATTCTGCAGACAAAACTCTGCGTGTTATTCACACAGCTCACGCGTACAACACGTTGTGAGCAGAGCCTCCCAGGCATTTACAAGGCTAGCAAACTAAAACTGCAGCTTGGTCAGAAATACTGGAACACCTTGGTGGCTTCACGAAGCCAACAGCCCCCGACGGAGGCTGGACCAGCAATTCCCTCCCGGGTTTCCTTCGGAAAAAGATTGGAATGTAATATACCCATTTACTTTGTCTTGTTTGCTTTTTGTTCTGCCTTTTAAGAAAAGAAGAGCGAGATAGAAACTTCCCCTCCAGAACACTAAAAGTAACAAATTTTTAAAAATTATTAACAAACAATAACCTCAGATCATCAGCCAACCTGGCAACAGACCAGAGGAAATTTATAGCCGACGTGCAACATCAGCTTTCATCCAGAAATGCTAATTTCAGTAAAATGAGTAGTGTGTGGGCTTTTCATACTGCTTTGCATTTGGCTCCTCACAGCCCTGTTTAAAGCCTGGGAACCGGCCATATAGTTAAACTGCACAGATGTTCAACAATCTGTACTTGTGTTAATTACCCTAATGTGAGCAGAAACTCAACAGATCCCTGCTAATGAAGGAGAAAGTTTTCCAGTGCGACTACCGTATGTTTCATTGTCACTGTATTACCAAGCTTCTCCCCCTCCTTCCTCTGCCCCCCCAGCTCCTATTCTCTCCATCTCCTTTGCATTCACATCACCCTCCTACCTCAGCGTGCATGAATCCGACCAACTAACGACTGTGTATGCGCAACATGGCAGACACCATTAGGCTGATCGGAGGTGCGGCTGCTGAATTTTAACAGGCAATTTTAAACAAGGTAAGAAAAACAGATTCATCATGCTCCTGTTTCTCTCATCCCCACCCATCTGCCATACTTCTGCCCTTGCCGCAGTTTAAAAACACTCGCGAAGTGCAAATACACTTCCCTTTCTATAGAGAAACACACAAAGCAATGCAAATAGATGTTGCTGGGCAATTGCTGGGGATGGAAGTCGGAGAGCCGGGCGCAGGCGGGAGGGCAGCGCAAGGCTCCAAAGCGGGGCTGGAGAGCACCCGGGGGGCTGGGGGCCCTGCCGCCCAGTTCCGCTGTGGGAGCCACGAGCAGCGAGGGGGCAAACGGGGCTTCTCGAGGGCACGGTGGGAAAGAGCGAGGCAGCGCTTCAGTGACCGGCGCTGCCAGCAGCAACGAACCAACGCTGCGCGCAACTTAACCCGCGTTAAAACGCACTCGACCTCCGAAGAACTGCTTACCCGCTGAGGACCTCGCCTTCTCTCATCCCCGCAGGCAGCTCCCACACAACACGCCCGGCCAGCGGGGGCAACTGCCCATCAGGTCCCAGCTGACCTCTGATTTATACCAGCCCTGGCCTAAGGAGAGTTCACATCTCTCAGGTGCCACCACTTCACAGTCAGGCCAGCCTGCACCTGCAAGTTCTATTACCATGACCCTCGTGGGAACACACGTGCTTGCGGTGCTCGACTTGACCGGCAGACTCCCGCTCACAGAGGAAGAGCGGGGAAAGAGCCAACTTCGCTCACTGATCGCACCCGTCCCGCTAGCTCACCGCCGCTGTCACTCGCAGAGCCCACAGCCCGCAGGCTCGGGGACCAGCAGCGGCTGCCGGCCCGCGGAGCTCGGCCACGTCCCACGGGCCCAGCCCTCGCTCCCAGCTCTCCACCGCGAGCCCTTCAGATCCCTCTCAGAAACCTCGGGAATCGAGAGGGGATGGGGAGAAACATCACACAAAAAGGTGGGGAGGGGATGCGGCCATAACCCAGAATAGTTGAAAATTATTTAGAGAGCACTCGGCTCTTTTCTCCTACCTCTTCATCATTAGTACTGGAGGCAACACAGCTGTCTAATGGCAACTTCAGGCACCCATGGGCCAGCGAAGAGACATTTTCCACAGTTAAATAACACTGAGCTGATTTAATTACTGCACTTAATAGTAACAAAAGATGTCTCAATTTAATCTTCAAATGGCCCTCCAAGATCAAAACACAGCTGGCTGGATAACAAGATGGCCTAGGCCAGCAAACAAGTAGGTCCAATTTGTTCAAGAGCTGCATCCACTCCTCGGTATGAAAGGCCAAGGAACACTTGCGTGTCGAACGAATCAAAGAAAGCAGCGCTCCCATCACCCCCCTGCCCGCTCGACTTCTCTTATAGAGAAAAACAATTAAAAGGCTGCTGATTCATGGGTACAGAAACGCAACATGATAAAAGAACAAACGACGATGTTTGGGAGAGAAAGAAAAGAAGTAAGAACTGAGATTTAACAGATTTTGTTTTCATAATCCTTCAACATGATCCGGAATGAACCAATCAGATTAACATCACATGGGGACAGAGGAAGGTCTCCAGCCCTTCTGTTTGTCCCCCCACACCGGACGGGAGACAGCTCATCAAGGAAAGCCCTCAAGACACAGCTACAGCGAGGAACCAACCCTCCCTGCACTCCCCACCCGCACCTGTCAGCTGTGTTTGGGCAACAGAAGTTAAGAAAAAGGAACCATTTACTTCTAACATGTTCTGGTTGTCCATGCAGCTGTGACTGTCACGTTTTACAAAGTGCTCTGAGGAACGGCCCTCTCCGGAGCAGCTCTCACACCAGTCCCGCTGACACCAAGGGCTGGTCTCTCCAGCCACCTCCAGGGAATTTCTGGTTTTGCACACTCAGTTACAGCTGCACGTGGAAAAGGTAAAGACGCTATTTCTGCAGTCCCTGAGCAGCAGGGCAGCCTAAACAAACCTTCTGTGTTGTACACAGGATGCAGCTTCCTAACTCCCCCTTCAGCTACTGACAGGAACACGAGGGGCACACAGCCCATGTTTCTGATGGAAGTTCAACCAGCATGAATTACAGACAAGTTCACTAGAAATCAACTGGTTTAGCTTTGTGGGATTACTTTGGACTGACAACAATCTGTGGGATATTTTTGCTGAAAGCTTAGAAGGCTTTTTCTAGTATTTTTCCCTAAACTTTTTCTCTTGATGCAGAACTACAATTACATAACTTCAGTGTTCCCATGTTCTTGGAGCCTCGAATCATGGTTTTTGGGGATTATTGTTTCTTTGGTTTTTCTTTCCATTATATACAGATCTTATTCAATCAACAGTGGTTCTTAAACAAGAGATTACAACATTGGCCACTGCACCATTAATGTGGAAGACTGAGGACAAAGGGGAATCTGCTGGTGACTCCTCTCTCTGAACTGTGACACGATAAAAGGTGATGCCCGTGTTTACAACGAAGAGGGCCAGGCAGTCCAGTCTTTTGCTCAGCTACCCTGACCGGAACGAGACATCTAACCAGAAAACCACGGTCACTCGAGCGGCAGGACCGCAAGTCACCCGCTGGCTCAGCTTCTGCTCAAACAGGGCTAACACCTGCGCGCAGGTGGGATTCGAAGGGCCTTGGTTACCTGAATCTGCATGCAAATCTTGGACTAATTCCCCCACTGTTCATTTAAGCACCTTCCTTTCGCAGTGACTCTGACCCTGGACAGACCTTATGTTTAAAAACACACTATTTTGCATAAACCGGTGAAAAAGTACTCATTGCTCCAATTTACAGTACAATCTCCATACTGATCTGTGTCCAAGATCAGAGAACGAACCTTCGAATTAGCTGCGTTCAGACATCTCAATGGCAACTGGGAATAAAATCTCCCATCTCTCTGCCCAAAAGGTTCCATTTAAGCAGGCCTGAAGCTCAGCTTAAATCCACTTTCCCAACGAGTTTAAGCTCCAGCTCAGTAACGAGAGATCCTGAGGAGGTACTCGCTGCTGAAGCTCAAGCAAGTGCATGTTTCCAGTTTGCACGTTTGTTTAAGTAAGTGACAAAGATGGGGGGACCAAAAGCAATTCCCTTAACTAGGATTCACAAGCGCAACCAACGAGAAAATCTCCTGCGTGCTTGAGGAGGGCACTGGATGTCCTGAGAGGCTGAGAGGCTCTGCTGGGCGCCGGCGGAGCGCGCGGAGCCCCGACCCCTGCGGCCAAGCCGCCGTCCGTCTGCTCGGCTGGGGCGTGCGGACCGCTCACAACTCCCGGAGCACCGTCCCAGGGCACACCTGTGCCTGAGGTTCCCAAGGGCCTTTTGAGTTTTGACTTAAATGCCGGGATTATTTCTACAATTCCAGTTATGGGTTCTTTGTTCGCAGGGAGTTAAGCAATACAAAGAACACAGAGAGAGAACAATGGAGGTATTACCATGCATGATTTGTCTTTTAAAAAATTCTCTTTCTTTTCATGAAGTTATAGATCCAATTTCAGTCTTTATTATCACTTTGCCATGTGAGAAAGTGGGTCTTAATTTTAATAAAGGGAGATTCATCTTTCAACAAGAGCTAAAATGCTCCCCGCAGTACAGAGGAGGAAAGCTCTCTTGCTAACGGCTGCCACAGGAGGGAAAGGGAAATAACCCGTCTGCACCGAGTAAATAAATCTTGCCTAGGACATTCCTAATGGTGGGCAGTAGCCCAAAGGCATCTTGTCGAATGAGGTAATTTCTGCCCCCTCCCTTTTAAGGGAAATTAAGAGCTTGCTCTGCTAAGCACATATTAACGTTTCACTTCTCACCACACTGGGGTCCAAGCGAGTCTGTACCCCGCTTCAGTCTGCGGGGCACCGCTGGAACAATAAAACCCTTTCCAGCACGCTGGCTGATCTGGGGAAAGAGCCACATACGTAGCTTCACAACCTTTTGCTACATTTCAGAGTAATTTTCCCCCTCTCACCTACTTGGGCTTTAAATGGAGTCTGCGGTATGTTTGAGGAGGTTCGCATCTAAAACTTAACTGTGTTCTATTTTATGTGAAGAACGACTAGTTCAATCCAATCCACAAAACACAAGTAAACAAGTGTCCCCAATTCACACACGCCTGTGCAGTTTACCTTTGAAAAATAACATCAGCGGCCCATCACTCCTGTTCCATGCTACTGTATACATTTTTAAATGGAAATACTAGTTGTGTTTGGTCAGCCAAAGCTTTGCATCTATTCCGGTTTGGAATGCACGATGGAAATTCCTTTTTCTGAGGATGACCAATATCATTATTTTACTGCCCTTCCCATTAGACCCTGGTCACACGAGCACTGAAGCCATAATTGCAAAATGCATCTTTAAACATGGCCCTAACTGACAAGAAGTAAACACAGTTTCGTAAAGTTATTTTTAATACTGTTCCATTTCTCTCTGTTCTGGCAAAGGAAATGAAGCCAGCTGTAACCTGAGTACCAAAAATCTGGTTTAAACACGGCCCGATGGCAAGCGAAACAAGGATGTGATGCAACACGTGCTAAGCAGCCGGTGCAGCGCCCGCCCGGTGGGGCAGACCCTCAACAAAGCAACACAACACAACAGAGCCCTTTGCAAAAGCCCTAACTTGAGCTGCAGCTACACGGTCACCCCACCAAACAGGACGGTGTATAGTGCCAATATTCTGATTTTTCCCCCAAAACCCTCAGGCACAGGCAGGTGGGGCCATGCCAGAGCGGAGCACACGGCACAGGTCCCTGTCCCGGCTGCCCCAGCCACTGGGGCACATTCCCCGGGCCGGTTACAGAGCTACAGGAGCGGTAAGAGGGACAAGACGTTATTCACCACACGCATTATCCATTGTTATTCACTCTGTACTCTGAGTCTCAGTACAAGGAAAAAAGTAACGCTCAGAAACTGAGAACCACGTATGGAAGACATTTATACTGAAACAGTAGTTACAGAAAATCAGCAAGACACCTCCCGACAAATTTCAAGCCAGATCCAAAGAGAGAAATAAAGAAACCAAAGCAGTAGAAGCAACTACCATTTGTACCTTCCAGCTCTCTTGCACACAATTCCCAGCAAAGGGGTTTATTTGTGATGAACAGGGCTGCAAGACACAGAAGCAAGTTATGGTGTTTTTATGGTTCTTTTCAGGTAACTGAATACGAAGTCCCTGCCCATCCTCTGCGGGCCACGGAAAGCCGCTCTCCCGGCGGGTGGTCCTGCTTTCGCAGGCCTTAATGCTTAATTGCCACAAATCAAGTCCAGCCCCGATGCTCAGGCTGCTGCTACCCTGTCCCCGCTTCCCACCGGTCACAGCCCAGCATCCTCTCACGTCACTCCATCCGTCTCCGGACACACCGCGGAGGAAACGCCACGAGGCAGACGCTGCGCCGGCGCCGTGAGCGACGCCGCACCCGCCGAGCAGCCCAACGGCCGCACCTCCGCGGCCCGCGTGCGCGCACGTGTGCGCACACACACGCCTCCTATTTTATTGTTTTGTTCAACTGGAATTAATCAGGAATGATAAACACCGTTCGTCTCCTGAAAGCAGCGGTGGGGGATGAAATACTCCTCTTAAGCTTATCAGCTTCAGCGCCGCTGAGGAGAAGCTGGCTGCTGAGCCCAGGGACGACGGGCTGTCCTTTCAGGACGGTATCAGAGGTCTCGGGGGAGACACAGCACAATGCTGTGACCTTCAGCTAATAAAGCCCACCCCAGAGTCCAAGGCAGCTTGGGGAATATTGACAAAAGTTCATATTTACAGCAGCCTGGCCTCTTTCCAGACACCATTACCAGTTCAGAGCTGCAGCCTCGGTACGTACGCTCACACAGGCTTTTATTCTGCCTCCTCCTTTCTTTCTTTGTTCCCATGCTGGCAAAGAGAAGAATTAGTCAGAAAATCGCAATTTTTCTGCTAACGAGGCCCAACCAGCATCTTTTTTTAATGAAGCGAGTTATTTAAAATTTCAATTTCAACTCCAGTGCTATCCTCTGCTTGAAGGAGATTCAAGGCCTCTTGCAAGGATTCTCAGTGCGTCATCGTGCTCATCAGGAGGAAAGCATATGTGTTTTTGTGGAAAATCTGCTGATGTATTTATAATTCTTTAAACAAAAAGGCAGCCAACATATTGTAAAATGAGATTTTTTAAATAGGCACTGGCAATCAACGCGGTCCCAGGCAGCAGCACACAACCAAGGCTTCTCCAGGCAGACAGCGAGCCCTCCCCTCCGCCCCATCTGCGCCGTGGTCGGCGAAATGATGTTTGGCCATAACCAGAGTGCACAGGCATGACCGGAATACGAATAATAGATAATACTTTAAAAACTGTTCATACAGTGCAGAAAGCCAACTTCAAAACATAAAAAACTGTTTGAAGCAAAAGTTTCATTTTTCTGCCTCCTAAAGTACTTCCAAAACAAATATATAAAAATAAAGGTTCAGAGGAAATCTGTTTTCTAGGTTAATTTCACCGAAATCAACACTGAATCTCAAAACATTTAATGGAAATAACATCTTCAGTGACAGAACTGCGCTGGCCGTTCTTGTTAATCCAGTCATACCAGCCTGCCATTTCTGTTCATCTGCCTCGTAATTCACCTTTGCCATCCTGGAACCAACCTTGCTGGGTTCAGAAGGGATGCAAGACCTGGAGTGGACCAGAACTGCTCCCCAGACCACCTTCTCGCTGTGACGCTGTACCTGGGTGGTCTCGCTCGCCATGCTGGTGTTTAACAGGCAGGAAGAAGGTTGAACAGATCTCTACAAAGACACACATTTCTTGCTTTCGGAGCCGTTGTTCTCCTGGTAGAACCCGTTTCTATCAACAGCTGCAGCTCCATCGCCTGCACAGGCTCACGAGCAGTTTCCCAATTTCCTAGAGTTTTGGCCCAAGCATGTGTTCTATCTGTTCTCCTTATCCTGTCCAGCCATGCGCACTGTCAAGAGGGTTCAGGTGGTTGATTACAGCCTGCCTGAATTCAAAGAGCCAAATTTGACATTACTGCGGTGCTTAATGTGCTCACACAAACAGGGTCATTGGCTGCACCAAGACTAACAAGAGGTGACACGCACTGGGAGCGCACGGCCCAGGGGACCCGTGACACAATGAAGTCTTCAGTTTATGGGCACTACTCCAAAATCAAGCCTGATCCTACAGACGCCCTCAGCAACCCTCCCACGATCCACGCGCAGGGCAGGAGCGCTCGGTCCTCCCCGGCGCCAGCACAGAGGCGCCGCTGTCGCCTCCAATGAAGCCACATTGGGTCACCGCCGAGATCAACCACCCTCCATCCCCAAATCGCACGCACCCTCCCTTGAGAGGGAATCAAATCAATAAGCAGTGCTGAATTTAGGAGTTGCTGTAAAATACCACAAAAGAAATATGAAGAGACTTGGGAAGTTAATAGTGCCATCAGAAAAACGAAACCATGTTCATCTTGGAAAAACATCAACTAATTCAGCTGGGGGGAAATAACAGAGAACCAAGATACTCCACAAGAAAGAGAAAGTGGGAAAAGCGGAAGGTATTGGGTTTCTCCAGCAGGAACCTGTAGCTGTGGTCGATGAACTGCAGCCCAGCAGGGTGAACGGCACCGACCAGCCCATCTGAGGCATGGGGATGGAGAGAAAACCGCTGAAGCAAAGTAAAACCAATGCTCCACGGGTAAGAGAAGGTGCCACACACAAAACACTCGGAACCGGTTTCCAGGGCCACCTCTGTACGCACGCTCTCAAGGATGGGAGGTTCCGCCTCGGGCTGCCACTAAGGCCCCAGCTAAGTGCTTTTCATTGCCTAACCTTTGAAACAGAATTGTTTTATTCATAGGTACAGCAAGTTCCTACTGAGAAGCTCTAGCAACAACTGTGTCAGGTTGTCATTTTATACCTGTTCTTCCATGGCAGAACCCCCTGGCTCTCGGGAAACCATGGGGTACTAACTGTATCCCAGAGGAACGGGCAGACCCAGGACACGTTTGCTGCTGCAGTGGACGGGCAACTGCTCCCAACTGCTGCCTTCTTCATTTCCAAACCCAAACACCCAGAAAGTCTTGCTTTTAGGGCATGATTTTACTAACGAACGCTGGAGATAAAGGCTGGCAAGACAAACTCCATCCTGAGGAGGTGTGAAAAATCCTGTGCTCTCCTGCACCCGCCCCTGCACACCAGCAGGGGAAGGCTAACTGACCCGGCTGTGCCGTGGCCTGCGCAGCGCGGGGCTTTGTCTTCCTTGAGCAAGAGCTGAAAAACGTGAAAAGCTGGGGGCTGTAACTGCACAGAGCGAAGGCTCGGCAGGGCCGAGCGGCCCCAGGCCTGGTCGCGCCAGCTCCCCCCCGCTGCCCGGCGCGCACACGGAATCTTCCCGCGAGCGGCTGCCGCGCTGAAACACAGCGCTCCTTCGCCACAAAGCCCCCCGTTAAAGCATCTCTGCCAGAAAGCTGCAAAACCTTGGCTCCCGAGTACATTAAATTCTTATAAACCTGCCTTCATTTTAACCGCACACTATTTCAAGACACAAAGCGCTTCTTCCGAGAGATAGCACTTTAATGAGGAAAGGGGTAAAATATATAAACCAAACCTCATTATAGCGTAATTTCCAGGAGACAAGCATGCCGTTATAAAAAAAAGCCATGGCAATTGCATTTCAGATAGCTTGAAGATTTAATACTTTTAAAGAGCCACTGCTACTTCCAGCCATTGGTGTTACTTTGGAACATAACAGAAAGCAACCAGAATTATGGGCCCACTGTCTGCTATGTATTTTATATTATGTAAATTCTCGCAAATGGTGGATTCGACTCTACTGCATACTCACAAAGTGTAACCTGCATTGGACAGTAAGGGACTGGCCATGAGTTGCTGTATATACTTGTACCTTTGCACCTCTGCATTCTTAAAGGTTGTTGCTTTAAACGTGAGGATGTAGCACAGGCAGGTAAAATACCCAAACCAGATCCAGTTCAGACGCGACTGAAAACGTCTGCAATGATGCACCTTGTTCACGTGTTAACAACCAGGTCGAAGAAACCAACCCAAACCCACAGACAAGAACAGTGTAGGGCGGTGACGGACAAATGACACTGACGGATACAACGGCATTGACCGCGGCCGGTCAGACGGACCGGGTAACAGGCACACCAGGACTACTGCAACTGGTTTCCAAAAGTGAGAATACTTGACTTCTTAAAAGCCAGAAACTCCATTGCTTTCTACAACATGTTAAATGGAACAACCCCCACCACAGAGCAACCAGAAAAATGTTACTGCAAAAACCAGTCTGTCTACCAAAGGAGCATCCTGAACTGCACTGGTCTGGCAGACTTTTGAAGTTAATCTAATTAAAAAAAATCAAAAATATTGATCATAGTTCTTCCACATTAGTCTTCAGTTGTAACTCCTGAAATGAAAGCATAGCAATGACCAGGTATTTACTACAATCAGTAGAGAGAAACAGTGAAAAAAGATGAGTGTACAGGGCACCAGAGAGACGACACACTGCTGTTCGGTGTGGGGGCGCGGGACAAACCGAACCGAACCGAACCAAACCGCTCCCGTCCCAGCGGGGAGCGCCCCGCACGGCAGCGCCGACTGCAGCACACAACACGGACCGATGGGCACGGACAGCGGAAACTGAGCCCCAACAACCACCGGCATTCGGACAGGTTTTCTTGTGTGTTCCTTGGTACCACTCAGAAAGCTATGCAAGAAGGGTCAGGACTTCAGCAAATGATCATTTTAGCAGCTGTCAGATCTGGGTCAACAGCAGGGTAAAAAGCGGATGTAACTGATGCCTTTAACCTGGTCAAAACAAGCATTTCCTCTTACTGCATTGCTGCAGCTTATAACGAATGGAATTCTGGACTGAAGGGTGCTCGTTCTCCCTGATGAGCACAAGGTCCAGCACTCACTACATGGCCGTGGCGATGTGGTAGCACTCGTGATTGCAGGTCTCAGAGAGGACATCTGAGAGAACACAACACACCAACCCTTTTTCTAAATACAGAATCAATAAAATGCCCTTTGGGTCCTGTTTCTGAGATACTTTTACAGCTGTAATTTCTACTGATGTGACTCTTCTTTCCTTGTTTACAGTAGCAGGCTAACAGGTTCCTCTCTCACCATCATCGCTCCCCTGTAAGTCACAAGAGCCGTTTCCAGCTCTTACCAGCTTTGCCGCAGGAGACGCGGGCTGGGCCGGGCCGGCGAGGCAGCGCCCCGGTACCGCAGGGGTCCGGCACTCGGGTAACCCAGCCCAGCTCCTGCCTTCCCTTAACTCCACTTCAGTGTCTTTCTGCTTGGTTCTGCTACTAAAACTCAAGGAAGAAGGTAACGGCAAGCAAGCGCACGAGCTGCTTTTGTTTTACAACCTTCCCACTTTCTCCCTTAAGAGCACAGGGTTTGGGGTGCTAGAGACGAGAAGTCTTTGCACAAATGTGTAACGAGACTCTGGGCTCACAGGTTAGGTGACATGGAACCGCTGCCAGTGGCCTGGCCTGGAGACAGTGGGGTGAAAGTAAAAAAAGAACAAAAAGACACAAAGAGTGAGAGACAGAGACAGCAACCAAATCAGCTGCAAGAAACCAAGCTACACCAGTCCCCAGTGCCCATGTTGGAGAGACTTGATCTCATACCTTGCTTGTTATCAAGGCACTCCTGATACGAGTCAGCTCCAGTTCCGCTGCAGTCTACAGACAAAACAAAAAGTTTCATTCATATCAAACATAAATATTAGAAGTCTCAAATGGCAGCCTTGCTGGAGCAACATGTTACGTGCAAATAGCGTTAGTTCTTGAGGAAGCCATGCTGGTTTGTTGACGTGAACTGTGACTTGTTACCAACAAGCTGCAATAAACTGACACCGAAGTGCTGTGAGCAACCAGTGCGTCCCAGGCAGCAGGGGCCGGCGCTTCCCTCCCAGCCCTGCCGTCTGTCTCCAGCTGCTCTGGACAAGTTCCTGAAGCACATGCAAGTCCGAATACTTGTTAAATCTATTATTACACTGTCCACCGCAGGCCCTATGAAACCAGCGGCTTCAACCGGTGGATCCTGAACTACTGTCTGGAATAAACTCTTCTGTGGCTCACGGTCCTGTGCTCCCTTTTGGGTTCTGGTTGCCACGCAATAGCGAAGGCAACTGAAAATACAAGAACATACATTCCAAATGTTCCAGAGTTGCTTCTCCTCCTGCTCCACAATCCAGTTCAACCACAAAAGAAACGTCTGGATAGGCCTTGAGAAAAAATATTAAATACATTCGTAAAACCCGGATAAACTAATGCTCCCTCAGCAGCTGACGTGCACCTTGCACATCATGCGAAGTATGAGGAATAACACAGCTGAGACCACGTCACAGGTGTCCGCACGCGCTCGGGGTCCTCAAGAAGGGACTGTTTTGTGTGTCTCACATGTAAGACACACCTGGTGCCAAAACCTGTTCTGTGGTAGAGCTACGGAACCACTTGAGCAGGTCGCCCACGGCCCAGCACTCCCACCTGCTCTGGCTCCACCAGAGCAGCTCTGCGCCACCGCCAGCACAACTCGCACAGGAGCCACCACGGTGGGGCCTGGAGTTCACACCGTGCCAAGCTCAGCTCCAGCAACAGCATCCCAGCCTCCCCGTAAGAGAACCAGCACAACAGCGACGGCTCAGTTTCTGTCTAGAGATGCTCTTCAGGGCCAGAAGATCAGAAATACTGTTCACAACAGGAAAAAGGCACCACTGAGAACCCTCCCGGCCAGGCGCCTGCACCCCCAAAACGTGACTGACTGACCCTTGAACCTGATGGTTTTCGGGCATTTCTCACATCTGGAAAACACATTCCCACACAAGCTGCCCTTCCAGCAGCTGGTGATGGCTCCTTGAACGCACGAAGCGATCCAGATCAGAGTTAAAAGACTTCATGTTCAGCAACAGTATTTAATGAACAAAGAAGCAAAAATTAAAGTTGCCCCACCGTTTGTGTTGTGTAAATCCCAGATAATGGATCTTCTCCCTAATCCTAATGAGGCTTTCCTATTAAAATCTTTATTAGCTTTCAGCTCTGCAGATTGCCCCAAGGCTCATCAGTTTCCCTATCTCTCAGTACCAAGATCTGCTTTAACTTTTACAAATAGCTCTAAGATATTTCTCAGCTTATCAGCATTGCCAAGCAGCCTGTCTTATCATTACTATTGCAGATAAAATAAATGAGCTCAGGATGATATGCATAATGGCATTTTCTGTAGGCCGGTTTCCCATTACGTTTTCAACAGATTGTAGATCTGAACTTCAGCACAAAAGAAAACCATAAAAAAGAGGTGGAGGGGGAAGGGTGGCTCTTTCCTTCCCGTTCACCTTCACCATCTCGGAGCCCGGGCTGCGTTCTTCTCAAGCTCACCTGATGTGAGCTAGTAATTAATTTTGAAAGGGAGCAGAAACACCTCAGTTTTGCTTTCTCTGAAGACCAAACGTACAGTTACTTCCGGGATGCTTTTTCAGCTGCATTTGTTGGAGAGAGGCAAGGGCTACACTGCACTCCGCCTAATGAAGCCATCTTCATTAGCTTGCTGCCTTCCCTAGCAGACTGGAATACCAGTCAGACTGGGAATTGAAATCGTGAAAAGGCAACAGAGCTGTATTTGAATGAGAAGTCGAGGCTACAAAGGTCCCCGACGCCGGCACAGGGCGCGCTCCACGGCGCGCGCGGGGAGACCCGGCAGCCCAGCCCCGCACGCCTGTCCTGCCCCTGTCCCTGTCCTGCCCCTGTCCCTGTCCCTGTCCTGTCCCTGTCCTGCCCCTGTCCCTCCCCGCGGCAGCGAGGTCGCGTCCTGGCAACCATTTTCTGCCTGGTTCCTGCAGCAATCACCGCAGGGTTAAACGCTTTTCCGCTCCCCAAATTCCTAGCCCTGTCACTGTATCAAGGTTATCTATTATTGGCAGTGACAGGTGAAAATTAATCTCCTAATTATTTCTTGCTGCGTAATCTGCACTGAAGAAGGAACATAAAAGGATTACAGTACAGCCTCTACGAAGGCTTTGCTAGAGAGCCAGTCATCCAGGGAGACAAACCATGTGGCTAAAGATATTTATGATGGATTTCCAACCATTTTAAAGGCAGACGATACTATGACTCTACAACCTACAGCTCTGTAGTAAGGATCTGCTTGCAGGTATCTTAATAGCCTAAACATTTTTTCTTTAAATTGTTGATTTATTCCACACAAACAAACAAGATTTGCCTGTTATGTCCCTGACTCTGCTCCGGTACAGCAGTCACTGCAGAAACAGCATCCACACACAGATGGTTTTCACCCCCACAGAAACATCATGGCAAACAACGCACCCAGCTCGCTTTAAAATCCTGAAGCTCCCTTCCACAGCAATTCAACCGTAACGTTCTTCCATGAACACACAAGCTAGGCTGAGTACTTTCAAAATTCAGAATATTTTACAAAAAAATCTCATTTTTAACTAAGCTAGAGCTATCTTTGTTAACGAAACCAGCCATCTTGAAATGCTGCCTTCACCCAGATTCTCCTACACTCACCAGAAAGTAACACTTTAAACAATGATATTAAAGAACACATATTTTATTTATCTTTAACCCTTTCAGTGCAGCTGCATAGGGCACAAAGGGATGTTTTGGGGAAACCTGTTTTTCTATATCCATGTCACCAGCACCATCCTTGTTTCAGTTTACAAGAACCAACAATCACAGGTTGCTATTCTTCGCATTTAAAGTGACATGGGGTGCCCTGGGACAAGCCACAGACCCCGCGCGGTGGGTGCGCAGAGCCCCGTCCGCAGCCCTGCATCACCCACCATTTAAAGTGACATGGGGTGCCCTGGGACGGGCCGCGGACCCCGCGCGGTGGGTGCGCAGAGCCCCGTCCGCAGCCCTGCATCACCCACCATTTAAAGTGACATGGGGTGCCCTGGGACAGGCCGCGGACCCCGCGCGGTGGGTGCGCAGAGCCCCGTCCGCAGCCCTGCATCACCCACCATTTGAAGTGACATGGGGTGCCCTGGGACGGGCCGCGGACCCCGCGCGGTGGGTGCGCAGAGCCCTGTCCGCAGCCCTGCATCACCCACCATTTAAAGTGACATGGGGTGCCCTGGGACGGGCCGCGGACCCCGCGCGGTGGGTGCGCAGAGCCCTGTCCGCAGCCCTGCATCACCCACCATTTGAAGTGACATGGGGTGCCCTGGGACGGGCCGCGGACCCTGCGCGGTGGGTGCGCAGAGCCCTGTCCGCAGCCCTGCATCACCCACCATTTAAAGTGACATGGGGTGCCCTGGGACGGGCCGCGGACCCCGCGCGGTGGGTGCGCAGAGCCCTGTCCGCAGCCCTGCAGGGCAGCACACATCCCCCCAGCCTCACCACCTGCCATCGAGTCTGTCCAGGATCAGCTGCACAGACTTTGCGTTCCCCTGGTGGTGACCTTTTCTACAGGATGCAGAAATGTCAGTGATTTATGCAAACTCTCAGTACTTAAATCCAGCATCATTTTCCACCCTTTTGGAAAGCAAAGCCCTGCCACAAACTCGCAAAGCAAGGCGCTGGGCGGCAGCGAGCAGCCACCGCTCTCCTTCACGTGTCCAGCGACCAGGACCTGGCAGCTGTGCCAGCGTCAGGTGAATCAGAGCCCACGCTAAACCCAGACACAAACCAAAACCATCGAGACTGCACTAAAACCGGGACTGGCCTGCAACCCCCACCCACGCCTCGACAGCTGTAACATGTCCCGGCCGCCACACGGTGGCACACAGAATACTGCAAAATATTGTCATCGATGAAATGCTCAAGTAGGGGCCTGGACGCCAAACCAGCCACTGCACCTTGAACTTCCCAAGCAGCAACAGCTGGGCAGCCCTGCCCGGGCCACCGGCCACCGCGGGCGGCCACTGCAGCGTGTTTGTGACTCCAGGGACAAAGGCTGGGCGAGCCACCTAAGAACCACCAGGATCACCAGCGCTCGGCCTCCAAAGGAGCAGCGACCGAGGCGCGTCCCTGCAGCCACAGGGGCGCATCCCTGCAGCCACAGGGGCGCATCCCTGCAGCCACAGGGGCGCATCCCTGCAGCCACAGGGGCGCATCCCTGCCGGCCTGTGCTCTGCCGGGTGCGGGAAAGGTGCCCCAGGGCGCCTGGGCCCAAATGAATCCTCTTCCTGTTCAAGGCAATGGTTACTAACAAAGTCAGGCTATATCTGAGTCACTTTTAACAAGTGCTTTCTTCTACGCCTGCAAGTCGGCTCCCAGATGGTCCTTGGGGTATTACGGGGACCCTGAAAATGCGATCCAGCTGCCGCTGCTGTGGATGACTCCAGAGCACCACGTACATGCATTTCTGTGTGTTTCATTTTAACCAGCGTGAGGTCATCTATGTTCACACCATTAAGTCTAGATATTTTTCTCTTCCTTTGGACCTATTTTCAATAAATCAACAGAAATAATTTAATGAAGCCTAGAACAGAACGTAAGCCCTTAATGGTTCACCTTTGGCGTTAAGTAAGTGAGGAAATGATTCATTAACATCTCTTATTTTTGTGGACGTTTTAATCTCATGGTTACCTAATCTCTTCCATAGTACTTATGAGAACAAAAGAAACGTGTACAGAGGCAAAGCACCCACCTACCAACGCAACAGTACTACATTTAACAAGCCCATTTTTCAGTAATATGTTTTGCTTATGTAAATCTGAAGAACAAATTCCTATCCACAGGCATTTTCCCCAAATGCTCCATCACCAACCTCATTATGTGATACAGAAATTATCCCAAGGGACATTATGTAATGACAATCCCTCCTTCCTCTCCCTAAGGAGTGTATTTCTCATTACGTGTCCTAGGAATTGATCGGTCTAGGAAACAATTTCTGGTAAAACCACATGTTTCTTTACCTAGTTCAGAATTTCCATCTTTATTCAGAAGGATAAAAGACTTCAAGAAACCCTAAAATTTCCATTTCTGATGCAGAACGCCAATCTCTGCTCAAACATGCTATTAAGTGAAGAGCAACACATTCCTGTGCCTGCCTGACTTCAGATACTGTAAATTCATAGTCATTAAAATTAACCACCTTACATTTCCCATTCCAATGATACAAGTAATTTTACATGACTGAATTGTCTGTAATGGCTTTTAAAAGATTGCTTCACATTCAAACATATCCAGACACCACAATCCTCAGCTGTTGTGGGTCACTCAACACAGGGATGCTGAAGTCAAGGAAAAAAAGACGAGATTTGCGGCAGAAAACGACAAAACATCTGTGCTTTCCAGAGGCGCCGTGCAGCAGCCTGGCCCCATGATGAATGCAGCCCTTCTACTGCACTTTTGTCAACACAGCACCATTAAACATCTTAACAGTTTTTAGTTTAAAAAGCAACACCAGCAAACACCAACATTTGCACCCTTTACTGACACATAAACTTCAAATCGCCACGTTCTTGTGAAATGAAAGCAAACCAAATATCAACCGCTGCTCCACGTCTGTCGCTCGTGGCTGGAATTGGAAGCACCCTGAACCCCTTTCTCAGCTGAACATCCCAGAGCCAGCAGCGACGCTGCCGCCCGGCCGGGCCGGCGCAGCCGCGGGGCCCCCGGACCACGGGACGCGTCTGCCCCCTCATTCCCATGAGAACAGACCGCCCCTCTCTGACAAACAAGGTGTGAGGCTTCGCTCGGAATAACCCACCCTCTAAACAAAGTAAACCTAAAAAATCACTCTGTACTAGAGAAAACTCAACATCCAACTAAATAAAACACTGCTCGTTTTACAGTATTAATCAGGAGCCGAAGCTGGTGCCTTTTGGCTTTAGCACAGGGCGGCTTTACGGGACTTGTCAGCCAAGAAGAACATTCTTGAAGAGAGCATTACAAGTCTGCTGCCCGTTGGAAGTTAATGCTGCGTATAAGCAAGCAGCTCGTCCTTGTAAGTCTGTGTGCGGGGAAAATCGGATTTATCCATAAACATAAACCTCTGAAGCAACTTCTGATCAGGGATGGCCAGAGATTTAACTCTTTAGAAAGATGAATGGGGAGCCTTTGCTTTCCTGCAATACCTCAGCAACCCTTCCCAGGTGAGCGAGGCTTGATTTTGAGAATTGATAACAAAGTAAATAATTCCAGTTTCTGGAGAGCGGGGGAGAGCGGTTAAGGACGATCTGCACGACCCAAAGCAATCACTCCGAACAGTAACTTACATAACAAGAAATTATCTTTGATACGAAATTAGGTTAAAAGGACCTCAGATACCGTAATGTTACAAAAA
This sequence comes from Patagioenas fasciata, assembly GCF_037038585.1. NCBI lineage: Eukaryota > Metazoa > Chordata > Aves > Columbiformes > Columbidae > Patagioenas > Patagioenas fasciata. The sequence goes on from NC_092536.1 coordinate 346,502, forward strand.
CCAGGACATGTCTTGAGAAGATTAGCTAGCAAGCAGCCTCCTGAGAAAAACGTGCAACTTCAAGAAGATTTTACATGCCTAAAAACCAGTTTAAATTTCAGAAAGACCTACATTTGAAAAGGTCCCTCTTTCTTTCGTTCTGTCCTCATCTTATTCTTGAGCCTTTTTTCCAAACCATTCTTAGTTAACCAGTGACCTGGAAATTTTACTTCCCCCCCCCCCCCCCCCCAATTCGTCACTGCTAAACACACAAGGTTTACCTTCCCCTCGGGCCGGGCGGAGCAGCCGCAGGGCCGCGCACAGGCCCGGGCGGCCGGCCCGGGCGGACCCCAGCGGGTTATCTCTCAGGCCAAAAACACACAACGGAAAAAAAATCCACGAAGACCCTTTTAAGACTCATTATTCTTTGCGACTCCGGCCTGCACCGAAGGGGTTAACCGCCGGCTACAGATTTTTAAGTTAGTGACCGCTGTTATCGCCAGCAACCCCAGAGAAATCTCGTCCCCATCCCGCAGCGCGCACGCCCGGCAGAGCCCACGGCCGGGGCCGCCGCGCACCCGGCTCGGGCCCTGCTGCCCCAGGACGGCAGCGATTCGATGTTTATCGTCTCCTTCCACCCCCTCCTGGAAGCAGGGGCGAGGGGACGGCAGGAGGGCTGCAGTCGCACTAGAGGAACGTGCGAAATCGGGGGAAAAAAAGGCAGCATCCCGGCAGCTCCTCGCTGTTACGTCTATTATTTTATTTAAACACGCCCAATCTCCCCCGCTCAAAATCCCTTCTCCTTAAATCCGTGCGGGGAGCTCCTGGGTTCGCGGGCGGGGATGGTGAGGGCCGGCTTCTGTCTCTCCGCTGCACCTCAGCACCTATTCGGAGCAAGGGACGCGAAGCACCTCCGAAAAGAGAACCGGGCTGGGGAGGCGGGGCTGGCAGCGAGCAACGGCGCGGCCGGAAAAATCAAAACCACCTCGTCGCCGCACCGAGAGACACACACAAAAAAAAGACAAAAAACCGCACGCACACAACCATCGCACCGGGCGGAAAACGCGGCGATTTCCTTCTTCCCTTCTCCCGTCTGACCGCAAAGCCACCGAACTCCCCGGCTCCGGCAGCCCGGCTGAAAAGCGGGTCGGGGAGGGGAAGAGAAGCCCCCGCCGCGGGTGGGGGTCCGCTACTTACCGTGCGGCGCGCAGACCATGGCGAGCTCCGCCGACGAGCCGGGTCCCCGCCGGATAATCCACAAGGCGAGGCCGGGCGGCCCCCGCGGGCGCGGCGCGGAGCGGAGCCGCTCGGGCCCCCCCGGCAGCGGCACAACGCGGCGCCCGGCGCGGAGGTGCCCCGGGGGTCCCGCCGGCCCCCGCCGCGGCGCCTCCGCCTCCTCCCGCCGCAGTCGCCGCCGCTCGCTCCTTTTCCTTCGCTGTCTCGGGGGTGCAGGCAGCGCGCCTCTTCTCCCTTTTTTTTCCTCCCTTGTGTTTTGTTCGGTTTTGTTTTGTTTTTCCCCTGGCCGAACCCGGGGCTCAAAGTTTGCGCCCCCTCCGCCTCGCCCCGGCGAGCTGCGCCCCCGCCGCCCGCTCAGCCCCGGAGCCGCCGCGCAGCCGGCACTACGGGTCCATCACCCGCGGGGCCACGGCGCGGAGAAAAATCAAGCGAGGGGGCGAAAAGCCCACAGACGCACACCAAAAAAAGGCAACAAAGCAAAAAAGAAGCGACCCAGGCGGCTCCGGCCGGCATCCGACGAGGGAGAGAACGGGGAAGATCAGCGCCGCAGGCAGCCCCAGCCCGGCCCCATCCAGGGGGTTCCCGCGGCGGCGGATTTCTTTCTCTCTTTCTTTTTGTGGTTCACGCCTCGGTAGCCATTATTCCCAAACATGGAGAGCCGGCACCGCGCCGAGGCCGCTCCTCTCCGCTCCTCTCCGCTCCCCGCTCCGCTCGGCGCTGCCGCTCCCCGGGGCTCCGCGGCGCGACTGCTCCGCGCGGCCCCCGCGCGCTCACCCCGCACCGCCCGCCGCCAGGCGAGACCAATCCAGCCACGAGACGCAGATCCGCGGCGCGCGCCCGCCCGCCCCGCCCCGCCGCGGGGCACGCGCGGGACCGGCCGCCCGGGCAGCGCGTGCAGGCGGGCCCGGAGCGGGGGCGCGCGGTCTGAGCGCGCGCGCGTCCGTGTGTCCGGGTCCGTGTGTCCGGGTCCGTGCGCGCCCGGCGTGCACAGCTGTGCACAAGCCCAGATCCACGTGCCCGGGGCACGTTTGTGCGCGGCCAGTGTGTCCGCGGTGCGCGTGAGCCGTGTGTGCAAGGCGTGCGTGTGCACACTGTGCGCGCTGTACAGCTTTGTGCAGTCTGTGCATGACCTGTGTCCCTGGGAACAGCCAGTGTGTGCACAGCGTGTGTGCACAGCCTACCGATGTGTGTGGCCGAGGTGTACATACAACGTGCATGCATGGTGTGTGCAGCACGTGTATGTGTGGTGTGTGTGTGCACGCCAGAGCCCGTATCTGTGCGTTCACGGTGGTGTGTGCACGGGGTACGTGGTCTCCGCACGCAGTCTGTGTGCACGCACATGGTCGGAGAGTGCATGGAGCGTGTTAACGCCCTCTGCACACACGGGTGTGTGTGCGTGTGCACGCATGGTGTGCACGTGTGCATGTGTGCGCACGCTTCCTTCCCCACCCCATTCTTTTGATGGGCTGAGGTTGGTCTCCTTTCCCTGTTTTCCATGTCAGTTGCAGCCTTCTGTGTCCCTTAGATGCATTCAGACCCCCAGGAGATTTGGATCCAGGCAGAGGGTGAAGAGGAAGCTAAGGAAATGTTTAAGCGTGATTAACCTTCACATTGCAAACAGTTGTTACTAGGTATATTTAAAATATAATTACTATTGCAGTGATTCATAGGTGCTTTAATAAATGGTTAATTGATGGCCACAGGGGCTGAGGATCCACGCTGCCCGACACACCTGTCGGTGCCCGCAGAAACGTGACCCACGGGCTGGCAAGCCCCGGCCCTGGCTCCCGCAGCGCGGCCCCGGCCCTGGCTCCCCCAGCGCAGCCCGGGGCCTGGCTCCAGCAGCACGGCCCCGGCCCTGGCTCCCCCAGCGCAGCCCGGGGCCTGGCTCCCGCAGCGCGGCCCCGGCCCTGGCTCCCCCAGCGCAGCCCGGGGCCTGGCTCCAGCAGCACGGCCCCGGCCCTGGCTCCCCCAGCGCAGCCCGGGGCCTGGCTCCAGCAGCACGGCCCCGGCCCTGGCTCCCCCAGCGCAGCCCCGCGTACGCAGCGCCCGCGACGCCCGCTCTGCGCCGTCTGCCCCGCCGCGGTCGCTCTGCTGCTCTGGGGCACACACGCATGTCCCAGCACTGCCACTGCCTCCCGGGGAGGGAGGGAACCGCCTGGGCACGGTTTTCGGCTGGCCTTGAGAAATTATCCGAAAATCTTCAGGGAGAAAGGCAGTAAACATCTGTATACTATTAAATCCATTAGATGTGTTCATTATTTTATATTGATTGGTATATCACTACACAAAGTTAATATATTATGATTATAAGTATATTGTTAAATCATTAAATACGACAGCAGGCGCAATAAATAATTTCCAGGGGATCTCTGCTGACGTTTGGAAATTGATGGGTATGTTTTTCTCTCTGCACCCGGGCTGGCTGCAGGACTGCAGCGACGCTCTGCTGCTCTGACTGATCTCCTTCCCCTGCTTCCTTTGCAAGTAAAGGCAGCCCAAAGAGCCTGCTCCGCCATGCCCACGTTTGCATTTTAAAAGATGAGGCTGAATTAATACAAGTCCCAAAGAAACCTGTTGGACGAGGATATTCAAACTGCTTGCATGAAACGGGGAGCCACGAGAAGGATTTACACCAGAGGCCGCACCTCGGCGTTGCGCAGAGAGAAGAACACCCTCTTGCAACGCCAACGGGATTTTATGTGAAAATCGAGGACGGAGCTGCCCGTCCGCTCTCCTGGCTGCCAAGCGCAGCCGCAAATCAGCTCCAAACCCTCCGCCCGGCCTGCAGGTCACCGGGGCTCGTGGATTTATGGCACAGCTCCTCATGAAACAGCAGATGTTGGAGAGTGCGCACATCTGCATCTTTACAGCAGGGGAGCTGGATGCCAATCAGGGTTAATTTGGGATAAATTTACAAGAGCATACAGCGTGACCCAAGGCACCTCTTTACTGGCCCACTACAGGGCTACTAAATACATTGGCCGACTACCACACAGTAAAGCTACGTGAGCTTGTGCGTTCAAAACGAATTTTACAGGAAGACACAGGGATATGAAAAGGAGCAGAGCCTGTGTCACAAATGACATCCAGATGTGAAAACACTGTACATACAAACATCAAAAGGCTCAACCATTCACATTTTGCAAAGACAACACTGGAGAAAGGACTTGCTGCATTTGAACAAATATTCTCAGCAAGGAAGCCGAGGAGCCTGCAGAACCCGGCGCACAGCAAACCCCGCGGGCCCGAGCGCCCATCAGCCCTTTGTCAAAGCAAACACGCGGCAAACATTGCGCCATCCCATAGACAGTCCAACCTGGACCAGGGCAGGGAAGTGCGATGGAAGGGGAGGCGTTTTCCTAAGAAAACCAGAAGTTCAATAACTCAAATCTGAAAACTGCACTCCAGAAAGCATGTGACGATTTAAAGTCTCCAGAGCTATGACATACTTCTCACTAGAATTGGTATCATTCAGGGACGGCTCTGAAGCCTTGCTGGTTGCATGAAACAACTAAATAAATAGGTGCCCTTCAAAGCCTTGGTATTCACTGTAGTGAAGATATGACTGGAGTGACATCCTGGAAAACGTGGGATATCTGCTAAGCCACTCAGGAACTCTGTTTTAAATTAAGACGACATGGCAAATGGAAGGCCATTCCTGTGGAAGGGCTCTGAAGAGCTCGAAATCTCCGCTCACATGGACCTACAGAGGGGGGTGAACCAGCAGCGAGACACCATGAGTGAAGAGGAGCATTCCTGGAGCCAAGGGCTCGTCCCACCCGTCACTCGTCACACTGTCCCTTCTTACCCCCTCTGCAGCCGGACACCACGCTCACTGTCAACGGCAGCAGAAGCCACTTCGTACCCTACCGGAAAGGCGGGGGGTGATGGGTAAGTGGTGCACACAGGGCGCAATCTCAGATGTTTATTTAATGTTCTCGGTTCAGCCCTGAAATGTGCAAACCAAGATGACAACAGCGGGCATTACTTGCCTGAGCTGTGCTCTCGGAGCAGTGTGGCCAGGCGTTGGGCTGGTGCAATGTGAAGTGGAAGCTTAGATGGGGTGTATTCTTGTTTTCTCATCTTTTCAAGATGCTATCAGACCACCAACAGCTTAAGTGCAGCCCGAGCAGACCACACCAGGGTCTCCACACCGCGCTTGCGCTCACCTCTTGCAGGTGCTGGGATGCCGGGCGTGGGGCAGCGAGCGCTCGCAGAGATGGGGTGAGACGGGCTGTGGCTATCGGTTTTACTCGCGTCTGACTCCAGGCTGCAGGATCACAGCCACCTGCTCCAGCAGTGATCTCTCTCTAATGGGAGAGCCCTCCCCGAGACAGGGCTCCCCCAGACTGGCTGGGGCTTTGGGAGAGCACAGAGGGCTCTCCGCGCACCCTGAGCCAGACCCCACTTCTTACTTTGGAGCTAAAAGCTTCAAGCAGTTTGAGACTGGCAGCGCTGACAACAGAAGGAGAAAGCACTTAACCATAGTGTTGCATAAAGATGTCATGAGGAAATCAGGATTTTACAGTAGAGAGAGTAGAAAAACACTCAGGAAGAGCTTGGATAAACTCAGGGCTCCACTCAATAAGAGCCGCCAGCCACCTCCTGCTCTGCGTGCCCCCACCTGGGCTTCTGCTGGAGGCAGGCGGAGAGAAGTTTTATTGAATCTTTTATTGAATCTGTCTCTAGGCTGGTAGCTGCGCTGGGTGCCCTCACCAGGGCCTGAAATAGAAGTGAAGTGACACAGGAATCTGCAGCGAAACTGTTAAAATATGCTCTGATTTGCTTTAAAAGAAGATGTGTGCCGGGAGAGGGAGTGCGGCTGGGACAGCACGGCGGGGACAGCGCGGCGGGGACAGCGCGGCAGGGACAGCGCGGCGGGGACAGCGCGTGGGGACAGCGCGGCGGGGACAGCGCGGCGGGGACAGCGCGGCGGGGACAGCGCGTGGGGACAGCGCGTGGGGACAGCGCGTGGGGACAGCGCGGCGGGGACAGCGCGGCGGGGACAGCGCGGCGGGGACAGCGCGTGGGGACAGCGCGGTGGGGACAGCGCGTGGGGACAGCGCGTGGGGACAGCGCGGCGGGGACAGCGCGTGGGGACAGCGCGGCGCGCCCCGCTGCCGTGGCACCCCGTGCGGCAGCTCTTGGTCCCTGGGTGTGCTGGTAACACACGGCTCCATTCCCAGGCCTAACAACACTGCAAAACTATTTAGCCTTTGGAGTATCACATTACATGCACAATCTATAGCTGCTCAAGAGCTTAATTTTGACACACAATTGTCACTTGCCGCACAGAAGAGGGAGGGAAGCCTGAAACTGTCTAAACAAAAGAATGTTTTTCTTTCCACTGCACTTTCCAACGTTCATAACCCGAACAGAATGGTTAGAGATGGCCCTTCGCCTCGGGGCAGCCACGGCTATGGCTCCAATTAAAGAGAACAAGGATACAGGAGGTGGTACCTCCAGTCTGATTGCTCTTGCCCGGGGCAGCTGAACCTCATGAATAAACACTGTTGACTGTAACTCTCAACAAAACAATTACACATTTGTTTTTAGAATACATTTTCTTAGCCTTTCCACTTGCAATTGTGCTACTATAAACTAGCCAGGACAAGAAGAAATACCTTTCTGATTCTCTAAACATCCTTGTAATTGCAGTACTTCACTCATGAATGTGTATTTCAACAGAAGAAAAGATCTCAAGCGATATGAAGAAATGTTTCTTTGAAGTAACCTTTCAGAATTAGATGCAAAATATTTACAACTAATTATTATTACAAGAACCCTGCACACGCTGCCAGCTACAGGAGTGAAAACCTTACGCACAAACCCCGTTGTCTTTGAAGGATGCAAACACGAGGGGAGAGGTGAGACACGTCCTTAGGCCTCCTGCCAGGGGTGGTCACCAGCGTGGTGCAGCCCCCGGGGCCCCATCTCCCCATGGACCTGTCAGCGCCCCCATCTCCCCACGGACCTGTCAGTGCCCCCGGACACCCCCCATCTCCCCACGGACCTGTCAGTGCCCCCGGACACCCCCCATCTCCCCATGGAACTGTCAGTGCCCCCGGGCCCCCATCTCCCCATGGAACTGTCAGTGCCCCCGGGCCCCCATCTCCCCATGGAACTGTCAGTGCCCCCATGTCCTCATGGCCCTGTCAGCCCCTGGCCCTCCCCCCTGGCAAACCCCACCGCCATCAGCCTGTGAACGGGCCCCCAAAGGGATGCTGCTGAGAGATGGGAGGGTGCTTCTACACACCAAAACTCCTCAGCGATCTCCTGGATGCAAGTGAGAGGAGTGGCAGGATTTATATTGCTGGGAAAAGCCTGGACAGAACACACAGCGGATGAATCCAAGCCAAAGGGGTGCGTAACGTCCTCCCCACAGGCACCCAGTGGTTACAGCAGCCAGGCCAGAACCTGGCGCTTTCATGCAGACAGAGGACAGGGGCCTTCAGCTTCCAGGCTCCGGTTTCTCACAAAGACAGGTGCAGAAGTAAAGCAGAACTCTGGCTTTCTTCTGAGGACAACGGTGGCAGGAGAAGAGTGATTTACTCACCCTTCTAAGGATTCTTCCCAAAAAACCAAGATATTGCTGCAAAGATGAACCACCAACCACCAACCACCATTTCAAAATACCAAGCCTTAAACTGTAGTTTCTATGCTTAGCACAAAAGACTTTGGCCAACAAATAGACTTTGTTTTTTTCCTTAGAAATGCTTCCTAACTGGATTATTATCCCCTTCTCACCATCAGCGTAAGGATGAGAACATACGTAAGGGAAAGTAACAGAGAGGCTGCAGTCCGGGACGCAGGCTGTGGATCTGGGAGCGACTAAGCAATACGGTAACGATGCTGGTTCCACATTCGAAGTCAGAAGGCGAGCGATGTTGCCTGCTCCTATACGTTATTTATATATTGTGTTAAGCAACAACATGCAAATGAGCCTGAGCACAAAATATCAGACACAGCAAGATGTTACAGAGCAGCGGTACTCAGCACCACAGAGATCAGCGACCCTCCGTATGGGCCCTGTATCCTGGGAGCGTTTACACCGGATTGTATCACTGGGACCACAGCCAGCTCATCCTAAACCCTACAGCGTGAGTATGGTGAGGCATCGCATCTGTAACATACACAACTTTAGATGTCAAAGCATCTTTGTTTGAAGTCAACAGCAATAAAAACTGCACTTGTATGAGGGCATAGCATGTGGGAACCCATACTGCTACACCAGGATGTTAACACACGGCCCTGCTCAGCCTGCTGCTGCCAAAAGTATGGCTGTCAAAGTCAGGACGAGCGTGCCAATAATGGGTAGGGTATTTTAAAACTTGGAGAAATCTACAGTAATCACCTGGTATTGGAGAAAACGCTTTTTGGGCAAATTTACCTTTGGTAGGAACCAGCATAACCCTTTCTAATTGAAAGATATGGGTCCTTCACATATATGGACACGTTATAGTACGTGTAAAAATGTCCACATGAGGATTTTTGTCATGTTTCTTTTTGCAGAACCTTTGCTTAGTCATTTAGTGGCCAATTATTCACTTATATAAGTGAAACTTTCAAATGTATACAAACCTTCAAATGTACACAAACCTATCTTTCTAAGGCCCTTATCTTGGAATTATTTCATTAAAGCACACAGAAATTACATCAGAACTGTGTTAAGCTTATTGGATTTCTGCGAATTCCCTTTCTGGACATTAAACTTTAAACAAATATTGTGATTGTATTCCAAAGGCTTGAATGGGCTGATGATTTTGAAAGCGCTACTTTGGTATCATTGCACACTCCATTCTTTCATGTATGTTTTGTTAAAACACAAAGCAGCTCTATTTATGAAAAGCCAGTCTTAAATCTATAGCTTGTGAAGCCATAATTTGTGGTTGCAGTTGTGGTTAATTTAACAAAGAAAGCCTTCTGGTTCGCCGTGCACCATACTTACTATTTTTCATAAACTATCAGAGCAAAAAACCCCTTCAACACGTCAGATACGTGATGATCCAGCAATGCTGTAATTTTCCAACTCCTGTTTTGTGGTATACCATATTATGTGCACAGGAATGCTACATCATTTATTCTGGAGCACAGCCCTGTAATTATTGCTGGCAAACTACTAATTACATACCGCCATCAAATCTAACAATTTTCCCAATAAAAAAAATAACTACTTTTGTGTGGAATACTGCAAATACAGCCACGAGTGCACGCATGTTTTCATTTTAACACGCTCGCCATATGGTATTGATCCTCCGCTTGTACAGACTTCACCTAAGCGTCGGCAGTGGCAGCAGGGCTCCGCAGGCTGCGCCGCGGGGCGGCTCCACGGCGCGCAGAGCACAACGCCGCGTCATTTCGGCGGGAAGAGACCGCGGGTCCAACCGCCCCGCCGCGGGAGCTCCCGCGCACGCCCGGCGCCTCCAGCGCTGCCCCGCGCCGCGCTCCGAAGGCCCCGCGGGAGGCCTCAACCTCAACCTCTGCTCCGAACCAGTGTCCCCCCGCCTGCGGGCCCAGCCTCTCGGCTCACACGTTTCTGGGCTCGGCCTAATTCAGATTCAGGCCCTGCAACAAAATGGGGGTCCAGTTCTCGAGCTTCCCCAACTCCAGGGTTGTTGTGTTTGGAATTTTGCCATCAGTTCATCTTGAGAAGCCACAGTACGGATCTGCTCCTGCGTCCCTGCCGGGAGCAATGGTTTGTGCTGTGGAAAGAGCCCGCCAGAGGGTCAGAAACCTGCTTCTCTGCATCCCGGGGGATTCTAAGAGCCATGGCAAATTGCACTTGCAGAACTGCACAGTTTTGAGTCGCTTCTAGGAAAAAAGGAGGGATTATGGGGAAGAGGGAGCACACAATAATACTTCCCCAAAGATAATGTCCTACGTGCAGTGACACCTGCAGAAAACGGGCACAAACCTGCCAGCCCGGAGCAGCCCCGGCCCCCGCAGCGCACGAGGAGCGCGGCAGAGAGCCCCGCGGCCAGGGCGGGGGCGCCCGAACGGGCACCAGCTCCCATTGCATCACTGCAGTCACAGGAGCCCCTCCTGGCTGGGGGGCTATTCTGACCTGCAGAACAAAGGGAACTGCGGTGCCGATTCCTCCCCACGCCACTTCCCCCGGGCCCCGCTCTCCCGAGCAGCACGTTTGTGACTTGGCAATCTAACAGCTGCGAGACTCGCTCCCTGTCAAAAACATGACAAACAGCATAGGTATGCGGACAATTTTCTTAATCTTTCTCAATTTTCTCCTATTTCAAAACTGCAGTTAAAACTGACTGCAGAGCTAAGCCCTCCCCTGGTTGTTGGAGGGTATGGAGAAATGCAAGGAGCTTGTTGCACACTTTGATAATAACGTGTGAAATGAAGCAGCCGGGGTGCTTGTGGATGATGCCAGAAACACCCGGCCGGAGGACGCGACCGGAGCGGCTCCGCGGCCACGCGCGGCACGGGCTGCCCGCAGGGTCTGCCGCGGCCCCGCTCAAACGCCCACCCTTTGGTTAAGTTTCTGGCCTCTACTCCTCAGCGTCCTCAGCAGCTTCAACAAGAATAAAGCGTGCTTTGCACGCCAAGCAAGTTGGCTGATCTTAGTCATGGCCTTGGTCAAACACAAGGGATTGCTTGGCAAGCAAGAATTGCAACTAAAACCACTAAAAAATTATAACAGAACTCAGAGCTTCCAAGTTTAGCGCTGTATCTGAAGCCCGATGGTCTCTGGGAACTACGCTCACCACTCATCTGCGCAGTTCTCAGGCACCAACACTCCTTTTCCTCTTTGTATCTCTGTTCTTAGCTATTTTGCAACTACATAAATGGTCTGGTTTAGAAAACCAAGCCAAACCAAACCAAAAAACCAAAGAACAGTGACAGGTGTAAGACCCAGCTCATGTGGACAAGTGTGGACAAGAGACTTTGCTCCAGGGGTCTGCTCTCAGGTTTGCGGATGGGTGGAGGATCCGTCAGGCACCGCGGCGCCTCTGCTGCCACACACCCTCCCTCCTCAGCTCAGCGGCTTTCACACCGCAATACGCGATGGTTAACCAGGTACTTTCAAAAAAGGAAAGCATCTCCGACTTATTAATTCGTTCTGCTTTCAGTACTGAGTTGGAATCCACAAAGACATAAGCACCCAAACCCCTTGTGCTCCTAAAATACACTCACATGAAAAGCTTGAATTACGGTCGGATAAATAAATGGTCAGTCCTGCGAGCACACAGAATCCATTCAAAACCTTTCATATGTTTTCTTCTTCAGCATATACACACTACGATGATTAAAGAGAAAGGAAAACTTGCAGCTTTAGCCACACGTTGTGTCTCAATACGGACTGCAGCACTATCTGCTCTGGCAGGATTATCGAGACTACACCCCCGTGCAGCTGCGGGTCCCTGCGGGCTGTAATTCAGCTCTCTGCTCTCACTCTATCCATCACATTTACACAAATCCCCAAGGTGGACTGCCTTCTAAATGTCTTTACCTTGTGCATTATCCTGGGGCTTAACAATCCAATATTGGTGCAGCCAAGGATAATTACTCTCCATTGATGATAAAACACCCTGAATCCTGTCAGGCATGGCAATTTGCATCTTACAGTGCTGAGGATCAATAGATACAACAAAGAAGTGAAACCTGATTAGATACTGCTGCCTCTCAATGGGGAGGGAAGAGCTGATTGTTCTACAGGGTTGAAGTCCTGGTTAAAAGGGAAACAGAGGTTTCCCATTACAACAGAGTCCCCAAACCCGCTGTTCACCTAGAAACTGCTGTGGGGAGTTCGTGATTGAGGAGAAGGCAGACGAACAAACAAGTGGGTCTAACAGACTCCTGGTAAAGAGCAGTGTCATCTACTCGTGCAGTTTCACCATAACCCAAGAGAATACAGCAGATGTGAATCGTCTGGAGCTCTCAGAGGTTCTGCTTTTTCTCTGGTTTTATAGATTTAAAGATGTCAAGTAAGTGGTTCACAATCCCAGTGTTCAGTAACGCAACTGAGGTCGGGGGGCGTTCCCCGAGCTGCGGGGCCTCCTCGGCCGGCCCGGCCGCAGCAGCGGCACACACGCCAACCAGGGGCTCGCAGCCACACACGGACCAGGGGCTCGCAGCCACACACGGACCAGGGGCTCGCAGCCACACACGGACCAGGGGCTCGCAGCCACACACGCCAACCAGGGGCTCGCAGCCACACACGGACCAGGGGCTCTCAGCCACACACGGACCAGGGGCTCTCAGCCACACACGGACCAGGGGCTCTCAGCCACACACGGACCAGGGTCTCGCAGCCACACACGGACCAGGGGCTCGCAGCCACACACGGACCAGGGGCTCGCAGCCACACACGGACCAGGGGCTCGCAGCCACACACGGACCAGGGGCTCGCAGCCACACACAGACCAGGGGCTCTCAACCACACACGGACCAGGGGCTCTCAGCCACACACGGACCAGGGGCTCTCAGCCACACACGGACCAGGGGCTCTCAGCCACACACACCAACCAGGGGCTGCGGGGGCTCTCACCCACAACTAACCAGGTGAGCAGAGGTATGAGGGTGGAATAAAGAATACGCCAATCCATTCGACAGTCCTCTAGCATTCATCTAGCACTGAATCTGATTGAAGATAAGAAGAGCAGTGGGTGAACTTCGGTTCCCACATTTAATCTAGAGAGACATCACAAGCTTCCGCCTCCTCAAGTGTGTATTGGAGGCCAGTAACACGCCGGCTCACAGCACCGCCGGCTGACAGCACCGGCAGCTGACAGCACCGCCGGCTGACAGCACCCGCGCCGGCTCGGCTGTGCCCGCTCGGCGGCACCGCGGCTCAGCCCCGCGCTGCAGACCAGCAGCTCCCAGAGCGGATGTAACTCTGTCAGATCCGGATTTGTATTGGGGCAGAGCTACATCAAGCAGGGACTGCAGCTCTCTGTGCTCTCGCCAGACTGAAAGAAATGCAGACTTTTCTTTTGGGGAATTTAGTTAGTGAGGGAGAAGCTGAACTTGGGGGATTCCAAACCATGTGAATGACAATGTTTGTAAAAAGTCTCAAAACATGAATGATACAGAAAATAAAACAACATCACGAAAAGAGCTGGGAACATATATTCAGAATGTGTGCTCTGAGCCTGGTGAAGAAGGGCTCAAAGCAAGAGAGGAGGAAAGCAGAGAAAACTCTTCAGAAAGCAGCTGGGAATAGTCTGTTGTTATCAGAACCCGGACCTGTCCCGGAGCCAACATCTGCCCCGGCTCGCGGGGCCGGCGCGGCGCGCTGAGTGCCTGCTGCGCCCTCGGACGCAGGAGCACCGGGAGTCGGCTGGGCACGCTGGACAGAACGAGAAGAGCTTCTGAAAGCACCCGGGAGCTCGAGGGCAAGGGAACGTGTGCCTTTGATGGGAATACTTTTTATTCTGCCCTGCAGAAAAGAGTCTCTTCCGATGTGGGAAACGGGAAAAAAAGGTTGATTCTGGACCTCTGACACACACGGCAGCGTCCACCAGAGCCAACGGGGGGTTGCAAATGGCAAGCCTGAAAAACTGAGGCTCTTTAACATTACGGCATAGGATTATCGCTGTTTTCAACCTCTTTCATCCTGATGGCTGCTTAGTGTCAGTTGATTTAGGTGCCCCATATCAGCTCTTAAGAGTACACTCGATATTGGTGAGAAGTACTAACCCCGCATCTCGAATCCTTTGCCTCCTTCAGCTGTGCGATGGAGCAGACGCGCTTTCTCGCCCGGCCTCCTGTTAACCGGACACCCGTCCCAGACCAACCCCCTCGAAGGCTCTCGCTCCCCTTGCCCGCCCCAGTCCCCAGCACTTTTGGGGTACTGGAGAGGACCTGCAAACCGTCTGAGACACAACCCCTCTAGAACAGATGGCAACTACCCTGCCCATGGCGAGACACCCAACAACACCCGCTGGATCCTCACATGAGCACCCAGCTCCTGGCACCACTGGAGCCTCCGCCGCGCTCGGAATCCATTCTGCTCTGCGGGAACCCATCACTCGTCATGAAGAAAGAGACGATATTACGGTTTTCTGTCAGCGCCAAGTGACATGTGCTCTGTATCGGGCTCTGCACTCCGCACTCAGGCGTGGAAGATTCAGGGCTCGCTGCTCTGTATTTGAAGCGGGAAATCGGAGCGGAGCTGCTGAGTCAGGAGAACGGGGCCGGTACCACCAGCGCCCGTCCCTGGGGATGGCGCCAATGCCCCCGGTGCACCTGGGCGCCACTGATCCCGCAGGACTCCCGCGTGCTCACGCAGTCTCGGGCTGTCAGAGGGCATTGATTTGTTCGGCAGTGGAGAACAGAAATGGGTGTGATGGAGGTGATTCTTAAGGTGGTGATTGCTATGTGTGGGTGAAGATAAAACTGCATTAAAAAAGCAGCCATTAAAACTTAAAACTGAACAGCAAGAGCCCTCTGAAAGGAGAATGATAACACTGTCACGCGCATCTAACACAGGCGAGCGGGAGTGTAATGAATCCTCAGGATGCAATAAACCTGGTGGAAACTGGCTCAAAATGGACTTGTGCTAATAATGCATCCTCTCACAACACAGCACATTAGACACTGTCCTCATCAAAATTACATTACGTACCGTGGAAGAAAACAGAAGAGAGCAAAAATGCAGGGACCTCACGAACAGCCACAACCCGGTCCCGGACGAGAGCATCCTATTAAATACAATGATGCTGAACCCCTGAAAACAAACGTAACTCAGCCAAAGTGCCAGTCGGTTTGCCAGGAAAGCTTCTGGCCATCGTTAACTGCTGCACACAACTGAAGGGAGAGGAAAAGGGTCAGGATAAAGACCAATTTCCCTATCGCTTCATCACACCGCTCTTCATGTAAGCACCCTGCCGACCAGCCCTCTCCCGAACTTCCCAGCGATTAGCACCACGCTGTTCCTGACTGCGAGTGCGAACAAGAGCAGCACAAAGCTACCAGCAGGGACCTCAGTGATCAGAAACTGCTCAGCCAATTTTCACTATCATTTTTTCTGTGTCAAACAAATGCCTATTGTCCCCAGCCCCGCTCCTGTGGCATGTTGAGAGCTTCTGCAAATTGCTGAGACCCCTGTCTCTGATTTTAAACCCCTAAAATGCTAGTTCTCCCCTCACAGACTAACAGAGGAGCAAAGGAGGGGTGTCAGGAGCCACTGGTGGTAATTCTGGCTATTGATGTGCAGCCTAAGTATCCTGAGTACCCTGCCCTGCCTAAACCTTCCCTGCCTGCAGAACAGGGATGGAAAACAACAGGATCTCCTGCCGCAAGGCGAAGGAACAGAAGCTGTTTCTGTTTTGTTTTTTAAGATGCAAAATGCTAATTGCTAATGTGCAAACTGCAGGTCTCGGCACTGGAATTAGAAGTAGCAAAACTAGGCGAGCTGCTGTTACAGTCCCCAAACATAAGAGGCCTGCAACAGAGACTTTGCCGTCTGAAAACAGGGGGTGTGGGATTTTATTCAGCTGTTTCATGGAGAGGTTTCACTTCACCCGCAGAACAAAGAGCTGCTACTGCCAACAAGTGTTCCCCTGGGACGGCACCTGCCCTGCCCGCAGCGCGGCTGGGCCCGCGGCACCGCATCCCGCGGCCCACGGACACGGACACGCCACGGCCCACGGACACGGACACGCCACGGCCCACGGACATGGACACGGACACAGACATGCCACAGCCCCCGGCTCACAGACACGGACACGCCATGGCCCACGGACATGGACACAGACACGCCACAGCCCCCGGCTCACGGACATGGACACGCCACGGCCCACGGACACGCCACGGCCCACGGACATGGACACGCCAAACCCCCGGCTCACGGACACGCCACAGCCCCCGGCTCACGGACACGCCACGGCCCACGGACATGCCAAATCCCCGGCTCACGGACACGGACATGCCATGGCCCACGGACACGGACATGCCACGGCCTACGGACACGCCACAGCCCGCGGCCCATGGACATGGACACGCCAAACCCCCGGCTCACGGACATGGATACGCCACAGCCCGCGGCCCACGGACACGCCACAGCGGGCGGCTCATGGACACGGACACGCCACAGCAGGCGGGACGCGGTCACGCAGCCGCACGGCCCTGCTGGGAACGGAACGGGAAGGAGCAGAGGGGCTACGAGGTGTATAACCCTGATTCAACCTCATTAACTCTATGTGATAATTGGCAGAGGTGTTACAGGCCTCACAGGAAAACACGGGTAAGAGAAACGGATTTGGGCAAATACGAGACACCTTTTAGAGCTTCCTCCAGCAGATTCCTTTTCAGCACCACGTACATTTCATTTTTTCCTAAAGCAGCCACTGCAGGGGCCAGGGCACTGTATAACAAGAAGAATGGTCAAACACAATTTTAATGTGTCTGGTAAGGCAGAGTGCAATACTTATATATATCAGAACAAGCAATGTGCCAAAGTGCCTGATGATAAGGAAGAAATGTGTCCTCGATCAAGGAAAAGCAGTTTAATGCGCTCACTGGGAGCGGAGCGTTACAGACAGCGCTTCCTCCCGGCCCCGCGAACGCGAGGAGCCCCTGCTGGTAACTGAGATTCTGTGCAGACAATCAGGCCAAACTGCTATAAATTCTAAGGGTACTGGATGACACGAGACATCCTCCCACTGTACACAGAACTGCGAGGGAAAGGTACCATGAAGGCATCTGAACTCCCATACAACAAATGCCATTTCAAGCATCATTTATTATGCTGCCTTTCCCAGACTTTCACAGTCCTCAATATGGTTGGCAATTCCCGCTGACTCGTACGCGGTTTTAAAATTCATCACTGAAAAGAATGTTTATCTCTGGGTTTTCTCCAGTTCGGGAGTAAAATTAGACCCTTAAAACCTGGGCACGGTGTGTCTTTAATTTTGTTTAGAACAGAAAATAACTGCGATATGAAAGGTTTAATGAGGTTAGAAATCTAAAAGGAAATGGAGTGGGAATAGATTATCAAGAGAAATAAAGCCAACCGCTGGAGAGTACACTAATATTAAATATTAGGTTTCTAAACCAAATATATATAATCCATTTAGGGACTTAATGGTGGTTCTCAGAAGCACATTTATCTACAGCTTACGGTTCAACAACCAATATTATAACTCCATTTGTCACTGTTAGGCCGGGAAGGGGTGTCGGGCGGCGGCCGGGGCGGCTCGCTGCGGCTCCTGGCCACGCCGGACCCTGCTGGCTGTCCTGGAAACGTCGCCCTGCAAAACGCTCCTGTGTTTCCATCTTCCTCACGAAGAACAAAGGCAACATGTTCAAGCGGGGATTTGCCTTAATTTAGGCTTTATACCCATTTTCCATTCAGCAAGATACTTATACGTGTACCTAACTAAACGTGGGATTACGCACTTGATTAAAACGAGCGACATGCTTAAACTACTTGATGAATTGGGTCATTAGATACCTAAGTCAATACGAGATAAGGAGCTCTGGAAATCAAGACAAATTGAAAACTCAAAAATGGATTTTGGTGCTTAGCTTTTGGCAATTACATTAACAAATCCACATTATAGGCAAAGATTTAACTAAACCTTTCGATATTAGCACCCAGAATGAGATCCCTGCTCCGGAGACCCCGGCCCTCTCCTGGGACAGCGAGGTGACAGCGGGGACAGCTCTGCCCTCTGCAGCAGCCCTGAAGCTGCAGATAAAGCTTCACAAGTCAGAAACTACAAGGTGAAATATTTAAGAGAAAACATGGAAAGATGCATGGGTTTCCATACTTCTATTTTAGAAAAAGCCAAAAGAGCCCGCTGTGGAGGTACCAGCTACTTGGCAAGACGAGGGAGAGCGGCTGGATGGCCGACAACCCCTCATCGCCACCGCCGGGCGCCCAGCGAGCGCTCCCGGGCCACCGCAGGAACACGGCGAGGCTTCCGGACAGAGGGAGTTTTATTGATTTTACACTGAACGGTTGCACAAAACAAACACCAAGTGCACGGATCCCTTCTGAAGAAGCCCCTGCAGCGGCCTCTTTGTAAGGGCTGCGTGCCAGAAATCTGGTTGTTTTGCCCCAGTTCCATCTGCTGGCCGAAGCCCAGGCCCCCCTGCTGCACCCCACCAGTGAGGGGGGCGGCTGACGTTCCATTTTACACCTGGGACCACCGTGTTATTTTGGTTATTCATTGTGTTTTCCTCGACTTCTCCTCTGGGAAGGACGCGCGGGGGACCCGGCCCTCCTGGGGACCCGGCCCTCCTGGGGACCCGGCCCTCCTGGGGACCCGGCCCTCCTGGGGACCCCGGCCCTCCTGGGGACCCGGCCCTCCTGGGGACCCGGCCCTCCTGGCCGTGGGGGACGCAGCACCACACCAAAGCTGCTCCTCTCTCTGAAGGCTCCGGATCCGCTCCCTCTGCAGCCCCAAAGTGTTTACCGAGCCAGTACCTGGTTGACTGGAATCTTGAAATGTCACCAAGAAATGGAGCAAGCTAATCCAAAGTGCTTGTTTGAAGTGGTCAAAATGAAGGAAAACATACTCCACCGCAAATAGCGCTTGGCTACTTGCAGCACAAATGCGTTTTGCTATCAATGAAATGCTGAGCGAACTCAGGGACTTCAGTCAGCGCCATATGTTGGCTATCACTCCGCTCCTAGCCTGTGTATTAGTGGGTTTGTACTACTAACACCATCAATAGCAGCAGCTGAATCAGCTGCAAGAGTCACAAATCCATCCTCTGAGTGGTATGACCAAATTCTTTCACATAATTTGCCTGAGTGACAGAAAAATATGTTGCTAGGGTAAAACAAGTCTGGAGACTTAAACGCTTTTAATTCTGCAAAAAAATAATGCAGAGCTGCTTCTTGACTTCAGGGAGTTTTGAACCAAGACCTCACTTCAGAAAACTGCTTAATTTTGATGTTTAACTTGAACTGAAATCAGTTCTGCCGAATGAAACCTGTAGGGTTTTTGACAGCAAACACAAGGAAGCAGTTTTTCCACGACGCGTCATTAAAGTGTGGAATTCACTACCACAGGATGTTGCAGAGGCCAAAAATACAAACGAGTTCAAGAAAAGACGAGAGAACCGCAGAGGGGCGAAGCCCACCGGCGGCAGCCACACACCGCGGGCTGGACGCGGCCGCTGGCTCGGGAAGCGCCGCGGTGCCCGGCGCGGGGATCCCACCAGGAGGGGTTCCCGTCCCACCCCGTCCCCCACACCCCCTCCCGAGCACCCCTGCTGGCCGCGGGGAGCGGGCTCCGAGCCGCACCGGCCGTGCCCGCGCGGCCCCTCCTGCGGCCTCTGCAGCACCTGGACCCGCACACAGCCCTGAGTTTTCTGAGATTCTGAGATTCTCGGTGAAAACACGAGCTTTACTCATCATTGCAGTGGCAAAGTATCTCGCACTTCTTGCCACCCCCGTTTAGAAAGGAGATTCAAACAAGACACTAAATGTAAGAGAATAAATTGCTTATTCCTACTGGTATCATGCACCTGTTCTAGAATATTATTGGTTTATTCTTTGTATCAAATTGTGGTAAAACAGCTGAACGTATTCAGCAGTTTCCTGACTCACACTCCTTCAAGCAATTCAAACAACGCTGTGTCCAAACGCGTTGCCCAAGCAGAACCCGGTGGCGCTCTGTGCGGGAGGAGCCGGCGTCGGCGGGCGCGGCCGTGCAGGGACACGGCGCCGAGGCCCAGGGCTCCCCAGAGACATCCACGGCGCAATTCCCCGGCCGCGTGATTGTTGGTGCTCTCCTTGGAGCCCATCTCAGAGTAATTCTGTGAGAATCTTAGTGCTCGATGAAACAGAAAATGATAAATTGCTAGCACTGCGAGGCTTAAAACTGCGATCTAAATGCATTCCCTCGTCCCCCACAGGCAGAGGAAAAGATCTCGTTTGAAGACCAAGATTTCCGCCTTGAAATAAACCTTTTCTGAGGCTCCTGATAGTTGATGATGTGGCTCAAATCTATTTATTAGACACAATCGAGTCCCAAATTGCAAGCACCCAGATGCAGCTTAAATTCCACATTCTGTGAGGCCCGAAATAGCACAAGTTCGTAATATTCTTTAGTCTCATATCTCAGTTATAGAGCACGACACAGATTTGGAATTAACCTGTGTGAGTTTGTTTCAAGACGTAACAAAAATGTCATGAACCAAACCCCTTGGTTGACCCTTGGCCAGAGCCACCTAACTCACCACGACATCCCGCCCAGTCACGGATTCCCATTGCTCTAAAAACAGTTGTGCTAACACGTGGCAAAACTTACATCAGTTGTTTCAAATTCAATTTGATTTAAGCCTAGTAAAATTTAAATTAAGACCATCCTGGTTTAAAAAGAAAGCAGAATGTCCATGCTGAGTTCTGCATCGTTTGAGATCGAGGATTCAAATCACGTCCCCAGTTACTGATCAGTACAAGTGTGACCACAAACAAGGCCTACGTCGGGACTTTTTCACTTCTTAGCACTTGTACAAGCTCTTAGAAAAGCCTTTTTTAAAAAAAACGTTCATTTCCACCTTTCTTGTCACCATGTGCTGTATGAAGACCTTCCAAAATATCTTTCAACATGTGCATATAGCTACTGAGATCGTATCTGCTGTGTTTCTAACTTGAGAAGCCTCAGCAGCAGAAAGCGCCAACAGCCCGAGTTAAAACCTTTCCTCCTTCCGAGCTGTCCACGCCACGGCCCCGGTGGGTGTCTCAGCTCCCGTAAGCCCCCAGGAGCCCGCTGGCCAACGCACAACCAGATGTCTGGCAAAAATCGCCGCGACTCACAGAACAAACCAACCCCTCAGCTTCCCGGTCAGCCTGGGCTCCCTTCAGCAATCACACAAGGTACATAAGCCTCTTTCTTCCTTTTTGAAGCTCCCACCTATAAACAGCATAAACACTTGCTCTGGACATTTCTGTGAGTCATAACGTCTGCAAAATCAAAGAGAAGACAGGAGCAGGACCTGAGTATTGAAGCCATTTTGAAGACAGGCTAATATGGCATTGAGTTCCATGCCATCAGCATATTTGTTAAGCAGATCTAAACTATTTCTCAGTACTATTTTATTCAATTTGTTGCAACAGACTTCGTTGTTTTGAGGTGAGGTAGCAGCAGCCATTTGGTAATTGAACACCTTCATTTCAATCAGAGCTAAGCTACACCAATGCAACTCTAGCCCTTTCAGTTTCTGTTCTCTTTCCCTAATTTGCTTTTTGTCTTTCAGTCCCAGGAAAAGTCTGTAAGTGATGGCATTAACACTTCTTCTGCCCCCACCGTTCACAACATATGGGGACTGTACTAAGTTACCCCTGGGCAAAACACCACCTGAAATGAGCGCGGTGATCCCGGCAAACCCAGGAGCGGCCGTGGTCCCGCTCCCCAGCCTCTCCCTCCGTTCACTCTTCCATTTGTATGCCCCTGCGCCATACTTGTCTGCTCTTAACTGGGAGGCCATGGGAAGGCAGGAAGAGGGGTCTTTGGTGATTTTTTTAGGAAAGGTTTTGTTTCCAACCTATGGCAGCTTCTATTAGGAGGCAGACAAAGGGAACGAGCAGATCTGTTGTGCTGACGTAAAGCCTAAGAGATATTTCAGGGTCACCAGCTATCTTACACAGACAACATCTGGCAAGACCATCCAGCAGCAATATGGACACCAGCCCCAGGAAACACTGGTACACATGGCCAGAAAAGAATTACAGTATCCTGGTGGGGTTTGGTTTTGTTGTTTTTCTAAAAGCCCTTTTTCATCAAGAAGAGGAAAGCGCCGTGCCCAGGCACAGCGGTGCGGGCCCGCCGGCGCGGGCAGCGGCCGATCAGGACTTCTGTCGCTCCCAGATGCACGCAAGGGAATCGTTTTCTGTGTTAAGAGCTCAGTGCAGCCTCAGTCCTCCTACTGCACCGTTTCCTCTGAAACCAGGGGCAAGATGAAATCCGCTGCGGCGGAGCGCTCAGTAATGGCTCTGACAGACGCTGTTTTCCTCGGCCGCACATCTGGGAGTTCACCAGCAGAGCACTGGAAACCGAGCAGGTCAGCTCTTTAGCTGAGTTTCGTGTCTAATCAGCCAGGAAGGCTGAGGCCTCAGGTCACACATGGAAATCACTAGAGCTATTTAAGTCGCCAGAGGTTATTAATAAATCTCCCACTATTTCCTTAAGTAAATAATTGGAGGCCCATCTTTCAAACAAGTTATGTCTGGCCCTGTTATGGTACCAATTTTATCCTTCCTTTTTTCCCCTCGCCAAGCAGGAAGAACAAATCTCTGGTGACAACAATGGCAAAACTGTGAATTATAAACATCCATGTGTCTCTCATTTGAATGCCTCCTCGGGTTTCCTTGACAGCTGGGGGAGAGAGAGGCTCCCAGTCTCTCCACCAGAGCCCCAGCCGCCGAAACCGCCCTCGCGCCAGCAGGGGCTCTGGGGGCAGGTCCCTCGGCCCTGACCGCCGGGTGAAACGGGAGCTCCCCGGGACGTGCTCTTAGGAAGCCGAGTTCAGGTCCTCTGGGCTGCCAAGGGGGAAACAAGGGGAAAACTTGACTGGGAAACACGGCCAGGGCTCAGGGGTCTCTGGAAAGGAAGAACGGTGCTGGGGGAGAGATGGGGTCTGCGATGCCACGTCCTCCCTTCAAGTCACACTCAGGCATGAGGCTTAACCAAGGGCAGGGGACCGCACCCAGGCCTGACACACACGGCTCCTGCGGGACCCACAGCCACTTGTGCCGAGGCCAAATTCACCCACAGCCACAAATAACAAACCCTGGCTCACCACGGACCGCAGCCTTTCCTGCGTGTGCTACTCTTTCAACTCCAGAAATAACAGGCTGCTTTGTTCCCAGTGTCACCGCACTAAGGTAGGGGCGCATGTGGTCACACATGCAGGAATCACCACCAGCCCCGGGCGCCGCCCCTCGCCAGACCCGCGCCCCCGCAGCAACGCGGCGGTGGAGCCGCGGGAAAGCCGCGCGGGCTCACGCCGCCTGCCCACCCAACCCAGACAGGCCCAAACTCCTGCCCTGTGCACGCCAAGCACCGCACCGAGCCCCTCGCAGTATCCATGGCATTTGTGGTAACCCCAGCGCACCTTCCAGCTGCCAGATCGCTTCCACCGCTGCGCGGAGCTACCGGGAGTCTTTGGTTGAACCTCCTTCAAGATGATGCGGAGTCTCAGACATCAGGAATACAGAAGCCAAAGTCTATGTGCAAACATGTATCTTGTGCATATACGTGTGTACAGAAATATCCTTTCCATTATGACAAATGATCTAATGTTTGCTTCTAAACAAAGAACACCAGCTCCACCCTTCAAATCGTGCCCGCAAACCAGCAGGTTAATAACCATTACAATCTTCCCAATATGGAAATATTTAAAATTTACAATAAAGACTTATTGTTTTCAGTTTTCATGTTGTCCCATGACCACACACTATCTGTTATTTGTGATGTAAAAAAAAATTCATACTTGAATCACGCTTTCTTTCTTTACCTCACTCTCACGACGATTAATGCCTTGAACCTAGAAATCAGAAGGAGGATTCTCCTCACGTGCTCATTGCTTCGTGGCATTTCTAACAGGGGCTATCGACTTAATTAATTGTAACTTTAGGTTTGAATCTCCCAACGGAAAGCAAATTGGAGCTGCAGCTACATACTGCTCCAGCCGAGCAGCGTCCTTCAAGCAAGCGCTATTGGACCCTAGCCCTCCCGCGCCTGCAGAGAGCGCAGCCCTGCGCCCCCGCAGCAGAGCACAGCGCGGCGGGGCACGTGGCCCGGGCAGGCCGAGCGGCACCGCAGGCCACCGCAGCAAAGTGTGGGGCTGCGCGCGCCCCAGCGCGTGCGAGCGGAGGCGGAGCAGTGCAGCGGCGCCCCGGCACCCGCGCCCTGTCACCTGCGCCCTGGCACCCACACCCCAGCACCTGCACCCTGTCACCTGCACATGGGCACCTGCGTCCCGGCACCCTCGCCCCAGCACCCGCGCCCCAGCACCGCTCCTGTGCGCTGCAGGGAGTCACTTGCCAGCCCTTCTGGCAGAAGAAAAATCACTACAGATGGCAACCGCCAGCAGGGAACAAACGGCAAAACCAGAGGAATTCATGACAGAAATTGTGGAGAGAAAGAGAAAAAAGCAATTCCAACGCACTCGTTTCACCTTCTCGGTGAAAGGAAAACCTGCTATCAAGCGGCCCAATGAAGGTCTCCCGCTCAGGCTGAGGCTGGAATCACGGCAAGGCCACCAGAGCCAGCGCAGCGTGCTTACAGGGACAGCACGTGCATGCGTAATACGCAGATCTGCTCGCAGAGATCTGGGCGCACCAAACAAATGACATTATTTATGCACATACATATTTTTGTGGCTGTGGCTCAAGAACTAAGCTGAAGACAACCAAAATCTGCGGAATCTGCACATGTCTGGTTTCTGCGGAAGGTGCCGGAGGAAGGTCCGCGCTGTCCTAGCCACCCCAGAGAGAAAAAAGTAGGGAGCGAAAAAGGACAAAAAAAGAAGAAAACGCAGCAAGCAGGAACACTTAAAATGAGTTACTATGTCTGCTCACCCAATCCTTTAAGCCCTGCCAACACTCTTCTGTGCTTAGTTAGTAAATCTGACAAGACCTGCGTTTGTTCACAGCGTATTGACAGAGCCGTATTGATAAAGCAATATCCAAGCCTGGGGAAAGAAAGCCCACAACGTCATTTTACTTTCTCAAGTCTTTATGGCACAAAGGTGTTTTTCCTGTATTAATTCATTTTCCCGAAACTAAAGTTTGAATTTTCTGAGAGCGCAGCTTTTATATCATCACTTAATAATTATTTATCGACTGAGTAGACATTAAACATGGGAGAGGAAAAACATGTCACATAAATTGACCTGTGCAGATTTCTGACCTGGCGATGCAGGGACATTTGTCCAGAGTTCATGTGAGACAACAACAGTAGCTGGGGGGTTCTACTTTCTCCACCCCAGACCCCCCGTGCTTTCTTGCTCCCTCTGCCCCTACTCATCCTGAACTTGTCCCAAGAACCCGCCCCGTCTCCTCTGGAGGTTTGTGGCGTGGCCATCGCGTCCTGGACGAGACGGCTGGTGGGGTCCCTGAGGACCCATCAGTGCCGCTCATCAATCAGCCAGATGGGGTTTGGCTGGGCCGAGCTGCCGCGGGCTGGGTGCGGAGGGGAACCCAGGGCCCCTGCCGCACAGAGGGGGCGACTGCCGCACGGACACGTTTCCAAAGAGCAGGAGCGCCGTGACATGCAAAACAGGAAGGGACGGGACTAAAACCAGAAATGACTTCATATTAACACACGGATGTGCTACTGAAGCCCAATCGCAGCATTTCACATCCAGTTGAATTTTATGAGCTGGATAAATCCAGGTGTCAATACAGAAGCAGCAGCGTGGGATCGGTCGGTGACTGCGGGCTGCAGCGAGGCGGAGCGGAGCATGCCGGTGCTGAGCGCGTGGGTGCTGAGCCGTGGGTGCTGAGCCGTGGGTGCTGAGCCGTGGGGCCGCAGCTCTGCTCTCACCGGGGCGCCCAGCGCCAGTCTCTGCGCCCCCACTTGCCACCGCCAGTTCAGAGAGATCCAACAGCCACTGCGGAGCCTGTCACTTGACACAGCTGAAAAAACCCATTTGTTGGTGTTTCATCTACTGTTTCTCCTTTCTGTGGTGAGTGGAAACTGGCAGATGTAAGCCAGTGAAGGAGCGGAAATCATCCCCAAAACACAGAGTGACAGGGAGAATCCTTTTATCGTTTAAGTTAAACCATCACCAGATACTAACGAATCATATCTCAAAGCCTATCTAGGCTTTTCTGGCACTACAAATCCAGAGAGTCCTCTGGGCTCTTCTGCAATCGCTATTGATTATGACTTTAAACCCAAAGAAGTCCTCCTTGTTAACAATAAAATCACTTGTTCAAAACAGAAAACCATGCATTTTTTAAAAATGAGTTGAAAAGTGGTGTACACATATCTTGAAAGGCTCTTTTCACTACTGTAGGCATAAACATATTAAATCTTGTAAAATTTATGAAGGAAAGAATAAGTGGGAGAAATTATAACTAGCTGAAAAAACAGGTTGTGCTAGGAAGAGGCTAATAAAATATGTATACGTCAAGGGGTGACATATTTATAACTAATAAGCTATAACAACACAGTCCCTTTATTACGGAATACTTATCATAAAGACAACTCTTTGCTGTAGGGGAAGATGTACCATGGAGTGTAGGGGGTGCCCAGGGGACTCCCACAGAACCCGGGACCAGGGGACCCCGGGGTCCAAGCGGCTGCGTCCCCCACCGGGCAGAGCGCGCCACACAGCCCGCGCGCTCGCAGGGGCGCGTTCGGAAGGGAAGCAGCGAGAGCCGACGCGTGGGACCTGTGTTTGAAAGGTGGAGTTCATGTACGAACGACTTTCTGAAAAACGGAGGCACTACTACTGCTGTATTACCCTGAGCTTACGCAACTCCCGCTTGACGGTGACATCGGAGAGCGAAGCCGCCTTTAGGCGTGCGCTCACGGGGCTGACTCGAGGTGTTCGCAGCGAGTGTTGCCTGACCAACGCAGCCCTGGTGAGATGCCACAGCTCTTGCGTAAGCTCAGTGGGGTTGCAGTCTCACAATTCTCA
This sequence comes from Patagioenas fasciata, assembly GCF_037038585.1. Lineage (NCBI taxonomy): Eukaryota > Metazoa > Chordata > Aves > Columbiformes > Columbidae > Patagioenas > Patagioenas fasciata. Next base: position 373,292 of record NC_092536.1, read on the forward strand.
TTTTCACCGCACACAAAGAGCCCGGCCCTCTGTGGTAAGGATCCGGGGATGACTTATTGTTAGAGCTGGATGTTGGAAATTAGTGCTGTGGCAACACTCTGTTCTGCATCGAATGCCATTTCAGAACAGAGTCATCTCAGCCACACCACAAACACGGATGATGCTCCATTCAGGAGAGCTTTTAACAGTCCACCAAACGGTGTTTTACAACGAGTCACCTCCAGCCCCACTGCTGCCTCATGCACTGCTGGGTGCAAGACTCTACATTCTTGCTTTTTAGCAAGTTCCAAGAACGCAGCTTCTTGGAAGTAGAAAGCCTAGTTTCACCAAAGACTTGCCATGTGGCTCTGGACACAAACCTCGGAACTGCAACTTCTAAGAAAAAAAAAAAGGCAAAGTAATTCTGTGTCCCTGAATTTCTGGATATGCTTCTTGAAAACTCCCTGGTCCAACTTTCAGAGGAGCCGAGCATTTCCAAACCCTCCTACAGCCCCAGCAGTACTGGGTCCTGAACAGCTTCTGCAGAGGGCAGCTCCTGAAAATGAATCTCTGTATCTCACTTCCGTCCTCTGTTTCATGGTAACGCTCATACAGGTCACATCACAGGTAGGAGGTTTACTACATTATTAATGCCTAAGAAACACCGTGCAACTGCAGGTTGGAAGAAGCTCTACATTCTGAAAATCTCCACCCACCGACCGCTGCCACGGCCCCAGCGCTGCCAGCAGACGCACACCCCGCCCCACAGAGGCAGCCACCAAGGCCCCTCTGGCCTGCGGCTGTGCGCACGTCTGGTGCAGCGACAGCTAAGGCGGGTGTTTATGTGAAGTGCACAGATGGTGGGGTAAGACGAGACAAAACGAAGAACAGGACAGTTGAGGCTCTCTTGGTCTTATCCGTATTTATGTCTAGGTCACCCAATGCTGTTCTGGCGGCACAAGAGAATGTAACGAGTACAAATATAGTTTCTGTTCTAAGGTATCTCACAGGGCCGCAATAGGTATGAAATGACCTGTAGTTAAAGAAAGAACCAGGCTTTGCATGCGACAGAGCTGTCTGTCTGTCCGTCTGAGCGTGAGAGCTCTTCGGCTCTGGAACCACGTCCTGAGGGCTGCAGGAGCTGCCGCCCGAACACTTAATGCTCAATTGGACAAGAACTGGAACACGTTTTCAAACAGAAGAGACTGTCTTGTCAGCAGCACGGATGAAGCGGCCCAACACATGTTCTCCAACTCTGTTTTCTGTGAATACCTACAGCTTAGACCTTGTCTGTGCTGGAAAGGGTCAACCAAGAAAGCTCTTCCTGGAGACGGAGACCCAGCTTCTGTGGACCAGAGAGTAACAGTTCCCTGACAAACAAGCTGAACCAGTAACAGGATTTCTGGTTGCTAAAACTGTATCTATGCCATTGTTTGTTTTTCCACTTTCATTTGTTTTGGGGATTCATCTTTCCCACATTCTTTGTTGATACAACTATGTCACCCTCAGACTCGAGGATGTATGTGCGCACCGGACCCGACAGACACGGCACCGCACGAAACGTGCAGGTCACTGTCATTGTACGTACGACTACAAACTCTGCTTACAACAAGACACACTCACTAACCAGTAACGTGGCTACTCAAAATGCCAGGAAGAGCAGGGCTGCAGGGAGGAGAAATGTGCCCCTTTCATCCTCAGGACTCCTCCGGAGCCGTGACATATCCACGCAGAACACATTTTCCTACCACATGTGTTGATCCAGAACTAAGCAAGAGGTGGATGCTGCAGAGAGCCATCTTCCTCATCCCCAGAGAGATCTGCAGAACAAGACAGGGTGTTTTGTTCCCCTCGCTCTGAAAGGAGCTTTGGCTCCTTTCCACTTCCAGTTTCTCCATGACCGCACACGGCTGAACATCCACTTTGACACTAATGTGCAGCGGTGCTCTCCACCAGGCTGGGTCAGCCAGCCCTCCTGCCTGACTGGTCAAGTGACTGTAAAATCATTAACGGCATATCTTACACCCCATTCTTCTTAAAAAACACGGTTACTAGGGAAATTATTCTTCTTTTACGGCAGGATTTTTTTCCCCCAAAAAGACACATGTGCTCGCTCTCTCATAACAGCCGAAATGAGGTCAGAAACTTGAACATATGTGGCTATGTGTGCTTTCTCCTCCAACCAGAAATGACAAAGCAGGGCTTGGCAAGGCAATAAAGGAATGGCCACAAATCAGCCAGGATTATCTGACTTCCTTTAAGAAAGCCATAAATTGTTTACAGCAGCATTGGTCTTTAATGGCAGAATGGGGGGTGATGGAGGGGAAAGCTTTAATCTAACGATTTCAACACATTGCCAAAGTCCTTTCCTGTAGCTCACAATAAAAGAGCCTCCAAAGCATCTAACTCATGTTGGCTGGACTTTCTATTTTCAGGGAAGAGATCCTTCCCGTGCTCCCTTCTCCTTCAATACACAAACAGACTGGAGTGTAATGAGGCTGAGTTCTAAAGCATTAAGCATTTGACAAAAACGCTTGCACAGATTTTAGCACCAGAGAACCCGCAGAGGAGCGGACGGAGCCTGGGATAATGCTCACTCGACTCCTCCCAGCCCAGTGCACGGGGAATTGGGAGTGCATTAGGAGCCTGGCTGCAGCTGAGCTTTTTATGGCCACTGGATTCTCAGCACAACTGCTGCTAATAACACAGAGGTGAGGGGACAGTCTGCTGTGATTGCTGCTCAGACAGCTCCAAACAGGAAAACGCAGCAATTAAGAAAAAATACTCTGGAAACAGAGCCAATCTGCACAATTCATAGATGAATTTCCAATGCTGAACCCCCCTTCCTCCTCCAGTGCAGTTCTACATTGAGAGTTGTTTGGTTTTATCCTTTTGTTCTCATGTATCCTAGAGGGCAATTGTGAAATTCAGAACCATCGCTGGAATTTGGACAATGAATATTTGCAAAGTTTGAGGGCGCCCATAGTGAGACTTTTAGAGACAGGGTCTACATCTCCTGTGTTTCTTTGGATATTTCACCCTTCAGGGCCACATCCCAGCTGGCGCTGCAGCGTAACGTGCACCTAACCCATGGGACACAAGCACCCCACCGCCTGGGATGGAAATCCCCCCACTCCTTTCCCGCAGCTCCTCCGAGTGCTGCCATCAATCAGCCCTGTGCTGCCATCAATCAGCCCTGTGCTGCCACCAATCAGCCCTGTGCTGCCACCAGCCCCTGTGCTGCCACCAGCCCCTGTGCTGCCACCAGCCCTTGTGCTGCCATCAGTCCCTGTGCTGCCACCAGCCCTTGTGCTGCCACCAGCCCTTGTGCTGCCATCAGTCCCTGTGCTGCCACCAGCCCCTGTGCTGCCACCAGCCCTTGTGCTGCCACCAGCCCCTGTGCTGCCACCAGCCCCTGTGCTGCCACCAGCCCCTGTGCTGCCACCAGCCCTTGTGCTGCCACCAGCCCTTGTGCTGCCATCAGTCCCTGTGCTGCCACCAGCCCTTGTGCTGCCATCAGCCCCTGTGCTGCCACCAGCCCCTGTGCTGCCACCAGCCCTTGTGCTGCCACCAGCCCCTGTGCGGCACCAGTCACACGACGGAAAACGCATTTCTCCTGCAGGAGTGCCGCGAATAAATACAGCACAGCCCACACGGCTTGAAAAGTTTGTCTGCAGAAATATCCATTCCAGACCACTGGCTTCTGACAACTGGAAAGTTCCCAAATCTATTTATCTCATCACTTTGTAGAAGCTCTTCCCTCCTTCCACTTGATATTTCAGAAATTTATTTGCCTCCCATTACAAAAATAAATAAAAGTGCTCTCCCTCCCCAATGCCCAAACAGTAATTAGTTATAATCATTACTATTTATGTTGTGGCAGCGCCTTGGAGCCCCAGACATAGGCTGGGACCTGATGTGGCTACGTGTTCACGTGTTTATAATCCCTCCTCCACACGTCACCTCACAGCACGTTGCTAGAAAGCCACTCAGAGCCAACTCTCCAAGCGCCACGAAGGAGGCGCCAGCGCAGGCTCCCCAGAGGCCCGGGCAGAACCCTGGGGACGTGAGCGCCCCGGCGCTGAGGGCCCGGCAGGAGCCGCCCGCCCGGGCCGCCTCGTTTGTTTGGCTGAGAACGAACTCACCAGGCTGAAGCACAAAAAGCAAATGCCCAGTGTTGCGAGGGCAAGAGCAAACCCATCTCTTTCCTGAAACGCTTTTCTTTAATCATTCAGGCTGAAAAATTACTTGTATTTTCCCACGCACTGACGAGAAACTTATAGGAAGGAAGGAAACAGAGGAAGATCAGAGCAGCGCAGAAGCATAGCATGAAGTACTTCTATGGATAATTGCCATGTAACTCTCTGTTTTCTTTCTGGTGCCTAGATATTATTGAGTAAAACTAATTAGAAACGCAATAGATAAATGTACTCAGATATCTTCATACGCCGAGTGGTTCCAGTACCACCCATCAGGGACCCCGCGTTTGCTGGGGAGGCACAAATGATTTTCTCATGAAAGGCTGGACGGCTCTTACCATGGCTCATTTTCTCCTTTAACCTATACTATTACTGCTCCTCCTCCTCCAAAGTGAAATATAACACCCATCAGTGCTGTAATGATTCCTTAAATATAGATGCAAGTGAAAAGCAAACCAAGCCCCAAGCCCCCAGCACAGGAGGGGAGATGAGCACAGTTCGTTAGCCCGTCTCCAATTAACGAGGTTTGCCTTCCTGCCAGGTGTGGTCCCCATTTCTCACTCACTGATTTCCCTCCCCAGCAATTTATCCTTCAAAAGCAGAAGCAAGCAATGGAAACAGAACCTGTAAACCACGAATGATGCAGCAAACCTGTGCTGTTTCTTCTCTTGCTGCTCAAGTACTTTAAAGACATTTGGGGAGAAAACAACAAAAAACCCCAACCAAAACAACCCCCTTTCCACTACGTAATTGAGCCCGCAACTCTTGTATCAGACATCCAGTGCTAATTTGGAGTCTTGTCTTATCGCATTACAGACAAACACAGGGCCCCTTACATCAAGTGCAACAAAATAGCTACACTCGGCATTATTAATGAAGTAGATGGATTAATTTCCTATTTATGAGAAGCTAACCAACTGGCTAGCTTGCTGACAGCACTATTAATGATCCTTAATGCCCCACAGGCGGTAATGGGTCCCGCTGGGAGATCTAGGAGCGCTGCAATTTGTATTGAGGATTTAGACATAACAAAAAAAACTGCCCTCCTGGGAGCAGGCAGTTGATCAGCGGGCGCCCCAGCGGAACACAGCAGACAAATAATAAATGACAGCCTTGCGATTAAATCAAACCTTCTACTTTAAGTGTTAAAGTGTCTGACTGTCACTAACAATCTAGCGGTTGTTAAAGCCTCCCGGGGCCGCCAGGAACAGACGCACTGAGCTGGAAGGTAAAGGGGGCGAGCGGCAGCTCTGCTGTCTGGAGGGGGGCAGCTGCGCTGAGGCAGGAATTCCGACAACCACCACACTCTGCTCCGCTTTTTGGGAACCGCAGGAGACCCCCGAAAGTCCACATGAGCCTTCAAATGAAAGATTTTTACCTGGGAATGAAACAGCCTGAAGCTTCCCCAGTCCCAGCTCCCCAGCCCTGCAAACCCGCTTCCGGGGACTTGGCCACACCAGGCCATGTCCTGGGTAAATCAACAGTCCTGCCCCCTGCTATCTAGGAATTTCAGTTTCCATTCATACGTCCGTGCATCCCGGATTGAAAGCAGAGGGCTGTGTTTCTAGATTCAAAGGGGACAGGTTGAGGTGTGAACAGAAGCCCTGGAGGCAGAACGGATTTCATTCACTTTGTCTCCTTGACAAACACAGCCAGACACACTCTGGCTTCCTTATATTTAGTTTCCTTGCTGCCTTGGACAGATCAGATCCTGGGGCTCGGTGACAGCTTGGAGAAATCCCAATGCTTTCCCTTCTGGAGATCAGTGTTCAGAGACAGAGATGAAAAGGGCGAGTAGGCGAGATGAACACCAGCACTGAACAGTCCTCTGCCCGTCTCCCTCTACCAAAACACCAAAGCAAGAGCCGGGGCTTAATGAGCTCAGGAGGCACAAGGCCAAGGCTGTCCTGATGGGGGAGATCACCTTCCCGCTCTGCCGGCCAGGGGTGCGCTGCCTTCTTCCCGCGCCTTCTCCCGCCCCGTTTAAAAGCACAGTGTTATGTGTCATTAAGGGGAATAACAAAAAGCTTTAAGACAAGGTTAATCTATTTACAGAAACACTTAGACAATCCGGGGGAGCTGGATGTTGTGTAGCTGTCCAGTTCACTCGAGGGTCTCTCAAGGCAGATGCCCACACTGGAGGAAGATGAACCTTTGTACCTTGCAGGATAAATCGATATATTAAACCTGCTGGTGAAATTTCTGTACATGAGGACTGTGTGTATCATTTGCACATATCCTTTCAAACCCCCCACAACTAACAGCCAGTTCTGTAGGTGGACATTTCTGAACTCACATGTAGTATTTTTCATTCTTAAACAGAAGGTAGAAAGGTTTTCCAAATATTTCTGATCGTATGAAAGATCAAAGAGGAAAAGCAAATGCCATAAAGAGAAGAGTTTCAATGCATCCTGTGCTTTTGTTGAAAAAGACAACAAATACTAGCACAGTCACCTGCTCATGAGTTAATTGCTGGGTTTTCACTTTCAGAAAGTACACACAATGACCACAGTGAAATTCCTCCTCAAGTCCATGGAGTCACATCAGCACAAAATCATCCATGAAATCAGGATTCACACCGGGCACGTGCACGCTTATACGTACCCACCTAATCTGGGAAGTATGCGCACTGAACACACAACGTGTCTACACACACTTAAATGAAAACACCGTATTTCAGTATGTCAACAAAATGAGCCCAAGTAGCGTCTCTCGGGTACCAGCCATTGCCCATCTGCGATACCCGGAGCCCTTTCCTGGGGCGCGAGCGCAGGTCCCCCCGCTGGGGACAGCAGAGCCTGCAGGCGACCTCCTCATCTGCTATTCCCACAACCCAGAGAACAAAACCTGTTGGAGGCTTTGTGAAAGCCGTGCGCCAGGCTTAGGGCTCCTCTGACCGCAGCTGTCGGGCCTGCGCGGCTCTGCAGGGTGGGCCCTCCGGCCCGCGGAGGAGCGCTCGGCCCAGCCCGCAGCTGCGAGCCGCAGCCCGAGGGAGGGACCGCCCTGGCGCCTGAGTCCCTGAGACCTCCCACGACCGCTCACGGCGCGGGGTGACGTCTGCTGTCCCGCAAGAGCTGTCGTGCACTTTACGGCACAATCGTACCTTGGTACCGCAGCCTGGGAAGAGAGCCATAAATAATCATCTCAGCTTACATATATCAATTTATTCTATTACCAATCCACGTGTGTTTTCTGGCAGAATTAGTATTTTCTCTTTTTAATCATACAACTTAACAACAGGCCACTGAAGAGAACCCCCTGGAAAACACAGCAGCCAACTGGATGTTCCTCCCCTTACATGAACTCCAGTAAAGAACACGTAACAGAAAAAACACAGTATACGACGAGGCACTATGGTGAGCACCGGCTGCCAAGAAGGCAGCATCTACAGAACCACACTTGTTTCTCTGTCTTTCAGTTCACACGAGCTGCTGTATCGTAGCCTCTGGCTGGGGAAGCATTGATTTTTAAGCATCGCACGCTAAAGAACAACTGATGGGACAAAATGTCAGCGCAGAACAGAGCCCTCGTGACACAGGGAAGGCAGCTTTGCCCTCGCCCTCGGCATGACGTGCCCAGAGGTACCCGAGGCAAACGGAGGCTGCGTGTGCAGCAGAGATATCAGGGTTTAAATATGGGGGCAACAGCCTCTGAGCGGCTGTGACGAGGACCTGAGTTTTGGATAAGGCTCAACAACTGCACATCAGGTTTATGAGTCCATTTAGGAGCTCAGTTTTCCTCGAAAGACTGCCAGATTTCACTTTGCTGGTGATCTGCCGCCCATGACCTTTGCTCAAGCGGACTACCAAAGGTAGTGCGGCTGTGCACGTGTCAGATGACAACAAAGCCACTGTGTGCAGAAAAAATGCTCTTGATCAAGCATCTTCCCCTCGTTCATCATACAAAGAGTTCAGAGACACTGCTAATTTCTCTGGCCTGTCCTCTCCTGTCTTCCTCGTGCTGGCACAGAACGGGATCCTGAGCCCCGTTTGCTCGACCGCACCTCCCCTCTCCAGCCCGTGCTCCCCGCGCCTCGCCCCGCCGTCCTGGCCCTGGCTCGGGTGGGGAAGGCAAAAATAACAGTGACAGCCCTCACGGGAGAGCCAGGAGGCCCTGCAAAGCGCACGGTCAAAATGAACGCGCCTGCTCACTCATCACATTTCGCATTCGTTCTGCCACTCGCTGTCAAATTAAAACGTGGCCAACAACTCATTTCTCCTGCTCTCACAGTTACAAATTAGTCCATTAAGCTGTCTGCAGCAAGCCTTTTTTCCTCTTCCCAGTAATGGCCTCCGAGAATTCCTTCATAATCGCCAGGTCCTCCTGGGATGCCCACCGACAGCAGATGGAGAAGCTCCCGGGTAACACGAGGCACTTTTTAATGACACAACATGCTGTGGGGTTTTTTTAAATTTTAATTTTTATGTCCCTGTTCTCCCGTCATCATCTTTCCCTCCTCCCTGCTTTCTTCCACACGGATGACGAGGAATTAAACAAAAAAAATAAATAAAAGAGAAGGGGGGACAGAGGGGCACGCGTGCCTCTGCGCAGAGGCCGACGGCTACAGGAACGGGTGTGGGGAATCCGCTGCAGCTCCCTAATTAAAACCTCCTAATTGAATTATCTATTGAAAAATGAGATCGTCCATTAGAAGCTTAGAGATCTGGGAAGGCAGACGATCAAGTCCTCCTATAAATGACTAATCTGTGCCATTTATCGCGTCCCCTCCTCCCCAGCAGAGGCTGCACAGAACACGGCGTCTCCTCCCCGGGCCAGACCTGGCGCAGAGCGAGCCGCTCCTGACAGAGCAAGTCGCTTAATGCAGAATCCCCTCTCTTAAGGGATGTTTTGGAGAGCCAAAAGGACTTGAGTGCTATTAGCAAGTCAAGGGCTAGTATCAGCTGGGACTTGTCTCTATCTGTTTAAAAGGCTGTTCCAGCAGCCTGTTCGTGCAGGTGGTGCAGGGCAGGGGCTGCTGACCCCAGCGCTGGTGAGGGCACCGTCACCCCCACAAAGCTGCTGTGTATAGAAACAAGGCATTTAAAACAAGGCAAACATTTTCTGTACATTGACGATACACAGAAAAAAAACCTGATACCAACTAAATAAAGCCAGCTGGTATCCACACTGCACTTTAAATAAAAGCAGCTACAGACAAATCTTTCCTGTCCATCTGTTAACCCACAGACTCGGTCCTGGAGACGCTGCTCAGAGCAGCGCTGCTCGCCCACAGCCCCGCGGCCGGCGCTGCGGGAGCAGCCGGACCAGGGCAGGCCGTGCCGCGCGGGACGGCCCTGGGCTCTCGCTCCCAGGCCGCGCTGCCGCCCAGCAGCGCCCGCAGCCACGGGCTCGGCGCGACGGGCATCGCCCCCTGACGCCACCCGCGGAGGACGCCGGGCAGCACCAGCGTCACCCCTGGAGAGCCTGCAGGGACCTGGTGCTCCCTTTCCAGGCTACTGACCAAAGCCAGTCCAGCCTCTGCTTCCTATTTGACACTTACTTGGTGGGCAAGAGAAGCAGATGCTGGATCTGCCCCAAACGCAGCAATTCCCTTCACAAAATCACAGCTGGTCTTTTCTAGAAACCCCTGGAGACAGAGGCAGGGTTAGTGCTCTCTGGGAAATCCTACCCCATCCCGTCTTTCAAAACAAGATGGAAAAGCTTTTCCCAGTGGAAACTACCGCAGTCACACATGCGGCCAATTCCTGCTTCCAAAGAACTGCCAGAGCGCACAAAACCCAAATCAATCTTTGCCTATTTGTTTCACTCCCTCTCTCCTCACCGAATAAGAAAATCAGCTTCAAAATAGTAAGATGAAAAACTAGTTAAATAAATACAGTGGCCTTCTTTTGATTTGCTTGCTTAATTTGTGGTTGGGTGGCTCCTATTGCCAAATCCCCTTAGTAACTGCATGGGTTAACTTTTTTCATGTGAAAGCCAAAATTTCTTATCTCGTTGCAGAACTCCGGGAGCTGCGCCTTTAAGGAAACGTTCTGCAGTAAAATGAGAATATTCGGTGACACTGGGTAGTCCCTCTCCAGCCCCCCTCCCGTCGGCAGCCAGCGACAGCAGCCAAGGCGTTTAGGGACACTATTGCGAGACGGGCTGTGATAAGGCTGTTCTCATGGCCACACGCCCCGCAGACGGGCAGAAAGAGAAACGAGAAGGAAGGTGGCAACGGGGACAGAAAGAGAAACGAGAAGGAAGGTGGCACGGGGAGCAGCGCTCCGGGCGGCCCCGGGCTGAGCCGTGCGCCGCGGGCGGAGGAGCCGGGCAGAGCGCTCGCGGTCCCAGGCGGGGAGGGGAAGGAGTAAACCCGTTTCCTGGAAGTGAAGACAAATTGGCTGTCTTTGCAAAGCCCAGGGCCAGCTGGGAAGACAGAGGCGCGATTCAAGGTTTTGTTTAAAGAAAAACCACTCCAAGTGGCAGAGATGTCCAAAAAAACCCACAGGCAGCTCCAGCCCCAAACCTGTAATTCCTGTAGGACGAGAAGGAAAAACCCAACTTTCTCTAAACACAGACGAGTCAATGTGAATAAAAAGTGTCCTTCATATATCATAAATTATTACTTTAGGAAGAAAAAGAGGCAGTTTTTCTTTAAACAGTAATATACAAATATTCCTACTGGCAGTAAAAGAAAAAAGAGGATGAAGACTTCAAGTAGATCACTGCACTCCTGGATTTTGTGACCACTCTGCTCATTTAGCCCCTTCTCACAACAAAGACTTCTGTTTGTATTATATTTACAGAAAACACGAGACAACCTCCCTAGGCTTGTCCATACCGTTCTTTTCTGCTCTTTCCGATAAGCTCTGTGAAAGGGAAGAAGTCGCCTTTCACCCTCCCTACCGACACGTGTGCTCCAGACAAAGGTAACGACGCCCGAAGGGGCCGGGCAGGGGCTGGAAGCGCGCAGAGCGTGGCAGGCGAGGACGCGGGCGCCCACAGAGCGCTCGGGCGCCCCCGCAGAGCCGCCCTCCACGAGGGCTCCGATTCTGGTGAGATCACCGGCTGAAGAGAGCTTGGTCAGCATTGAAACCAACTGAATGGCATTTGCAAGGAGGTCTGCCAACTCTTCTGTTTCTATTGCACTGTTGTCCCACAATACAATGAGAATGGACAAGCTATTGGAAGTGCTAAATCAACTTAAAAATGTAAATCATTGACACCTGGCTAATACAGATGCTCTTCTTAATGTACCCGTCATACTGAAAGTGGCACACGGAAGCAGAGTTAACCAGCTGAAGTCCCACGCGCCTTCCGCAGGAGCCGAGGCGACGCCTTTGCCTTGGCCGAGCGCGCGCGAGCAGCGCAACCCGCGGCGCCCCGCAGCGGCTGCGCACGCACCGACGGCTTCGCAACCGGCCCGCTGCTCTGTCCTTGAAATAACCTTGAGCCTACAGCAAACGTGCAGTCAACATGCACATATGTAGACGAATGCCTGAGTTCATCGTTACCATCATGAAGTTATTACAGGATAGAAATGCTTCAGTTAAGCATCAAAACTCCACAGCTTGTAATTTTACTTCTCTACTTGGGGACATTTCTGTGAAATACTGCAGTATTTTTAACAGTACATATACGAGAGACCATATACTGCTGCTGGCCGCTGGTTTCCATAAATCTTTCAAAACCAATATTTATACTCCCATGAAGGAGTGCTGGCTGCTTACTTTCCATCTCCATAAAAGTGGTCAGATCAATAGTTCTGTGTATGTTACTTGGAAACACGTCACGGCAGCCTCTTAAGCCTTTTTTTCCTTTGTCTGAAATCCCTGTCTGTAATATGCAAACATTAAGAAAAAGGAAGCTTTAAGTTTCCTCATAGGATCCTTTGTGAACCCTTCAGAATCCAGACACTGCTGCACAGAACACCAAGCCCCCAGCAGTTTGCGGCGGCCCCGAGCGCCAGCCGCGCTGTGATCCCAGCACTGTGCTCCAAGCTGCGCAGTCCGGCAGCTCGCACGTTCTTCACTCGAGGAGCCTTTCGGCAAAGGGCGAGACGCGCAGAGCTGCGTGCGCAGCCGGCCCCGCGGCCCCGGGAGGAGCAGGAGGAGCAGGAGGACCCCACGGCTCCGGTGCCGGTGGACGGGAACGCCGCGCGCGCCCCGTTTGTCAGTTAACATGCAGGATCAGGAAAATTAAGCTGGTGTTATGAAGTCGCACTTCGAGAAGGAGCACAGGGACGTGCTGCTCACTGACGCTGTTCGCGAGAGCCTTGATTCCCCCCACGCCTTTCTTTTTCAGCACAGCTTGAGCCCTCAAGTTTTTATTAAAAAAAAGAGAAAAAACCTGAAAGCAAGCAGTATACAGAAGTGGGGGGAGCATGGAAGGTTTAACAAGCTCCAAGTCATAGATTATAAGCTGCTGCTAAAAATTTATGGCTGTTTGGATCTTTGCCACACTGAACAGATTGGCAAGCTGATCAGAATCGCAGCAGGCTGCCTAATGAGTCCCACACAATTTTTCACCCCATATTTTTCCAATAAAAAAGCAGTTAAATACCAACCGCAGCCACAGCAGAGCTTGCCATCTGGCTGCTTTTTTCTCCAGCCATCATTAAAATGGTTCTTGGCAGTTTACACCTCGCTTTTTTCTGTACAGATGTGGAACGAATTTTCTGACAACCCTTGGATGAAACAGGGGGCTTTATTGAGCTTTACAGATTAACTGCCTAACTTCTGGTCCTAATTTTAAGTGTCTTAGCACACCGGAGGCATCATTTTAAGTGAGCTAATTGTACGTATCTGAGCCCACCAGCAACATTTGGTTCAGCTAAAGTGAGATTCAAAATCAACATAACCCACGCTGCCACGGTCACCAACGTCTGGCCCACGCTGCGTGTTCACAGCCATGCAAAACAAGAACTCCAAGGACAGTGTTTAAAAGCGTCTGCAGAGGAAACCAAAGAATTATGGTTTAAACCCATTTATTGCAACCAAATGAATATAAGCGGCTTTATTTCTTGTTCTCCGCCTTTGCTGTTGTCCCCACGCAGCAGCTTGGCCGCGCGGGAGGAGCGGAGCCCGTAGCCGCGGTCACCCCGCTGACCCCGGCGCAGGACGAGCTGCGGCCCCGGCGTCTGCTTTGGTGTGCTGGAAAGCAGCTCAACTTGCCTCTTGTCACCGGACCGCGACAGCGAGCAGAGGGAGAAGAAAGCTGATTTTGGAGCACGGAACTTATGCACGGAATAACTGGGTTTTACAATCAATTTTTGAAACAGAAATGCAAAAGCAAAGGTCCTCCAGAAACCTAGAAAAACCCAAACACAGCTAAGAAGAACATTTAAAAACTACTGATGGGCCAACCAGGAGCAGCTAAGCTGGAGGGCGGCAGGGCTGGCGAGCGCCCGCGCGCAGCTCTGGGCCCGGCCGGCTGAGGCGCGCGAAGAGGCTCCGAACCGGCCCCTCAGTCCCTCCCCAGTGCCGGAGGAGAACACCAGAGCAGCCGTGGGACGCAGGGACCGGAGCCCCAGGTCCGCGGAGGGCGAGGCCGGAGCTCCATCGGACCCCTCTTTCTCTCCAAAAAGAGGACGAGCAGCAGCAGAACATCAAGGAGGCTTTTCATCATTTCGCTTTCCTTTGCATCCCTAACACAGATTATTACTTGTGCCAATCATCTTATAATGACCAGTGGATTTAAAAAATGAATAATTTATAGGAATGTTGATAACATTTATTTGTTTTCAGCAAGGACTTCATAGAATCATAGAAATGCAGTACAGAAAGGGACCTTAAAAGGTCATTCTAGACCCCCTGCTCTGAAAGAGATTATGGTGGCGATTATGTGCATAATAATGTAAATGACCCTATAACTGTACTCCAGAATCAACATTTTCATTAAGAAATATATTGCCCTTGTAATCCTACTGGTTGAGTAGATAACCTTCCGAGAGCGAGCTGGCACAAGCAGAGCCCGCAAACAGGCAGAAACGGTGACCCGAGACAGCACGGTGGGCACTGGCTCAGAAACCCCCAAGCACAGGCTGGAGATGGATCCACGGGCCGGCTGGGTGACGATGATGGCTTTAATTAGGGCGTGCTGCTGTGACTGTCCAGGAAGGGCAGCAGTTCTGGGGATGGGGCAGCAGAGCAGGCGGGTGAAGCTCAGAGTTGGTGCAGGGGAGATAAGGGGTTCCATGTTCACGCTCTGCTGCTCAAGCCACCCTTGGACCCCAAATTGTGATGTGTCCTATCTCCACTATTGAAAATGGCTGTGCAAACTGCTGACAAGAAACAGGAAAAAATTACCTCCATCTCCTTAGTGGGTGCTGAAAGCTCCAATTCACCTCCTACCGCTCGACCTAAAACACCAGTTCACCCTAAAAGCACTGACGTACTTCCAGTGCACAATCCTGCAACCCGCTGCAAACCTCACGGCAATCATGAAAACAACCTGAGCACCAGCAGCCGGGTCAGACAGTTCTGGGGTTCCAAACTCTATCATTTGGGCCTGGTGTGCAGGGTAGGGTAAAGGACCTTGTTTCATAGGAAAGTAAATTAGAAACCAAGCAAATGGGCCAGAGCAACTTTTTGTTCTATTATACTGGTAAGTTTGACTTCTAAGAGCCATTACCGTACGAAGAGGCACTCACACACGCACTGCTCCGACATTTGCACTTTTTTATATAAACATTTTTACAATATTCCATTACCACAGAACGCACCACCTAATAGCCAAATCCCTAAAGCTGCTAACAATCAGGTCTGGCTCCGAGCTGCCTCTGAATAACTTCCATCTCTTCAATGCTTTTGCACAGCAGGATTGCTAATAAACAACCGGGCAGTAAAACTGCGAGTCAGCCAGTACTGCCTCTGCCTTCTCCAGTTCAGGGAATTGCTTTAATACAATGTGGAAATATATCCTGTGACCAAGCAGCCTCTGGGAATTCTTACATTTCAGGTTGGGTTGTCTTCATTTGGGTTATTTTGGGATATCCACAAAAATGAGTCCCAATTCCCTTTCCCTTGCTCTCCACCCCCCACAGGCACACACTCCACCAAGAAAAACATTCTAGCTACTTAAATGTGGTCAGGGAATAAACTATTTCAAGAAGAAAAAAATAGTCTCTTAAACGGTTTCCATCCAATCCAACGACTGAGCCCAGGGGCTAAAGCCATTTAGCCCTTACACAAGTCTAACACAATAGCGTTTGCATAACTTGCTCAGCTCTCTGCCCCACGTCCCACGGAGAGCTCCCAGCCCCCAGAGAAGACGCAAAGATAATTGGGCATTTGATCCAAGGCTAGTTTTCATTTCATTCAAGACTCACCTAAATCGAAGGTCGGGTAGGTTACCCGCACACGGCAACCGCTCTTTGTTCTACAGCTCTGCTGACAGCTACGTCCCCTGCGCTGCACGGAGCGGCTGCACCTCCAGCCACGGGCGGACGAAGAGCAGCACAAGAGCTGCCGGACACAGCACGGCACCGGTGCGAGCGGCTGCACCTCCAGCCACGGGCGGATGAAGAGCAGCGCAAGAGCTGCCGGACACAGCACGGCACCGGTGCGAGCGGCTGCACCTCCAGCCACGGGCGGATGAAGAGCAGCGCAAGAGCTGCCGGACACAGCACGGCACCGGTGCGAGCGGCTGCACCTCCAGCCACGGGCGGATGAAGAGCAGCACAAGAGCTGCCGGACACAGCACGGCACCGGTGCGAGCGGCTGCACCTCCAGCCACGGGCGGACGAAGAGCAGCGCAAGAGCTGCCGGACACAGCACGGCACCGGTGCGAGCGGCTGCACCTCCAGCCACGGGCGGATGAAGAGCAGCGCAAGAGCTGCCGGACACAGCACGGCACCGGTGCGAGCGGCTGCACCTCCAGCCACGGGCGGATGAAGAGCAGCGCAAGAGCTGCCGGACACAGCACGGCACCGGTGCGAGCGGCTGCACCTCCAGCCACGGGCGGACGAAGAGCAGCGCAAGAGCTGCCGGACACAGCACGGCACCGGTGTGAGCAGGCAGACAGCGGGCAGACAGACAGCGGGCAGACAGACAGCGGGCAGACAGACAGCGGGCAGACAGTGGGCAGACCTGCGCACGGAAACCCTGAACACAGCGGCCTTTTGTGCCCTGACCACGCCGCCACTGCACGGCATCCCCAAATTCACATTTTAGGCTTTCACGCTTGTTTCAGCCCTACAGTGTTTTATTTTTATTGCTTATTATTGCTAAGTCACTGTAGCTGACGTTGCCTTTACAGATAATGTTCTCATGGTGAGTCCCAAAACTAGTTGTAGGGTTATTAATGATCCTTTCCTCCTCACTATTTTGAAGGGTTTAGATTTGAGGTTTTAGCTGTAGGCAGAAACATGGTGCAAACTGATCCCAGAATGCTTCCCCTCGATCCTATTAAAAATAAATTCCCTTTACCGCAAAGGTAAAAGAAAATTCACAGTGAAAAAGGTAACAAATGGATTAGGGGTATTTTCAAGCCATTCATTTTCACTCAAAAAAATAATAAATCCAAACCACATTTTCCTCCTTGGAAGCAAAGCTTTGCTCCTGTCATTAAACAAGCGCAGCACTTGAAATCCATGGGATGCATGCAGAAAAAGGAAAGGAAACAGACAGAACGGCTCTGGACTCCTGAACAGAAGCGCTAGACTGCGAGAACCGTACAGCCAGGCACTTGGACGTCTGGGGTTATAGAGTTCAAATTCTGCATTTATAGGCATCAGCGGGAATTTTGCCAATGACTTAACTGACTTTTATGCTATAAAGCCAGAATGATCCGTTTTGATTAACTGCTCTGACCTCCTGCATAACACAGGCTTATAGCACAGGGCCAAGACTTCATCCCAAATCCGGGCAGAAGGAGATGCACAACGTGTGAGTCAGCAGGACAAGCACAACCATTTCAATTTTAAAATGCCAGATCGTGCTGGCAGGGGAAAGCAGGGTGGATGATGGACAGCTCTGGACACCGAGAGCTTTCTTGAGTTATTCGGAGATACTTGGCCATGTCCAGCGAGCTGACCGAGCTCTTTCATCTCTTGTTTTTAATTATCTGCTCTTTCAGAATTTCCTTGTTGTGCTGAAGCTGCCCCGGTGTAAGCCTCCTCCCCGATCTAATCTCTCGCTGGAGGCAACCGGGGCGGGGTCACTTCGACATGCAAACCAAGAGCACATACGCTGCATGCAAATGGCAGGGCCACGGCCCAGAGCAGGCTGGGGTTCTGCCCGCTGCCCCAGGCACTTCTGTTGTTGCTCAACAGGATTTCCTGGGGATCCAGACCAACGCTCTCCCAGCAGGGTCTGGAAACCGGGCCGGGCTGGCCCGGCGGCGCTCGGCTCCGGGGCGGCCCGGCGGCTGGAGGGGGCGCGGGCTCAGCCCGCCCGCGGAAACGCGCCTGGAGACAGATCGGCCGCGGAACAGCCGGGCCGCGGAACAGCCGGCCCGCGGAAACGCGCCTGGAGACAGATCGGCCGCGGAACAGCCGGGCCGCGGAAACGCGCCTGGAGACAGATCGGCCGCGGAACAGCCGGCCCGCGGAACAGCCGGGCCGCGGAACAGCCGGGCCGCGGAACAGCCGGGCCGCGGCTCCGGACCGGCCCGGCCCACCGGCCCCGAACGGGCAAGGCCCCGCGGCACCGGCCCGGCCGCTGCTTGTTGTTCTCAGGTACTAACACGGGAAGGCTGGCTACTGCGTGCTGGCAGTAACTTCTTACTGTTATTTAATACACGTTATTGTACTCGCATTGTAAAGGGCCCACACCCTGTTCTGATTCAAGACCTAGATACAGGGTCATTATGGTGCTATAAACACCACTTTTAAAAGCCTGAGTATGTATTGACACAGTTTTTAATATGTGCAGAACTGACTCTCAAAACCACTGTTAAGCATTGTTGATGACGTTTTACACCAGGCTCATGTGTCCCTAGCATGGCATTAATTGAAATAGCACCGTGAAAGCAAAGGGAAACACATGAAACAGCAAGATCTGTGCAAAATAGTTCTGCTTTGGAGATAAGAAATCAAGGCAATTGGAGAGGAGCCAGATTCTGGGCTTGATCCTTCATCTTTGCTTGCCAAGATTATAACAATCATCCAAGAGAATGTTACCAGGGGAAGCACTTGAGAACTTGCCTTTGCTACTAAGAAAGGTGCTTAAATTTCAAAATACCCCAAAGGTAAGCTGGCCATCCCTAGCCAAGAGTACCGCAGGCGCACTTGCAGGACTTAGACACGTGAATATCAAAACAAAGAAAAAATGAAAAAGATGGTCTCACAACACGCGGCACGAATTGCACCATTCATTGCAAGAAGTCACGTCTGGCCAAGATATCCCCGTGGGCAAACACCACAACCAGATTGAACTCGCGGGTCCCTCCCTTTGCCGGGATGGGGCTGCTGACCCCGGGGGCAGGGTTGACTTCTTCCCGATAAACTAACTACACCAATATACTTCCCCACGGTCCTCAACAGGGAGATTGGGAACCGATGCGGAGGAGGAAGCTCTCACAGGTGGCACTGCCCCTCGGCCGCTCACAGCGCGGCCCCGGTGCTCTGGCCTCTGCGGCTCCCCGGGAGCAGCCCCGCCGGCGCGGGCAGGCGCCCGTCAGGGGCCAACAGATGGCTGAGAACACGGCGCACGCTAACACGCACTCCTCGTGTGCCCGGCCCTGGCCCAGAAACCAGCAGGAGAGGGCTTTGGCCCCACGACGTTGAGCAAAGCCATGGTCGCCCCGCACTGAAACCTCTGCTGGCACCCGTGAGCCAGACAAGCGCTTGCTGCCAGAGGTGAATGTTGCATTCTCAACGCACTGTGATTTTGTGGTTTTAAGAAAACCATTTAAAAGTCTCTTCAAATGTGTTAGGAAAAACCCCAGTGCGTGATTTGCGTACAAACGCGTGCAGTTGTGTTGTGCACGTCAAACCGTTCATACAGGTAACCTGATAATCATATAATTTGTCTTGATGCCTCTAAAAAGACATCATTGTCCCTCTAGTTTTGATTCCTTGTAAATAATCAATCAATCAATTAGCTAATCTGCTCAAACACTCCCCCCACCTCTTTATGTTTTCAATTAAAAACGTGAAAGGCAAGCGTAGACAGATTCGCACGACACTGCAGAGGCAAGAGGCGCAATGGGTATTTCTGCACTGATCTTATCAGGTGCCCTCTAAGCACACTCGGGCTTTCTCGTGATCTTGACTGCTAAGCAATTCTGAGCATTCATTCTTCTCCGGATGGAAGACGTCTTTATGGGGTTGCCTTTTGGGAAATTCCTCATATAGAATATCCAGTAAACTGCTTTGGAAATAGTCGTTTCCTTTCAAAAGCCCACCTGTGCAGCCCTGGGGACCTGCTTTTTCTGCAGCGCTCAGACGAGCAAACCGACACCTGCAGGAGCATTCTGACCTGGCTGGATCTGCTGCAACTTTTGCAGAGATAACAAAAGGCACCTCTCTTACATGAGGCCAAATTTCACATCCCTGCTTCCTTCCTCCAAAATACGGAGATGGGCAACCTTCTTAGCGAATTACTTGCAAGTGCCTATAACATGAACAAAACAATTTATTCTGCTGTCCCCCCTCCCCTTCTTATTTTTTGAGGTGGCCAACTATTTTTATTTGAACTTTCAAAGAAAGGGAAATCGGCTGCGGGCAGATACACGACATGGAAAATTTCAGCTCAAATGGCTTCAATTTGGCAAAGCTACGAGCAGTTGCTAGCAGCCCTGCACAGGGCAGTGCCAGAGAACAGCAGCGCCGGGCAGGGCCCCAGCTCCACCTGCAGCCTGGCCAGGACCCACGGACACGGTGCCAGGACCCACGGACACGGTGCCAGGACCGTGCCCTCTCCCAGGCAGCTATTTTTAAGGAATCGGGAGGAATTCTTAGTGGTGTGTATCGTGAGCAGATTACTAAAACGCAGAGGCTGAAATACAAGAAGGCGCAGCCACAGAACCAGGGAGCTTCACCGCAGAGGAAGATGGATCAACCACGGCTACTCTGTAAGACACATTATTCATACAGATTTGTAGTCTGCTTTAGACATTTCAGGTGTCACTTGCAGCAATACAATGTTTACATATAATGTTAAATTATATCTTCAATCAAAAGGAAATGGAAATTCCTCAAACTGAAAAATAACAAGTCAAGACCTCGCCAAAATAAAAAAATCAAACTAAGAAAATGAATGAGAACAGCACAAAACTGAGCAGGAACTGGAACAGCACAGCACCCTTCCCCAGGCCAAAGCCGTACTCAAGTACGCCGCATAAAATACTCTTTTTTTTTAAGATTCAACATAATCAAGCTTATTATTGAATCTGATCCCTCCTTAAGCGGCAAGGCTGTATTTTTTCACCCCAGGCACTGGTGCCCGCGCTGGCCTGCGGTGCCGTCGCCCTGCGCGCTGCGGGCACCCGAGCCCTGCGGGGCTACTGACTCCGGGAGCACCGGGCAGCGCCGCTCGCCCTCCTGCTGCGTCACCGCCTCCATGTCCTCCTGGGACACAGTGCCCGCGCAGCAGGAAGAGCGCCAGCACTGCTTTAACAGCCACCGATCTCAGGCACTTCGAGTGAAAATTCAGATGCATTGGAGTCTGTAAGAATTTTGCTGTGAATTTTAATGCACCAGGATCTCACCTTTGGTATCATTTTCCCCTAATAAAACAGGGATGATCACACTTGCAGAGCTGATAGAGTGGGACAAGGACAAGGTAATGTGCACTCTGTGTTCTGAATGAGTAGCATAATAAATGCATGAATTATTTATGTGTATAAATTTAAACTCTTTGATTGAAATGTAAGGCTGGTTGATTAGAAACAAACTTCCTCCCTTTTTGATAGCTGGGTACTCTGCCACGGGAGCTCAAGGCAGTCTGGGCTCCCTGTTGCACATTCCCAGCTCCTCCTCAGCGCCAGCGCTGGTGTTCATGGAATGACACAGAAAGGCTGCCCCAGCTGTTTTTTCCTGAAAACACAGATGTGTATCTCTAGGTATCTCTCCCAGTAGTGCAGTAGCTTAATAGAGGCCCATCAGTGGTATCCTGCACTTAATGTTTTAACCAGCTCATTTAATAATCTGCAAAAAGGAAAAAGCCTCTGCCAATTAACTGACATAGTGATTTGTTATCGGGGGTCCCAAAGGTAGAACACTACAAGAATAAGATATATGTACTGAGAGAACAAACTCACACAACCAACAATAACCTGTGTAGATAAGGCCACGCAGTCATTATCAAGTCGGTGCCCTCAGTCACTGGGCATATTTAACTCCAGTTCCCACAGCCCATGCTGTACACTGAGCAGGAACACCATAATCGGTTCATCTTTCATTTCCAAAACACGTTTGCTCACTCTTGTTTAAGCGGCACAGGTGGCCTTTGTGCACAAGCACGCCAGACCCGGCTTTCCATCCACCAGGCGCCTCTCAAAGCAGCCGCGCAGCGAAATGAGCCCACCCAGACCCGCTGGCCTGGATGCGGCAGAGGAAGGCGGGGTGCAAACACTCATCTTTTGAAATGATTTTAACAAACCGATGGCCCTCACACGTCCCCGGATACAAGGCGAGGCTTCCCTGCACCCCGGGCTGCCGTCCCCCCGGATCAGCAGCACCGGCTGCTCCGGCAGGCGCTGCCTGCAGCCTCTCTGCCGGGAGAGCCGTTACCTACGCAGGCACGGAGCAGCTCCTGCAGCACTGACGGCTGCTCTGCTGGGTGCTTCGCCTTGCACTAAGCTTGTTTGCATTAACTTTCCAAATAAATGATAAGAGGCACAGGCATGGGCAGCAGAAAGGCAAACCTGTCATCACTGGAGTAGCTGCCTGGCTTCCTATATGTATATGAGGAAGTATTGTTTACATCTGTGCAAGCGCATACACACGCAGGCTTTCCCGCTGAGCAGTTTAACCAGTCCGACCCTCAGTACAACGTATTAGCTCATGGCGCTCCAGCACTCGCCCACCTTCTTGCTATCGTGGTTTCAAGCTAAAACCAAACTCAGGCAGGAAGTTCTGTGTTCTGCCCATAGACTTCGCGAAATTTTGTCAAAGAGGTGAATCAATGGCACTCTGTTCTCACCGAGATGCAATGCTGACAACACTCCAGATTCTAATATGAAATACTGATGACTATTATATTGATTATTATGTTGATTAAAATGTGGTTGATTGTGTTGATAATTACTGCATTTTACATACATGTAAATGCTTAGAGCCTGGGCCCGCAAAGAGAGTTCCCTCAAGTGCTGCCCAGACAGGCGGCAAGAGGAACATTGATAAAAGTTCTGCTTTAAAAGTTCCAGGTTCCAAGAGTTAAGGGAGTCCTGTGCTGGCAACTGAAAACTGATCTTCCAGACCTCACAGATATACTAAAAAAATCCAAAGAGCACCCATCAGCACAAACATTAAAAGGCAGATTAAAATACTCCCAATTCAATGTGTTCTTCTGAATAATGACTTTTAAGAAAAAATCACACTACTTTCTGGAGCCTGACTCGTGATTTTTAACCGTCGGGGGTTTGGCAAACCGCTGGTGTAAATCTGGAACCGCTCCACCGGTGTGACTGGAATTGCACCCGTGTAGAGAGCAGGAACGGGCCCACATTTGATCTCAGTAGCTTGATGGGTTAAAATTCTGCACTGCCTTTGGAACACAGCACACCACCAACAGGTAATGGTCAGCCATTCGGAGAGGCACTTCGTCTGCTGCCGGGGCCTGCAGGCACTCCCAACACGAGCGGATCTGTCCCAAGTGCACGACGGGGCTGAGGATGCTGTGGCACAGAAACACAACCTTCCGAAGTCCCACCCCGCTCCCAGACTTCATCACTCAGAAACATCCCTGTCCTCTTGGCAAGGGAACAGAGACCGGCAGGAACGCCTCTAAAGGTTAAACACGTCAGCCTGATGTTAAAACATGAGCAAAAGGGGAGGAAAGAAGAGCGCAGGCAGAGGAGAGCACCACAAATCAGGCCAGCTGACTGCTGAGCAGCAGAGGGAAAGGTGTGCGCACCATTATCTGGGGGGGAACGCGCTCCCCAGAACCGGCACTCACACCTGGCGTCTGCAGGGAAAACAACCCTCAGAATCAAAAACCCTCAGAGCTACGTTTAGATGTTGTATCAGGGAACGCGGATCTTGGCAGCAAGCACCTTACCGATACAAATGATGGAGCAGCAGGGTTATATGAACATGTCTGTCTCCAAGGCCAGAAGAAAAGAGAAGCTAAAATCTCCAAGGTCCTTTTCAGAGGAGAATCATAAAAGCTATAGACTGCATTTCCCAGGTATCTTGTATCGTGATTAAATCTGTTTCTAGCATTACACCTTCAAGAAACATCAAAGGTAGGCAGGGAGGGAAGGAGGTACACGCTGACTTCCACTAATTGAAGCAAGCTGAAGCCTCCAGCACCTTCTGGGTTCCCCAACGTCTCCCTCTCTATCTCAGCATCTCCTCTGCCCTCCCTGCGGCCGCCCTGCCCCAGCCCTTGCAAAAGCGAGCGCATCGGGTGACCGGCACAACAGAGACGCCTTTTATAGCCGCTTGGGTACGGGAGGAATAAAAACATCCTAAATCTCAGTATGATCACTGGCAGAAACTCGCCACCGTTCTTTCATTGTTTCATTTCCATGCCTCACTTCTTCTGTCTTTAAGAAAGAACATCAAAGAACGTGGAGGTTTAGGAGCCGTTAACAACACGCGTATCAATACCAGTGTCAGCGAAACACCACATGCAACTCATCCCAGGAACAAAACCTACCAAAGCTGTACTGGGAAAAACTAGTTTCTCAGCATAACTGTATGTGCAGAAAGGGTTTTTGCCATCTCCTCCTGCCCCAGACAAACCTAATTAAGCTGCTAGAACCTGTAGTGTAAAGGTGACCATGGCATCCCACGTGGGGCTTTGTAATAACCCGACTGACTCGTGCAATGCCACTGAGAGCATCGTGGACCCTGCTCTCAGCTACACGCGCGCACTGGGGTGCCTCTTTTCTTACCATTTACCTTCTCCAGCGTCTCTGCTTCCTCTTCCCGTGCATCCATGCTTTGATCACGAGCTCTCGGGGAGCTCCCGGGCAGCGCCGGCTTCCCCGGGGAGCCCACGAGCCAGGGTCCCACCGGCCTCTGCCGAGGACGCGACTTCCATCCCCTCGTCCCACCGCGGTCGTGCGTTGGCAGGGGAGAGAGCTCCTTGTAAATGCCTCCAAGGCTCAAGCACAACTTTGCCTTTGATGCTTAATAAAGTTTTGAAATCAAAAGCACTATGTAAATGTTGTTGTTATTATCAGGTAGGTGTGCTCTGGTTTTCTTCCAGAGAGCTCAGCTGCTCACAGTGGCTGGTGTTGGAGGCAGGTCTTGGACGTCTGACTTTCAGCTTTGCAGGGAGAAGACTGAGTTAAGAGCTTGGCACACAGCAGCAGAAGAGGATGCGATCTGATTTGGCAAATTAGCCCCTGGGATGATGCAGTTGCCATATGTACCCAGGTGCCAAATTTCAAATGGAGCAGAGTGACCTGCCCCTGACCTTTGGCTCGAGCACCGAGTGCCCTCTCCAGGGGGCCTCCCCAGCCTGAAGCCTGTTTCAGAGCTGTGGAGAGAGTGAACGGATTCACCTGGGGGATATTTACAGCACAACATTTGTTTTCACTTATGCTGAAATCTAAGGAGAGTTTTGGTAGAGTCCCCGCATGTCCCCCATTCCAACAACAGGTTCTGCAGCTTTTCTTACGCAGGTGCCGGAGGCCTCTGGAACGTCCCTGCGCCCACAGCTGTCTGATGAACTCTGTTCTGGCCAATGGTTTGTCCAACCTGGGATTTTTCAAACAAAAGCAAACATCATCTTCTTTCTCCCCGCTTACCCAAGACACGACAGTGCCAGACAAGGGGCTGCTACTTACGAAACCCCCCTGTTTAATAAATATACTCAAGAAGTTTACAAGCAGTATGGTAAATAATTTAACCTACACTTTCCAGAAACTGAATGAAGCTTCTTTTTTTTTATTATTTAAATCCCTGTATTGCAGACTACTCATTAGCTTGCTAATTAAAAACAATTGCTTAGTGAGTCATCAGATGGCAAGTTAGACAGGTTACACAGAAGCATGAATGTCAACCAGAGGCAACAGACGGAGATTTCTGAACTTCAGACTGGCACCGTGATACCCAAACCACCGGAGCAGTAAAGAAAGGCAAGAGACGGCGAGGAAAGGTTCAAAGGCAAGGCAGATTAGTTAAAATAGTTCTACGACACAAAAAACCCTTCAGATCTTTACAGCCCAGTTCAGCAGTGAGCAGTCCCTTATGCTCAGAAGGCAAGCCCTCTGTGGATACTCTTTCACTTGGCTCCTGGCTTTATCATTTCAGTTGCCTTCCATCCGTTTGTCGGAGCACCCTGGTACGGACACAAAGCCAGAGCTGAGCTCGAACACGTCCCACTCTCCTGGAAAGCAGCGTCACTGCTAAATAAACTGCTTTCCTTTTTTCCCAACCCAGCCAAATTCAGGTGGTTTGAAAACTTACTCAGCAGTACGTTTCAAGTTGTAAAAGCATTCAGAGAAAAGCTGAGAGACCCGAATGCGGCATTGCAGGCCATGCAGGAGGCCTTGGGAAAGGCAGCAGTACAGATAAACCAGGCTTCCATTTAGTCAGCTAGCAGAACTACATCTTTATTTTAAAGAACTGGGTCACTTCTGAAATGCATCATTTGTTTAAATTATAGGAAATAAAGGTTTACAACCAGGGACAAGCTTGGCAAACCTTGTTAACAAAAACCAATGGTTTGTAGGACCTGCAGAACCTGCTCTCTGAAAGGCTGATGCAGCAGCACAAGGGGAGAAGGCTTTGCTAACCTGTGCTTCTGTCCAAGTTTCACACACAGAGAACGTCTGTTTGCACCCTAAAACACACACCGGCAGCTGATAAACACAATCTTCGCACTTTAGGGTGGCTCTTTGGCTCACACAAGATTTAACACTACTTTTTATGCAGTCTCACCCATTTCACATGCCATACAACCAGGCATGAAAAAATAAATCCCTAAAGATGCAAAA
Organism: Patagioenas fasciata; assembly: GCF_037038585.1. Taxonomy (NCBI): domain Eukaryota; kingdom Metazoa; phylum Chordata; class Aves; order Columbiformes; family Columbidae; genus Patagioenas; species Patagioenas fasciata. The sequence goes on from NC_092536.1 coordinate 399,472, forward strand.
TAAAGGATTTAGGAAAGCGTTGGGCAAAAATACCTAGGGTAGTCCACACAACCCTAACTTAGCTCTCCTTTGCACGCGTGCTTTAGTTGTGTAGTAAAACCCTCTCTGTTTCCAAAATCCGGCTCCTCGATGTCCTCGGTCCCCTGCGGTCCCTCCCGGGCGCTGGTTCCCGCCAGCACACGGGCCACGCCTCCCCCGGCAGCCCCGGCCGTCGTCCCGGCGCTGGATGCCAGCGGGCCGAGCTGTGAGTGCGGACGGGACGCGCTTCCCCGTCTGCCGGCCGCTCCGCGCCCGCGCTTTGCCGGCAGCGAGGAGGAGACAGCAGTGGAGAAGCACCCAGTCCGGAAGCGTTTCAGCTGAACCCCACCCAAATAATTCAGTCTGAAGAAGACGCCCAGCAATGAAATTTGCAGTGACAAGGTCTGGCCAGATTGTAAGCACATGGAAGCAGAGCTTCATGGTATAAATTCTAAGACAACCTTAACATCTGGTTTTCCTTCCTGTCCTTTTTACAGGAGGGTGGGAAAGACCTCTGTGTTTTGTGACTTTGAGAAGAACAAGAAGAACACGTCTCTCAAGCTCCCCCAAAATAAACACAGATAATTTGTGTAACCAGGATGACAGTAAAACTTGTCAGTGAGAAGCTTCCAGCAGAGCACGAAGTCAGCTGCGCCCGGCATGAAAACGCTGTGCTGAGATCGGGCAAGATTCTCCATACCGGCTCACCTCTAGAAAATAACTCTGAACTTCACACTTACAAAACCACACTGAGACACAAGCATCTTCGACCTTGCCTTGGCAGCTTCAGAAGAACGCTGGGAATAAATCATAGGAACAAACAAAATACTCCTGAAAGCTCCCACTACGTGGCACAGACTGGAGCAGGGGCTGCACTGAAGCACTGATTCGTGAGCAGTACCCTGAACCTGCTATTGTAAATGTCATTTCCCAACACCTCCCCATTCCTAACAGCCAGATAAAGCTGCAATTAAAGAAGTAGGAGTGCTCCACAAGCCTTCCCTGCCTGTAACAGACCCACATCCAGCTATTTATTAGGTAATCCAATTACTCTGATGTGACCTTTCTCCATGCATTTATGTCTAGTCAGACAAGGACAGCCTATCAACCAGGGTGGTTTTGTTACGATGCAAACACCCGTTCCTTTAATAACAGAGGTTATTGCGAAATGCAGCCACTGAACAAAACATTGCATCTCCTCTGCATCTCCCCTGCTCTCACTGTTCTCCAGTCGTTCGGAGAGCAATGCCCTGAACAGGCTGAGACCGGTCTCCTGCGCCCGCTTCTCACACGGCGCTTCCTCGCGGGCCCGCAGCCCTGGGCCCAGCTCCATCTCACCCGCAGGCCTGCTGCACTATTCTCCTCAAAATTCTCCCTCTAGCAACGCCGCTGATTGCAGCCACACCTCTCGGTATGGCCACGTTGTCTTATGGGACCCCTTTAGAGCGCACGCATCCCTCCGTGCTGTCTCCCTGGAGTCGGCCTTTGTGTCAAGTACGTAGCCCAGTGTGGATCCAGTCCTTGGCTGGAGCTCCTGGGGCTTTGACAAGTAAATAACACAAGGGTGATTTCCAGCATCACCCAGCGCAGCCTTCCTTGGAAATCAATGATAAAGTGACTATCGAAGCATCTGAGCCACAGCCTCTTCTGCAATGAGGGTTCAGGAATCTCTTGCAAATAGACCCACGAAAGAAACTCGGAAGAACTTGCATTCCTCGCCAGTGTGCGAGGCAAATCCCAGTTTACACTCCATTCGAAACGGGCTCTTTCAAGGGGTGCAGGGCTTTTGCTTGGAAATATGCTGAGGGAGGACCTTGGCCCGTATCCCTTGACCTCTGATGACAGAGATTAGATAATGAGTGCATGGAAGTGCTTCCAGCAGACGGGGTGTGTTCTGAGAAGCATCCTAAAGAGCATGTATCATGGCAATACTCAGCATACAGAATTCCCTGGAGAGATTGCCCAGTGAGAAGAAAAGGGTTTGGCATGCCCCTGTTTGTTACACCTCTTCCTGGGGTACAGAACACTTCCCAGTTCCCTCCTGCTCTACAAAACGCTGCAGGCTCCCGAAGAAACCTGCAGCTCTTGGTGCTCAAGGGTCACTTCTGAACACCCTTTATTCCTTTCTTTTCAATATTTTCACACTGTGCTGATAAGATAAGACCCAAAAGCTGGGGCACAAGAGAGGAAGGCACGTGGGTGTAGGAGCAGACACATTTACGGCTACGTGAAAATGATAAAACTAGAGCCAGTGAGGGAGTTTCTAAGTGGGAAGGATCACCCGTAGAGAGGTTCGCAGGCAACATTTCTCGTTAAAAACAATAGGCTTTTCTTTTTTTTTTTTTTTTGGCACTGTTATGCTACATGGCCCATAAGTTTGTATAGGAGCCAAAATTTTGAGGGACAGTCAGTTTGTCAGCCTGTGCTTCCCAAAACACTTCAGCCCCTTCTCGTGCAACATAAGTATTAATAACTTGGTAATCACTGCTGCTCAACACCCCAATGAAGTCTGCAAACCAGTTAATTGTGCTGCACTAGTGAGAAACAGGTATCCAGGCAGGGTTCGCTTCAAATAGACACAATTCCCTATGCAAAACACAACACTGCAAAACATAAAAAGCTTGTTTCATTAGCTAAAGCTTTTGATGAGCTATGTGTAGAGGAAACGCAACAGCACTTGTAGTAACTCGGGCAGAGTTTTTGCCACGCTTCTGACCAAGTCTGTCCAGCTTCACACTCCTCTCCTCTAATTGCCCACAAGCACTGTTACACCTGTGGGTCTGTGTCCAGCTGTCCAGCTGCACCCCCTTGTCCCCGCCGTGCCCCAGCGTCTTGCTCCCAGCCCTCGCCCGGCTCACAGATCCACACAAACCTCTGCCCACCCCAGGCAGCTTCTCCAGAGGGAGGAGCTACCACCTGCCCGCTCCGTGCCCCGAGGCGCCGCGGGCCGCAGGGGCTGGAAACATCGCAGCCCGTCCTCCACAGCCCTGGAAACATCGCAGCCCGTCCTCCACAGCCCTGGAAACATCGCAGCCCGTCCGCCCACAGCCGCCTGCCAGGAGCAGCTGATCAGCACAGGAATGCCAGGAATCAAATCATGGCGGTGGCTCCAGTGCCATTCCCCCACCGCAGCACAGAAGGCCACCAGGCAAGGATTACCTGGGACGATTTAATTATGTGTGAAAACAGCTGCAAAGCTTTATGGGGTTTTAGGGTTGTTGTTCTTTGGATGGGAGGGGGAAAGCAGAAGGAATGAGACACAGAGCAGGCTGGCTGGGATGGCCTGCGGAGCCAGCGAAGCACGCTGTCGCGCACATGAGCAAAAGATTAAGGACAGAGAGATACAAAGCCGCTTTTTTCTCAAAGCGTTTGCTTTTCGTGACTTGTCACCTGGAACGGGGTCAGGGTGACCCGCTGTGTCTCCCACACTCTTTGTGCCACAAGAGGTGACGGCCCATTGCCTGCACCCACCTCTTTACCCTCCAAAAAGGTTACTTTGCCACGATTTACCTGTAGTTCCATGTTAAGAGGGAAAGGAGATGTGCTCCTGCTGATAGCAGATGAAATCTCAGTCATATTTAAATTAAAGAGAGCTTTATTACTGCGTTCAGACCTGCCAGAGTTTCACCCGTGAGAACACAGTGTCTGGAGAACAGAAGGCAGCAAAGTCCAAGGAAAAACTCCACATTAGCTTTTAAACCACCTTGTCTGAGATATTTTGCCTTCCTCTATTCCATTAGAAGGTCTCTGTGCTTTGCAAAATATCTGTAGAGGAAAATAAACCACCACAGAGAACACTTCACCTGGAATTAACTCTCTCAAGGCACGGGAGGGCTCATCAATGCACTCTGCAAGCCGGTTGACTTAAGGACTCCACCACACGTCTCGCACAGGAATTAAAAGACATGTGGTTCTTGTTTGTTTTTGTTTTCATTTCAATTTTATTTCTGGATTCTACTTTGCTTTGTAAGTTATTTTTCTTGCATGACAAGCAATATCCAATTATTCATGCACTGTCTTTTTTAAGTTGACATTGTGCCCAAGCTTAAGACCACAGGATGCTTCCTAGAGCTTCAATGAGGTCTCCCATACTGCTGGCTTTTAAAAATTAGTACATACTAAACCTAACACACATAAACCAAAGCACACCACTAGTGACATCAGCCGCAGTTCTGCCTCCACGTTGTGCATGTGTTTCTCTATGCACAATGATGGCTCCACCCTGAAAACAATGCGTTCAAGGAAAAAAACAGGGGGTTGTGTGATGGGATTTCCAATGGAGCCTGAAGGAGTTCGGTATCCCCAGACTATAAAGCAAGTCCAGAGAACAGAATGCTTAACATCTCCAGCCTCCTTTGAATTCCCAGCCCCTCTGAACCCAGAATAAAGCAAGCCTGGCCCGTAAGCAGGAACCCGCTAATTAAAGAGAAATGGGGCTTATTTGTCTCGGTTTCTGAAGTCGCAGTTCCCCACTCCTGCAAACACAAGTTTCTCACCAGTGCTTTTCTGCCCCGGGGCTGTGACCCAAGCAGCTTAAACGATACACAGGTTTTGGTGAAAATCTGCTCCTTATTTACTGGACTTCAAATGTGCAAGCAATTACTGAATGGGACTCGTTTATTGAATAAAAGTATTTAGGCATTATGTTTACAAAGGCCTAGAAACATTAAAATCCAGTGAAAAACAATTATTTTTACAGAATACATCTGCAAGCAATATGAAGTCATTTTGTTTTTGTAAATTTCTCTGTAATAGACTTATTGTTGATGTGGAAAATGTTCACATTGCAGCAGTGAATTATTCTGAAATGCCAAACTTAATAAAGGAGAAATTATTGCAAATACTATCACAACCCTTAAGGAAAAACAAGCCAGAATACCAGTGGTTTCCTGCCCGGTCGGTCCTCCCAGATTGGCGGGCTTCGTCAGGCTCGTCAGAGCCAGACAAACGGTTGCTTTATTAGGGGCTGTCAAACCAACGCGAACCCGGGCAGCAGCCGTTCCTGAGCCCGCAGGACCGCGCGGGGCCGGCGGCCACGGCCGACTCCGCAGAGCGGCGGCCGCGGGGCTCCCCCTGAGCCGCCTCCCGATGGGGCCGGGATTCCTCCTGGCTCCCCAGGTTTTGTTGTGGAACGCGCCTGAGAGAAGAAACTATTTCCAACTATTTAATTCAAGTCACTGCTGTTATTTTTAATGGAGAGCTCTGAAGCTCAGCTCACAAAGGGTAATGAGAAAATAATGTTTTAAACAACATCATCAGAGGAATTAGGGCATGGACTTGAACTACATTATCCGATTCTCACCGCAGAGTTATTTTGCCCCCCCAAATGTTGGCTCTTTGCAGTGAAATGATGAATGGGAATTTTGCCTAAGGTACAAGCCTGAGACGCAGCCACAACCAAAGGGCAGGGAGCAGCGAGTTTCGGCCATCGGCCCCAAGACACGGTTCCTTGTGTCACCGCCCCCGGAGCCCCAAGCACCCGACGCTGGTGGGTTTGCCTGTTTGGGAGCCGGGAAGACCGAGGCCTCATTTCAGCAGAGCACTGGGGCACACGCGATCCGCCGTCCCTCAGCACGTGCTCGAACTGGGGCGGGGACACTCGGGTACGCAATTGGAGCTGAGCACTACTTGGTCTTCCTGCTGAACAGAGGGGAGAGGCGTGCTGCCTTGGGAGGTCAGTGACAACACCCCCTCTTGCACCTCCGCTGAACCCATCGTGTGTTGGTTCTCTGCACTGAACAGATTTGATTTGCAAGGCAACCACAGGTCAAAAGGGAAGGTGAAAGGAGACAGGGCACGGAGGGAGGAGGAAAGCTGGAAATTAATACCCAGGATGGGTCTAATGAACACTGGGGTTTACAGGCCCGTTTGAAATGTTTTCACGCACGGCTATTATACAGAATATATTCAGCTGAACAGCCCCAAATTGCAGTTGGAAACTGTAAGACCGCCCAGGCAAGAACTGTACTGTACTTCTGCATCCCTTACATCCACAGCACTGCAAACCGGCAGCACAGACAGATCAATTCAACACCAGTGATGCTGCAGACTTGCCAGGGAGATGGGATGTACTAACTTTTGAACCTCATAAGGTGGCTGAAAACCGTCCTTTTTGGACTCGCCCTTCTGTCTGGTTTCCACCGTACATCATCACCTATTGTCCTGCCGTGAGCCCATTTCCGACGTCTGGGCTGTTGATGGCTGTTGGCGACGATGTATGAAGCAGAAACAACACCAGAGTTGCAGAGACTCCAAAAGGCTGGGATAACTACGAACACGGTTTTGACTGAACACATACACACGGGGAGCTGCCACTTCTTCCAGCCTTGCTCTCCCTCTCCAGGACCCCTTTTTAATTTGTTGCTGTTGCACAAATCCTGTCTGTGTGTTAAGAGTTCGAAGGAAACAGCCATCCAAGAAACATCTTGATACTCCACTACCTTTAGAGACACTTTACCGATGAAGTTATGAAAACAGAATCTAATGTCTTAGAAAGAATAAGACTTTGAATGTAATATGTAAAGCTTTATGACCTCTTAACAAAGCAAAACCAAAACATATTCCAGCTCAGCTAAAGGTAATTACTTTGTCAGGAATCGTCTGTCACCAGCAGGGACGGTTCGGGTGTAGGAGTTGGTTTTGGCTCAGGCAGCACATGGTGCCATCCAGACTCACATAGAGGCTTAGAGCACAGAGCTGAACAAGGACGCCAGGAAGTTTTGTCCCACAACACTTTTAATTGATTCACTGTGGGACCACCGGTACACTGTGTTTTGTCCGAGCCTCCGTTTGTTCAGTGGAAAATGCTAATAATGATGCTTGTTCAGTTTCCTAACAAATTTTGCATAAAACTTGCTCACAAATAATTTCTGCATGTTATTTGTACTTCAGGAGTGACCATGAGCTATTCAGCCATCTCTTCGGGAGGACACAGATCCTGAGATGTGCCATTTGCAGTGACACGAGCCACCCCGGCGCAGCCCCCGCGCGGTGTCTGGCCGGCCCTGCGGGGAGGAGCCCCGGGCAGGCCCTGCAGCAGGAGCGCGGCACCGAGACCGGGGGTGCAGCGCAGACCAGCACGCAGAGCGACGAGGGACGCCGTCAGGCGAAGCCAGGGGTGGGACAGGATCTTGAAAAACAGGGCAAGAAACTCGCATTTCACAAAAAAGGGGGACTAAAATCACAAGCATGGGAGGAAGACCTTTTTGGTGGGCTATACAATGACTTTTTTTGGAGACAAGCTCAACAACCATGATACAAGAAATTCTACTTTCTTCAGTTTCACCTGCTGCGGGTGGGGTGAGGTTATCTAAAGATGTAAACGTGGGAAAGTGACCGCAGTCACTCAGGAGCCTGCATCCGAGGGTCCACAGCACACAGTGACACGCTCCACACACGGGTCACTGCAGCCACCTTTGCGGCAACTGATAGAAAGAACAGACACTTTAAAATCTTCGTCAGTTATCCAAGGCTACTCCGCACTTTTATCCTCGCATGATAGTTTTAGCTCAGTTTATAGATGAATGGGATCGCTTTCAATTTTAGGCTAATGTTCTTTTATATTTATAATATTCAGGATAGCTACACATGCTTGATTACCTTTAAAACACGTATCACGATTCCATTTAAAAATACATGAATCCCATTTAAAAGTGACTTGTCCGCATCTTCTAGTATTTATGGACAAGGACATATGGGGCTGATTTCTCTCATTATTAAGCAGCATGTATGAGGCTTAAATCATTTCAATTATTCATTGACAGCAATTGGGCTGCTCATGCAAACTCCCACTCACACAAGGAGTGCCGGTGACCGGACCAGTCAAGCGCATGAAGATGGCTGAAGGGACTCCGGGATGCACCCGCAGACACCGCTGACTTTGATCAGGGTGAGGAGTGCTTTTGAAAATCGGCCCTATCTTCACTAATAAATGTAATTTGACTGAGAGTTTCAGCATGGGTGTTCTGAATGACATTTCTTCAAAGGTCACCATGACCGAGGTTCTGAGAGGTGATCACCAGCAGCTGAAGGAACACGAGTGACTGTGCACTGGTTACCATAACAAACCCCAAGTCTGCTGCAAGACCTTTCTAGAGCACCATGTTCCATGGCGCTTCCCTTTCTGGTGTGGGTTCAGGGTGCTCCCGACACAAGGTGACACAAGGTGACACCTCTGCAGAACCTGGGCTGTGAAAGCTTTCAGGAAGAACAAAGCTGACTCCGAGCAAATGAAGAAAAGCACCTCCAAGCAGCAGGAACCAGCCATCTCCGGTACGGACACTTCTGCTCCAGCAGCACAGATCTGAGACGGGAGATGGAGCAACCAACAGCACTGCTGAGCTTGGACTGTAATAGTCCACATGGCAAAGGCTGTGAACAGTAAAAACTGCTATAAAGAGACTTTGCAGCCTATCGCAGAGCACTGTGCCCTCCAGCCACCCCGCCAGTGGGACACCTTGCGCTGTTGTGTTTCCCATCAGTGGAATCGGTCTGAGAGAACAGGAATCATCCTTCGTGGAAAATAAAATACGGTTATTCTTTGCAACACACTATTTTTAATTAAAAAGACATGTTTCTTGCTCTCTTCAGAACGAGCCCAAGGAACATTTGTAATCATTTTCAGGTCACATTATATTCTATATATTGCATCTGACTTCAGAGCTACGTGGGCTAATTACTGTCTTTCTGCACAACTAAATCACTATCAGGGTAGCAGCAGACAGTAAGCACACCAACATCTCGTGGCCACAACGCGTTCTAGGAAGCACAGTCCAGCTCTTGGAAGAAAAACGTCTCCTATTTCAGACGTCTGTTCCCTGCCCAGCGCCACCTCTGAGCCCCAGCATGGGCCGCACTTTGTCCCTATCCGTGATCCTGATGGGAAAGGTTTTGTTTCGCTTCTTTTTCCCCTAAGAAAGGCAGGAAGGTTAGTGAGTCTTTAAACTCGCAGTTCTGACGGTTGTTAATATTTCACATTACCAGCAGGGAAAGGAATTAAAACTGCCAGTAGCTATCCAGATAGACTTTAAAATCCCCTTCCCTCCCCCTTCTCTCTGCCTCCCTCGGCTTCAGAGGATATTTTCCCCGCAAATTGGTTTTAAATTAAGGAAGGTGATGAAGGCAATGTGCCGTCTCAGCATTTTCCCAGGTGCACTTAATCTAATTTCATTAAGGAGATCAGGACAGATGATCGCTACAGTCGAAACATTAAGTCTGTCCATTTTTGTATAAAAAACCATTAAGTCTGTCAAAGTGTCGGCGGGTGGGCTGTTTATTATTGGAGACGAAGGCGCGCTTTGCTTCCCCAATAAACTGTCAGGAGTAGTAAACCACAAATTAAGTCAGCTGCTGACAAAGATTTAGGCAAAGATCTCCAACTGATTTTGACACAGGTGCAGGAAAGGGCAAGGAAAGAGAGGCCGTGAGCTGGTCCGTATGCTCTGGAAACCAGGTCTTTGTGTGGGCTTGAGATATTTCAGTCTGACCCATCAAAGAGCCGAAGACTCTTTGGAGATGTGGAGATGATCAAGCAGAACTGTGGGTGCCTCCGATACCTGTTACACCTGCACAGGACAGCCAGTGCTGCACGCTGTGCACTGCTGTGCTATTTAACCTGGTAAAACAACGCTGGAATACAGTAATGAGAAACTTCTCAGGCCAAATAAGTGCCTGCAATTGCAGCTATTGGAGCATGCATCCTCCAGAACTCCCATCTTCTTGGCATCTTTATGGTTAATTAAATCATTCAATTTAATTAAATGAATTGCCTAACTGAATTGTCAATTCCTGTCACCTGCCTGCTATGTTATGTTCTATCTGATCACCTTCCAGGGAGTTACTGCCTTTGCACAGGTAGCCCTTGGATTTATGGCTACATTTAATGGGTTTCTTGATGCGGGCAGACAGCTGTGCAAGACTGCTCTCTTCCCTGCTGCCTCAGATCTTAAAAGCTTCTTCACAAGGTCCCTGGTAAGGTAAGACAATGCTCACGGATGGGGAGCCAGGACAGGGAGACAACAGAGAAAACAGAGAGCTAGGGACAGGCCTGGAACTAAACTTCCAGCTTCATGGAAACAAGAGATTTATCAGGTGGATCCCACCTCTTTCCATTGCGAGGTGAGATATGAGGAGCAGGGGGAAAGAAGCCTCCAGTGCAGCCCGTGGTGGAGCAGCCACAGCTGTGCCATGCTGCTCTGCTCCCGTCCACCGGGTGCTGAACTGCACCCCTGAACTGCACCTCTGCTCCCATCCATCGGGTGCTGAACTGCACCCCTGAACTGCACCTCTGCTCCCATCCATCGGGTGCTGAACTGCACCCCTGAACTGCACCTCTGCTCCCGTCCATCGGGTGCTGAACTGCACCCCTGAACTGCACCTCTGCTCCCATCCATCGGGTGCTGAACTGCACCCCTGAACTGCACCTCTGCTCCCGTCCATCGGGTGCTGAACTGCACCCCTGAACTGCACCTCTGCTCCCGTCCATCGGGTGCTGAACTGCACCCCTGAACTGCACCTCTGCTCCCGTCCATCGGGTGTTGAACTGCACCTCTGCTCCCATCCATTGGGTGCTGAACTGCACCTCTGCTCCCGTCCATTGGGTGCTGAACTGCACCCCTGAACTGCACCTCTGCTCCCGTCCATTGGGTGCTGAACTGCACCTCTGCTCCCGTCCATCGGGTGCTGAACTGCACCTCTGCTCCCGTCCATTGGGTGCTGAACTGCACCTCTGCTCCCGTCCATCGGGTGCTGAACTGCACCTGCTCATGCGCAGCTCCGTGGGCCCCACACCTATGGGGGCTCGGGAATCGGAGAGCACCCAACCGCCTGGCCAGGCCGAGCTCGCTCTGGCGCAAGCAGGGCCTAAGAAACTCGCTGTGCTGTTGCAGAAAGCGGTGTGGAAACACTGGTTTAGAAACCTGACTTGAAAACTCTTTGCTTCCACCTTGAATACATCTTTACCAGTCTCCAAGATGGCTTGCTATAGCTAAACCACAAACTACAGAACAAATATATGGTAAATACTGATTCAACCTAGCTATACGGTGTCATTGTTTGTACATGGAACTTAGCACCACGTTAAATGAAGGAATGTCTGACATCTAACCCCTGATTTAAAGAGCTCACTTACACTGTGGGGCCATGCAATTAAGCTGACAACCCACAATTTCGCACACAGCAGACACAAGTCCAAGACTGAAAAAACACGAACACTGAGTTACTTTTAAGGAAAGAAACAGGCTTCTTTTTAATGCAATCTTGAACACTGTTATTGAAAAATGAGAGCAACGCTTTGGAATGACGAGCAGAGATTACTCATTCCCTTGTTTTACACAAGTTGACTTTTGGCTTTCTGCAGAACACCATTTAACGGAGCACATTACCAAGCTGCTAGCCACTTTTCACAGTGATGCTAAAGCAGGTAAGAGACAATAAGTGGAACTGTTGATGGTTTATATTACTCTATTATGTTAATGTTCACTAAAGTATGCCATAAGCTCTCTCATTACATGTGTATAAACCAATTCTCTGTGGTGTTATTCCTGTGCTAAATGCTATAACTACATAAATCTTGAATTAATGGAGACTTTATAGTTCCTGAAAATGAAGGGTAATTGCTATCTGTTAATGCTGTTGTTGCTATTAAAGGAAGTATATATTTTCAGTAACAATGTTTATGGACCGTGAGCCTCACGTCGCAGCTACTGCACAACAGAGATGGTGTAACAGGACTGTCAGACTACCTCCCCTCCTCTGCCTCCACCCTCACTAAAAGCACAGTGCCATTTCCACAGCTCAGGCAAACCACCCGGCAGTTCTCCTAACAGCGGCGGAGTCCAAACCGATGTCCTTCAATGCACATTCCCTAAAAGAAATGGGATTTGCGTTTCCATCTCTGGGAATGCACGGTTTGAGAAGTTTCTCACTTGGCTGACTGGCTGGACAGCTCACTTTATTACTTTGGCTGCTCCAAGCAGTTCTTGGAGAGGCAAGTGGCGACAGAATGGAAGGTGTGAGAAAGCCTCATCCCACTCACTTCCCTTGAGATGGCAGCAGTGAAGTGCTGCGCTTGGCCAGAGGCGGCTCAGAAAGCAGACGGGATGGACGAGTCCCCAGCCTTGAGCGCCTGCTCTCCGATTATTAAAACAGCAGCACTGTTTGGAAACGTCCTCACGATCTGCGAAACTGCACCTTGCGCTGAAGTAAGGCCTCCGCGATTCTGCTGTACCCTATGTGTGATCCCACTATGCGCAATTGCTTTTCTCCCCCGGAGTCCTGCACAACACTGCACAGGGCAAACCCCAAAACCATCAGGAGTGTGTCTGTGTTTTTCGATGCAGGGAGGGTAAAGCCTTGATTTTACTCTAATGTCTATGCTTTAAAATGTTAAGAGCTCAGTAGCCCATATACCTATGAACTAAATAAATAGTGGATAATTACTAGCGTGGTGCAGAGAGAGAAGTAGGAGGTGTAAAATTTCAGTTTTGCTTCTAGCTCTGCCACTGACTCGGTTTGTATTTGTCCATGAACTCCCTTTGGCCTGCTCTCCTCATGAGTTATATACAGACGACAGTGATGCGCTGTTTGTGACTCACAAAAAGTGTTATGCAAATCAGAAGTACATTAGTAATTCCCGCCCTTCATTAGCGCCGGCACGCGCAGGTGTGCCTCCAGAAAGATGCTTCTTGCTGACCAAGCAGGAAAGCAAGACTGTTGTGTAGTGCGGTGAAATGACACCGACCTGCCAGGGAATCTGGGAAGCGCGATGCCGGGCTAGACAGAACGTCGAACACTCCATCTGGCTGCGGCAGCAGAGAGCGCTGGTAGAAGACACACTTTGCCAACACATGGCAGTGGGGAAAAACTCCTCCCAGTGTGATTCCCTCAGGATACTCATGCCCCTGTTTTTATAGCTCCTCGTTGCATCAGCCAGGTTAAGTTTTAGACAAAGACTGAGTGTGTTTCTAGGGGAGTGCAGTACATCAGGTATCATGTGTTTCTAGGGGAGTGCAGTACATCAGGTATCATGTGTGTTTCTAGGGGAGTGCAGTACATCAGGTATCATGTGTTTCTAGGGGAGTGCAGTACATCAGGTATCATGTGTGTTTCTAGGGGAGTGCAGTACATCAGGTATCATGTGTGTTTCTAGGGGAGTGCAGTACATCAGGTATCGACAGCGAGCCGGGCTGCCCTTGTCTTCCCCACTGGAAGGGAACGTTGCACTCACATTGTCCCCATGACACGTCTGAGGCCTTTTCACTTCAGCCTCGGTGAGTTTACATGCATGTGCACATCTTTGCTGAGAAGCAACCCTACTTAATTCCAGAGACCTATTTAATAGAGCTGATGTCAAGTCTCGTGTCTCTACAGATCAGGTAAGAGATAGAGAGATGACGATCTTGTGCTGCTCTCCTTATGAAGAAATGCTATTACTAAGGTGGAATCACCCTAAGGAGGAGGTGGCTGGAAACATTTGAGCCTAGAAGGTCAAATTACAGTTATAGATATGTAAAGAAATGCCATACTAATGGTAAATAACACTATAATAGCCTTTCACTTGCTGTAAAGGACAGTGAGTTACCAGCCAAACACAATGCAGCTTCCTCTGAAGGTAACCTCAGATCCCACATTCTGAAAGCTAATCAATGCTGTTCAGATTTCAATTTCTTCTCTACAAGGTGAAGTCAAACCTAATCTAACACACGTCAGTCTCAGATGTAATGCCGCTAGCTGGGTCTACCAGTGTAATTTAGATAATCATTAATAGCATAGCTGTATAATAAAACTACATGTCACTTACAACTTCATCTGAGGTTTGACTGGCAGATCTTTAAACAGTTTTCTAAGTGATTGCTTTTACTTTCCTTGATTGGGCAGTCTAAGAAATGCTTTAACCCCATGGTGTCTAAGCTTCTCAGGAATGGTTTTCCACCCTCCCCAGCCCCGCTGCCCGCCCTGCTGGCTGACCCTGTGACACAGACCGTGGGGGCCTCGTGGCAGTTTCAGGGAGTTACTTTGTACATATATACACATACCTAAAATAAAATATGTATAGCATCTTTCATTTAACAGATATGATTTAAATGTTTCTCTTTGATCAAGCCTTCATCTCAAAATGCAGCTTTTGCCATACTCCAGGGATATTTGGTACCAGATGGGATTTCTAAAAGAAGCAGCTGAAGAAACATTAATGCTCCCCAAGCAACACCACCACTCCAGTGAAAACGAAGAAAGGCTGCACCAGAAGCAGCTCGAACCCCGTTAACCCCACTGTACGAGCGCGCAGCCACGGCGCCGCGGCTGCCTGAGCGGGGTCTCCGCTCCTGTAACGCTGATCCAGCAGAGACCTGCGTGCCACAGCTGCTCATGAATGAATGCAAGAGACTGGACAGCCAAAATACCATCAAAGTTTGATGAAGATCTAACCTGAGACTACCCAGTTTGATCTGCCAGGACAGAAGTCAGCAAGAGATACTCACGTCTTTTATACATTTGATGCTCGAAAGGGTGGTGCAACTGTTGCTATGTAGGAGGACTTCCCTGGTTTCCTTGCAATGGTGAAACAATAAATCCTTATACAAAACCACACAACTACAACTTTTCAATGACCAGCCTCTGTATCCAAAAGAGGGTCAGAAAAACCATTGCTCTGTGATAAATACGCATGCAACATGGCAAAACACTCCTTGACAGTCACCACACTGCCTTCGCGGTAGGTACCGGCTGTCCCATCTTCAAAACTGATTACAAAACTGACATCTTCAAAGGTTACTATAAATAAAAGATGGGCTCCTGACAAGGTGTCGGAGGAGACGACCTCTGCGACTGCTCCAGCGCTACGACTCGGGGCTCACCAAACGCTCAGGTCACGATCAAGGAAGACTATCATGTTAATGGGGGCTCCCACTCTGTAACCAAAACCTAGTGAAGATCACGGAGTACCCGAGCCCATGTTTTGTCATTCACTTACAGGTATTTCTAAATTTGACGTGACGACTGGAGGAAAATATTATTTTCAAATTCATTCTTATTTTGACTCTGAGGGAACTTCCAAGCTAGTAAAGCACAGGAAAGAAGAAAATTCAGTCTTACCTTATCGTCAATATCACTCTCGCTGTCACACTGTGGAGTAGAGAGAGAAAAAAAGATTTTGAGAAACACCTTTATGTACAGGGAGCCTTTGCATCATCCTCTTAAATCTTCAGGATAGCTGCTTCTGATGTTCTCAGCCCAATGATACACACCTCTGATGTTTGCAGTAAAGCCTTTTAGATTGCTGGCATAAACCAGACAAAGCCAATTGCTCTCTTCTTATACTAAAATATGGTTACTCTTACTTGGATGGGGAAAAGCAAACTTCAAACAAAAAAGGGCATCAGCAATGCATTATAATAACAACTGTAACACGAATAGCACAACAAAAAGCACGCCTTTTTATCATCCCAAACTGTGGAATATATAGTAACAGTTTTGCATCGCTTCACCTTGATAAGCACTTTGTCATCTAACAAGGAAACTGTGAAACTGGTAATCAATTTCTAATTTAATGAGTGGTACCAAGAATCGTAATTAAAATACATCATAAATCGTGGTACATTTTTTAGTTTGAATGAGATCACGATCCCAGGAGGAAATGTTTACTTGGAGAGTTTTAGAGTGTAATCTCTTACAGCCCCTGCAAATGAAACGCTCTATTTTCACAGCACAGACGATGGAAGGATAACTCGAGCACCGAACACTTTGGGACACGCTCATCTTGTTGTCTGGAGCTGAGAAGCATTCACAGTGAGGCACAACCCCAAATCTCTCGGTGTGTGTCACGCTGACAGAAAGCAGCCAGCGCTTCCTGGGGCGTCCTGCCCACCGGGGCCTTCCTCCTTCAGCCAGCAGCTGATGAGCACAACCCGGGGGTTCCGCAAGGGCTGGCACCCTACTGAGTTCACTGGTTCAACGACAAGCTCCCAATGGGAAACGGTCCATCGGAATGCCCGTGCTTTGGTGCCGCGAATGCAGGAGCAGACCTGTTCGGTCAGTCCGCCCAGCGCCCGCGGCTCGGGGCGCAGGGAGGGGAGGGGGAGTCTTTCCTGACACATCCTTTTATCCTCAAGTTACAAAGCAGAAATTTCAGCTGTGACATCCTTAGTTTTCTGCAGATTTTTGAGAGACTATTTAATCTCTTATTCTGTTTGGCGCCTGAAATGATTGACCCCAAACACTTGAGGAACATTTTACTCCTGAATTCTCTGCCGCGCTGAGCACAGGAGGAGCCGCGACACGGCGGCGGGGCTCCCGCGGTGAGCCTGCAGGGAGGCCGCTCGGCTCCCCAACCGACTGCGTACTTCCATTTAACTCCCGTGGAAACACCTGCTTTAAGGAACCTGGTTTTCTGTAGTCTCGACTAGGCAGAACACTTTGTTTTTTCAAAATGAAACCATTTCACACCGCCCCACCAGATCCACAACATGGTTTTCAGAGAGAAATGCAGCTGTTTAGAAGCATGCACACAGATCTCATTGTATCTGTTACCATTCCGGGAAAGAAAGCACCCGAAGCACAAGTGGATGGGAGGACAGGAGGGCAGGACACTGCTCTGCAGCGGCCAGGAGCCACGGGTGGGCAAGTCCCGTGGCAATAACCAGGGTTAACACCAGCAGGCTGCATTAAGCCCTACCCAATTACTTTGTACATGGAAGGTGAGAAAATCAGACAGCCGTGTCTTTACCAAACACCCTCCCATAAACTGTTTGTGCCTTTTCTGGGGACTTTTATTCTGCCACAGAGCTTTATGAAAATTCTTATAGGAAACAGTTTCTGTTTTTTCACAAACCAGACATTCATATGGAAAGTAAAATCAGTCCTGATAAACCATCACCAGCAGCAGCCACCTGCTGACTCTGCTCAACCCGCGCCACACAACCACCATGCTCTGGAAGGGGACTAATGGTTCATCATCACCCACGCGTGTCAGAACAGGCTCGCTGGGCAAAGGTTGCTCCACGACCTCCTGCATTGGTGCCGGCTCAAGACAGCACCGGGTCACGGCGACAAAGCATCACGTCCATCCAGCCCGAGGGGGGGCGAGGGGAGGTGCAGCGCAGCAGTGCACTGGTGCCACTGGCGTGCACTGTTACCATTGCAGTGCACTGGTACCGCTGCCGTGCACTGGTGCCACTGGCGTACACTGGTACCGCTGCCGTGCACTGGTACCGCTGCCGTGCGCTGGTGCCACTGGCGTACACTGGTACCGCTGCCGTGCACTGGTACCGCTGCCGTGCGCTGGTACCATTGCCGTGCGCTGGTACCGCTGCCGTGCACTGGTACCATGGCCGTGCGCTGGTACCGCTGCCGTGCGCTGGTACCGCTGCCGTGCGCTGGTACCGCTGCCGTGCACTGGTACCGCTGCCGTGTCCGCAGACCCGCCGGCTGGCGCAGGGACGCCGCTCCCTGCTCCCGGGGACTGACCGGGGCCACAGTGCGACGGGGAGCGTGTCCCCACGTCACCGCCATAATGGAGTGGGTCACAAAACCAAGCTATCTTCCCCTTTAAACCAGGGCTACACTAATTTTAAGCACCGTGCTCGTTCAGTCTGCACACTCATATTTCAGAGGCAGAGTATTCTGATGACGTGATTCAACCTGCGCGGTTCGGATTAGAGCATGTTACACTGGGATTATACAGATATCACAAAAATGGCACAAAATTAGTTTGTGCACTCAGCCCTGTGTTGCTTAAAACTCTATGCTTAGGCAACCTCAATACAAATTTCAGTTCTTACAGAGACTTAAAGAATGATACACTGAAGTAGTAAAAAAATCAAATAAATTAAACTGAGAAATATATTGCCTGGAAAATACAACGTAGTATTTTAGTCTTGCTCTGTTTCTGCAATAAAACTTGTCTTCCTATTTCTTACTGCATTATGATATTTAAAGGAAAGAGGAGAGGCTTTTTCTCCTTGAAAACAGATTTGACCTCAAAAATGTATATGCTTATAATGAGTATAAAACCTATTACAGATGGTCTGCATTACTAAAAGGTGCAGATGCCTAACTTTGCTTTGTACCAATATGCAACTTTGTCTCATGTAGATAAGTGAAAGTTGCAAAAAGCCAGTGAACCATCAAATCCACATGCTAAATTTCATAAACAGACATACAAATGAAGCAAACATCTGCTCTCTGAGGATACATTTTTCCCCATTCAGGATCTGTAAATACTCCATAATTAATTGTTTTTAAAATGGGAAGGACAGCAAAGAATTTTGTTTCCTTTCAGCTTACATCTTCCTTCCTTTAACGAGGGCTGCATCCGTCTCGCAGCCGAAGGAGCCGGTGGGGCTGCGCACGCGGGTCCGCAGCAGACGCGGCTCTGCCGGCCACCGAGCCCACGGCGCAGCCCCGCGCAAGATGGGTGCTTCAGAAACCGCGCTTCTGGCAGCAAGTCGCGTAACGTCGTGTTCGCCTTACGGAACAGCCGTCCTCTCCGGCCCTGTCAGACCCGCTCACGCACGCCAACTCCCCACACCGACTCCCACTGCGTGGCCTGCAGACCACCAAAACACTGCACCTAAATCCTCGCCAGAATGAAGTCCCACACCGACCCAAAGCTGCTAAGCAATCCACATGTCGAGAGACAGTGGGGGAAGCATTAACACACCATTATTTATAAAATTTGGACTTCTGTTTAACTTGCAGCACTCTGGAAAATGGAGAGACTCATGGCTACCAACCCACATTCACCTCCCACTGACTCCTGAAGAAAATACAGCCAGCTTTGGTGGAAAAAAACCTCAAGCTTCAGCATTCACTTAGGTTTTCTTCCTTTTATTTTAAAGAAAAAGGCTCCCACATTAGCGTTGAGAAACAGGAACCCACAGGCTGCTGAACACGCAATGGCATTGAAAAAACAACGACAGCAAAACCAAACCCGCCCAGAGAGATCTGTGAAAAACAGGGCTGCTGTTGACCCCCTCTCTTCGACACGGGGCATTAAAAGACAGGATTTCAATGGGCTGGTTCAGTTTCGGCGGTGGCGGCCCCGCAGAGCCGCTCCTCACGCAGAGCTGGGGCTGGCAGAGGCCGGGCCTGGTGCGCTGCACCACCGCCATGTTTGAATGAGCAACGAAGTCCTACGAGAAACCTTGGTTTGACCCAAAGGGTTTTCTGTCTTAAAAGACAACTCGCGGCCTGGAGAGGAGGCCGCGGCTCTCCCTCCGCAGGGCCCAGCTCCTCCGCCACCCGGCCTGCGCTCACCTCCCACGCAGCTGTTGTTGGAGGGACAAAAGCCCTTGTCAAAACAAAAAAGTTAAAGAAAATGTGGAGAATGGCAACTGTTGACAGCTACGGGGGCTCATTGAGAGACAAAAGCTTCAATTACCTGGATTTTTCTAAAGGCCTGTTAACACTCCTTGTCTATAAGCGAAACTGTAAACAGCCATTGTGCTGGGTTCATAAAGGCTCCTAAAAGGATTATTCACTGGGTTGTGCCAATTGCCTCTCAATTCCATCAAGAATCTTTGCAAAGCTGACCCCTAATTGTGCTGCTTTTGCAAAACAATTTCTTGCAGTGGCAGATTCCAGTCAGAAAAAGCCTCCCGTGAGGTAAAGTTAAGCAGAAACAACACATAATTCGGGTAAAAAGGCTTCACCCCTCCCTCCTTCTCCCCCACGGAGGAGGAGGGTGCAGACTTTGCAGACATGGGCCCTCTGTTGAGGATGACCCGGTGACACGAAGCCTCTACCCAACCGGCCGTGGCTCCCCAGGACAGGGCACGGTCTGGCGGCTGCTGCCAGGGGACTGTGCTGCCAGGGGACTGTGCTGCCAGGGGACCGCGCTGCCAGGGGACCGCGCTGCCAGGGGACTGCGCTGCCAGGGGACTGCGCTGTCAGGGGACTGCGCTGCCAGGGGACTGCGCTGCCAGGGGACTGTGCTGCCAGGGGACTGCGCTGCCAGGGGACTGCGCTGCCAGGGGACTGTGCTGCCAGGGAACTGTGCTGTCAGGGGACTGTGCTCCCAGGGGACTGCGCTGACAGGGGACTGCGCTGCCAAGGGACTGCGCTCCCAGGGGACTGTGCTGTCAGGGGACTGCGCTGCCAGGGGACTGTGCTGTCAGGGAACTGTGCTGTCAGGGGACTGCGCTGCCAGGGGACTGTGCTGCCAGGGGACTGCGCTGTCAGGGGACTGCGCTGCCAGGGGACTGTGCTGTCAGGGGACTGTGCTGTCAGGGGACTGTGCTGCCAAGGGACTGCGCTCCCAGGGGACTGCGCTGTCAGGGGACTGCGCTGCCAGGGGACTGCGCTGCCAGGGGACTGTGCTGTCAGGGGACTGCGCTGCCAGGGGACTGTGCTGCCAGGGGACTGCGCTCCCAGGGGACTGTGCTCCCAGGGGACCGTGCTGTCAGGGGACCGCGCTGTCAGGGGACTGCGCTGCCAGGGGACTGTGCTCCCAGGGCACTGCGCTGCCAGGGGACTGTGCTGCCAGGGCACTGTGCTCCCAGGGCACTGCGCTGTCAGGGGACTGTGCTCCCAGGGCACTGCGCTGCCAGGGGACTGTGCTCCAGATGGAGGTTCAGGCTCTGGATGAGGCTGGGGTGAAGCGGTAAGAAAAACTGGTGCTTTCCTACCCACCACCTAAGCAACTGCAGCAACTACGCTGTCCCTACATCCCGCCTGTTCCCCGCTGCACCCAGGAGACCTGAGGAATCAGAGCTCCCACATGGGTACACCAGGCCCTGTGGCTTCTTTTTTTTCTTTGACAGCTGAGGTGGAAAACCACATTTCAAGACGCCCCCTCCACCGTGCTTTCCCACCAGGCAAGGAGTTACGAGGCACTCCAGCACTTGCTTGTACAAATCACCTCAACAGGGGAGAAAAATGGACTTGTGCTACTGTGAAACACTGGCAAGGGTGTGTTTGGCCAAGAGCCTTCTCTTACCATGGACATGTAGATGCCACCAGCAGCACTCCTGCCTGTGGTGAACTGGAAATAAAGCTCAAACCCCTGCCTCGTCTCAAACAAGCAAAGGTTGAAATGGGAAATAGGAACATTACCCACTGTGGTTCACATGAGACAGAAGCATAAATCAGATTACTGCACGTAACACAACGGATACCGCAGAGGCTTGTGTCACTGCAAATAAAGCTAAATCTTCACTGCAGAGGTCTTCTGGTGGCCCTGGAGTCAGTGGTGTTCAGCAGGACCACTGCCGGCTCTGTCACCGCATCCACAGGCAATGAGAACAGCTGCAGTGTTGTAGCCGTGGAAGTTCAGGTTTTCTGAGTGCAGAAGGGGAACGGGCCTGCAATGAGCTATGTACAGATTTTCCAAAACTGTAGCATCTGCAGAAGTACATGGGCTCTGTGCTCTGGGACACCTCCCCTGGCACTGGGCTCCTCGCAAAGGCATTTAGTCCAAGAAGTGGCAGGATAGATACTAAAATTGTTTGCGCTGTAATTCTGGATGTTTTCTGGCAACTTTAAGTACCATGAAAACATCCTTTGACTCTTTGCTTGCCCTCAGTATCTTAACTTCCAGATGACCCAGTTTTTCTTCATATAACAAAAGCGCTACATTGATTACATTAAATCAGATTCTCATGTAAACTGCCTTATGCAGGAAGAAGAGCTCCAAGAAATGAAAACAAAACCAACCCAGATCTCAAGACTGCAACAAGACCGGCAACACTGGGGTGTTATGTCATTGCTTAGGTGTGCAGAAACACCCTGTTATCTGAAATGGGGCCACATCCTCCAGGCTTTTGAGAATCGCACAGAAGTCACCTCAGCTAATTCACATAAACACAGCATCTCCTATTCCACCCAAACCTGGAGGTTTACATCCAGGCTGTGCCTGCACAGCCTCAAGGCTATAGGGCCCTGTTGTGCCAGACGCGATACAGCACAGAAATTACAGGTTCCTCCCCAAGCAGCTGACAGAAAGGCTTGTTTCCTCTTTGCACACAAACACACATACCTACAGATATGATTTGTATTATGATTAAGTAGAGTATGAGACGTCTAAGCTGGCCGTGTGAAAAAGCAGATCCCAGCCTGGAGGGATATGTAATCTAACCAGCCTGCCTGCAACTAGAATTGTGTGGGGAAGTATAAGGCTGGAACACGAGGACAACAAAATATTCAACATACAGTCTAACATTACAATGCAAGCTGGAAGGGTAGAATATATAAGTAAAAAGTTCCAGAAAATACAGAATCAGTGTAGATACCTACAGATCTTGGGCACCCACTCAGACAGTCCCAGAGGATGGCCATGTTACTGCTATCTTATAATGGCCAACCAGATTTAGTTACTGAATTTTCTCTCACTAGAGAGGCTCAGGGAAGCATTAGGCTCAAATCCCAGTTTGTTAATGTTTCTTTCAAAGGAAGAAGTAAAATCAAGTCTATTTGCAAGAGCTCTCCCCCCCGCCCCGCCCTCCGATCTCGCCTCCCAGGGGCTGCTCTGCAGGGATGCGCTGCTGCGTGCAGGGGGAGGGGGTTGTTTCCTATTAAGTCTGGCATCGGATTCATGTCTGCAGGGGCTTGCTTAAGATGATAGGAAGAGAGAGTTTTATCATGAGCCAGACTGACAGAAAAGCCTGCTAATGGGACTTGAGGCATACACAGGAAAGAAAGTGCCAAAACATTAAGCTACTGCCAAGTGTCAGAGGGCCACTGATTTATTGCAGCAATTTTGCCACTGTGTCCTTTATAAGGTCCCACAAGTCTTTCCTCCTGGCAAGAAGCTGTGAGCTGCCGCAGCTCGGGGAGAAGTTCAGACCCAGAGCGCAGAAAGTGTCCAAGCGAAAGGCGGGGGCCGGGGGGAGGACGGAAATCGAATGTTGACTTGAACTTGCCCCAGGCAGCAGAGCCCTCTTAGCTCCACTGCCTCCCTGACAGTTTGATGAAATGAGTCAGGGCCTCCCCATGGCTCGACCAGCTCCGGCTTCCAAGTGCCGGGGCAGAGCTGTAAGAAACAGATTGAGCCTCAGGGCAGCAATTTTTTTCCCTTTCTCTCCCCAGCATTTGGCGGGGGAAGGGGAGGTTACCAGCACTACAGATGTATAGGCTGAGCCTTTGTCTGCAGAGGGGGAGGGCAGCGGAGAGACAAGAACAGCAAGAGAGTATTAGCTCTGGCAGCCGAGAACAGCCCTGAGCACTATAACTAATTTTGAGGGGCAGTGATGCATTGTACGGGCGATGTGCTGTTTGGTCTGAGGGGGCCCCTGTTGTGAAGCAGCAATCAAGAGGACATTTTGTTAAGTGACCAACAGCTGTCATCTGCAAGCCCAGAGCAGGGAAGGAGGGAGCAAGGGGGAGGGAAAAAGAAGAAAAGAAAAAAGAGCATTTGTCCCTTGCAGGCAGAGCGCGTTAATCCACCGGCCCGCCGCAGCTGCACCGCCCAGAGCGCCCGGCGCCCCCACAGCCCAACGGCGCCCCCACAGCCCAACGGCGCCCCCACAGCCCAACGGCGCCCCCACAGCCCAACGGCGCCCCCACAGCCGAACTGCGCCCCCACAGCCCAACGGCGCCCCCACAGCCGAACTGCGCCCCCACAGCCCAACGGCGCCCCCACAGCCGAACGGCGCCCCCACAGCCCAACGGCGCCCCCACAGCCCAACGGCGCCCCCACAGCCGAACGGCGCCCCCACAGCCGAACTGCGCCCCCACAGCCCAACGGCGCCCCCACAGCCGAACTGCGCCCCCACAGCCCAACGGCGCCCCCACAGCCGAACTGCGCCCCGCGGCCGCCGGGGACGCGGGCACCGCACCGCCGGGGACACGGGCACCTCACCGCCAAACGCGGGCACCGCACCGCCGGGGACACGGGCACCGCACCGCCGGGGACACGGGCACCGCACCGTCAAACGCGGGCACCGCACCGCCAAACGCGGGCACCGCACCGCCGGGGACACGGGCACCTCACCGCCAAACGCGGGCACCGCACCGCCGGGGACACGGGCACCGCACCGCCGGGGACACGGGCACCGCACCGTCAAACGCGGGCACCGCACCGCCAAACGCGGGCACCGCACCGCCGGGGACACGGGCACCGCACCGCCAAACGCGGGCGCGTCCCCCTCCGCGGGCCAGGAACCCGCGCTGAAAATGCTGTTAAAGTCTCGCTTCATTCCATAAAATTGAGTTGATCTGCTGCAGCTTAGGGTCAATCCCTCAAGGACTGTTTTCCCCCCTTCCCTTTGCGTTAGCACTCATAAATTAATCAGGAAGACCCTGACTAAGTCATTTCATGCTGTACAACATAAAAGAAAGTCCCCTGATGATCCACGCGAGGATCCATTAAAAGCGGGAGGAGGGAGGCAGGAAGAGGGAAGAGAGAGAAAAAGGAAGGGGGAAGGAAAAAATCTCAACCTTTTTGATATTTTAGGATAAAAGCTGGAGGACTTTGTTACAAATTCTAGCCAACATCAAAACACCTTAAATAATTCAAAGAACATGTTAACGGGAAGAAACTGAATGTTGCTCTGATGTTCAGTTGATGCAACGCAGAATATTACCCCGAACAGCGCCGGCTGCGAAGGGAGACGGCAGCCTTGAGCGTTTCGGTTCTTTAGAAAAATGTCAGAACCTGTAAAAATCATCATTGCCAGCAACTCTTTTTTTTTTTTGCATGCTACAAACTCGCGAGCCCGAGCGGCAGGGCTGTGACAAGCTGCTAACAAGACAGCTTCGGGATCCGTCTGAGCTGGCGGGGGACGGGCTGCCATTTCACCGCTTGGAGAGGTTCACGACATGACAAGCAAAAATCAGGGAACAGAGACCTAAAAACCACGGTGTAATTTTCATTTGCTTCTGTCGTGAAAGAATTCAAGCAGAAATATTAGAAGGCTGCACAACTGAAAAAGCCAGCAACTGGAAAATCATTGCTGTGGCCTGACAAGCACATCTTTTACGCTGAAAATGGTTTATTTATTATTACACCTATATACAGCAAGTATTTTGGAAAAAAAGAGATAATCACAAATTATTCCTCGAGATCTACCAAGTGAGCTCTACACCTGCCTACTTGCAAGCTCAGTCTAGAAATGACCTATTTCGTGGGACAGTGACCAAGTCATTTGAAGAAGCTGAAAGAGCCACCAGATTTCTCTTGGTTTCCCACTATGCTGCTCTGCAACCTGACAGGAAAGGTGAAAATATCTTCCATAATGCAGTCTTATACTGGAGCCTACACAGATGAACATTCCCACAGAAGCGTTTAACAAAGACACGTTCATTAAAAAAAGAGAAGTCAGCATCCACTGTCATCTACACAGCAATGTTGGTATCACATTCAAGAGAGGCTTTCTGGCTGCTTTACCATATTACAGCTCCTACTTCAGGCCTTAATATACCCCTATAATGCTTTTCCATAATTTTTGGATGATTTAATGATGTCTTTTCAAGAATCAACTCATTCCATTCTCTGGTTAGAGAACAGTAGGTCTCTCTGTCTATCTCTATATAATATCTCTCTCCCCTGTCTCTTACTATTTGGACTTATTCTAAGTGTTTAATGGTAGGTTGATAGAGCTGCCTTGAAGTCAATTTACTGATCATGATGGACTCATTATATCCATGGCTGCAGCCTCTCGGCTCCAGTGGGATGGCTGCTGTGGGAAACCCAAAGCCAGCCAGCTGCACACATACAATCTTATGCTTAATTTCAGCTCATACTTGCCAACAAAGAGAGAGATCAGACCCCGCAGCAGGTCATTTTCTCTTGAACACCTGTGATTATACCAAAGTGTAATGGGAATGATGGGCCAAACTCAGCCCAGCATTTGCAAGGACCATGTAAATAATGAGCGGAGGCTTTTTCATCTCTTTCCTGTTCCCCTCGTGTCCGCAGGTCTCTGGTGGTGCAATCCCACAGCCGTGCTGGGGCGACTGGAAGGGCTGCACACGCGGAGTTGGATGGCTGACACGGCATTTCACCCATTTACGAAATGGAGGAGACTCAGACAACAAAAGAGATGCAGTTTGCTTCTTTCTCAAGTGCTCACAAGTTCTCTTCATCCCCCCTCGCTCGGGCATGGTGTTAAGAAAATAATGGGGTTGGTTATTCACTTGTACAGAACTATGCCTTGACAAAGCTAAATATAAAAGCTTCAAGGCCTGTGCCATTACCTGGACTCCTCTGGACCACTGAATGACAAAACTTTAAAAATTAAGCAATTAAAAAAAAATGCTATTTCAGGTGAAATTGCAAAGGCTCTCCCCACCTCAGTGCCTCTGCCGCTCTCTGCCGACCCCCCGAGACACTCATTCGCTCTTGTCAGCCCCGGCCTGCCAGCGATCGATGCCCGTGGAACGGTTTACAAGACAGAGCCTCCCACCGCGCCGCTCTGCTCCCAGACTGCAAAGGAGTCTGACCAGCGCCGACCCCCGAGATCAGGACAAGGGCTGGCAGCAGATGGTGAAGGACGGGAACGCAACATCCTCAACTAAGCTATCCCGAACTTTCTGACAGGCTCCAGGACACCTACCCTTTCTGTTGTCACTACCGACTTGTTTGTTTCTGATTTGTATTTTTCTTCCAGGACAGATGTGGAAATGCTCAGTTGTGTGGACAGGTGCCATTCATGAATAAAGTTCCAAAGTTCCAAGTCTTTCCTTAACAGCGGCAGCCCCCTGTACGGCTAACCCAGACCGGAGCAATTGGAGAATGAAAGGGAGAGGAAACATCTCAACAGGAGGGAAATACGAGAGAAGGAATAGAAGACTGAAGAGCAAGAACGCAAAAACCAACTTCCTGCACTGAGGACCAATAATGGGATGGGACTAGAAACACTGTCTTTTTGGGAACAAACCCTCTCGGCTTTAATCAGTAACCATCATTATTATTATTAGCAGGATGATAAATCTGCTAATAATTAGGTGGAACAAATGGTATGTGTTTGTCACAGAGTGAGAGTGCAGTGATTTCCCAAGAGGTCACTAGGAGCACAGGCGGGCGTGCAGCCCGTGCCGGCAGCGGGGAGCAGCCGCGGCTCCCTGTCCCAGCGCCGCACCGCGCCGCACCGCACCGCGCCGCACCGCACCGCACCGCGCCGCACCGCACCGCGCCGCACCGCCGCAGCCCTCGCCCGCCACTGCCGCCCCACCGGCCCTGATCCGCCCGCTGCCCACGGGGGTTTGCAGCCACGTGGAGCAATAAAATGCATGAACAGCAACTCCTGATAATGCTATTATTAGTATGTGTCACTACTGCACATTTAATAACAAGAGGGGTTTTCACGGACTGTTGAGTAATTAGCGGTCTTTAACTATGCTTTAAAGCCTTTCCGTGGACTGGAGTGTGCACAGCTCTCTTCAGCAGCTACACAAAGCACTTGCACAGGCAGCTGAAAGCTGGCAAGGTTCTGGGCAGCTCCTGGCAGCACAGGTCGGCAATGACAGGGTCTCGACGCTGATCAATGTACATTACAAAAACTCGCTTAAATTCACACCTAACACACTCCTGCTTTTGAAGCAGAAATAGCATTCAAAACAAATCACTTCGTTAGCTCCGCAGGCTAATGAAAAATTGCCACAATTACAAAAACAGATCTTTGTTTTCAATTTTCAATAAGCAGAACTTTAACAGAACAAGTTGCTCTTGAAAGCATGAGAGTTGTTCCCTTAAAAAGGAAAGAAAGAAATCCTTCCTAGCAACTGCAATTATGATACTTTCATGTCAAATGAATTATATTACTGAAAATAAATCTTTCTAAGATGCACAAGAGGGTTATCTGGCTCCAGTCAGACTTATGCATTACTGGTTTTATATGTTGTACTCTACTTGATTAATATAGGTAATCAAATTATATTGCCTTCCACTGTGCTCTCAAATTCAAGGCTATAATGTTTTCAATGACAAAGTTCATAGAGTTGTATAAAAATGTACCTCATGCTGTACCAGCCCTTTATTGCTGTAGTAAAACACCATTTTCAATTTAGTAATAAGTGATATAAACCAGAGTGTCTTGATTGGCAGGGTCGTATTCATTCTGCAGCGCCCTATGACACTGCAAAGTTCAGAATGGAAATGTAAGGGCAGGATCCACCGCAATCTCTGCTGCTGATGCTTGAGGAATAAAGTGATTCCTTTTTCACGGGGTGCCCAAAGGAAGGACAAGGGACTGGACACCAAGACACACACACGGATGGAAGGGAGCGAGGGGCAGGAAGAGACTCATAACTCACTACTGCTCCAGCAGGGTTCCTGCGCTGGAGCCAACCCTGAACAACCCCTGCCCACCAGCAATGGGAAATGAGAGAAACCAGCAGCCCGAGAGGAAGAGGAGGGTCTGGAGAGCAGCACGTGCTCGAGAGCCCTCACTGGAACATGTCAGGGCTTCGTGATCCTGCGCTCAGCTCGAGGTGCCTCCGTGAAGCTGTGCTGTCAGTGCTCCTCACTTCATGAGCAGGATTCTCTAAGGGGCTGTAAATTAGACTGTCAAACCTGGAAAATCTCAAGTTTGCAGCTACCTTTGAATATGTAAATCCTAACCCTTCCCTCTTTTCTCTTATATACATCACAAATAACGTTCACCATATCTGTAAATCATCAAAGCAACAATCTGTAAGTTGTGCAGAGGCAAAGAACTCCGGCGAGCCTTGTCATCGCTACCAGCACCGTCTGCCAGAGCAAGAGCTATAAAGCCCTTTCCGTGGAACTAAATGGCAGAGATACTGTTAGCTGGTATCTTTTCTAAGGATGTATGCTGAGCAAATGATATGATCAGGAAAGACAACTCTTGGATTCAGGAATTAGTAATGTTATCTTAGTTCTGTTTCCTTGGCAACTTGACCTTTCATAATTTGCCCAAAGGCAAAATATGGGCAGCATATCCTTTTCAAATCATACCTCAATAATCTTGTGATTAAAAGCATCACCAGAATGTGGCCTTGCCGTAAGATGGAGAATTAACGACTCTCTACTAAATGATCCACTGATGTTGAATCTAATTTAAGTAGCCTTGCAAGAATATTTAACACTTAATGATAGGCTCTGTATTAGAGTAGGTTTAATCTAGGATGCAGCCACAGATGTCATAAGGAGGAATTAATCAGCATTGCTTCCACTAAAACAGAAATGCAAAATTGCTGAACAGAATGTATTAGAAACAGATTAAAGAACTGGGACTTCAACATAAAAGAACCAGAGCTGATGCCACCCTCAGAGAGCTAATTTGAAATACAGGAAAACTTAATTCGCCTTTAACTGAAGAATTGGGGTGTTTGAAGTCACTAAAGAGAAACTCGTGTTATCAAGAAGGAAAGAAAGGCAGATAGTCTTTTCCCTCATCAATTAAAAATGAAAGCCCAACCCAAATGTTAATGCCTGCCTCAAAGTCCCAACAGAATGCAGCTGTTGGTGCTCTAGGGACTATTGCTGCATCCTCCGTGAAGCTCTAACTCAACCAAGTGCTGGGGAAGTTTCTCTGGTTTGGAACACTCCTGCTCAATTCAGATACGTCACCTTTCAGAAAAGCCAATCTTGGAGACAGGGAAATACAGCCCACGGTTATGGAAATCCTTGCAGTTTGGGGAAAACACGAAAGCTGGTATTTGCAATTTCACTCTAAGCTCCCTATACAGAGAGAACTTGCCCACCCATAGAGATCTACACTACAATTGCTTATTGTGACAGTTTATCACCTCCCGTGCCGGCGGAGGACTCGGTGCTGTGCGCAGGGCTGAGCGCCCAGCCCGTCGTTCACAAGGGCCGCTGGGGGCACAGAGCCGCAGGGAGCGCCACTCCAGAGCGCGTGTAGCACAGGTGGTCACACTGCGACCAGCGGCTCGCCCTCTGGACGTGTAGATACCCACACTGAATCCCCAAATGCTATGAAGCATTAGAGTCACACGTCATGGATTAAATATTGCATTCCTAACATTTCTGAGTTCCAGTTAAT
This sequence comes from Patagioenas fasciata, assembly GCF_037038585.1. Lineage (NCBI taxonomy): Eukaryota > Metazoa > Chordata > Aves > Columbiformes > Columbidae > Patagioenas > Patagioenas fasciata. Next base: position 429,390 of record NC_092536.1, read on the forward strand.
GTTCCTGGTTTTGATGAGGACAATCTAAGTTTAGCACAATTATATTTCTGCTGAAAACATCTAGCAGGGTGCATACTGCAGTGGCCTGATTCCACTGGTGCACTCCTGATTCACTATCATCGCTATTAAAAAGGGTTCTGACCGGGGTGAGTGGCCCTTCCTTGGAAAGTCACAAAACAATCCAGCTTTGCTCCCAGTTTTCATTGACAGCCTAGCAGAACACGAAAATCATCTCCGTGCCTGTTCCCAAATTAATGACAAACTTATATAAAGCTTTGATCTTGATGGAAGAATCCATCAAGACTCCTCATTTGTCTCCCTAATTGCTTGCTTTGATGCTCCCCGCTGCAATCACTGCGTAAGCTAATGTCCTGAGGTTGCCATGGCTACCACTAACGAAGCAGAACGAGACACCGCTCTGCATGTCTGCTGATCCTGCACCGCCGGTGGTGCAGAGCTGCTCCCGTACGGCACCTCAACTTCATAAACCACTTCCTACTCATCTTACTACAGACGTTACTGGCGACATTCACTTTTCCTTCTGCTGCTCGTACACAGGAGGCGGTGAGAGCGGCGGCGCGGTGAGAAACCCGAGCACAAGCAAGGACTGAGGTCACTTCTCAGCTCGAACAACTTTCGGTGTGATTCGATGCCTCGGTTTTCTTGGCTCTTGAAGGACAGCAGTGATGCATCGTTCATCACACAGTCCTGTTGAGAACCCACTGCCAAGAACTGGTGAGGAAAATGTGTAATAATATTAATTTTTAATTTAGAATTTGCTTGAAGTGAGTTCCCTCTATTTCTACAGCTTTCTGGTTGGCTAAAAACCTTTCATCAAACCTCCACACTTCTCCTTTTTTAATAAAGGACACTGAACACGTGAGGATCCATAATACACTCCAACATTAATAGTAATTGCCCATTGAAAACAAGAAATGAGAAATCACTTTCTTATTTGCTTATCTGATGACCTCTAAGGACAATGACGAGCATGACAAATGCACAGTGTGGAGCATTTCCTCATTTATTGCACTGATCTGATTTAATGTGATGTCAAGAAATGCAGTACTGAGCCATTAAATGCCAACAAAAAGTACATTTTGCTGTAAAATATGTGTATTTATCATTTCAGTCCACACACGAGTTTTTGTACCTTCCACAACTCGTTCATGAAGGTTTCCAGCACAACCTGTTCTCGGGACTTTTCCATTCTCAAAAAGATGAGAAATACATGAAATATCTGAGTGGGAACCATCATCCCAACATATTTCAAATAACTAATCACGGTGGCCTGAAAAATTCCTACAGCAGCAACAACACAATACTGCTTTTTTTGGTTATTAGGAAGACGCATCACTTTAATATTCTGTTCCTGCAAAAGTTTTATGCATTCTTTTAAATGCATGAACTCAGAATCTTTTGTGCTTTCTGCTGGGAGGTCTGGTACACGTAAGTATGGAAAGTTAACGTGTAATTAGCATGGTACATCTAAACCAGTTACACGGAGCTAGAGCTAACAGCAGTTCAGAGGGGCAGTGCTGAGCACACCGGCGTGCATCACACCTCCTGTGATGCTCCGCAACCTGAAAACCCAGCGGAGCCCGAAGCGCCTTCCAGAGCCCTGGCACGCTGGTGTGCCAGCCCAGCTCTGCCCCACGGGCTGCCCCACAGGCTGCCCCAGCCACGCTGGTGTGCCAGCCCAGCTCTGCCCCACGGGCTGCCCCACAGGCTGCCCCAGCCACGCTGGTGTGCCAGCCCAGCTCTGCCCCACGGGCTGCCCCAGCCACGCTGGTGTGCCAGCCCAGCTCTGCCCCACGGGCTGCCCCAGCCACACGGGAGTGCCAGCCCAGCTCTGCCCCACGGGCTGCCCCAGCCACATGGGAGTGCCAGCCCAGCTCTGCCCCACGGGCTGCCCCAGCTCTGCCCCACGCGCTGCCCCACAGGCTACCCCAGCTCCGCGGGACCTGCCCCACGCCTGGAGTCACTCGGGCCCAGCTCGAGCTGGGGGCGGTGGCAGGCGATGGAGCTCACGTCCCACGCACATCCCGTGTTCCAAGCCTTCACCCGCAGCGTCAGAGCAGGACGCTTTGTTAGATGCTCTCTTGCTAATTTTCCTCACGATTCAATTTGCTTATTTTCCTCAAGGAGAGACTATTAAAAATAAACGTACTGTGGTTTTGTTTTTAGTAGACCCTGTAGTTAGGTCACGCCTGACAAGATCAGAACCATTGCGCCAGCGACAGGGTCACGCTTGGCGCAGACAGGCCCGGCTCAGTGCTGACGCGCTCCCTAAATGACGCTCTAGCAGTATCCGCACAACTTCCTACTCCTCTATTTAGAAACGAATAGCGAGGAGAGGGAGATTCCGAATTAATTACATGGGCTTAGTGAAGAAGAATCAATTTTGGCATGAACACTAATTTTTTTTTAATTAAACCAATACTACATGCTCTTTAGCAACTCCAGATCCCACATAATGCCAGAAAACAGCCAAGTGAACCAACCACCAGCATAAGCACAACTCAGAGTAATCAGGTTAGGGCAATCACCACTGTCCAATCCATAGAAATAAAGATACGCATTTTTCCAATGACTAATGACAGTACCAAATGTTTAAGACAATGAAGAAAAGGAGGAGGAGCTATTTTTAGACAATTGCATTTCTGCTGAAGAGCTTGGTTTCGTCTCTCATAACATGACAGGTTGCAATGCACGGCACATGAGAGAGAATACATAAGCCAACATAAAATTCAGCATGATTAATATACGATTAGTTCACGTTTGTACAATGCTTTGAAGATGCGAGCTGCTAATGAGAATTTCTGGATTAGATGGGTTGACGGCCCAGTGCAATCCAGAGCAGCAAACACAAACCTGCGCAGAGTTTAACTGCCCAAAGATTTAAGAACCCATGAGACACTAAGAACTGCTTTAAATTTCAAGTGGATAAACTTTAAAAATCTAATGACCTTAGTGGAAAACAAACCAATATCTTCCCAAGAGTGATTCCGCAGTAATGAGAATGAAAAGAGTATTGAGTCTGGCGTGTAAGAACGCACATCTCGCGAGACGCAGCCGCAGAGCGGGCAGCGGGAACAGAGAGAAACAGGAAATGCCTTTTCTTTTTCCTTCCTATGAGAGAACAAAATACATTTAATAACTTCCGGCAAAAAGACGAAGCCACCACATCACCTGCATGGGACCAATATTGAGCTTGGGATCCACACAGAAAGCCATCCAACAGAGATGTTGACGCTGCTACTGATCTGGCCTTTTCCTGCTTAATTAAAGCTCCTGAGCACTTGAGCTGGAAACCTGTAATCCCCATTAAAGTGTCATTTCAGCGGCAGGTGGTCAGACCTTTCCAGCTCCACTGGATAATTCCACGAGCAGGAAGCACGTGCAGTATTAGCGCGGGCACGCGGGGCAGTGGGGAGCAGGGCTACCCCAGCCTGGTGGGCGGGCGGGGGTGACCCGGCAGCCCAGGGACGCCTGAGCCGAGTCCCCGTCCCGCGGGCGCCCACGGCCACGGCCGCCCAGAGCAGACGTGTGCCTCTAGTTCTATACAAGCACCGAGGAAGGCTGGATAACCTGTGGGGGCAGAGACAGCAGGTAATGGTTATTTACCCTTTGGTTTGAAATAACAATATAGATTAAATGTTATTAGACACTAAACAATGAAATATTCTGGCCACAAATATTCACTTTCGATCCCTACTGCGGTGCAGAAACAGACATGGAGACCTAGAGAACACAAATTGGTTGTGTGCTATGGTGTATTTTATGGAGTAGGAAACGTGACCAAGAGGAGTCCCAGTAGCACAAGAACCACGTGGACTTTCAGCCACTACGGACGCAGCACCGTTGGCTTGGGGCTCAGCAAAGTCCTCGTGAGCTGACTGCAGCAGCAGGGCCTGGGGACAGGAAAGGGCCTGGGGACAGGAAAAAGGGTCTTGGGACAGGAAAAAGGGTCTGGGGACAGGGAAGGGTCTGGGGACAGGAAAAAGGGCCTGGGGACAGGAAAAAGGGCCTGGGGACAGGGAAAAGGGTCTGGGGACAGGGAAGGGTCCGTGGGAGGTGCCCACGGCCAGAGCGTGTTGCCGTGATACAGAAACCACGTTAATCACTGATCCTCCAGAGCCTGAGTTACTGGACAGAACTGAAACCACAGAAAGCCAAACCAAAGCAAACCTCCTAATTAGCGTTAAAATGAAACAAAGGCACCTCCTTATTAATCAGGACGCATTTTTCTGTAATGTGCTCTTGTAGAGGTCTAGGGCTATCGCTCACGTAATGGATGAAAAGATGTAATCTCTAGGTATATACAAATATTTCCCAAGGGTTTTTAAAGCCAGCATCTGTAGCAATACATATTTTGCAGCAAATATTTAGAATGAAATATTTCATAAAGTACTTCAGCACTTCTTTGAGTGTTTAATTTATCTGACATAAAAGAACAAGAGTGTATAGCATTTTCCTGTAAGTGGATGTAAAATACGCATTGCATGGATCCCTATAATTAAAAAAAACAGCAAATCATTGTCATTAATGCACAAGCAAGATCATAAATGAATACATTATTAAGTCCTACTGAATTAATGCTTAACTGCAATAGAGTTGAAATTGAATGAGGCAATTAATCAGAGTAAGAACTGAAGAAAAGAAAACCCACATCTGTCTCACTTTGCAAACATGGAGCACAACGGTCGACCTTCAGACGGGTCACCTGAAAACATGGAGCACAACGACCTTCAGATGGGTCACCTGAGAACATGGAGCACAACGACCTTCAGATGGGTCACCTGAAAACATGGAGCACAACGACCTTCAGACGGGTCACCTGAAAACATGGAGCACAACGACCTTCAGACGGGTCACCTGAAAACATGGAGCACAACGACCTTCAGACGGGTCACCTGAAAACATGGAGCACAACGACCTTCAGACGGGTCACCTGAAAACATGGAGCACAACGACCTTCAGACGGGTCACCTGAAAACATGGAGCACAACGACCTTCAGATGGGTCACCTGAAAACATGGAGCACAACGACCTTCAGACGGGTCACCTGAGAACATGGAGCACAACGACCTTCAGATGGGTCACCTGAAAACATGGAGCACAACGACCTTCAGACGGGTCACCTGAAAACATGGAGCACAACGACCTTCAGATGGGTCACCTGAAAACATGGAGCACAACGACCTTCAGACGGGTCACCTGAAAACATGGAGCACAACGACCTTCAGACGGGTCACCTGAAAACATGGAGCACAACGACCTTCAGACGGGTCACCTGAAAACATGGAGCACAACGACCTTCAGACGGGTCACCTGAGAACATGGAGCACAACGACCTTCAGATGGGTCACCTGAAAACATGGAGCACAACGACCTTCAGACGGGTCACCTGAAAACATGGAGCACAACGACCTTCAGACGGGTCACCTGAGAACATGGAGCACAACGACCTTCAGACGGGTCACCTGAAAACATGGAGCACAACGACCTTCAGACGGGTCACCTGAAAACATGGAGCACAACGACCTTCAGACGGGTCACCTGAAAACATGGAGCACAACGACCTTCAGACGGGTCACCTGAAAACATGGAGCACAACGACCTTCAGATGGGTCACCTGAGAACATGGAGCACAACGACCTTCAGACGGGTCACCTGAAAACATGGAGCACAACGACCTTCAGACGGGTCACCTGAGAACATGGAGCACAACGACCTTCAGACGGGTCACCTGAAAACATGGAGCACAACGACCTTCAGACGGGTCACCTGAAAACATGGAGCACAACGACCTTCAGACGGGTCACCTGAAAACATGGAGCACAACGACCTTCAGACGGGTCACCTGAAAATATGGAGCACAACGACCTTCAGACGGGTCACCTGAAAACATGGAGCACAACGACCTTCAGACGGGTCACCTGAAAACATGGAGCACAACGACCTTCAGACGGGTCACCTGAAAATATGGAGCACAACGACCTTCAGACGGGTCACCTGAAAACATGGAGCACAACGACCTTCAGATGGGTCACCTGAAAACATGGAGCACAACGACCTTCAGATGGGTCACCTGAGAACATGGAGCACAACGACCTTCAGACGGGTCACCTGAAAACATGGAGCACAACGACCTTCAGACGGGTCACCTGAGAACATGGAGCACAACGACCTTCAGACGGGTCACCTGAAAACATGGAGCACAACGGTCGACCTTCAGACGGGTCACCTTGCAAACATGGAGCACAATGGTCGACCTTCAGACGGGTCCCGCCACTCGAGGGGACAGTCCCGGTGCCACCGCGGGGCGCGGTCACCCCACACAGCACACGCTGCCAGCGGGGCCTTGACGGGCACATCGCACCCCAGGGAACCCAACACTGTGTCTCGAGGGGCTTATTTCATAAAGTCCTGAGTGCTGAGATGGTGAAGATCGCGCTGGTTATAAACACGAACTACATCTCCTCAAAGTCACTAGAAAATGAAACTGGGGGAGCTGACGTACATTAATGATCATTTTTAAAGGCTAAATGCTCTTCAACATCTCGGGGAGGCTAAAAAAATTATGTTCAGAAGGTTTTGTTCCACGGATTGTGCTTTGATCAACTAAAATACATTACGTTAAATTCTTCCTCATCACTCTTAAACTCTGTAGTGGAATTTTCTTTAACGGGTTAATTAGACTCCCTCAGGTTCTGAACTGTTGAAAAGTCTTAGTTCAATTTATTTCAGAGTTTAAGGAGGAATAAAATGATAACACTAATGATGATAACAACCCTCATCCCAGCTAAAGCTTTTTGCACTTCCCATGTAGAACAGTCTCCATTGTTCACGAGTCCTACCTTTGACAGATAGGCAGGTATATGTACTTTTTGCAGTGTAACATATTATGAATATTAAACAATATTTTAAAAGAAAAATCCATTGGTATTTTTGTAGCAAGTTCTTAAGCAATAATTATCTTTGAATAAAGACTTTTTTTTTCCTCTTACTGCAAATGAACTGCAGATTTTCCAAACCGTAATTGTTTTCCTACATTGAACGGATGGAGCAAGTGGCGCAAGTGCCGTGCCAGTCACCAGCACACCCGCCTCCCTCTCAGCTGGGCCAGCCGCACTCAGGATCAGGTTCAGGATTCTCCGTTTAAAACAAACAAACCAACAAAGGATTGCTTAGATCCTCATTGATAAAGAATCTAACAATTAGGGGTTAGGAAAGTTTGCCAGAGGGCTGAGGAGTGGTTAACCTGTTCCTACACTCCTGCTCTCATACCAGTGAGTGCATTAAAGCAGGATGGAGCCCCCACCGCACAGGACTGTTTCAGCCTCGACCACCAAAGTGTAAGACACCATTGCTTTTATTAACTGGATCACGACAAAGTACTTCATCAGCACCTAAATGCAAGGGTGCACACTGATAGTGCCAACCATGCAGGGTTAGCGAGCGGGTCCCGTTTCACGGGAAGACACGGGATTCAAGGCTGAATCCTGACCTGACCGCAGTCACGGGTCCACATGTGGGTGACGCGCGTGAGACGGACGTGGGGATCTGTCATAGAATGGGTGAGCGAGGAAGAGGAAGAGGAGAGCGGGGCAGTTCCTAACACACACCAACGCACAAGATCAAATCAACAGAGCAATTAAGCTTCAACAGAAACAAGACAGTTCTTTCTGGTTTGTTTTGGTTTGGGTTTTTTTCCGTGTGAATGTTAATTACTGTGCCTTACAGCAGAGATAACGAGAGGGTTTTACTGCCTAGCACTTTTCAAACAAAGACATGAAAAATTCATGAGCAGGGAAGACCTTGGTGTTGAGCTTCAGTTTTCTTGTCAAATATTTCAGCTCTGGAGGTCCTTGGGAAGGTTACACGGCAATATCCAAGTCTAAAGGATGCCTGTCAGCTGGATCTAAAGGCAAGAGGAATTTTATAGGCTACATGTGACCTTGTCAACGTATTTTCACTGGCCAATGGTGTCTTCCAGCATCATTCACCCGGTTTACAATGAAAATCTAACACTACAATGCCTGTCCTCCTAAGGACAGCGCTCTCACAACACCGGTCTGTCCATAACACAGGAACCAGGATGGTTCAGCTGACCTGGAGAATGCTGAACGCGCATCACTGCCAACGGGGCAGACGAGCAGGCGCCAGGGAAACTCTGCCCACCACGGAAACCCCATCAGGACACCGTGCCATCCAAAACGTCACTTGTGCTGGGAAGGATCCCGCTAGGGCTGGCGTGGCTTCTAAAAGATCTAGAATCTCTTTTCGTGTAACTGGCTTCAGACATGGGGATGCTTTGCAAGTTAGCTGTCCCTTTATTAAAACTCAGCGGAGGACTTTTTAAAGGTTCCAAAAGGAGCTGCTGTTTGCTGACATGTAGGTCAGGCACAGATCAAGTGAGAGGAGAATGAGCCCATTTAGTGGACTAACAAGAAACAAGTACAACACAAAAGCTTTTGGGATCATGTGAAACTCCTTCCCTTGCCTAATCAAATTCTCCGTGGCAGAAGCAGGAGTTTGATGAGGTCTTCAAAGTCTGAACCGCTCAATGTTTTCTTTCCTTGTTAGTTTAATAACGAGCAATCCCTCAGGTGAGCCACTAAGAATCACTTTTCCAATCAAAAACTTCCCTAATCCGCGGCCTCACGCTTTTTCGAAATTATTCTACATAAAAATTCCCAGAATATAAGGTCTAAGGTATAAGAGGAAACTTGCATTGTACCAAACTGCAGAGACTCCCTCTCCCATTACACCTCTCCTGCTTGGCGATTTTTAAATTATTACCCAGTGGATTTATTTTTGAGATTTAGGTCCAATCCACAGGATAAAATCTGATCAAAGATGTAGAACTTTGAAAGGAAAAATCCTTTGCTGAAGAAGAGAAGATTTAAGGCATGTCTGTTCCCAGAATTCTTTCATTTAAGAGGTTTATTTCTGTTTATTACTTGCTAATGTGTTTAAACCGCACTAATATCTAATCCTGACATTCTAAAGATCTGCGTTTAAAACAATCACCTGTCTCCACTAGAAACGCGGGTGAGACCGGCGCCGCGGGTCCGTGTCCGCGGGCGCTGCCGCCCCCAGCGCGGGGCCGCTCGCCGGGGCTGCCCCAGCAGCGGCGCTTTCGGGTCGGCACCTGCAGCACCGCGCGGCCACCGCGCTTCTCGCTTTCATGAGAACCGAAATCCGGCCTCCCACACGCCCGCCGCAGGGACACGCTCTGCAGATCCGCCCGCGGCGACCGTGGGCAGCGGCAGCAGGCAAAGCCACACGGCGCTGACAACGCGGTCCCGTGGTAAACGCCACCGTTCCGGTCGTGAAATGAAGGTGTCCTCCATCCCATGCCGATTTAGCCAAGAAAATAACGCAGCTGCAGGGTCAGGTTTATCACGGCTTAAGCTCTTTTCCTGCTGAGCTTAATAAATGATGGAGAGTACTCAAGTGATTTAGGCATGTCTTACAGCGGGTTGGTGACTCATTTGGGTTTAGAAAGCACGCAGGGTTTTTCCTTGCTCACAGGCCTATATTTCAAACAGTGTTTTCTTTTGACTATTCCTGTTTTCATTTCATCTGGTTTCCATTGAGTAAAATTAGAAGCATAAAGTTTAAACTATATTGCGGATTGGTGAAACATCCAAACACACAGAGGAGCCCATATTGAACGCAGGCCGTTTGCTGGGACTCGTTATCGGCTAAGCCGCGGCTGACAGGGCTGCCGGCTGCAGTGCCCGCAGCCCCGCAGCGCCAGGACGCGCTCCTGTCCCCAGTCTGCTGCCCGGGCTTTCTGTCGCTCGTGGAGGCGGCTGAGAGCAGAGAGCAGACACGGGGTGCCATGTACTGAACGTAGTCCCCAAGGAACCTGTGACCATGCAACTCTGGTACTTGCTGTTTCACCAGCACCAGAAACACCGCAAGGCACAGGTAACACAAAAAGGAAGCTGTATCTCGGTGATAAGAGAAAAATGATTAAGAACAAAGTAGATTTGTTGTCAATGTACTGCAAAATAAAGCAACTTTACAGAGTTTAGAGACACAGCTCCTTTAAAATCCAGCTGCTAGAGCATCTTCACAGCAGGATAAGGGCTTCAGTTCACCCACACGTTCAGATGGCAGGTCCTACACCCTGGATCCAGGTCACTCCCTGGGTTAAGAACACAGGAGTCCCTGTGACCACACGACAGAGCCTCGGGAGCACAAACTCACGCCACTTCCAACCCTTCTGGCATATTTCAAACCCAAAGTCTTTCTCTTAAGCTTCTATTCAATCCAAACACACAGACACATATATGTCTATCAGATAAATGCACTCTGCCTTGATCCCATGAAGAGGAGAGAGAAGTGGAAAAAAGAGAAGGGAAAAGCATTTTCAGCATGTTTATGAACCAAATGTGCATGAATCCAAATTCAAAATCAAGGGGTTTTTTGTGCTTTTTTATCTTATGCTATAACTGGCATCACAAACCCGGAACTGCTGGCAGTGGAAGAAGCTCCTTCACCGCAGCGTGGTACCGCTTCTGACGTTAGCAGCGTGGGAATTCACTCCAATAGTGATCTCTATTCCCACGCTGCTTTCAGATTGGTTTAGCGAACAGAATATATAAAAGCTGAACCTCCACAACAGTTGTATCTGTCGCTCCTGCTCTTCTGGGAACAAAACCAACCCCACTATGTGGCAGGGCAGGCAAAACTCTATGGTTTTTATATTAAAAAAAAAGTTACGAAAACATGTTTATTTTTGAAGTTTCTGGATTAAGTCCCATTTAAAACCCAGGCCTATCAATACACTGCAAGGATCCATTGAGAAAAAGTTCTGACCTCTTTGAAGAGGAAGCGGCCTGTCCCCCGCACTGTGGCACTGCTGGGAGGACGTTAGGCCATGATTTCCACAGCGGACTGGTTTCCTTACACCCGCACCACAGCTCTGAACCAGCGTGACCGGTGCCGTGGCTCCCGACGCCGCGCGGTTCCTGAGCCGCTGGGGACCCGGCGCGGGCAAACAGCCCAGCTCATCAGTATATTGAAAATGCTTCAGGAACCTCAAAAACAGATTAAGTAATGCAATAATAAAACTCTCAGTGAACCTGTGCAATAAAATCCATCAACAGAGGAGATGGGTAATATAATCTCTTTAGGAAAAAAAATCCTCTGCTCTATGCCTGAATTACCTTGTGCACCACAAGATAGAGGATTTAGACTATGGCAAAGGATTGAAATCTCTCTTCAGGGACATCCTTCTCATAATTGTACATTCATGCCTCTCTCCCCAGTAGTAGCCTAAATACAATTTACCGTTGCACACATTTTTATAGGGTTTCTGCAAATCCGGCACTTTATTACCACCCCGGTTATAAGGGGCCACACGGCAATTCCTAAGGGTTCACTAACTGAGCAAGATATTAAGCTTGAATAAAAAGAATCAAAAACGTCTATCTACAATTTATAGTTCTCTATAAAGGACCTTGGGGAACCGCAATTTGAAGGTGAAAAGTAAATGGAAAGCAGATTTCAGCTGAAAAATTCCATATGATCGATGGAGAAGACTTACAGAGAATTATCCAGAGAGGTTTTTAAGGTGTGCTAGAGTTAAAAACATACAACTCCAAATTACACACAAGGCACGCAAGATCCCAGTGTGGATACATCTGATTAATCAGGTCTATTCAGAGCCTGGTAACAGCTGCCTTCTTTATGCACATCTCGCAAATGCGATCCTGTTCTGCACCTTCAGAGCACAGAGAGGTAAAGGAGGATGTGAAATACCCTGAGGGGCCCACAGGGTCTGCAGCTTCCCAGCCTGTCCGAGGGATCCCGAGGTCCAGGGCTCTGCCCCCGACCGACCCACAACCCCTGGGGCCTTGGGCGAACCACCCGTGCAGACGGTGCCTCAGTGTCCCCGGGGGGACGGAGGGGACTCCAGTTCCGCCACCACTTTGTGGCTTCTGGAATTGGAATGAAAATGTTACAGAAATGGAAGCTACTGTTCCAGTGGTTTTTGTCTTCTTCAAGTTATAAGAACAATAATATAAAGTCACTGTAACACCCAATTATAACTAGCAAAAATGAAGAGAAAGACTATGCAGTTATTTATAACTACCTACAGAAATTAGGGAATAAATGTAGCTACTAATATGAGAAAAAATCAGTAAACGGGAGATGATGTGGCAGATGTATCACCTTGCCAGCCTCAGAAGGGAAGCGCGTGGACGTGGACGTCCATCTCTGACACCACAACACCCTCTAACACTTGAGAACCAAGATGCGAGGTTTTTGTGACAGGTAACACCTCTAGTGCTCCAATGCACCTTCCCATCTGGCCAGGTGTCGTCCCCTCCGGGGCACACGGGGCACCAGGCAATGCAGTCACCACAGATGGTCCTTACTCCTGAACAGACGGGCCCAACACTTGCTCTCTTATCTCCTCAATTGCAAAGAACTGAGAGGTGACTTTGCCCCGCTGCACCTCCGGAATGGAACAGGCCTGCAGGACGGCTCTGCTCCCAAACCCCTCTCCCGCCCACGAGCGGGGTGCAGCGCACGGCCACCGCGCCTGCACGGGGTCACATCTGCTGCGGACGGGCCCTCCCGGGCTGCAAACCTGCTTGTGGACGAGGAGCAAAACAGCTATCCCTGAATCCTCGGCAGCTTTTGAATAGTGTCAAAATTCCCAGAATCCGTGGAATCTGAAGCACTGACATATGGTAATTAACCCTCTTTTCATCTCTTTCTGATTCAATTGCCCAGCAGAAGCAGAGTAATGCATAACAGGTGGGAAAACCTGTATTTATATATTTATTTTTGCTTTGAGGAGATGTAGACAAAAACTGCAGGCCATATTTGGCGCTGGATGACACACAGACGTGGTGCACTCAGGCTGCTGTGTGTCCACTACTGCCGCTATGTTTTCATTAGTTCTCCTCCTAAGCCTGCTGCGAAGCCCAGGAATAAGGGCTAAGAACCCGAGCTGCGAAGGCGACGCCGTTCTGCATGTGCCGTGACCTTCTTCGTGCTGGGGCTCTGGACAGCAGCACAGCTACGCCAAGTCAGATCTCATGATTTATCACACTTCAATTGGAGCTTTAATAAATCACACTCAGAGACAGAGCTAAGGAAACGCGCACGAGGAAGATGCAGCTGTGATCAAAGGTCTCGCGAGCCCGCGGATGAGGGGCCGCGAGAGGCAGACGTGTGCAGGCGACCCCGGTCTGCAGCGGCTCGGCCGGGCTGCAGATCCCGCTCTGCTGGCCCTGGGCCCCCAGCCTCCCTGCAGCTCCCACAAGGCTCTCGGCACGGGCCGTCTCCAATGCGCGCGTGCATATGGCACAACGTCTATCGCAGCCGAGGCAGCCAGGCATTAACGTATAACACAAATAACGAACAATGATTCATCTGAACGGGCGTGATGTGAAGGGCTGCTTTTTTTCTAATCTGAGCCTCAGTAAAGCTTTGAAGGATAATTTCCCCCCAAAATTGGACCAACTCCATCAAGAAGAACACAAATTCCTGTTTCCTCCAGATTGTTTCACTCGATTCACTAAAATGTTTATTCTACACTCAGAAAAAAGTTGCTGCAATTTCTAAACTGCATTAAAATTAATCCTTTGCTTCTTTACAGTTGCCTTTTTCAGTGCTGCCTTTGTTCCAAGCTGGCGCTTGCAGGAGCTTTCGCAACCAGCCGGCAATCACATACATCCTTCCTGTTTGCAGTTTTTATGGTATTTTACACAAACAAGAGCAGCGGAACAGTCCAAAGTACATGTCAGACACCTGAGGTGGATGGTGCTCATAGTTCCCAGCAGAAGACAAGCAGCAGATGAAGACCCCTCGGCTTTGAAATGGAGCGACCTAATGAACCCACTTTCTGCCTTGTGAGGGCGAAGGCGCGAGGTGAGCCAGCGAGGCCCAGCGCCCCGCAGCGCCCGGCGCACGCGTGCTGCGAGGGCCCCGCGCCGCAGGACGGCGCTGGCGCAGAACGTCTGTGCCACACCACAGCGGCTGGGAACCGAGGGAAGGACGGGGCTTGCTCCGTAGCATTTATGACACATTCACATATAAAACACCAGAAGTCTCCCCTCCCTGCAGTGCCGTTCAGCTACCTGGCCCACATTGGGATCTAATTCCAGCAGAGTTTTAATTAAAGGCTCTTTCCAGTGCACACCTCCAGCTGCTTTGAGTAGTTTGGTTTTGAGGTAACGGTCAGTTCTGAGAAGCGCTCAGTGGCCAGTGACACTTTCCTGTCCCTTTACTTAGTACGTGGGGAAGAGACCCAAAGCACGAGGAACGTGCTGCAGCACTGGCCAGCCAACGTCCTTTTCCGTCACCGGCACTGGAGACAGACCCCACCTCTGCAGCCGGCGCTCCGGGACAGCTAACAAACCCTTACTGCCTTCTGTGAACCTGCGTCTCATCAAAATTTAAACAGACATGTTGTCACACTTCAGAAACATCCTATTTCCTGCCAATGAAACAGTGAATTGCTGTTTAATGTTCTCCAGCGGTATTTGTTATAGACCAAGGAGCTCGGTCTCTGCGGTCTCTGCTACACTACAAAACATACTCATTTTTCAACAGCCGTGTATCTGAAAATAGACAGGGCTCAGGTGTTTTTACTACAACGTCATGAAAAAAGCTGCAAGTGCACTGATAAAATAGGCCTTGCCTACACGAGCATTTGATTTTTGCTAGCCCTGGTGCAGCTGTACTGCTCCTGAAAACAGTGCAAAGTATTCGCGTACTTGGGCCTTTGAGGAAAACAGAAGCTGTGTAGTTCCATGCATCTATCTGGCACGCACTGGTGGGGAAAGGCAGTCTAATTGCCACAGCATCAAACAGAGGAAATATTGTCAGTTGCGTCCTTATCTACCCGCCTACCCACCTATCTGTCTACCTGGTGATACAGCCAGAAAAACAAAACCGAACCCAAACACAGCTTCTCCATCATTTGCCCCTTCCCAAGCTTTGGGTAGGTGCCGTACCAAGATATCGTGAAAGGCTTTTGCTGCTCGAAAGCTGCGGACGCAGCAGGGAGCCGCTGTCCTGGGGCAGCAGCTTTGCAGCGGGGCCGAGGGCAGGGTCCTGCTCCTCGGGCAGGGCCACCAGCTCACGGCTGAGCTCGCGTGCTCCCGGCAGCTCTCTGTTCTCTGTGGGACGGTGCAGCCACGGGGGGTGGGAAAGGCTGGACCCTCTGGGGCACTCACAGCGGGTGGAACGCAGCATCGGGGCAACACTGCCCAGGCCTTACAGCAAAGGTCCCTCCGGACCTGCCCCCCGGCGCAGAGCGATGTGCGGGTTTGCTGCCACAGCTACTGCCTGACCACCAGCCAGCTGCTGCTCACACGCTTTACTCCTGTGCAGGAGAGGAATGATGATCTCAATAGGGAAAATAACAGTTAAAATGTCTTTTTGCAGTGATTGGGGAATAATAATGATGAATATATGTATGAAACTTTAAACAGTCACAATGGATTAGCAGCAGCCCTTCGCCAAGAAAGCTGCAACTAGAACAAAATGCGGCCTAGATGCTTTTTTTGGTGCTTATTGCTTAGATGAATGATGTTCATAAGGCTTCCCGTAGCCGCACAGAGTACTGACTGATATCAGTGCCATGCTGCACAGGTCAATAAAGAAGAGAATTTCTCTATTACCACGATGATTCATGAAAGTGATTATTCCCACTCTGACTCGTTTAAAAGAATCTGCATGCAGCAATAGGCTTGCCGAACGCCCCTCGCGTGCCCTCGTGTGCCATCCTGAACCGCTGCGACACCGGTGCTGGAGCCAGCGCTGCCAGCGGCGCGACGTGGAGAGGCAGAGCAGCAGCAGCCTCTGCCCGGCCAAGAGCCGCTCGCACGCTGCCCGCCGCGCAGCAGCAGCCGCGCTCACACTGCCCCTTCCTTCCCTTCTTCCTGCGGGCACGAGACACCTTATCCAGAAGGTTACGCATCACTGTGATACATTCGCTTTTGAAGTGCTGAGTGGCTTTTAGATTCTGGCATTTTGAACTCTCAGGGAGGAAGAACGCTCCTCTCACAACAAACTTTGAAGTCTGTTTCCTGAACCTGTTAACTGTTTACTCTCTTCTTCTCTTTCTTGGCCACTTTAAGCTCCTCCAGAGTCAACAGAGTCCTCATGCCCGAAAAGTCTTATCGTCCAGGTATCAAATATCACCCCAAAGACGAGAGATCAGTGCAACTATTCCAAAAACACGGATTCTGAGAGGCGGGAGAGCACAGCAGTGCCGCCGACCACAGCCCCCTCGTCACACACGTCTCATTTACTCTATGTGAACGTGGCACCTTTTGCCATTCAGGTATGGACTTCACCAGAAGCAAAAGCTACCACCACATCTTCCCGCTTTTCTGGATCTCCTCAGCACAAGAAAATCTGGTCTCAAATACTCTTTCAAGGGCAGGTATTCTGGTTCATCCTCATCTCTGGCTCACAGACTTTTACCAAAAACTTGGTTGCGTGTTTAGAGACTACAGCTGCAAAAAAAGGACCACATCAAAGAAATCTTCGGGTGTATTCGTGTATTCTGCCACTTCCCAAACACTAGGTCGTAATTTCATATTCCGCTACACAATCACCAAATCCAGCAATGAGTACAGAAGAACCTGATCCTGTAACTGGTTCTATTCTAAACAGATGTTTAATGTGACAAAGAATCGGTCTGATAACTTCCCTCATTCAATGTAATTCTTTGCCATGAAAACAGAAACAAAAGCAAGTTCTTTGCATTAGTCTCTGTTGTCAACTTAAACACCTTTGAACAGACGACTGCGGTTGAGTGACCTGGGACGGCTACGTGCTCAAAACAACCAACCCTTCATTTCAGAACAAAGGAGAACGTGCTTTTCTTTTCATCTGATAAACTTACATCCTGATCTTAGCACAACAATTTTGCAAAATTTGTCTTCTTTTGCATTAAAGAAAAAACCTTCTGACTGGCATCAGCATGTTTAATTAAAACTAGGAAGCAGAAAGCTCCTAAAGTCGGCAAACGTGAGCCCCAGCACTCCGGCCAAACGGACAGGGGAGTTTTGTCCTTTCCTCCTCAGTAGCAACTGAAAGAGATATTGATTCTTCAGCTGCTTTGCAGTCAAACACATTCAGAGTAAGTGTTGGTAAACATATCTCAGTTTCCACTTCAACCTGATCGTCTGCTTCTTCTTTTCCTTCTAAGAAAAAGGAGGAGGAAACTTGCTCAGCTCACTGAAAAGAAACAGCCTTTGTGTAACTGCAACTTCATGAGAAAAATGGTGACACCAGCCCGCAGCAGCCCGGGCGATGCTGCAAACCAGGCAGCGCCAAAGCACGGAGCTCCCGGAAGGTGAACACGGGGTGAGCCTGAGGCGGCCGCAGGGACAGCGGGGAGGGACGGGGACGGGGCCCCAGGGACAGCGGGGAGGGACGGGGACGGGGCCCCAGGGACAGCGGGGAGGGACGGGGACGGGGCCCCAGGGACAGCGGGGAGGGACGGGGACGGGGCCCCACGGACAGCCGGGAGGGACGGGGCCGGGGCCGCAGGGACAGCCGGGTAGGGACGGGGATGGGGCCGCAGGGACAGCCGGGAAGGAACTGACAGCATGTTGGGCGTGAAAAGTACAGCACTCAGAACCCAAATACTGGAATTTGTCCCTTTGGCAAGAGAACTTACTGTAAGAACATAAAAATCTTCGCGTTTGACACTGGGTTTCCATATAATTTTGAATCAAGTTCAAAGCCTTGGCCCTCACTCCTACGGCACTGCCCGGCTCACATCCCAGCTATCTCAGACATTATTGAGTGTGCTGGGATGACAGGAAAATGTTGACATATTTACAGTCAGCCTTTCTATGACTCGTAAGTTATAGAAGCGATGTCTGGTGTCCGCAGACAATGTGCCCGACACAGGCACTGCAAAAAGAAGGCATTTGCTCGTTTGCTCCTTAGACCTTCCGCTGCAAGCATTCACAATATAAATAAAAACTACAAATATTATCTCAATCCCAATACAATTCTTTATGTTCCCCTACCCAGCCTAATAACAAACATATTTCTTTTCTGGGAAGAGAGATCTCAAGCGGTTTAAGGACTGTATTGCTTTTATCAGAATGGCTAAATGAACCACAGCCATGTCAGAGCACAGACCCCGTCAGGATAACCCAACGGGTTACTGGAAGGGTTATAAACACACTCAGACCACAGAGAGTCCGCATGTGTGCGCGGTTGTTTTCTCTGGAAGGCTTCCCTTCGGGAAAGGCCTGGGGAAGCACGCTGGACCTGAGAGGTGAAACCCCCCCCGCAGCACTTGGTGTCCCCACACAGAACTTGGTGTCCCCCTGCAGCACTTGGTGTCCCCCCGCAGCACGTGGTGTCCCCCCGCAGCACATGGTGTCCCCCTGCAGCACTTGATGTCCCCACACAGCACTTGGTGTCCCCCCGCAGCACGTGGTGTCCCCACACAGCACTTGGTGTCCCCCCGCAGCACGTGGTGTCCCCACACAGCACTTGGTGTCCCCACACAGCACTTGGTGTCCCGCCGCAGCACTTGGTGTCCCCACACAGCACGTGGTGTCCCCCCGCGTGCCCATGCTGCAAAGCCAACCCTGGCGCAGCCACGTGCGGCTCCTCTCAGCTCAGCACGTGAATAGCAGCCAGGGCCAGGTAAGTATTGCAACGTACGAAGCAAATGCTGCTGCTTCTGCTTAAGCCATGATCTGCCTGCAATCCTCTTTTAACTGTATGTGTATGGGAGGCAGGAGAATTTAAATGATTTGAAGCTTTCTTCTTTTCTCAAAAGGAAAGAAAGCTCCGAACAAACCCCAAACCCAACAGGCACGGAGGGCCTGGCGTCAGGAGCCACCCGGCTCAGCACCGCGGCTCACAGAGGAGAAGACACACGGACACACGTTCGTTTGGAAGCTCCCAAGAAACTCTTCCAAACAATAGCAAGAAAAACCATTTCAGAAGTGCCAGATACCGAGGGAGCGCTCCATTTACTCGCTTTGATGGTCAGTCACTGATCACGCTGATATTTGACTTTGGCTCTGAAATCTTAGTTGTGTTAAAATAAAGATAATCCACAACACGCTTGGGGTAAATCCACAGACAAGCTGAGATGTCCCCAGTACTTCAGGAGAACTACAGGCTGTCACCATCTAGAAATGCTGACAGAAATTGGTGTTTCATTGCTTATCTCATTACCATACGGACCTCTAGGACAGTGGGATCTTTCCGTAATGCATTCCAAGCAGCAAACAACTTTGTTAGATTTCCACAGAACTTTGCATGCAAGCACCTAAAACACTTACTAACAGAAGAAGAAATCTAAATTTATATATTTAAACTATTACAATGTTTATCACGAGTTTTAAGACACTCAATGACATCAAAAGGCTTTCAGTCAAAACACAGGGTGCTATGAAAGACCAGAAACAAAGGCAAGTGGCCAAATAAAAGAACCTTCCAGCTCTTCCACAGGTTCCTCCAGACCCCGGCCATGGCGCGGCCCCGCTCGGTGCCGCATCCCCGCTCGGTGCCGCATCCCCGCTTGGTGCCGCATCCCCGCTTGGTGCCGCATCCCCACTCGGTGCCGCATCCCCGCTCGGTGCCGCGGCCGCTGCAGCGCGACCGGCGCCCCCCGCACAGCCCCGCGCCCGCAAACCTGCGCCCCACGTGTCACTCACAAATCACAGCCTCTACTGCACCTTTGTCCCCTGGGGCAGTGGGGAAAACCCACCAGTTCCCAGGTTAGTTACCGCCCCTGCACGCAACGCTCGGGGCTGCACGCTCCTCACGGATGAACCCTGCAGCTGAGCTCTGTCCTGGTTTTACAGCGTTCCTCGGACCGAGTCAGCACGCTGAGCTGACCCCCGCCGCCCGCCTGCCTTCAGCCTTTCCTTCCCGTGTGCCCCGGGTAGGCGGGACGCGCGCTGCAGCCGGGAGCGCCTCTCGCTTGGGCTGCCCGGGCCCTGGCTTGGCACGCGCGGAGCCGCAGGGAGCCTGGCTGGGGCTGCCCCGCTCACATGGCTGCCCTTTAATGAACATTAAAAAGGAGCAGAATCTACGCCACTTTGATGTTTCTATTAATACAGGCCACAAGAAAGCTCATGTTCCTCCTACAAAGATCACAGAAAAACAAAGGCATTTGTAGCAATTGATGCACAGAAGGGCTTGATCCTATTGCAAAGAAAAAAGCAATTATGAAGCAATACAAGGCACGTGCATTTAAATTTGTTCAGCATGGCAATTTGGTAAATTTTGCTGTCACTTCTGGCATTCCCGAACTTCCTCTTGAATGACTTTTACTCAAGGATTCATTTTCACTCACTGAAGATGCTCAGCACAACGGAAACGCGTCCTTGGAAAGTCACCTTACGAGATGCATCCTGAGGCTGGGAGCTGCACCAGCCCTTTGCCCCTCTCTTGGATCCACCAAAGGTGGAGAACACCCGGGGAATCAGGACTTGTTTCCCCACGGGACGCCCCGCACCGCAGGGTCTCCGGAGGACGACGAGTGCGGCTGCAGAGAGCAGGAGGAGGCGCAGAGGGAACAACAACGCCCACAGGACCAGGATTTCAAGTCCAGCCACAAACACGTCTGGGGGAAGAAACCTGCCATTCTCAAACAGTGATTTGCTGCGTCAGAAAAAGCAACCAAACCAAAGACACGACGATGTTCTGTTGGAGTGACCTTTGCAAGAAACGCAGGGAAAAAGAAAAGGGCGGGATCCTTCCTTCCTGGGGAGGGTTGGGAATCGTCTCCCAGCTGCGCTCCTGAGCGTGAATCAATTTTCTTCCAGTCGATAACTAGCGCAAAGGTTCTAACCTTCATTTGTGCTCCAAATACTCAATCGGGGATGTAGAACACATACCAATTAAGCAATTCAGCTAAAATAAGAAGGCCGTGAACCAACATCGTTGCTGCAGCTGCCCCTGAGGGATCGAGGGTTAGCAGCTTGGGGAAAAGGTAATTTATTGAGCTTAATACTCTGCGAAATGTTCTCATGATAATAAGATTGTAAGATCGTTTTAATATCTGAAGTCATGTTGAAAAGGTCATTTCTCATCTTTTACGCCTACCTAAGTCATGTAAATCAGAGCTACTCAGGGCTGAGGGTGTTTGCAGTCTGAGTTTTCCTGTATTTTTGGATGACAGAGGAAAACATCTGTAATCCCAGGCGGTGGACACAGTCAGCTTTAGAACAGCAGCACTCATGGATGCAGCTGCTTCTGCTGCGCATTAGGCCAGCATTTCATCTTTGACCTCACAGATTTTATTCAGACTTTTTCCTCCTTTTTAACGTTGTGAGGTGGGGAATGTTAAAAAATATTTCAAACAGACTACATGCACTCTGAAAGGGGAGCAGAACACAGCTGATGTATTTGCCACAAGGTTTATAACGCAGGAAAATGGGGCACTGGCAGTTTCACAAAGTACTCGCCTCTTCTCCAACATGCTGTTTGCCATAAGAGAGAATTAATTTGCAGATTTTCCTTTCCTCCTCTCCTCTCCTCTCCTCTCCTCTCCTCTCCTCTCCTCTCCTCTCCTCTCCTCTCCTCTCCTCTCCTCTCCTCTCCTCTCCTCTCCTCTCCTCTCCTCTCCTCTCCTCTCCTCTCCTCTCCTCTCCTCTCCAATGCTTTCCAGGCAGACACTGTGCGGGCTGTGCGTGCACAGGACCGGGCCAGCAGCCCTGAGCGCCAGCGCAGCTCCCGCGCTGCCGGCTCCTCCATCGGCACAGCAGCAGCGCCGCGCCAGGTGTGCGGCTGCTGGGGCGCGCGGTTCCCACCCGCGACGGAGCCGAGGTCCCCAAACCCATTTCACTAGGGCCCATGAATCCCATTTGAAACCAAGTCTTCAAAATTTATAACAGCACTAGGCTATCTAGGCCCTTAATTTCATTTATGTTTTGAAGCTTCAAATCCATCACACAAACGAGCTAAACGAGGGCATTATTCAGAGTAATAACACATTTGATCCCATGCAGCCTAAAAGAGAGAAATGCCCTTCTGTTCTCTTTTTTTCTTTCCTTAATAGGTTCCTCTCTCCATATCTTTCAGTCACCCCAACAGCCCCAGCTCTTGTCCTTGCCACAGCCACCGGAGCACCCCCCGAAAGCCTCCCTTGGCAGCTCCCGCTCCCGGAGCGCTCCTGCCTCCTCCCTCCGACCGCGGCCCAGCCGCGGCTCTGCACCCGTCAGGCTGCAGGCTCTTCCGAGGAAACGCCGCCTCCTTTCTTCTGCTTGGCAGTGGGCTCCAAAGGTGCTATGCAAACAATTCATTATGACAGATTGCAGCCCAGCGTAATTTAATAGACTGCAAAGCCCAGCTCAGGAGAGCAGGCGATCCAGCATTTACAAAGCATGCCATGCTTGTATTTTCCAATACATAATACATAAATCTCTCTGTTGTCATGGCTCTGTTTTCAGACTTGCTGGGTTTTGTACATGAAAATTTTCTGACTATTTATCAGCTTGATCTTCTCCATCATACTTTATCATCCCCTGCAGCCCTTGTGAAAAGCCCCTGCACCAGAGAGATCAAGGCAGCTGCAAACAGTGCCACGGCCTCCCAGGGCGGGACTCTGCAGAGCACCCCTAGTGCCACCCCCAGTGATAACGATGATAACATCGAGCGAACCACTGCATCACACCAGAAGAGCTGGGAGGGAAGGGAAACGTCTGCATGCCTGTCTTTCTTCGGTTTGCTTGGTTTGGCCCGAAGGGTTGAGGAGAGGATGCCTGAGAACAGGAATCCAGCCCACGGCGGCAGGACGGGGCAGTTCACTGGGAACAGCTGCTCCGCAGGGCCGCTGCACCTCTGCTTCGTCACACGTGGCCACATCCAACAACCAGTCTGCCCGGAGCCCCCCGGCCCCGCTGGAGCGCTCAGTCAGCACAAGGTCAGTGCAAGCTTCCAGGTCAAAAACCAAACCCCAACACACCGAACTCAGACCAGCTCTGTCAATGCTCGCTTCGTGAGTTCAACTGCGGTAGGGAACACAGGACACCCAGTTAGAAAGTTCTTCCACTATGAACTGTGTTTTCGTGAAGGGTGATTCACAAATGAAAAAGGGAACCACAGAAAACAGAGCAACAACAAAGGTCCTGAGCAAAGGCGGAGGGTTCTGCCTCCCAGCACCAGCAGAGCTCCCACAGCAGCCCAGGCGTGCCTCACCTGGGCAGCACCCTGCTCCTCACCTTTGCACCCGTTCTGGACGGACGCGGTGCGCAGATTTCACGCACGTTAACGGGAAACCTGCGCTCACCCGCGGCGGCGGGTGCCAGACACAGGCAGTAGAGTAACAGGCGATAAATCGCTTTGGTAGGAATATACGTATTTTACACATAGCTTAATATATGTTCATAAAAAAGGCTGAAACTTGTTAATACCAGGCATTCATAACTTCAGCCAATTTCAAAAATTCCAGTCCAGTTTTGGAGGAGCCAATATTTCATGGTGGACTGGAAAAATCTCTGCAAAAGGGAAAAATAACCCTTGAAGTACATTAATAGTACAAATTATAGAATATATTTTCTGCAATTCTCCAAAATTTATCTGGAATGCTACTTAAAAAAATGGTAAAAGTATAAGATTACATGGAAAAAATTACAGGCATTTCACACTTTTTTTAAAGTCAGCATCTTTGTAGGGAACTTTGCAGCATACATAATAAAAGTGTAGCAGAGAGACAAGCTATTCACCCAGTCTCAATTTCTTCATTAAGATCGCTCATTCAGTTTCCCTTTAGTTCTCTTCCTGACGGCAGCCAGCCGCTTTCCTGCGCTTTTAGAGGTTTGTACGGTCAGGTGTCCCAAGAAGTGGCGGTCTAGTGGACTCAGTGCAGCCAGCTAAAAAGAGTATTTATTCCTCACTGGGGAATGCAGGAAAGGCCAAGTCTGCAAGAGACACCAGGGTGCTGGCCCGGCACTCAGCTCCTCACGCCGGCCAGCCCTTCCTTTGGCTCCAGCCGTACCCGCCATCAATGCAACGACA
Source organism: Patagioenas fasciata (assembly GCF_037038585.1). Classification (NCBI taxonomy): domain Eukaryota; kingdom Metazoa; phylum Chordata; class Aves; order Columbiformes; family Columbidae; genus Patagioenas; species Patagioenas fasciata. The sequence goes on from NC_092536.1 coordinate 453,387, forward strand.
ACCGCACCGCGGCCGCTGGACACGCAGTGACACCAGCCGCCCGCGCACAGGCCCTCATCTCTTATCACACAGCAAGGCCTACAGGGCAAACCTCTGCAGGTTACTGAGGGCAGGGTTTTAGGTGAAAGCACAGGCCAAAGAGAGCTCCAAGAGCTCTGCTCGCAGGAGCCGTCCCCGCTGCGCCGCGGACTGGCCCGCGCACAGAGCGCTGAGCGGAGAGCTGTGCGGCAGCCCGGGGAGCAGCCCCGCCGCGCTCACCTGGAACACGAGCTGCACGGACAGCACCTCACGCCATCCGCTCCCTCCGACCAAACACCTCCAGCTTCAACTTCCTGTGCATCAAACCTTGCAACTGCTCCCTTTATCAGCTCACTGGGAAAAACTCTCCCTGGACTGGTGCCTCAGTTGCTCTGCAATGAAAGACATCTAATTTTGACAGTAAAGTTCTGCTTATATTTAGTGTTAACATCCGACCACAAGTGCCAAATATACAAGTTACGGGGACTCGCTTTGAGTGCATTTTGTACTCTCTTTGTGACCCACACCCTTCAGCCTTACTCAATAGCTCAGGCGCCTATGACATTAGCTTCCACCAGTAAATGCTTAATGTCCCTTCAATGTGGAAATCCAGCGTTAACTTCCATTGCGTTAAAGTGAAATCAAAATGTCCTTCACATGTAAAATTCTACACGTAATATCACACTACAAGAGTAATATTCTACATCAGTTGTCCTCCTTACAACATCTCTAAAGCAAAAATAAACATTAAAAAAATGCACCAATTCCTTTATGTCCTGCTCTCCTCCTCCTGAGGAGTCCTCAAAGCCCATTAAGACATCGTTAAGCAGTCAGGTCCAGCAGTGTAGGAAAGAGCACCACGGAGCAACCACAGCACTCGTTAGAGCAGAGGCCGTAATCCCAATCAAGGACGCTCCCTGTTTAAGCAGCACAAGCAACTGCAGTCCTGCGGGCACTCAGGACACCGTGCGCCCCGGCAGGGCGAGGGCTGCGATCCTGTTTGGGAGTGCAAGTTAAGCCTCGGGTACTTGGGTGCAACAGCCTCCCCCTTTACTTCCTCCTCGTCCAATATTTAGTTTAACTACCTGTGCTAAAGCTGGGAGGAACATTTCCTGCTAAGAAGTGCTTTCATTTGCAGGTCCATCTCTTGCCCAAATACCTAAAGCACCACAGCAATAGTTTCATGTTAATGCACATCTTGGTTAAATAAACCTGTTTTCCAGGCTGCTAGGTTTTCATTTACATTTCTGCTAGATTAGCCTGAGCTGTGGAACTGAACACCATGTATGCCGGGAAATCGGAAGGTGTAAATTAGTCCTTTCTTGTAGAAAACAAAGAGCGCCTTGGCCCCGCGGATGGAGCACAGGAGGTGCCAGCACGGGAGGTGCCAGCACGGGAGGCACCAGCACGGGAGGCACCAGCACGGGAGGTGCCCTCATGGGAGGTGTCAGCACAGGAGATGCCCTCATGGGAGGTACCAGCACGGGAGGCGCCTGCATGGGAGGTGTCAGCACGGGAGGTGTCAGCACGGGAGGTGCCCACAGCCCCGAGCGGTGCCGGACACAAACCCCGCTCCACCGGGAACGCAGGGACCAGCCTGGGCTTACTGAGCCGCTCTGGGGGCGCCTGCCCGGGCCGAGCTGGGACGTTCACCCACCCACCTGAGACAACCACCAGCAGGGAAAAAAACAAAAAAGGAATGATAATAAAAGGTTGATTAATTATGTGCAATAACTGGGACAGCATATCATGAAAATTCCATTCTTGTTTACTCAGCTAATTCACTTTTTATGAGTGTTTAGGCTTTAAAGCAAAACAAAGCACTAATTACCCAATTAACGAGCAATTAAGTTACTGCAGCCTAATAGCCTGTACAGTGGCTGCCTTTATGAGTCTGATGGTGAGTTAGAGACCCATTAAACAAATTTATACACAGCTGTAGCAAACATTACATTTCCAGAGATGTTACATTACATGCTAATATCTTCACAGCCTCCAAACATCACTCACTGGCTGGTGAACACAGTTGCCAGTTTACTCAACGGAGGTTGGACACGGGCAAGTCTCACGTTGTACCCGGGGGCACAAGAGAGGTGGGCTCTGCATTTCAGCCGTCTGAACATCAGGTGATTCTTAACCAAGGTGAGTAACATTTCCCTTAAAACGTCTTTCTTTTTTTGGCCGGAATTTAGGAAGAAATGACAGTCCACGTGTTTTCAACAATAAAGGTACTCGTTTGCAGGAGTCTCAGGGGCTCTCTGCAGCGGGGGACGTTGTAGCGGAGGTTTAGGTGTGCAATCAGGTTGTGAAGCGGAGGACGTGTAACGCGTGACGGGAGGATGTCCGTGAACTCCCCTGGGCAGCCGGGTTCCCGGTGACGAAGCACAGCGCCCTGAACTGCACCCGGCACCGGGCCTGGGCTCTCGCTCCCGCGCACCGAGCAGCACCGAGACACAGCGGCATGAATGCTAAAGGAGAGCTTCAGGCTTAACTTCTGCGCCCTCTTCCCGTCAATGACTACAGCAAACCCACGGTATTATAACTGTATTTCAGTGTGGTTCAATTTTCACATCAATAAGGGGTGTACCTTTTAGTGAAATTTTGATTGCATGGAGAAAAGCTTTATTTTTAAAGCACCCATTTCATCTTCGTTAAAGGAAATGTATTTTTTTTCTGGGCAAGACTAATGGAAATTCAAATAGATGGGTCATTTATTTCTGCCCATACAAGACAGGTTTCCACTTATCTACTAGCACACATAAAGCCTTACGTTACCTCTTCCACAGGCACAGTATCACTTCAAAACACAGGCTGCACTATGTGAATGAGAGATGTTTCATAGACCAAAACGACGCAAGCAATTCAGTTCCGCAAGCCTGCTGTGCTCCCCAGTACGGCCACGGCGGCGCGCGGCGAGCAGCAGCACTGCCGGCCGCACTGCGCTCTGACTGGCCCGGCGCTGAAGGGAAGCCGTACGCGCGAGTCCAGCAGCTGGAAGTTTACACTTTGTCAAGTTGCGTACACACACCGAACCTTCAAGCTGGCATCGCCACAGTCCACAGAGCTGCATGAACTGCACTGATTCACAGCAGCCGCTAACGATCTGGTTCCTGCACATCCATCACCAAACAGAGACACACCAGTGCTAATGAAGGCGAAAGCACGAGGCTGTCCCATCGGCGATGGACAGACAGAGTTCCGCTCACGCCCCACGGACGCTCCCCAGGCCCCGCGGTCTGTGCCAGAGACCCTTCCTGTGCACATTCTCCGCCGTCTAACAAGGCTCATGCTTAAGCCCCAGCCCTCTCCCCAGGGGGAATACTGAAGAGGAGTTGTTTTTTCCCCACAAACACCAAAGGAATTTACTGGTGTTGGAATGTTTATTGTTCCACCCAATTTGATGGAGCAACGCGCTGGTGGGCTTAAACAATTATTAGAATGGGTGAAGCACAGACAGCCACACAAGGACACGCGATTGCCTACATCTAGTTTCTTAGAAAACAAGGCTAGAGGAGAAGAGTAACAGTGTCCTCCTGGGGCAGGGGGCTGCATGGAGCAAGGTTTTCCGAGCATTTAACAAGAGCGTGGCCTGGAAAAGGAACAGAAAACCGTCAGGAAACACGAGCGAAAGCCAGAACAACCACCTGGAGATTGCAAACAGCGCAAACGGCCAGCCGAGATGAAAAATGTGGAAAACAAACCTGAAGGCAACAAACAAGGCTCAAAGGGAAATATCTCACCTAAAAAGAGACATTTTTTAATCATGTCTGTACTGCTGCTTTCTTGGGAACTTCAGCACCCATCAGCCACTCACACTTGCAGCCCAGCAGCATCTGGTTTTGATCGAATGATGTCTCCCAGCTCTATCTTTAGTCTTTTTTATTTTATTTTTTATTAAAGAAAAGGTCTTACCTGGCCTGTTTTGTATTGTTCTCTCTGCTCTCTTTTTTCTAAACCTAAAGTCATTTGAAAGAGTGAGCATCAGATATCAAACCCAATATCCTTTTTCTCATTAGCACTTTTGCCGTGCAGACCTTCAAATGCGGTAATAATTAATGAGTCTGTGTCAGAAAATGAATAAAAGATGGCTCAGATGCTTCACTGTTCAGGGCTGACCTTTAGCTGAGTCTACTGTATTAATATATTCTTGTGTTGTCAGACTCAAAGAGCTAACTGCCTTATGAATTATTTATCAACACAAAAAGTCTTAACCAGAAACAGTGTTAACATTAATTTCTAACCCTCTGTGTCACAGCAAAGCCTGCCTGCACTGCATAATTGAATTTTAGTTTTAGACAAGCAATCAAAGCACAAGTCGCTGTTTTTGTAAGTGTGGCTGCCTATGATAGCAAGAGGAACGGCTGCTCTTTTTGCACATCTGGTGCATTACAGGCAGCTCAGGGTTCTGTGAGCAATAAGCCTGGCTGGAGACAAGCGTGGAGCGGCTCCGCAGCAACGGGAAGCACTGCGGCTCCCTCCGCCCAGGACGATTCTGGACGCTGAGCTGCTTATCAGCCTGCTTGTGGTATTTCTAATGGGCGCTGGTATGGAGCATGTTCAGCTTTCTCCGCTTCCAACATACCGAGGGGGCACGTGAACCAGGGGGGACGGGGCAGGGACGACTGTCCAAAGGCTCTGGCACTTGGCTCAGCTCGTCCATCTGTCCACCCATCTCTCCGCTCTGCCCTGGATGCTCCCCAAACGCATGAGTTTCTGCAATTCCATCATTTGTAGCCATTGTAGAAATGAGTTCCAACCATTATCCCCAGCCAATTTTGAGCAATTGTCAAATTGATTTACAGGTTAGGCTTAATTTGTACCATACTAACCCTATCAAGACCTAAGATACAAGGGTCCAGTTGGGACCTGAGGGTTGTATTCACACACGTTTCTCCAGAAGAGTCTTGGGAAATGATGCTTGTGCTGGATCGAGTGCAGAGATGTGACAACGCGTGCGCGGAGGGAAGCAGCTCTGTACCCGGTGGACACACCACCCTCCGTTCACAGCGCCAGCAGCGCAGCACCAGCCTAGAACCCCATTTACAATTCACACTCCGTGGCTGAGGTTTGTTCATCCCTGAAGAAACAGTTCAGAAATTATCAACAGGGTGTGAGGGCCTTATAGAAATGAGACATGGCTTGAGGCTCTAAATCCTGGAACAACCCAGCCAAACAGCAGCTTTGGTAGCTTTCTCCCTCTGTTCTCAGAGCCAGCGAGGGCAAGGAGAGAAGCATTAAATCTCCTTGGTCCTTTCCCATCTGGGTGAAGAATGGAATGGGAACTCTATTCTTACAAAGATGTCTCCTCTTTCTTCTCCTGGGAGCCCAAAGCCAGAGGCTGAACGGGAAGCAGGAGAGCCCAGCACAGGGCAAGGCGGCTGCTCCCGAAGAGCGAGTCTGGACAGAGACGAGAAGCACCAAGAGCTCGGGACACGGAGCCTGGACCCTGCCCTGCTGCTGGGGAGGACAGACACACGGCCCGGGAGGCGCTAAGGCTGCAGCTCATTCAGCTGCTCCAAGAAGCGCAACCTCAGCCAACAAAAACAAAGATCTCCACCATCTCCAAAGCGAGGAATGAGCATTAGCCCTTACCTAACGCCTGAGCCGGTACCCAAACGTTCGCTCTCCCCAGGAGCTGTGTGTATCTCACCTTTGCTGCGAGAGGCAGATGACTGCAAGTGCTTTAATCTGAGCTGAAAAGTGCTGAGCTTTGTGGGTGTTAGACTACGCGATTCTGGGTTTTCCATCCAAGACTGCCAGCCAAGTTTCAATGGAAAACAAGACATGACATTTTTCAACACTCTGCTAACTCTTCTTAAGACTAATCTTTTACAGGCACTGGGATCTTCAGAGCAGATTCTTTCTTCTGTAGTTGTTTTTATTTTTACTCTGGAGCCTATGATGGAATAAATCAGTCTTTGCCAAGCCAGATACTTTTCTTTGGCAGACATTTGCATATTAAATCTAAAATTGTTTGCCACGACACAGTGAAAAGCAATTCTTGAAAGCCACTTCACATCCTTCCTGCAAGATCTCACTAGCACCTCCGTAAGTGACACCAGCCTGGTTTTCTGGAGACCCGATAACCTGGCACCTTCATCTGTTCCTTGTACTGCTAGCGCTCAGAGCAAAACCGACGATGAAAGGTCTGGGAGACACACGCTGGTGCAGTAAATCCATACGACAGCTCAGGTCTCCCTTCAATTTGGTATTTATTAGTTTTTTCCCCAAACACAGCAGAGGACGGTGACGATGACGAGTTCCCATCCGTACACGCCTGCTCCCGAGCTATGGAAAATGACTGCACAGGCCAACTGGAAGCGGAACAGTTTACGCATGAGCCAAACAAATGAGGTTTAAGGATGACTGATGCGCTGGGACTGACTCCTGGCCCCGCCGAGGGCCTGTGGAGGACACATCCTGCGCCACGCACTGCACCACACACAGCACCATACACCGCACCACGCACCGCACTGCACCACGCACCGCACTGCACCGCACCTCACTGCACACGACAAATGCAGCTCCTTGCTTGGCGGCCGCTGCGCCACGCGGTGCCCGCCCTGCGTCCCATCGCCTCCCGCGTCCCAGACTCTCTCTGTCGGTTGTGTAAAATACGTTACAACTGGGGATTTTTATCTTCCCCTTCAATATACCAGACTAAGCTAGTAAAAAAAATGAGACAGTCATGCTCTTTTAAAATAACAAAACACCCACCCTGGCAGTTATGACATAACCCGGCAGATTTTTCTTGTTACTTTGCTGTTTTAAGTGCCTCACTCAATGTGAATCCAATTACCACAGCCTTTGTTTTCTCTAACAAAGGGACTGTGTTTTGGGGCTCTGTCTCATCTGGTTTTAATCAGCTCTCATGAGGGGAGCTCACTAACAGCCACCTTGGGATGCCTTTATGACAGATTTGGGAAGGCGCATGAAAGAGGGGTCATTTGAAGAAAGGAGACGAGGCAGGTCCCTCCCCCTGGTTTTGACAAGTGCACCGGCGCTGCGCAGAGCCCCAGCAAAGCCGAGCGCGACGCGGCCCCGGCCCGCCTGGAAGTGATTTTCCAGCGGCTGCTCTGGCCTGAGCCGTGCCTTGCTTTGGAAGCCTCCGCAGCATTCTGCAAGAGGAAGGAAAAAAGCCCAGCTCTGGATCTTCCCTGGCCCGTGTGGCTGAAAATGACCCATTTTACTGCTACGAAAGCCTGTGCCAGTTGGCCAGCCCGGACAGACAGCCTGGACAGACGTGTTTTCTTTTCCCTTTTAGGCCTATTCTGAAATAGATTTTTCCTCATAAAACTTACAACTGGTGCAGCTCTTCTCGAGTTTGAAAAGCAAACCCTCTGAAATCAGTAGGACTCAACTAATGCCGGCGAGCGCAACAGAGGCTCCGAGCGGCACAGGAAGGAGAATTTCCTCTGCTACAACGGGAATTTCATCCTCCCCTTCATCACGGGAGGCAATCACGATTGCTCAAGTCATGCTTCAAAAGTAATCATTTCAATACCAGACTAGTAAACAAAGTCTTATTCCACCTCGAAATGCAGTATTTAAAAGGGAAAACCCTTCCCCAAAGCATTCTTGCGCTGTTAATTGCAGTGTAAAAGACCATCAAACATACTGTTAGTATTATTTTCTCAATGTTGCAAGTAAAATTTATGGTGCAGTTTCCATTGTATTCAATAATCAGCACAAGAACTAGTGCTAAGCCTAGAAAAGCTTGCTTTAATCACATATTAATCTCAGCTGGTTTGTTTTCATTCGGTTTATTAATTTTTCCCAGGGCCATGAGCAGGTTACAATTCCCAGATACCCGATGGGGAGAAGCACCCAGGTTTCTGGGTCGGGCCTGTGCAGGGCACGGGGAAGGACAAGAGCGCTGGGTCAGCCCGGCCCGCAGCCACCCCGCCCTCCGCAGGCTCTGCCACCCCGGAGGCCCTGCCTGCTCAGAACCTGCTCTCGGCAGCCACCGTCCCCTCACGTATCCGGGGAAACAGAGAACCCCAAACAGTTGCAATGACAGAAAACTCATTCAAAAATAAACCAAAGAGGAGCAAAGTAGAGAACTGTCCAACCTTTGGTGAGAATCCCAGACGTTTCCTGAAGCCCCAGGGAATTAACAAAACGAGCAAACACCCAGAGAGGAGCAGCAGCCTCCAGGCCCTGCCACCCAGCTTTGGCTTTTGACGCGTTAAACGGGGATCTGGGGGAAGGACTTTGTCACCTCACAGTGCTCACAGCACTACAGCTCCGGATGGGACCACCAGCCCCTCGGTCTCAGGAGGATCAGCTGCGATCCGTCCCAGCGCCGCTCTGTCCTTACCTCTGGAAACCTTCCTCTGAAATGTCCTCACGTACTTCTGCTCTCCGGTTCGCCTCTGGGTCTGAACACCCATTTTAGACGAATACAACCATTCCTAAAACACAAGGGTCAATTTTTGCTCTGGGACAGCCCATTCACAGTGCCTTTTGGGCCCAAACCCAGGGCACGGGCCTGCAGCAGGCAGAGCGCTGATCTGACGCCCCACATGCCACCAGGGCTGCTCTGCTGGCCTCGCGTGGGCGACGACCCGGGCAGCGCGGGTTACCGGACAGGAACTGTCACACGTTTCATGTTGGTTCACTACGTCCTCACATGAGCGCTGCACTCAGACTGACCCTGGATGTTGCAGCACGGCAGCGGCAGTTTGGGGTCTCCTGGCACGAGCCGGCGGCAGCACAGGCAGCACAGGGCAGCACAGGGCAGCACAGGGCAGCACAAGGCAGCACAGGGCAGCACAGGGCAGCACAGGGCAGCACAAGGCAGCACAGGGCAGCACAGGGCAGCACAGGGCAGCACAGGGTAGCACAAGGCAGCACAGGGCAGCACAGGGCAGCACAGGGAGCACAGGGAGCACAGGGCAGCACAAGGCAGCACAAGGCAGCACAGAGAGCACAGGGAGCACAGGGCAGCACAGGCAGCACAGGGCAGCACAAGGCAGCACAGGGAGCACAGGGCAGCGCTAGCCCAGCGCCCCAGAGCCCTCCCAAATCGCACTCCCAGCAGCGGGTGAATATCAGACTGAGAAAAATGAGCACGTTCCTCCCAGAAAAAAGGAAAACAATTACCTAGCTACGTGTTTTCCACCTAGATTTAAAAGTTTGCTGAAATGGGGTTTCTCTGCTAGGCTTGCAGAAATCTAAGGGGATGAGAAACACAAGGTTCAAAACCATAAATGTGCGAACTTTGAAACCAGTACTGAAGATTTCTGCAGCTGAGAAACATTCAATTACTGGAGCTGATGGGTGCAGCTGGGCTTAGTCATGATGCTTCAGCCAAGACTTCAGGAGAAACTAAGCTGCTTGCCGTAGCCTATTATTATTATTTACTATTATAAAACTCATCTGCTAAGCCTCAGTGGATTAGCTAGAATTCTACAAATTTTAGCTCCTCTTCTTTATAAATGTATTTGCAGGGTTAAAAACCCAACACAACACTGCTCCACAGCACAAAACCTGTCAGACAAACCACTGTGATCCCCAGAGTTCGGCGCTGCAGGCAGCTCCTCAGGGTCCGACCGATGCTCCTGGCACCTCTGGTGCCTCCGGCACCTCTGGCACCCCTGGCACCTCCGGCACCTCTGGCTCTGCGCAGCCCCGGTTCCCGTACGCGCTGGCAGCAGCCGGGCACTGGAGCCCTCCGGCACAGGGAAGTTCTGCCTTGGTTTTGTGTGGGGTTTCAATGTACAGAAAGATCAATGCAGATTCTCCATAAAGCACTAATCATTGTAACTCTCACTATGAATAATTAAGAGCATTAATCATATTTCAGGCAAATATTTCCATACAGTCTATTAATATACCCCACTCAGATCAGAAAGCCTCAAACCCAGTAATAACTGAGATTCTAAGCTCTGCTAAAAGCAGACTTCTAAGACACACTGTGGTTCCAGATGTTTCGCACAGCTATTTATTTAGCTTGTAAACAAGCCACCAAAAACATTCCACATAACGATGGGAGAACCGCAATTACATTGTTGTGGGGATTTACAAAGAGCTCAGCATACTTTTGTGATTTAGAGAAGAGAAATCTCTCATTCTTTCTGAGAGCTGATTTCCAGATTTATGTCTGTGCTGTGAAGCGCCCTGGGAATCATTAAAATGGTGACAAAGAAAAGTGATTTTCTTTATTAAAAGAGGGGTGAAGAGGGGAGGGTGAAATAGGAGCAGTCTCCCTGCTCTTCCCCCACAACAGATTACTTTCCTCCTTGACAGGGATTTTATGTGGAGTCAAATGTTCATCAGGTACCACTGATACTCTTTTGTTTCAATTTTTATGCATATTTATGAACAGCAAATTGCTGGAATAGCAGCACTTCAGTTTATCCTGTGACAAGCCCCATCCTCTGCCTTACCAAACCCTGCTCTAGGACGGGCACCACCAGTGCGACCACACCACAACCGCTGCCCACGCGGTGCCTCTGAGGTTGCAGGTGCCAAAACTCAGAGAAGTGGCCCAAAATGCACTACAGGCCACAGGAGGCTCTCGCTCCCCGGCTGCCATGCTAGCCAGCTTCTCCTGGCCGATGCTGTCCCCACACTAGCTGGCTTCCCCTGGCCGATGCTGTCCCCACACTAGCCACCTTCTCCTGGCCAATGCTGTCCCCACACTAGCCACCTTCTCCTGGCCAATGCTGTCCCCACACTAGCCAGCTTCTCCTGGCCGATGCTGTCCCCACACTAGCCGGCTTCTCCTGGCCGATGCTGTCCCCACACTAGCCACCTTCTCCTGGCCGATGCTGTCCCCACACTAGCCGGCTTCTCCTGGCCGATGCTGTCCCTGTGCGGGGGAGACCCCATGATCAACTGATCTCATTTTGTGGTTTGTGACACAAGCTCATCGTTCCAAGCCAAAGTGGGTCCAGCCTTCACCTCCAGTGCTGCCTTTGGTCCTGCAAAGGGTCACTCCAGCCCAGGGAGGCTGAGCGGAGACCTCCTCGCTCTCTGCAGCTGCCTGGACAGAGCCTGGAGCACGGAGGGAGTCGGTTTCTGCTCCCAAGTAGCTGAAGATGAAGACTTAACCTTGACCAAGGTGCAGAGCCCCAAGGCGGCAGCCCTGAGCAGTCCCTGAGCTGGGGGACGCGTCCCCGCGGACGGAGGTGACGGCGCGTGCCCCGCTCCCCAGCCAGCGCTCGCTGTGGCACCTCCCGAGCCTGCCACAGGGAATTAATGAAGAACTGACAGCCCCACCATAATTCCTAGGGAGAGAGTGATGAGAGGCCTTAAACGTGATTGCTTTCCATCTGTATATGTGCTTAAAGACTGTAAAATAAATTAATGGGGAAATCTAAAACATAATGATAAGGATTCCCCACTGAACAGGTGTTTTTTCCATCCATGAAATTACAAGTTGCCAGGAAAAGACATGGGCCCAGCTCAGTTTTATTTCAGTCTCAGCTCCTTCTATTAAAATAATAACAGGGTTTATGTTCCTGAAGCTGTAATTAAACAAGTGCTCTGGAAGGAAGACCTATGGCTTGTTGTACTGGAAATAAAGGGGAGGCTACAGCAAACTGCTCAGATCGGCCATTCCCGCTTCTCCTCCTGCCTCCTGGTGTGGCTTTCCAGACCAAGGCCTCATTTAACACTGTTCAGTTATGGTGTAGGGTTTTTAGTTTGTTTTGTGTCTGGGACTTTTTTTCCCTCCCCTGCTTTTGTAATGGAGAAAATGCAATCACTGGAGTACATCGGAAATCCACTCAGAAACCAGCACTGCAGCAGATGTTCCGAGGGCACCGGCCGGCCCTCGCCCCGCACAGCACCGTGCCAGGGCCAGCCGGACGGGCGGACGCATGGGAGAGGAGGAGAGGAGAGGAGAGGAGAGGAGAGGAGAGGAGAGGAGAGGAGAGGAGAGGAGAGGAGAGGAGAGGAGAGGAGAGGAGAGGAGAGGAGAGGAGAGGAGAGGAGAGGAGAGGAGAGGAGAGGAGAGGAGAGGAGAGGAGAGGAGAGGAGAGGAGAGGAGAGGAGAGGAGAGGAGAGGAGAGGAGAGGAGAGGAGAGGAGAGGAGAGAAGAGAAGAGAAGAGAAGAGAAGAGAAGAGAAGAGAAGAGAAGAGAAGAGAAGAGAAGAGAAGAGAAGAGAAGAGAAGAGAAGAGAAGAGAAGAGAAGAGAAGAGAAGAGAAGAGAAGAGAAGAGAAGAGAAGAGAAGAGAAGAGAAGAGAAACCGTGAGCGCTGCCGCTGCATAGTTATGATATAAAATGAGCATCAGCATATGGGAGAGCGCTAAAGGGAAAACAGAGCACAGCTTTCTCCAAATTTAGAACAATTTAATCAGTTTTAGAATCTAGGACTTCCAAGAGAAATTTGCATTTTTACTAAGCCAGAAGTCAGTTAACCTGTCCACAACCCCTTTCAATAAAAGATCCATCCTCAGCATACATGATAGGAGAACAGCAAGGCAAACTAAAGATGTACTTTAACTTACAATTTTTAGCTTCAAAATATCATTTGGGAAAGAAGGAGCATTTCCTGACTGCAGTGCCCATCACTTTTGTGAGTGGCGAAATATAAATACGAAGCAACAATGTAAGACTTGTGCAGAACACAGGATAGGGAGTGAGGATAACCACTAATGAGGAGCTACGGCAAATTCTTTACTTGCATGTGGAAGGCAGAATTTCATTACAAAATGAGACATTTGTGACTGGAACTCTCTGCTAATATGTGCAGCTGACCATGCATCCAAAACAAAACTCAGAGAAAAAAAGAAGTAGACAAGGAGAACTCTCTTCTACAGCACTTTCCGTATTTCAAAAAGTCCACAACTCAAAACTCCAAATAAAACACAAATTAAAACTCCAAAGGCTTTGCCGCAGCACCCAGCGTGGAAACGCAGGGCAGGCTCCTGCCAGGCGCGAGGAGGGGAGGAGATCTGCCCAGACCGGCTCATTTCACGTCGTCTTTTCCAATAAGGGTTAAAGATACTCGGAAGCTCAGGGTACAGAAATGCTGGAATTTATAGCTGTCTCAGAGACAGCTGCGTGATAGACAGTTCAACGATAGGAAGGCCACCACAATTAGCCTGGCTTCCAGGATTATTTTATTGGAGGAAGGAGGTGATAGGCACTGTTTAGAAAGTGGGAAGTAACAGAGAACAAAGTCTGTGTTAGAATCATTTTATGAGCACACGCAAGGGTAAGGTACGCAGACAGGCAACGCGTGTCCGGGATCTGGGCACGGGGGCTGCACAACAGCCTTGCCTTTCTGAAAGCGCATCTTGTGCTGCAGGACGACCCCTCTGCGCCCGCGCTGCCCATCGCTGCACAAGCCCACACCGCCCGGCCCTCCCGGAGCGTCACACGCAGCACAGAACAGCCGCGCGGTTCTTGTGCCCCCCGCACTGAACACAACGTGCCGAAGGTGCCCAGGGGCCTTCACGCCATGGTAAGAGCACAGTGAACAGACAAAAGCATGTAGGTCACATAAAATCATTAATTGTTCGAAAGTTGCCCTTGTAAAGCTCCTGACAAGAATCAAAAAGCATTTTGCAAATACTGGCAGTGTTTGCATTTGCGCAGGAGGTAACCGGGCAGACGGCGAGCGCCCTGGCTGAGGACGCACCGCCAACCTTTTACGGTGTCTGCGACAGGGCGAACGCAGAAGTGAACACACAGATAAAGACTACGTGTGCAGGACATACACAGCAGTGTTTGGTTTGCACACCAACCTTTATGGATTGAATAACTCCATTAAGCTCTGTTATGTATCTAACCATATGCTTCCAGGTGCATTGCAATACATTCCCACCTGCATACTCCACATCTTCATACTCCAGTGCAGATCCCACACCACAACCAAGAGGAGACAGAAGCTATCATGGCCAGGGAGAGGGTGGGCGAAAGCCATTTTTGTGGGAAAATCGGTATTTCGGCATGCAAAGCAGGTACTTTCTATGTCACTTAACACTAAACCACTTCCCTGTCCGTGCTAACACAATTAATCTGTTTTCAAGAAAAGCTGATCCCTCACAGATCGAGGCTGAGCTGAGCGAGCTCTGAACAGCGGGGCACACGTTCTGCCTAGTGCTTGCCTGAAATACCTAATGCCTTCTGACAACGTATAACCACCGAGCGGGAGGAAAACGCGCATCGTGAGCCTCCACGTGACGGATTAAGCTGGATTTGCTTTCCTTCCCCATATGTATATATGTATATATTTTTTTTTTTAAGTCAGACTAGAGGTGCTTGAGGGCCACAAGAAGCTCACCCATTGACCCGGTCCCAGGCCGCCCTCGCTGCGAAGTCGGGCACTTCTGCTGCAGGCCTAGAGAAGGGCTGGTCTGCTTGCTCCAGCTCCAGCCGCTTGGCCAGTGAAGAGTGCTGAGTTTCCTCACCCCTCCATAACCCTTCCTGAGAACGCTCTTCACTGACATCTCAGTGGTAGGTAAGGTGAGAAAAGATAAAGCTGCAGCTGCTGGCTTCCAGAGGAAATCATTGCACCAGTACTTTCAGGGTAACAGAAAAAGGTCGGGATTAAGGCAGCAGGGCTTCAAATGCAAGAGCTGGTCCAACATCATCCCCGAGGGCCGGGGCCAGGCAGCACGGCCTGTGTCACCTCCCTGGTCACCCCGCTCCGGACCCCCTCCTGGGGGGAAGGGCCAGTGCGAGGGAACCTCTCAGTGCCTATTTAAACTCTCTTTTGTAACAAGGGGCCGCAGGTATGAACGATTCAATCTGTCCATAGAGCGGGGTTAATGCTAACATCCCTCCTTTGAACCCTGCTGATGGGACATTTGTAACACGGTTTGTCCCATTACCTTCAAGGTAAGAAGGAAACCAGGATGCTCCAGAACTGTTCCCAGCACAGATGATTTTTTTTTCAACGAAAGAAGCAGTGGCAGAAATTTCCCTCAGCTCATACAGAACTGAGGGGAGGAGTAAATGAATTGCTCTTTTATCATGTCTTATTAAGAATGCTCGGTATATAATCCATTCTTCAAATTATGCTCTGTTGAAACAGTCAGATAATCATATTAAAAAGGTGAATAGAAGAGGAGAGCAGCGCAGTTAGTACCTGTCACTTCAGTAAAAGCAGATGTATGCACGCGTAATACCTTTGTTTCTCAACCAAGACTCTAAAATAGCGTATTTTGGAGCCTCGCATCTCACTAAGCAATAGCATGTGCTGCGATTGTACACTGCAATGACACTCAAATCGCTGTCGCAAATGAAAACTAGTGTTCTTAAATATTTAAGAAAAATTAATCTCCTATATTTCAGTGGTATTTCTCCAACGCCCATCCCAAATCACCGGAGTGTGATGGAGGCAGCAGGGCACCGAGGCAGAGAAAGCAGCTCCCAGGTCACCAAATGCAGCGGCGTCACGTCAAAGGAACACCCAGCACCGTGCGAACAGGAATTTCAGAAGCTGGAATAAAATATCTTCACCTTTCATTGATATACAAGTATCAAACAGTAAAGTGCATCTACATAATATGTATTATGCAGCTTTATTTTTATCACAGGGTTCTTCTGGCTGAATGCGCAAACCACTTTGACTCTGCTGTTGTGATTTCTCTTATCGCCCGAAGCCCCCAGAAAAAGGGAGCCCTTTATCTGCAGTTCGACAAGTTATAGTCTCTATTTATCCCATACGCAGCACATGGCAAGGATGCTGCGATGCTCCCTAGCGCAGGAGGCCCAGACGGAGCCCTGCGGCTCCCCGGGCTCCTCCGCCGCGCTCGGTCCCGCATTCCTCCACCCGAACGCTCCATCGGGCGTTCCGCGCAGGGGCAGCACGAGGGTCACCCAGGCACCTCACCCGCCCGTCGCTCCCAGCCGCCGCACTGGCCGCAGGCACGGCCCCTACCCAGCTGGCTAACGAAGAGCAACCTCACACTGAGGTGCGGGACCTCTTCAACAAGAAAGCACTTGCAACCTGTACGTATTGGCTAAAAACTTCACTTACTGTGTAACACAGCTCTCACTATGTAAGTGAAGATTTTAGAGTGGGATTTCTCACCTACGTCCTCAAAACATCTGGTTTAGGAAGCAAGGGTGCTTTCCAGTGCTTACAGGAATGCTCTGACACCAAAGGAAACAACCGTTCTGTTATGAACACTAAGGGCTCCCCAGATCTCCAGGTTTCTCACTCGAAATGCCCAAGGCTTTCCTTGCACCTTTGCAGCTCCCAGCAGAGTTCCCTCTTCTGCCCTGCTGTTCTGAACAAGGCATCACTTCTTTCTTTCTCTGCTTCCAGAAGCTTCTTTAGATGATCACCAAATGAAGAAATACCCTGGTTTTGCCAGTCCTGAGCACCTCATTGCAGTGTTCCCACCAGATTCGCTTATCAAAGGTCACAAGCGGTACGGGGCTGCTGATAACAGCAGCGGCTCCGTGCTATTGTTCTGCCAAATTTCTGTAGGCAGCTGCTGGCCGCAGTTAAACTTCTGATCCCGTTCAGAGTCCGTAACAACACGACACCGTGTCACCTGGAAACAGCTGGGCCAGTGCTGATGTTCGGGGTTTGCTTTTGTTAAAAACTCTTCTTTTTCTCAAAGAAAAAGCTCCTCCAGTTACAGCTCTGAAGTGGGGGTCAAATCCCAGCTCCCGTTCCAGTCCTGGCCCAGTCACCGCTTTCTGTGCTGACAACCTGCGGCTGGGGTACTGAGGATATCCACACACCAGTATGAGGATATCCACACACCAGTATGAGGATATCCACACACCCAATAGGAGGATATCCACACACCAATAGGAGGATATCCACACACCAATAGGAGGATATCCACACACCAGTATGAGGATATCCACACACCAGTATGAGGATATCCACACACCCAATAGGAGGATATCCACACACCAATAGGAGGATATCCACACACCAGTATGAGGATATCCACACACCAATAGGAGGATATCCACACACCAAAAGGAGGATATCCACACACCAATAGGAGGATATCCACACACCCAATAGGAGGATATCCACACACCAGTATGAGGATATCCACACACCAATAGGAGGATATCCACACACCAATAGGAGGATATCCACACACCAAAAGGAGGATATCCACACACCAATATGAGGATATCCACACACCAATAGGAGGATATCCACACACCAATAGGAGGATATCCACACACCAAAAGGAGGATATCCACACACCAATATGAGGATATCCACACACCAATAGGAGGATATCCACACACCAATAGGAGGATATCCACACACCAATAGGAGGATATCCACACACCAGTATGAGGATATCCACACACCAATAGGAGGATGTCCACACACCAATAGGAGGATATCCACACCCCAATAGGAGGATGTCCACACACCAATAGGAGGATATCCACACACCAAAAGGAGGATATCCACACACCAATATGAGGATATCCACACACCAATAGGAGGATATCCACACACCAATAGGAGGATATCCACACACCAATAGGAGGATATCCACACACCAGTATGAGGATATCCACACACCAAAAGGAGGATATCCACACACCAATAGGAGGATATCCACACACCAGTATGAGGATATCCACACACCAATAGGAGGATATCCACACACCAATAGGAGGATATCCACACACCAATAGGAGGATATCCACACACCCAATAGGAGGATATCCACACACCAATAGGAGGATATCCACACACCAATAGGAGGATATCCACACACCAAAAGGAGGATATCCACACACCAATATGAGGATATCCACACACCCAAGATACGCCTCATCGCTCAGCCGTGACGTGCTGGCGTACCTGTGTGAATGCACACACGTACACGACCTGGCAGGTTAGACACAGAGAGCGATGTGGAATACGCCCCTTTTGTCTAAATCAGTGACAAACCTCCTTAAGAAGTTGCCAGGAAGGCAAGTAAGCTAATCAGTGCACCGCTAATATTAAGTCTAAAACAATCTCCAGCTGAAATGTGATTAATCCATGCATGACAGCTTAAAGGTCAAAGCTAGAATGCAGAGCTTCTTGACTGCAAAGAAAGAACTGACTTATTTTTATCTCTTCTTTAAAAATTACAGCAGCCATGAAGTGGCTCAAGGAGCAGAGTAATGAACGTCATAAACCTGCCTCATAAAAATGGCATTCATGCAGTAATACAGCAGGTCAGATGAGCAGGGAACATTTCATTAAAAATTCCCCTTCTTGCCTACCCAAGAGAGACTTAAAACTAATCATATAAAATGGCTGAGTGACACCATTAACGAGCATTAATATTTTAAAGCTTTAATAGTACAACAGAGCTAGGCTGTTATATCAAAATTATACAACCTTATTAGACAGTGCACTTGGCTGCATTGTACTTGAACTGTCACTACCCCGACTGGAAATGTGGAGGTGGCCACGAACCACAGCACGAACACCTGAGCCGTGTCCGTCTGTCCTCCGAAGGCTGGAGGTCCCCTGACACACGCCAGACCCTGGACAACTCTGAGGAACAAGCTCGTCTACAGTACCCACACCAAGGGCGCGAGACCTTTACTGCGAGAAATGGGAAGGGCTGGTTTCAGAAAGCTATTCATTTTAGAAGATGCTGGTTAGAGTTCAGATTCTTGTGATCTGCATTATGGTTTTGCATGAACTGAGCACAGCCATGTGATGGGAAATGGTCCACAGGACTTCTGGGCAGCAAGAGGTGACGAAGGGTGGAAGGCAGAGCGGCTGGCACGGGCGGACAAGGGGAGCGCCGCCGGCTCCTCTGCCGGGGACGGGGAGGGACGGAAGCTCAACCACGCTCTTCGGTGGGGTCGCCCGCAGCCACACGCACTAATCCTGCGAGTCAGGACCTCTCGCTTCACGAACAACAGATTCCGACTCTCCTCTTTCCTTGTGGCAAAATCCAACTTCTGTCATAGTTCCTGCACATGAAACAGAACTGGAGCAGGAAATACAGGCAAATAGAGCGTCTAAAGCAAGAAGTCTATTGGTGGTTTTGTTGTTGCTGTGGTTGCGTTTGGTTTTTTGTGTGTGTGAAAGACGTAGGTCCTGTCAAACCCTCGAGTGCAGGAAACGCCCAGTGCCTCCGCTGCTCGTCTGTTCCATGGGTTTGTGCTTCCGAGCACACACAAAACCGGTGGCGACCAGCACTGCTGCTCCTCTAAGTTCAGCGCTTTGTAGGACAGTACTTAACCGACTCTGACTATAACATAGCCTGCACACCGCAACCTGAGCAGGCATCCTGCTTTAGGAACCTCTGAAAGCTCAGCGAAGTTATCACTTAAGAGAACCTCTTAATTACTCTGGCATTCTAATGAATGTTTCCCATAGACACCCAGCTGTTTTGTTTCCTCTTGCACAGAGGCAGAGAAACGAATTGTTCAACAACTGCCTGAGTGATAAGACAGCGGCATTCTAAAGATTGAAGGGATAACGCTGACGACTGTCAGCTATTTCCGTCTCCCTAAACGCTGTAATTTCAGTGAACTACTGAAGAAGGGATTTCTCAGACAAGAAAGGAATGGAAGGAGCTGGATTAGTGTTGGTTACTTGGGCAATGTTTATAGTAAATTGATATGATTTTCAAGGAGAAAGGAGATTTAAGAAAACTGCAGTAATCCAGTACTTGACGGTCTTGTCTTTGTTAAATACTGCACATAACTCTCATCAGCACTGCGTTCTGCATTTCAGAAAGGAGGACTTTGAAAGAAATATCAATATCTGACACCTACAAACGCTATTTGGCCCAGGGAACGCATTTTCTTGGCTGTATGTAACAAAGATTACCAGCTTTTGAGTTTGTTGGAGGAATCACATCTAACAGCGTCCCTCCCAAAGTGCAGGCGCGTCTGACAGCGTGACAATTCCTGGGGCCAGGTAACAACACGGTACAAACCAAAGATGCTGCAATAGCGTCCCCCCAAAAGAGAAAAGCCAACGAAGCACGAGCGGGGCCGCAGCAAAGGAAGGCTGGTTAAACACAGAGGGCTTGTGCTCAGTACCGCGGCCCCAGCACACACCCAGGAGAGCCTCACAGATTCTGTTCCTTCGCTGATCCAGAACAAACAGCCTGTGTGACATACACATGTAATGCTGCAATATTGCTGCCTTCTGTTTCCAAATCACAAACATTAAATATCAGTCTTAGTTAAGACCAGCTGCTCGGGTGATACATTTCCGGTTCCATACACTGATTTAAAGAAGTTACAGCAATGATGTATCGCTGTGAGGTACGAGCAGGCGCTACAGGGCAGAGAGGAGGAGGATCCATCATCCTGTGTCCAAGGGCTCTGCCACTGCTGGCAGAGCAGGGTCAGCAGCAGAGCTTCCTGAGCTACACTGATGGAACTCAACTGCAGAGAACCAAACAGCAGAATAACCAAGGAACTGAAGCAATCTGCTCACGACTTACGACAGAACGGGTTGAACACGAAGGCCCCGACAGCAACAGCCACGCCAGAAGGCAAGGCTGGAGTGGCAGTGTGTTGTCACTAAAACAATGCCGAGAAAGGGTACAACTAACAATACGCTGAATAACATAGACACCAAAAAGGGAAATATTAAGGTTGTTATTTTGGCTCGTGTGAAGTGGAGAGATCAGGAGGTTTACTACTAGAAGACAAGTCAGAGTGAGTGCAGAGCGGAGCAGCGCGCCGGGCACATGAGCGGCCACGCTGGGCACACGAGCGGCCGTGCCGGGCACACGAGCGGCCGTGCCGGGCACACGAGCGGCCGTGCCGGGCACATGAGCGGCCGCGCCGGGCACACGAGCGGCCGCGCCGGGCACACGAGCGGCCGCGCCGGGCACATGAGTGGCCGTGCCGGGCACACCAGCGATGGTGCCAGGCACACCAGCGGCTGCGCCGGGCACACCAGTGGCCACGCTGGGCACACCAGTGGCCACGCCAGGCACACCAGCGGCCGTGCCGGGCACACCAGCGGCCGCGCCGGGCACACCAGTGGCCACGCCGGGCACACGCTGCCTTTTCCATCTCTATTTTCCGCAGTCAGTTGAAATTCAAGTCTGGCCTGCCTGTAAACAACCTCTCTCCCAGCTAGAAAACAGAATATCATACAAAGCAGAACTCTTCATTTATGAGTGTTTTAGGATGAGACTCCCCTGGGATTCTCACACTTGGTTACACAAGCAAGCTGCAAAAGCAAAGAGAACCCGCTGCAAAGCAAGCTGACAGTCGCTCACTCAGACGTCAAAAGAAACATAACGGATAGGACTGTTTGGAAGCACACAGGCTGCGAAGCATCTCTGACAACTGAAACTGTGCTAGAAATATGTAGTAATTTGCCAGAGAGGGTTTACAACCCATAATCATTTCAGAAGTTCCTCTCTTTCAACAGTGTAGCTTGACTGAAAATTAATATGAGACCTGCAGGGAGCAAACATCAGTTATTAGCAGCACATAAGTGTCGGGTAATTGCCACAAAGCAGGTGCACGGTTGCTCTGAACGGCAAGAAGGGATGAGGGAGGTGGGCAGGATGCCTGAATTCAGGAACCAGCGCAAAATGCCTGGGTTTAAACGCCACATTCCAGCCCCGCCAGGCTCGCCCCGCGTCAGCGCGGCTTTGGCCGGCAGCCGCTCCTCACGCTCCCCGCACCTCAAGGTGTCCTGGCCCGGGCTGGCAGAGGAGAAACGGCAAGGACGCAGGAGAGAAAGGGGGCGACACAGCAAAGAGGAGAACACCCGAACGCTGGGGCTTCCACCGAGCCTCAGGCCGCTCTGCAGGGCGACGCCACATGGGTCCCACCGGCCCCGGCACACAAACAACTGCCAGCGCTTCATGGCGGCACCGTCTGCCTCGCACTTCAGAACATCGACAGAATAATACAGAAAACAAATCTCTCCCTCTCCCCTTCGTATTTTTTAAAGTACCCATAAGGTTACCTGGGGGAAACGGCACTTAAGTCCGACATACACCGGCAAAAGGAGCTAAAACAACAGAGGCAGCCATCGCACCCGTCCGTGCCAGCAGGCGCAGCCTGTCCCGTTTCCAGCCTACGCCACACTTCATAGCCCGCCTTCTGAGAGGCCTCCAACCCCGCGCTTCCCAATTTCACCTTTGCTTCTGCTGCTTTGTTCTTAAACCAAGTGATCCTTAAGCAAGACGACAATTTTAGTGACGCTACCATTATGGATGGTATCGTAAAAAAAAATAAATATAATAATTAAAAAAAAATCAGTGCCGGGCTGTTCACTTGCCCGAATAATTGCTGAGGATGCAGATCCCCTTCGTGGGACATGCTCCTCTGTGGCGGCGAGGATGGCAAGCAGAAACCATCTGTCAGGCAAGGCAGACAGACAGAGCCTGTCCTCATTCAGAAAGGACTCTGCATTTGCCAGTGCGCGGCTCCAGCGCAGCGGCACCAGCGACCGCCAGCTCCCGCTCCCGCTCCCGCTCGCAAGGACACGCGGGGCCTTCCCGCCCGCCGCACCACTTCTTCCTTTATCTAATAAATCAAGTCAGGCTTTCCGAGTCAAGCATCGCTCCTCGTGCGGGAGCGAAGAGCCGCCTCATTTGACAGTGCAGGGAAGGGGAAAAAACCTAACGGGGGAGCCAGCTCCATTTCAAGGTGACACTGCGCGGGAAGAGGAGCGGCAGCAGATTGGTATTCCACCGGGCTCACGCCGGCGTCGGACATGAGATTCCTCTGAATTGAGGGAGTCTCACTCCATTAATTCAAAAACCGATTGAGGTGGAGGGAAAGTAGAGCAATATGCATTATGTATTTGTTACAAAACTATTGTGTCAAAGCAATATTTAGTGGTAAATTATGGCACTATCAGGAGTAGGATGCCACATACATAAATCAATTTGTCTCTTCTGCTGGCAGGAGTGTGACAAAAAGATAAGAGCTCATCAGTGCCATTATGTCCCTGGGCTGGAGGAGGAGAAGGGACAGGGGGTGGGGAAGCGCTGCTGGGAAAGGCCAACACCCCCTTGATTCTGAGTGACAAAAGGGGGAAGGCCTTTCACTCCAGAGCAGGGTTAAGATGTATGGACAGACTGCTCAGTGCGGACAGACAGACTGCTCAGTGCGGACAGACAGACTGCTCAGTGCGGACAGAGTGCTCAGTGCAGACAGACAGACTGCTCAGTGCGGACAGACAGACTGCTCAGTGCGGACAGACAGACTGCTCAGTGCGGACAGCCTTGTCCGTTCCCCAGGAGAGGGAAGGGGAGCACAGACACCGCTGCTCACTCACCCGCCCTTATCTTCCAAAGTCAGCTTGAAAAACTGATAAAGATTGGAACAATAATATTTTCTGTGGCAGAAGAGTGAAAAAAGGAGTAAGCGTTTATTAGAACAAAGGGAAGTACAAACAGCACCCTGCTAAATGGTAATTATGCCTTTATGGAAATATCCTGTTAATTACTAGGTCATTTTTTGTTTCACAATTGAGTTGTCAATTTGCAGTTAATTTAGGCCAGCCAGTCTCATAGCTATTTACAGATCACACAATGCCTATACGGGAGGAGCATGTGGCCTCCGGGCAGCAGATGCCATTTTGGGAGGGCTGGAGGTACAGGATCGCTGCACAACCGCGGGCTGCCAGGCCCCAGGCAGCCCCGGCGGGGCTGTGCGCAGAGCTACAAACAAACACAGCCAGCGGGGCTGTGCGCAGAGCTACAAACACAGCCAGCGCAGCACGGAGGGGGCTTCCCCACCTCGCTCACGGAATGAGACAGAGCAGCATTAGAGGAGCTATGGAAGAAAACCAGCATCACCCCTCTCTTTAACACCAGGCAGCCGTCAGCTCTCCCCTCACTGTAACACATCTGGAGTTGCAAACCCAAAATAAAAGCACCAAAAGTTTCTGAAACATCACCACAACCAGCAGCGTTTGGTCTGCCATGGGAGTCGCTGCACAGCAGCCCAGCCCCAGCAGCCAGCGCACCTCCAGCCCAGCACCTCCTCGGCGCAGCGGCCACGGTGCCGGGACAGCGGCCGCAGCGCGTCGCGCTGGGTGAAATACCACAGTGTGACCCGGGAGTCGGTGCGAGAGGCGCCGCCGCTCAGAACAGGTGCCAGCCAGGACGCAACGAGAAAGGGAGCTAAATGAGCCACTTGCCACAGTCCCAGGGAGGCACCACTGCCCACCAGGACAAACCAGCGGCCTTGGCAGTGGAGCAGAGTGCACATAACAGCTCCAGAAACCGCCTTCCTCTCTGATAACGCAAAGGTCTTTAAGGCATGCACAGGGATAACATCTACATCTCAGAAATGTAAAATACAAACCCAATACTTAATGCTTTTCAACACGCTAGTTTGTTCCCAAATACAGCTTTACGTATTTCGAAGGAGAAACCGCTGCCCTGTGTCCATGTAATGACTGGAATAGAAAGGCCCAGGATTATTGCCTAGTCCTGAACTTCAGGAGCAGCTCTGGGCCTTCCTCGAACCTCCCTCCCCAGTCAGTGTGTGCGAGGACAGGGACAGGGACAGGGACAGGTCCTTGTGCTCAGGCCCAGCCTTCAGAGTTCAGGCATTTAAGATGGGTGAAGTCAGAGAACTTCTCACCGACATCTGTTTGAATACAACTAAACTAACGATACAAGGGGCCTGCTGCACCCATTTCACATGGGGACCTTTCCTGAAGCCCTCCCGAGGTGCTGTCCTGTATATGAGAAGATACGGCCCTGGTTTTGTTTGGTACAGTGAAGTGAGGGAGTCCGTTCTCAGCAACATGTGAGACGACGACAGGAGAAGTCCTGAGAAGCTATGCTACTTTCAGCTTAGTCAAGAGCACGGTATCAACTTCCCATAATATCTACAAATGAAAGTAATGAAGGGCAAGGAGGAAAAATACAAAATAAAATACAACAAACAACTCAAGCAGATTAGCAGGCACTTTATGAAATTATCAGTTTGCAACAGTATAAACAATTTTAAGTCAATTTATAAAAAATATTCCCAGAAGGCAATCAAGTAAATCAAGTAATTATATCCTGTAAAGGGAGATAACATCAGGAAAATTAGAAACACTTCTGCACATAAATCAGAGGAAGGAAAGCCTTCACACTTCATTTGCTCATTATCACGTTGTACGGATTGCTCTGCAGAAGACGGGGAGCGGGCAGGATTAGCGCTGGGCGCCCCGATTACCAGCGGCGCCCTTGGTAACGGCTTGGGCTCAGCTTACACGCGCTGTCCACCAACAGAACACGGGCACTTGACCAACAGACGACACAGCAAAGCCACCGGCACAGAGTTCACACCGTGAACACCGACGCTGGGAGACAGCCCGAGAGTTCAACCTCAGCCTTGCTCAGACCGGGTCCAGGACGGGCCAGGCTCGGGACGAGCTTGGAATTTCAGATCTGGGTCAGTTTTCAGTGAGCTCCCACACTTGGCGCTGCTGTGATCCAAGTGACCAGCGGGCGCCTTCCAGCAAAAACACAACCCACATGCCCAAGATGTGGAGGAACCACAGGGGTTTCTCCAGTTTCCTGTCTAGAAGCCTCGATCACTTATTGCCATGGCTAAAGGCTTCCTGAGGTGTTGGCTTGGGCTCGCCAAAGGACGGACCACTGACTGACCCTCGGATAGAACACGCCAGCCCAGCTCGGTGTCTGTGCAGGATCACATCTACCTGTCCCAGCTCGGTGTCTGTGCAGGATCACATCTACCTGTCCCAGCTCGGTGTCTGTGCAGGATCACATCTACCTGTCCCAGCTCAGTGTCTGTGCAGGATCACATCTACCTGTTCCAGCTCGGTGTCTGTGCAGGATCACATCTACCTGTCCCAGCTCGGTGTCTGTGCAGGATCACATCTACCTGTCCCAGCTCAGTGTCTGTGCAGGATCACATCTACCTGTTCCAGCTCGGTGTCTGTGCAGGATCACATCTACCTGTTCCAGCTCGGTGTCTGTGCAGGATCACATCTACCTGTCCCAGCTCGGTGTCTGTGCAGGATCACATCTACCTGTCCCAGCTCCATCTGCCTTAGGACGGGAATGGCCAGCGATCCCCGTTAGCAGACTGGAAGGTCCAGCTCACCAGCAACACGTGCGGGTGTCATTCCGCTCCCTCTGCCTGCCGTCGGTCACAGCACGACCCAGTGTCCTTCGGTAATCCTGTCCACGGGCAATTACTGTTTCTCTTGTCACCAGAGAAAGAACGCTAGTGTCACACATCTAAAATGTGGCACTCCGCTCAGCCACGCTGCTAAGAATCTGTTTAAAGTTAGGCACACGCTTAAATTTCATTAAAATTAACAGGACTTAAAGAAAGTGCCTGGAGCTAACCAGGTTTTAAGTGCTTTGTTGAACAAGACTGTACTTAAGCAAATGCTTAAATGCTTCCCTGAATTCACATCCAACTTACATCACATCAGGGTCCTTGCTGTTTTCACTCCCGCTTGTCCTGAGTCGCGCACAAGAGACGGTGTTTAACCAAATCTGCCATTTTTTCCTTAGGATATAAGACCTGTCCTACTTCCTGCTGCAAGCAAAATACATCAAGAAGTGCCAATAGGGAATCGCTAGTTGCCGAAGCATCTCCAGGATATTATGGCAGATAAGCCTTTTACTAGTTAATATTCGTCCCCAGCCACAGCCCGACTTTATAGATTATCATTTCTCTTTAATAAAGGAAAACCCTAAATCCCGCAGCTTCAGCTGGAGATGGATTTTCATTTATTTGGTTGCAAGAAACCAAATTAAGAAAATTACTTTCTAACTAATTTTATAGTGCTAAAGAACATCTGATGATGTGCTGGGGAAAAGCTTCAAGCTTTCTGGATGAAGCCGTTAAGACATGAGTAATAATTGGAAATTTACTGTGAATAAATCTTGATGAAATTAACCTGCTTTTAAGTATGTTCTATAAAAACCAGGTCAAACGGCAAATGACGAATGCCCCGTGTCACTCGGCGCAGAGAAAGGTATTGCATAAACCCAGAATAATTGCTCTCTCCGAGTACGGAGCACAGGTAAAACTCCCCCCCCTTTTGTGTACGAGAAATCCAAGCACAGAATTACCAAATTCCTGTGTGTCACTCCTGACTCCAGCTCAGCGCTGGAGGCACCTGCACGTGGCACAGGACGGTGGGGACACGGCGCAACAGGGACACAGGACAGTGGGGACACGGCGCAACAGGGACACAGGACAGTGGGGACACGGCACAACAGGGACGCAGCACAGTGGGGACGCAGGAAAGCAGGGACACAGCACAGCGGGGACGCAGCACAGCGGGGACGCAGCACAGCGGGGACGCAGCCACCAAGAGGCGCTCCCCCGTCCCACCGCGCGTTGTCACAGGCTGCAGCACATCGGCCCAGCTGTTTCTGACACAGAGGCAGGATTGCGTCACATCAAAATCCTTCCACAACCCTTTTTATGGAGTTTGGTCCAGATTCTTAACTGATGTGAAATAAGACCAGGTAGCCCCTTTACCCCAGCCGCTGACCTGGTCTCAGCAGCATTCCCACGCCTCTATGCACTGCGTGCGGACACTGCGCAGGTGCCGTGCAAGTCATAACCCAGACACTCACAGGCAGAGGTTTAAAGCGATCACTGTAAAGGAGAGGTCCTGGTTGACTCCCACGGAGCCAGGATTTCACCAGCACTTGCAAAGTGTCATCACTATGGAACAAAGATCCCGAACACAGACAAAGAGATCTCTCTCCTTAAAACAAACACAAATAACTCAATCATGAGCTATCTGCCTTGTAAAGATTTTGTCACAGTACATTGGAACAACACAAAACTACAAGTGTCATAATCAAATGTTTTTGTAAGTTAATCATTCCAGCAGCAGGACAGATTTCTCACTGGCGAAAGCTGCCATACTCAGTTGAAATCAATGGAGCTATGACAATTTACTGCAGCTAAAGGTCTGGCCCATTGGTTTCTGCAATTCAAGCAGAATTAGAGGAAGACAGCACACATTTACAAGAAAAAAGACTGAGAGAGGCAATGAACCATCCTGACCTCTACTTCCCACGTCACACGCCAGAGAGCGCAGCCCAGAATAAGGCACTGGAGAAGAAGCTGGGCTCTACTTACTCTACCTGTATTTCCTAACAGGGCTGGAAGAACAACGAGCAAACCAAGATTAGATTTGCTACGTAGTAATGCAGCCTGTGCAACAAATTAAGAGCTATACGGGTTCCATGTCCTTTATCAATTCAGCATTATTGACACTGGCAACTGATCACTCGGCCTAATTCAAAGACCTCACCTTGTAAAGCTCAGAATCTCAGTTCAACAAGTCATCTTGTTGATGATCAACAAGTCATCTGATCAACAAGTCATCTTAGCAAAGTGGCAGCAGAGCAAGGAACACAAAGCACACCCCAGATTCCCAGGCCCACCCTATTTTTCGGAAAGATGGAAGCCAGGACATGGGAAATGTCAGAAAACGAGAGGGGGCACAGGGCAAGAACACCAACTACCAGCATCGCAGTATCTGCATTTTGATGGAAAAGACACTGCGAGCTGCAAACGGCGCCTTCCCCAGGCTGGCGCTGCGGACGGCGGGCAGGGCGCGGGAGGCGCAGGGACGGCCCGGGTGCCGCAGCACCCGCAGCCCCAGCCTGGGCTCTGGACGCGAGGGGAAGGCTCCGGAAATTCCACGGACGCAGCTCGGGCTCCAGCACAGAACACAAATACCGTACGTTAGCATGAAGGCACCTCCTGAGGAAAACATCGGAAAGAAGGAACTTTTCTTGCAACCCTGAAGAGAAGCACACTGTCCTTTTAGGAGACTGTACAGCGAGTATCTGCTGGGGGTGTGTATTGAATACTCGTAGTTTTTCCTTCACAATATGTTGTGTTTACTACCACACGGTTAAAAACAAAAACCCTGCTGATCCAAACGCTTTCAAGCAATGTTTGTTATGTTTCCTGCTGACACTATTTGTCCAGCACCACTTTGCTGCACGCAGGAGCTGGGCAGACCCGGCTGGGTCCCCGGGAGGCTGGTTCGGAGCCCGGCCCTGCCCGCACGCCGGCTCCGCTGCCACCACACCGCAGGGCACTGCGGGTTTGATCTCGAGAAAAGGGGCGCAGGACGGTATCGATCGGCCCAACGGACCATCGAGACCCACCAGATACGTCGGTCACTAATCTGTTCTTTCTGGTTCACAGGAAGGTAACGGTATGTGACGTATGTGCAAATCTTCTCTGATAATGCACCGAGAATAATTAACTTGTGATGTTTCCTTCTACTTACTTATCTTTGTATTTCCTTTTGTGAGACATCTTTTTAGACTCTCCTATTTTCGCTATTTATTTGCCATGAGCAACCATTGGCAGGCATTGTTAACTTTCAGGCACCAAGAAGAAAGAGCTCTATGCTATTGAAATTATTTGTAGTATTTCTTGGTTGAATGCGGCTGTTCAAAAAAACGTATTTGAGAGCATCAAAGAGAAGAGAGAAGGATGAGTCCCCTGCAAAGACTTTATAAAGGGTTCAGGGTGGACTGATTTAGAAACACCTGCAGCTCTTTTAGGAGATGGTGGAAAGCAGCAGCCAAGGCTGGGAACGGCACGTTGTGCCCTCCTGAACACAGCCCCGCGGAAACAAACGTCCCGCCAGCACAGCTGTTTCACAGCCCCTGGCAGCACTGCCTAACAGGGGCAGCTTTGTTTATTTATTTCTAAAGAAACTAATTTTTACGATGACTCCAAACCAAAGTGAGATTTTGGGATGGAGTTTGAGAACCATTATCAAGTGCCGCACAAATGCGGTGGCTCTTTCTGGAAGGTCACAGCTCGGAACAGGGAACCAACGACACGGCTGCTCCCACAGCTTGCACTCAGGCTACACAAAAGCGTGGGGATTGGGAATAAATCAAACCTGGAACAGAAATCACCATCCCTTTAGACAAATAGGGCTGCATGTCCCTGGGCTGAACTGTTCGTCCTGGGCAGCCCCGGGTGCTCCCTGCAGCACGCAGCTCTGCGCACCCCCCAGAACACGGCTCCTGCCGCAGACTGAAATGCGTCTTGGTGGCGCGAAGCAGCGCTCGCTGCCTCCTGCCCAACCACTGATCAGCGCCTACCACCGACCCAGCTGGTCAGAGGCTGCTCGACCGTCTGCTGCCCGCCCGGAGCCAGCGGCGGATGCCGCCCTGCGCTCCAGCCCGGGTTTCCTCTCCCAAGGCGCTTTGCCACGAAGGAAGGGAACTGCCTGCTCCTTGTGTTCTCCGCAGGGATGACGGCACAGCATGCTTGCTCTATCTGCTGCTGCTGTGCAGCACGCCAGAAAAACACCTACTGACTGCCACGGGCTGTTAATAATGCTCATGAGAAAGACATCCGTTACTTTTTTCATAAATATGCTGCTCTTGAGTCCTCACTTGGATTAAAATTGGTACTTCCAGAGGCAGCACAATGGGATGGGCAATGGGGAAGGACAGAGACAGGACCCTCCATCACTCATAATTCAACACAAGCTTTTCCTCCTGTCCCCTCCAGCCATAAAGCCCAAGGGGTTCCATCACGTTCAAGAAGACAGCAAATGCTCTTTCCTCTCGGTTTGAGTTCAGGTCGGGGCTTGTGGGTTTTCTTCGCCCTCAAACAGCCCTGTTGTCCTCAGCTCAGCTGCGGCGCCTGCAGCAAGGCACTGCTACCCCTCTCCTCCCCTTCGCCCGTCTCCTTTAATCCCAGCAGGGTCCTTGGGCACTCCTCTCAGGTAGTACAAAACTCCACAGGAATTCCATTGGCATGTAGCATTAATTTAATATCCACTTACTATAAAGTGTTATGGAGAAATAATACACTATACGTGGATGCAAATATTACATTAGAAACCTGACTGTATAATGAAGGTGCCATTTTGAAAGGTGCTCCCTATTGTTCAGCATCTTACACTCCACGGAAGGAGAGCAACGCTTGTTTTGACAAGCAGCTGCAATTCCCGCTCGCAGCTTTAACGGCGACGCTGTAACTGTCATCCTGCGGGACGGGAATGTTCTGCAGTTCGAGACACACTTCTCAAGGATTCATTTGGACATACTTACTTGCCTGTTCATAAATATTTTTAAATGCCAAATTAGCTTGGAAGGCTAATTTTCTTGTCCTGGTTGACAAAGGATTTCAGGGCACAGGACGCAATGGCACTTCAGACCAGACCTGTTATATGACTAACGGGCAATTTGCAGCTCTCGGTTTTATTTTACTTCCAAAGACAAACCCCATACACTGAAGACAGAAGCTCCCACCACAACTTAAAAAAAAAGCCCCAACATTTAATCTACTTAGCTGGAACGGGTAATTGTGAGATGATGCAGCTGTACTACCGGATCATTATCTACTGACAGAGCGCTGCAGTTGAGCGGGGACGCTCGTTTCCAAAGCAGCACCGTGGCCCCGAGGGGGCCCTGCCCGGACGGGGAAAGGACGCGGGACTGGAACCTGCGGCCCCTGCGCGGCTTCGCTTGCCAGAGCGGGAGAGCAAAGCGAATGGTTCAACTGGCACACGACGGTGAACCTCACACCTTCTTGCTTGATATCAGCATAAAGCTTCAAACCTGCTGTTACGCATATGTCCAACATTTTTTTCCATTAAGTGAAAATTTACAGCCTCTGAAACAATATGTGAGATAGAGTTGTCAGGCATCAGCCGATAACATCTTTGGCTAATGATCCCTACAACATTTAAGCACGAGCCAGCACAAAGATCATAGAAAAGGCAAGAGTACTGCTTACAGCCGCCCCCCAGCGAAGAACACCTTGCTGCGAACCAGTCAGGCTTCTTCATCTCCTTCACATGGAGAACTGTGCTGAAATTTTATTGCGGGGGTGGCACAGGGACCACAGCCGAGGGGGGAGGAGGAGCTGCAGGGACACCCGCTCCTGTAAATCCGCACGGACAGAGAACTCTGTTGCAGGGAAGATCCTGTTTGGGCAGTTGGTGCTGTTTTAAATGGGTGAGGCAGTTTTAACCAAATGTAAAGACCCACTTACAATCCCTTAGGGATCCTCCTCCACTTGGCTTTTGCTACCACTGAGCAAACCACGCAGGAGCAGGAGGGAACCGGAGACGCAGCGAAGCTGCCGGTGGTGGCTCTGGCCAGCCGCTGTGGAAATGGGCTTTCTGCCTCCTCTCGCCATTCTCTGCGGTTGTCACAGGGCCGCGTACGGCACACGCCTTTCGCTGCACCAGCTGCACCTCGGCAACACACATGCGCACCCTCTTCACAGGTCGGCCTGTAGTGGTGCAGCGGTGCAGGCACAGCTGCCGCGGTGCACACAGGCCACAGTGCTCTCCAGCGCCAGAAAACAGCAGCCAAAACGAAATACTTAGAGTTCCGGACAAACGACCTTTGTCCATACCCACCGGGCGACAGCCCAGTAAAGTCTGTTTCGACGTGAATTTACTGTGAGCCGCCACGATGGCTCCCCCAGCGCATCCTCCAAGCCCGCGGGCGCGTTCCGGAGCAGCCCGCTCACACGCGGTCCCCACAGCGCCATTTCCAGGGCTCCTGCGCCCATCACTCCATACGGGTACTTTTCAGCCAGGCTCTGGTCTCAGTCATGCTGCTGTAAATCTATCCTCATTTCATAATCTTGCCTTTAGCGTTTTTAATTTCTAAGAATGCCACTGGGGTATATTTACTTGCTGTTTTCTACAGCCTGTTAGGTGAGAATTATAGTCATGTTGTCCAACGCACACGCTAATCTCATATGCACCCATTAGTGGCCTAAGAAAAACAATCAGTGTCCAATCAGCCCAGCAGATAACGCACGAGCCATCATTTCCACGTTATCCCTTTCTGCGGTGTTGTGATTTCCGCTTGGCCCCCGGGTAACACACTGCCGGTATTAGCAATTTTCCTTGTAAATTAATCAGAACCACCTAGCAAATAATTACCAACTTCTCTTCCAAATCTATTATCTTCAAGTTTAAATGTGGGCAGATGGTAGGCCTTAGGGCATGTTTTATTCCAGGTATGGAATTAATTGATGATTTCTCGCATTATAAACAGAGAACTTTGAATTATTGTTGAACCTTTAATTTTTTCCTCTCCTCCTATTAATGCTCATGTCAGGCAAATGTCTGGCAGCAATGAAATGTGCATTTTGAACCCCTGGCCAATTTCCACTCAGGAATGAGAACCACAGGCTCTCTCCTCGCTAGCACGCGGGTGTTCAGCGCTCGCCCTGCCGGGTGCAGCTGCCTCGAGGGCAGTTGGACGCGTTTCTGAACAGGACCAGGACACGCACCGTAGTTTCAGAATAAAAATAGTCTAAGACATTTGGGTTTGAAAATCAATTTTTCCTTCAAATTGATACCCTAAAGCTTAGAACCGATTACTCATTAATTAATTAAGCTTTCAACGAGCACAAGATCGTTGGAAGCTCAGACAGGGGGGAGGGTTGCTCCTGGAACACCGGGTGCAGCGCACACATGGAATATCTACCCTTCATCGTTTAGAAGGGCTTTTCTCATGAAGTCGACAAACTGAGACTCCATCGCCCTTAAAGCCAGGCTGTAGGGACGGGCTCACGCGAACGGCCTCCCCCGCCTGTTCTGGAGGTTCTGCATCGCAGGCCCAGCCACCCAGGGACCGGAGGTCTCTGTTCACTTGGAACCCCCACCTGTTCCAGCTGCACAAGGCTTGCCTGGGGGCAGTGGCGTTGTGCTGCAGCACGCCGAGCCATCGATCAACTGCAACAGTTTTGTAATTAAGAATGTATTTCATGCTCAATACCTTTCCCTGAGAACAGTGTAGCACTTGCTGTTCTTTGCTTCTCCTAAAATGGGGATACACCAAAAATAAAACCGCTGGCTATTGCCCAGACCTTCAGCATCGCGCTGTTGTCAGCTTAGAGATACCTACTGTAACTTGAGTAAAATGAATGTGAGCTGATCACAGGCAGCCAGGGTCCAGTATGGACACAATAATACTTTATTTTTAAACATTATTATTTATCTTACTCTATGCAGAGATAGAATTCCTTCTGTAAGCAATAAATAAACACCTCTTTATAAATCACAGCCACACAACAAAGCACTGGGACTCTAATTCACCGCTTCCTTCCTTTATTGTTTTTCTTTATGACTTCCTCATTTGGAACTTCTCCTACCCCATCACTCACACGAGGGCAAACGAGCTCATGCAGTCATACATCAATCTCCCTCTCTTTCCCGGAAGGAGGGGAGGAAATCAGCCCCAAACAACTGAAACCATCAGAGAGATCTTCCCGGCTGTGACAAGTGACAACCGCGCCGCGGGCACAGCGCGCCCCTCGCCGTCATCGCCCTTCGGCAGCCTATCAGCACTGCACACGGCATCCAAACCCACGCTACAGCCGAGGGAAACCCCAGGAAAGCAGCTATTACAGAACATTTGTTCTCACGCATTCTCAAGAACTATGTAGGTATTGATACAAAGCCTGGGTAACAGAGCCGGTATGAACGGAAAGCTTTGTTCTTGCCTCTCGCGTGAGGAATGCCTGCTCTTTGTCAGCAATTTGCGATCAGCAAAACGAAATCCGAACAACTAACTGGGTAACAGGCAAAAAGACAAACAGCTTTTAATAATGTATAAAGTTGATCACAGCGCATTCCCAAGACTGAGATCCAACGCCAGTATCCAGCAAACAAACCATTACGATTGCATCAACAGGAGACGCCTGGTGCACAAGGAACGTGACTGATTTTAAACAAGCAGCCTCAGTGGCCAAGGTTCTCAGGAGCAATGAACCCCTTTGAACACCCAGCCTTCCCCACCCTGTCTACAGCTCCAGATAACTGAGATGCCTTGCTTTCAGAACACGAAACCGACCTCGAGGTACCTAGAGCTGTAGGCGTGGGGGGGTGTCTGCCATTCAGCAGCCACTGGTCCCCAAATGAGAGGCCTTTGAAACAGCGGGTGCCGCGGCGGGCGGGAAGGGCGCTGCAGCAGGACAGACGTCACCCTGCGCAAAGCAACAGCCTGAACTGCACAACCAGACAGACCAGCCGTGACAGTGAGAGCGGTGGTGCGTTCTGGGATGGGAAACGTGGTCTCAGGTCATCGCTTTCCAAGCTGGCTCTGCACCCCACGGGCTGGAGGAAGGACCTACAAAGAGCTGGAACTCTGAGAAGCAGGCGAGCAAGAAGGTCGGGGTTGCCACAGGCCAAATTCAACTGCCTTGAACAGGACAAAATGGACTTTGTTTATCTACATAAGGAAGCTTCTATTGTCCCTCTCGGCCCCCTCACTGATGAGAATTGTTTAGGTCATGCTTGGAAAGGGAAAGACGCAGGGGGCACAACCAGAAACCATGAACTGCATTTTCTCAGCAGAACATCAAGCTCTTCAAAGGCAAAGAGGAATAATTAATAATACTTTCTTAAATAAAAAAAGAGGATGGATGCAATTTAATTCCATAATTAAAGGGTTAATTATATGCATGATAAAAATAAGTTTTATGTTTTACTGTGCACACCCAGTCCCTGTAATCTGGCCATAAATAAAAGGGCTGGTGATAAGGAAAGCTGCAGGCAGGAGAGCAACTCACCATCTTTAATGGGCAGTTATATGACATGCTGCTAGTACATTGGCAGTAAATCAGCAGAAACATCTTTTATAGAGTTCTAGTTTTTATGATGTCATTAACTTTCCTCCTTATACTTAAGGGATAATGAAATAAAGTCATGAGGAGGGATCAAAGGATGAGCCCGAACTGTGTAGCTGGAAGCAGCCATAGGGGAATCAATTTTGCCCACACTCTCCTGCAGACATTTTGATGGCGGAGAGGAGCGGAGGAGGCGAGACAGACCACAGGACTTTTGGCACACCCCGAACAGCACACATATTAATGAGCTGTTTTATGAGAAGAGTTCTTTACGCAATATTCCTGCGGCTTCAAAACACTGCCATTTAGCAATAATTTAAACACGCGAGGTGGTGGGATCAACACCGCGTTCAAAGAAATGGCAAGAGAGGCCGCAACGTTAGCACGGCCATGCTGGGGAGACGCCGAGCACAACAACGTCGTCTCATCCGCTCGTGTAATTAGAAGCGCTGAGCAGGAGGCGATCGATAGGGCAAGGCACAGCCACGATAGCCAGCGGGCACCGGGAAGTTACGACAGCTATGAACTCTTCAGGTCAAGTCAGGCATCAGTCTAACACAAATGGAAGAAAATGTTGCCAGCAAATCCGTATCTAACTAAAAAAATTAAAGTGAACCTCCCCCTGCCGAGCAGCGGTCACTGTGATTGAATTTATTCCCACAGCGTACCTGCCAGACAGGCCTTAAAAAGCAGGATGAAGCTCCCTGGGTTTGCTGATGTCCAGAACAGCTTTCAGAGGGAGCCCCGAAGGGGACGGGCTCTGGTCTCCCTTTCAACAGCACCCCAGATTGAGAAATAAATAGAGGCAGTATGGGGTGGGTGTCGGAGCACGCTTTGAGCAACACCTACAGTCTGCGAGGAACAGACCACGTCAACACATCAGCTGTTTGTAACCCGCAACGCTGTTCAAAATCACAGCCTAGTCTGCACAGAAAACCAAGAAATTCTCCTATGTCTTGTAAGTTCTACAAAAAGAGCATTTCTTCCATCCCAAGGAACGGCACCCTATTAAGGCACAAGGATAACATTTTTTTTCCAGTATCACAGAGCATTTGTCTTACATGTTCGCTTAGAGCTGAAGAGGAAATGCAGTTTGTTCAACACCTCGTGCCTGTTCCCAGCTGCTGACCTCAGACAGGACCCAGGGCTGGGGACACCGTGGGCAGCCGGGCCGGAGCGCTCCGGGCCAGGGAGCACCCCCGAGCCAGGGAGCACCCCCGAGCCAGGGAGAGCTCCGGAGCCAGGGAGCACCCCCGAGCCAGGGAGAGCTCCGGAGCCAGGGAGCACCCCCGAGCCAGGGAGAGCTCCGGAGCCAGGGAGCACCCCCGAGCCAGCTCCTGCAGCCGCTCACCCCAGTGGCTTCAGAACAACTGCTTCCAGACTAACATCTGCTGGACTTGGAACGAACAGGACCCCGTGCTAAGTCCAGGTTAAAACTACTGCTACCAGCTTGCTGAGGGCAAGTAACATTTTCAGAACACCATTACTACTGAATAATCGAAATCCTCAATTCCATAAAATTATATAACCTAAAACTTGGGAGGGGAAGCAGCACCCTGACTTTCTAATCATTCCTTACTGTTTATAGGACTCTCATCTACCCATTGAAGAGGAAATGTTGTGTCTTCCCACTGAAAGAAGACGCCCAGTGTTGGCTGCTTCTTAACACACAAATTATATGCAACCTGCGTCTTCCCTTCCTTGCAGCTCAATGTTGTCTTTCACTTGTTTTGCATAACTCTCTTTTGCGGGTTTTGCCATAGAAATGAATATGGAGAAGTTAATTAGCCCATTGCAGGAATTTGCACGAGCACATGGCAAGCTCCAGGTCAGGCATCTGCCTGCAAACACAACGGCCAATTAGCACGAAGAACGTTTATCAACAAGTGCTGTTACATCTTCCACCAGCAACCTTTCAGCCACACACCAGCCAGGGCTCAGCGAGGGCCAGACCTGTGAGCTAAGGCTCTGGAGGACGCTCTGCCCCAGTATCAGGCGGCTCGCAGCGAGTACAACTCCGCTCATCTTCCCGGTCCAACCGGAACCGCCGCGTGACACGCGCGGCGGTGCGAGGGTCCAACCGGAACCGCCGCGTGACACGCGCGGCGGTGCAATGGTCCAACCGGAACCGACGCGTGACACGTGCCGCGGTGCGACGGTCCAACCGGAACCGCCGTGTGACACGTGCCGCGGTGAGACGGTCCAACCGGAACCGACGTGTGACACGCGCCGCGGTGCGACGGTCCAACCGGAACCGACGCATGACACGCGCCGCGGTGCGACGGTCCAACCGGAACCGCCGTGTGACTCACGCAGGCAGCGTGATGGGAGAGCAGCCCATCCCGCCTGCGCGGAGTAACCACGCTGGGCGATGCGCCTGTCGAGCTCCCGCCCGCGGGTCTCCCATGTGCTCCCCATCCTCCTCACAACTGCGGCTACGTTGGAAGCTCAACCGTGACAAGGTAGCACTAGAGACGGAGGGAAGCTCTGCTGGTGTTCTAAAAGTAGGGGTGGAATGGAGGAGCTAATTGTATGCACTGCAGCTCTTCCCAACTATAAGAAACTGAGTTATCACGGTGTTTCTTATAGGGCTTTATGCATTCAAACTTCTCTAAATGAGGGTCTGCACCATGCACTGCACGTCACCATGTAGATGATTGTACACCATTACCTAAAATTGAACTGAGTCTGTTCAACCTACCCTGCACTCCGATTTGTCACAGAAACAGTTTCCCTGGCTCGTTCACATAATGAATGTGGATATGAAGTTAATGCCAAGGAAGATAAGCACCCTCAGGGTTATTTAAGCCTACCCTTGTCTGTCATTCCCTGCACTATGTCTTAGGCACCAATATATAGGAGTCAAAAAAGCCAAACCAAAGCAGAAGGGTCAGCAGGGTGGTGGCGCATCATCCAGATCCAACGCCAGTGCTTACAGTGACCTTCTTGGCTGAAAAATATTCTACCGTTACCTATTTCAAAATCCACCAGGATCAGTCT
Organism: Patagioenas fasciata; assembly: GCF_037038585.1. NCBI lineage: Eukaryota > Metazoa > Chordata > Aves > Columbiformes > Columbidae > Patagioenas > Patagioenas fasciata. The sequence goes on from NC_092536.1 coordinate 491,891, forward strand.
TAAAAACTGTTCTGTTTTCAGAGAATATACTGGAGGATATATAGCACAAGTGTATTTTCTCAGGCTCCAGTCTCTCCTGTTTCTAAGGGAAGTTTCTCAAATTCTTCATATCAGACTCATCCAGTGAAGTATGAAATACACAGCAGGTTCCACAGGCAACAAGTCATGCTTAGACTACCAGCCAGGGGAGAATTTGACTTTTTAACTGTCCCTGTTAGTGCAACCATAGCCCTGCGAGCAGCAGGAGGGCGAAGCAAACCAGCTTCCGTGTTGTGATTCCAGCAGACCGGGAGCGCAGTCGCTGTTGTGCCAGCCTTGCCAGCTGCTGTCGAGGCCCACGGTCACATCCAACCAGGAAATGCTGCCCGCGCTGCAGAGTTCTGCAAGATTCTTCATCCACCACCCGAGCAGCCGCAGCGCACGCGTGCGGGATCCAGCCCGACCCTGCACATCGCAGCAGGATCCAGGTGCCGCGAAGCGCGGCTGTGTGCTGCGGGGTTAAAGGCAGCGGCGGACAGTCAGGTGTCCAATTCTCACTGAGAATTAGCAGTAATTACTACCTACAATAATACAAAGGTCCGTGCAATCAGTATGCAAGATGCCTGTGCAGAAGGCAGGCTGACTGAGATTTCTTTTCTAGGGTTTCCACAGAGGTTTTATTTGCGACCTAACGCTTGATTTTACCTTCACTTCTCCACTATACCCTACCCACCCTATCCTCACAGCACAAGGCAGCAGGGTTGTAAACCGGGGCTTATCTACAGAGATATCCCTGCTGCCGCGCCTGTGATGTCCCTCATTTCAACCGCAATGCTAAGTGGCAGCAACAAAACCTGTGACTGTCAGGCTCTAAGCATCACAATTTCCTATGGCTTCACAGCAGAACATTGGGACAGGATGAAGAATTAGCCGTGTCAACGAGAAAATTTGCTACTGTCAAATTTGTTTAGTTATTCAGAGTTACAAATATGATTTGCTGCTACCAAAAAATCAACTAGGCTGTATTAAAAGTGTAATTTGATACCCAGCTATAAATCTCTCCAATAAAGGTGTGGTGGAAACGATGTTATCCATATATAAAGATTAATCTCTATTTAAACATATATAAATTCAGGAAGCTGAACAATGCTGAAGCTGAGCGCTGCTGCTTCTAAAGCTGAAGTTGCTCTGCTGCTCCTGGTAAACGCTAATTCTGCTTCTGCCCGTTTGGTTGCACTTTACATTTACCCACAGTTTTATGTATTACTGTCGCTCTGAACTTTCACGGCATGCCTTTCATCAGCTAAATTCCCCCTTTGAAACAAACATCTATTTGAACAAAAACAGCCTTTAAAAAAAAAAAAAGAATCAAAGCATTTTTAGTGAAATGAAGTTTTCTGGACTGAATTACCCGGCCTACACCATAGCATGCTCAGCCACTGGAAATTATTTAGAAACAACCGAAGGATGGGGCCGGGGCCCGAGGCCTTTATCTGGGCCGGATGATTGATGTGCCGCGGGCCCCGCTGTGGCGAGCAGTGATTTTTATCTGTTGCCAGCAGCAACAGCCGGGGCGCAGCGTGGGGCCGCGGCGCTGCAGCAGGCCCGCACACGGGGACAGACAAATGGGCTTTTCAGCCCGACAGGTCTCGTGGGGGGCTTTGACATAAAGGGCCCTTTGGAAAGGCTGGAATTGTCAGCCCTTTGATGGCCGCATGCTGGGCCATTAGCTTCTGTTACTAATTTGCGGTGCATGTGAGAGGGCAGAGCGGCGGGAACACCTGCGAGCGCGCGGGTGCATTGTGGGACGGGTTCTGTGGGGAGAGCCGAGGAATAAAGGACGAGCCATAACCCCTCCATCTAAAGGGCAGATGACACAGGCTATTATCGTCTCCAGCCATCAAAAGGATGGCTCTGAAGTAACATCAAGCCGTCTAACTCAAACCTGGAAAAACAAAGCAACTGGAGAAATGCAGAGTTAACAAGGGGCCGTCTGTAACACGACGCGCCGGGCTGTGCCGGGCTGCTGCAGGAACTTCTCCGGCAGAGGCGGCCTTACACACCGGGACAGCCGAGAGGAGAAAACCAGCACTGCGCTTGGGACCGTCCTGAAATTCCCTGTGTGCAAAATATACAAACATAACAGGGGGGAAATAATAGTGAAGATGAAGACACTTGCGGCAGATGCCAACCCTCGACACAAGTGGAAGAAATGCCATCTTTAACTGTCGGGGTAACTTCTTAAACCCATGGATTCCTGCACTCAGAACAACATTACATCCTCCCACCAGCAGATCCCATACACCACTAAAGCCTCCGCACAACCGGCCTGTCAACACACCCCGAGGGGCTCTGGCCGCACAGCCACACCGAGCACAGATCGCGGAGCGCTGGGAACGGCGCAGAGCTGGGCGCAGACCTGAGCGCAGAGCCGGGCACAGAGCTGAGGGCAGAGCTGAGCGCAGAGCTGGGCGCGGAGCTGAGTGCAGAGCTGGGCGCAGAGCTGAGCGCAGAGCTGGGCGCAGAGCTGAGCGCAGAGCTGGGCGCAGAGCTGGGCGCAGAGCTGAGCGCAGAGCTGGGCGCAGAGCTGAGTGCAGAGCCGGGCGCAGACCTGGGCGCAGAGCTGAGCGCAGAGCTGGGCGCAGAGCTGGGCGCAGAGCTGGGCGCAGAGCCGGGCGCAGAGCCGGGCGCAGACCTGGGCGCAGAGCTGGGCACAGAGCCGGGCGCAGAGCCGGGCGCAGACCTGAGCGCAGAGCTGGGCGCAGACCTGAGCGCGGAGCTGGGCGCAGACCTGAGCGCGGAGCTGGGCGCGGAGCTGGGCGCGGAGCTGGGCGCGGAGCTGGGCGCGGAGCCGGGCGCGGAGCTGGGCGCAGAGCTGCTGCTTCGCCTCCCGGCTTTGGACACAGAGCCACGTTGCCTCTGCTGGTTCGCACTCAGGATGCTGAAATCATAAGCAGTCAAGGCTGCAACTTTAAAGATTACTATAAAAGCAACTTTTGTATTAGATTTGTGCAAGCAACCAGAAAAGTACATATTGTAAAATAATCCGCAAGTTGTACCACTGTAGGCCACTCCAGTGACTAATGAACACGTTCACGTTCAGGCTGAGTTTCATTGGAAAGCAATTTTTCCAACCAAATTACAAAGTCTACTCAAGTAACGGAATCATTTAGAACTCTCGCGGTGCCGTGGTGTCACAAAAATACCGCTCCAACAAAATTAAAGAGGCATCAGAGACCCCCACAACATCCAAACAAACCCAACCGCAGCTCCGGTCAGAAGGAAGAAAGCCCATTGCAGTAGACAAAGTCTGCACTGATGCTGCAGATACACTTCTGTGGAGCAAATCTCTGTGAAACGCGGTTTGCACAATCCGTGTTCGTGCTACAACAGCCAGACACGGGGCCCCACCACACCAAGCTACCGGTTTTCAGTACTGGGACATCAGACCTCCAGCTCCCGGGCTTTCCTGCACGGCACACTCTGGGATGCCATCAGTCCCTGTGGTTCCAGGCGGTACCAACAGCAAAAGTCAATGACCTGGTGACATCCAAGACAAACGACTGGGAAGAAGAGGAGGAAAGAGAGGGAAAGAAAACAAATCAAATATATAAAGTTTTCCAGTTTGTGAGTGGTGTTTTAAGAATGAAATGTTTTCTTCTGGTTCCTTCGGGTACTCCCCATCCTCACCCTCCGAACAGGCGCGTTACGCCACTGGTCTGACATTCTGTATAATAATTAGTAGGAGCTTCATTGCTTCGCATCAAAGATGTGGCCTTGCTCTGGATAAGGTTTCACAGAACTCTTAAAAGCAATGTGTTAAATACATTTCTCAGGAAAAACAGCATAACAACAACAAAACCTGTAGAAAAAATAAACCACAAGAAAACAACCACACACACACAAGCTTCCAGACATTTAATTACAAAATATATGCACATGACAGACATCAGCAGGCCTACAGGAAGATTCCTGTTTCAGTATTCAATGAAGCCTCAATAAATATTTCAAGGTTTCAAATGGATGCTTTGCAATAGCACGGTTTCCATTTGTACAAGTGCCAGAAGGAAGAATTCAACACAGGCTTCAAGCAAAACCGGAGTATTTTCCTGTAAAACTTTAATTGGGAAACTGACACTATATAATCTGTACATCACTGCCTCCGAGCTGTTGTTAAAAAATTAAAGCTGTATCAAAAGCACTGCTTTGTTAAATTAACACGTTATGCATACCAGACCTAATCTGCACCAGGAAAGGAAACAGCTCTGAGTCAAAAAGGCACGGATTGTTATGGTTGTCAGTGAGGGGCTGAGCCGAGCAACGTGAGCCGACAGGAGCCCCTCGCGCGCCCCCCGGGCAGACGCACGCCCACAAACACGGGGGCTTCATCTCAAAACCCGAGCAAAACCGACGGACAAGCGGGATTTCATTCTGGTGATCGTCACAGCTCCAAATCCCGCACCGGACTGTGCAAACCAGCGCGCAGCTCTGAGGACGTGCGGTACGGGCCAGGCGCGCTGCCCCCCGCCCCCTCGCTTTTGTCCACCGGCCGGGGCGAGGAGCGGCTGCAGACCCTGCCCCGCCGCCCGGTTACAGAAACTCGGGCACGCAGGCTCAGAGCAACCTGCCCAAGGCCGCCGTGAAAGCGTTCCTTTGAAACCTCATTTGCGCAAGGCCTATCTCTGATGCTTGTCCATTCTAATGCTGAGGTTTGCTCAGCAAATATGGGACAAAAACAAAGCAAGTGCCCTAAGTGGTCCCAAGGATACGACCACCTTCTGGTTTTTAACATTTGCAAGCCCACATCACAGCCACCATCATTTTGGCATCAGATTAGTCCGGGCTCATGAACCAGGCCGTGCTTTGAGGAGTGACTCATCACTCCGCAAGCCCACACTCCTGACACGGCTGGAGAGCCTCACAGGCGCCAGTTTTCTAAACACACAGAGCACGCTCCCCCAGAAGAGACTGGTTCCTCTCGTATGTTTCAAGCTGTTCACCTCCGAATCTGAAGTGGCAAAGTAATTTTGGAAGATCTGAGCCCCACCGTTTCCTCAATAAGCCGTCAGAGCTTCGCACGCGATGGCCTGCTAGCTTCGCTCTGTGCACCCAGCGGCTGAGGCGCCGCTGCGGTCTGCAGCGGGGCGAGGGGGTAACAGCTCTGAGGCTTTGAAGATAAGCAAAATTTCCCTTGACGTTATAAACTCTTCAGGTGGTTAGAGACAACAGTTTCTGCTTTTTTGATGTCTTCTCAGAAAAGAGCTCACATAACTTTATCAGCCTCTGGGGTGACCATCAGATAACCAAGCTATTCCTGTCTGAACCACTCGATGCGTCTGCACCTTCCTGTCCCTGCCAGCCCCAGGGCGGCCGGGGCTGAGCTGACCGCAGGGCTCACGACTCGACGGGTTCAGGAGCTGGGAACCGATGCCAGCTCAGCTCAAAGCGCCTTTCTCTGCTAACCAGAAGCTGGTCACAAGCTGCAGAAGGGAATGACCACAGATAACACACTGATATCGAAACTGTCTCGTGAAGCTGCAGTTTCCTGTTTGAGCGCTCTCACAGTCTCTTAGAAATGAATCTTCAGCAGGAAGGCAACCGCAGTTAAATCGGGTGTCTAGGCTGCCATGTGGCGGGTATGACCGACTCTTGTTTTCAAGGGACCATTTATTACTCTCTCCCACCCTCTTCCCTGGCTCTGTAGAAACGAACCAAATTAGGGCTCTTCAGAACAGCGAGTCCTCAGGGAAAGATGCGCAGAGGAGATGTGCAGCCCTGCTCCACCGCTGCGGCACGGTGCCTGCCCACAGCACGGTGCCTGCCCACAGCACGGTGCCTGCCCACAGCACGGTGCCTGCCAGCAGCACGGTGCCTGCCAGCAGCACGGCGCCTCGGGCACTTCGCCGGGCTACCCTCATCTTCACGCCCAGCCCTCTGCTCCTCGAGCAGTGACCTGTGTTAACCACTGCAGTTGACCACAGAGCTTCAGCGATCTTCTAAAACAGGTGTGTTTTACCTGCCTCAATGTAACTACGTTTTCATTTGACAGTTACCAGCTGGTCAGAGCACTGTGTCGAGCGGCTTCCCCGCAGGGAGGGTGCAGCCTGCACCGCCGCTCCTGCGCAGCGCTCTGCTGCCACATCTCCAAAACCATCCTGCTCTGATGAGCGCGTTTCGAGGGCAGCACGAGCCATCCCAACACCTAGCATGGCCACCTCCAGAAAACCTGCCAATACACATGACAGCTCCCGAATCGAACCCAGAACTTACTTGTGCTTGCAGATAGTGAAGTACCAGCCTAAAAAACCAAACTGAGGTTTGCAAACACCCAACGTCCACACAGTCCCGACAGGATTCTCAAGGGCTGCCAACGTCACCAGGCTTATGGAGAACACATGGTGAATTAATCAGGCAAGAAAATTCCTTAGGATACTACGGATCTAGGCCGCAAGTGTTCGAGCACACAAAGCCTTATCCATCATATAGCACAGAGATGAAATGCAGACAGTAAAGGTACGAATCGGGCTACACTCCTGCAGAAACCACTGCAGACGTGTCCACAGTGGTGTAACTGTACGCCAGCTTTCCATCATTCTCGTTGCAAAACTGAATATTCACAACCAGTAACACAGTAACGCATCTCCAAAGAATCTCTAAATAAAGCAGTTAATTCCATTAAAATCCAGATGTGATACCACTCGAGTGTTTAACTCAGCAGCATCACGTAAGGACCACTAGTGCTTGCTGGATTTATTTCATTATTTTTTGAGACACATAATCAAAAGCAGTTCTGAGCTCAAAACTGACCCCGAGGTTACAAGACTCTATGGCAGACTGATCCCTTTTACTGGAGGTACATTGCACAGCAAAGATGCCAGTGCACACGCACCGGATGGACCGGGGGGCTAATTAAAATGAGCTCTGGTGGTTTTATCTGCTCCAAGAGCAGCTTCATAAACCAAACTTTAAAAAAAGTAATGAAACCGAAGGTGCTGCAGAAAGACAAGTCCCACAAACCCAAAGCAGAGCGCAGAGATGAACAGGTGTTCCGCTCAACCTCAGTGCCTTTGAGTTCCTGACCTGGGAAGAGCTGAAAAATGAGGGAACAGCTACGATCACTTGAAAAGCCGAAACGCTGGGTATTCTGGACGGGAAGTTCAACATTTCTCCATGAGATTAGTCTCATTGATCAACGGGCTTTGAAACAAGACTTACAACAACCAACTTTTGGGCATGGCAATACCTGAATTTCCGAGTTATACCACTCCTCCCTGAAGCCATTTACTAGAACCAAGAGCCAAGGAAAAGCAGAGGATCTTGGCCTTACCAGTTGCCAAATGGTGTTGCCGAACGGTGGGGGAGCTTCCTCCCACCCCGAGCAGCCCGTATCTCACACACAAGCCATGCACAACATCTACACTTCCGCCCTTGCCCTGCATTCCCTGGCTTGCCAGAAGGGCACTTGATCACTTTGCATCAGGTAGGGAGGAGTCTTACCTTTTCATGTATTTATTTGCTACAAGGAGAAAGGACATCTTTCTGAAACGTTACCCGCAAGTCATGGTGACAGGGGCTGGAGGTGACCACAAGAACCATGGCACTGAAACACTATGGCAGCGTGACAAAGTGACCCTGTGCAAGGAGCATCTCACAGGGCTGGACAGGGTTCATCGAATGCTCCTCCCCAGCAAAGCGAGCACTGCAGACCATCTGTTTTGAACATCTTTTTGCTGGGTTTGGTAGAGGGAAGGAAGGACAGTTCAAACACAGCAGTGGATTGTAAGGAGAGGCCCAACGTGAAAATACCTGAGACAGGCAAACAAATATCTTGCCCTATTACAAAAAGAAAGCTACAGCACATAAGTGACACAACTGCCTCAGCCAGCCTCAACCAGAAAGGTCCAGACAGTCTCAAAATCCTTCGCCTTTCCTCTTCAGCAGGATGTAAGCCTCTCCAGGCTGGAGAATTCAAGATGGATTAAGGACAACGCTTCATTCTGGCAGGCACGGCCAGTGACAGCGAAGTTATCCCACCCCAAAAGCCAAGGAGCGCTGGGAATTCCAGGGGAAGTGTCTGTGTAACAACAGCAGCTTTCTAGTCAGATTAGAGATCTGTTCCCCCGCCGAGCCGAGCTGAGCGCAGTGCCGGGGAGACCCAAAACACGGGCAAAAATCACACACAAGTCCTATGTCCCGTCCCTCAAGGGGCTCGCAAGGGCTCGTGGTGTCAGCTGGGGGCTTTATGGAAATCGGCATCATCTCATCCCACTCCACCGGGGACAAAGGGACACGGTGGGGACAAAGGGACATCGCAGCTGGACGGCTGCGCCGGGAGCTGCCGGAGCAGCCTCTGCCAAGGCCCCTGGTTCAGGCAGCCAGAGAGAGCCCTTCGTGCTTATGGCTGCGGAGATGAGCCAAAATTTATGGGACTCTCCATCCCAATTAAAAGCAGAGATCATCTAAGAAGAAGCAGACTTTCAGAAGAGGGAACTTCTAAAGAAAAACGTGTTGTAAGGAAGTTCATGGACTTCAGTACTTGTAGAGCTGAAGTACGTAGTTTATTTATGTTTGTACTTCTGCTTACTCTTCCATGGGACATCCCAAAAACCCTCAGGAGCTCCCACGCATCTGGGATAACACGTGCACCAACCACTCAACAGCGTCTGAGCTGCTGGGTCACGGACGGTGCGCGGAGCCCGGGGCCAGCCATCGGCAGCCGGGACCTCCCGCCCAGCACCGCCCGGCACCTCCCAGCACGCACACGACCCAGCTCCTCGGCCACTCAACTCAGCCGGTCCAGGTGAATCCAAACACGGCGACGGTTCTCGTAAAATGAGGCTATTTAAGAACATGTGAAAAGAAAACCAGCAGGAGTTCAATGCTTGGGATCGACACCTACCATTATACTGCTGGCTCTCTAAAATTCCTGCTTAGAGGGAGAACTCCTTTTGAAATCCTTTATGTTTCTATTATATATTATTATTTTTCTATTTTTTAAATCATTTGTCCTGCCATTGCTCTTACAGGCCACAACACTTTTATTATAGTCCCTTTTTACTTTCCCTTTCTGAGTACCTGTCTTCAAAGACAGCGTATCGCTGCACCTGAAGAGGACCTATCTGCCGTTTTTTCTCTTGTCCAGAAGAAAAAGACAATCACAGTCCCTCTTCTACACTTGGCATCCTGGCAAAATGAGATTGATACTTATTTTGGAATTATTACTCCCCTGTTCATAAATCTTGTTCAGAAACTCTTGCTCACGTTGCCAGCCTACAGGCACACTAGTGTAGGAAATTCATATTAAATTCACTTTTATCATTTAACTTTGGCTCCAGCTCAAGGAGTTTTAGATTCATAACAAGAACCCTGCTTCCAAAATTGATTTTTGGCATGGAAAAATGCTAATTTATCAGAGGTCCTAAAATAGGATGGATTTGCCAGCCCAGCTAAGAAATGTTGCCTGTCTACAGAGAGATTTGTCACCAGCGTGTGACAGATCAGCAGGTGGATAAGCCCCATTAGTTACAATCCAAGTTTGTCTCTGGTCACCGAGCACGCCCGCACACCCGCGAACTCAAGTGCACTCACGAATTCCCCACCAGCAGTATTACATGCTTCATAGCAATAACTTGCTGAGCTTCACGTAGAAATTCATCCTCCTAAAGACACCAGATCCTCCATGGCAGCCTCAAAGGTGGCCAGGTTCCTTCACCCAGGGGCTTGGACCACGCTCCTTGTAGGAAGTGGTCCTGACTTAAGCTCTGCACAGATAAGACGCTGCTGAAGGTGCTTTTCCAAGTCTGATAATTTGGTCCCCAGCCCAAGAGCACAAGAACATCCCTGAAACGCAGAGCGGATCAGGAATGCTGCTGGCATGGTCTTCACTGAGCTTCTGTGCCCATTGCACTGAGAGAGGGAACCTGCCTGTGCACGCCCCGAGGATTTCTGGCACGGGAACGGCCTCCTGAGCGGGGACCATCTGCTCCGGGGTTTCACAGAACTGCACTGAGCTGGCACAAGACTGAAACAGGCCACGAAAAGAGCTTTACAGGGTATACAAGGGTACAAAAACCTGCAGAGAGCCGCGGTTCCTAGGCTGACGATTACCCAGCGCAATCATTCATATCTGTCCTTGCCACCGAGCTCGCTGTGCTGGACAACACACGGGCTGAGCCCCAGCCCAGGCCGAGCTGCCCGCAGGGTGGGAGCGCACAGGACCCAGAGGGGCAGCTGTGCTGGGCAACAGCCCTGGACAGCAACATCAAGCACACAGCGCAGGAGTCCTGGAAGGCTGGGAGGATCACCACCAGCAACCGCAAAGCCAGTTCCAAAAATCAGCAATACAATGTGGGAGAAGCAGTCGGGCAGGAGCAGATGTGGGTGCAGGCAGAGGGTGCAGCGGGGCCCAGGGAGCTCAAGTGCCCTGTGCTTCCTGCAGCAGCGCCTGAGTGGCGAGGAACTTGTTCTCAGGCTCCGTCACCAAGCAGAAGGAAAGAAGGCTGCAGACAGCGTCGAGCTGACTCTGGATGACCCAAGTATCTCTGCAGCCTTCTGGTGTTTTGCACATCTCTTTCCATCCCTGGGCCGCAGTCTGAGTTATCAGAGACGCTGGTTTCCAGCGCTCAACAAGGAAGATGTAAAATCAACAGAATTTGACGAGCTGCCAGGGATTTGACTGGCTGCAAAGACTTTGATATCCTACAGAAGCTCAGAATAAAAATCAGCTGCTGCTGTTGCCAAGCACATGTTACTGTTTTTACCAAAAAAAAATCCTCCAAGAACAAATAAAAGCAAACAAAGCCATCTCATCCCCTGCACGTCTGCTCTGATGGGTGCTCACGCGGGCCGGTCCGCTGGCTCTCCATTTGCCATATGCTTTCAAGTTTATTCCTTTATTCACTCCCACATTTTAGCCCTTCCATTCCAGAACAGCAACAACTGCACAGATGCTCTATAAATAAACTACATCGTTTACTGGAAGAAGCTTTTTGTTTGTTTTTTCAAGCTACCACATATTCCCAGTTCTGTCCTTTCCTGTGCTCTCTACAAAACCAAGTTCAGCTGCAGTTTGCGTCTGTGTACATTGTAAAGAGCCCTGATTTGGGGACAACAATATGACGTGCTCAATGTTATAAACAGTGGCACCTTTTTAGCCATTAATAACAAACTGTATATACTGATCTTACATTCATTGCAACTACTTTCTAACCATGTTAAGTCCTACTTTTTAGCAAATCGGTGCATTTTCAGGTAGCCAGGCCTCTCATCCTGTTCCCAAGACCTGTGTTGTCTGCTCAGAGGACGGGCGGACCCTTCTAACACCGCTGATCTCATCTGCGTGTGCAGGAAGTGAGACAAATGGCTGCAGCAGTTTATCACACATATGTAGCCATCAAGTCATAAAGGGAATAAGATAGTAACCTCCATAAACAAACCAGCATTCTACTTCTCACACGGCGGAAGTATACATTTAATAAGATAAGGATATGAAACACATGCTACTGATGAGATAAGGAGCTCGCAGAAACAGTACAGACACAGATATGTCTCATGCTATCCAAGTAAAAGTAAACGCCACGTTGGGAAATAGATTTATCAGAAATTTTGTCTGCAATATCTACAGACAGACTGTGGAACTACGTGCCAAGACACTGTTAACGCTACTTCTGAGGCTACAATTCTCAAGTGTAGAAACTAAACCTAGTTGCAACTGAAGTTAACCAGAGGTTATTCGGTAATTTCAACGAGACCCGAATTCCACAAAGTTATTTCAAGCACAGTCCTTACTTAGGCACTTAAAGTTCTATGGAAGGGCTGAAGTCAGCGAAGCTGTTGGAATATCCAACACTCAGGAGTTATTTGCACACCTGCATTAGTTTCCTGCCCTCGCAGCCGCACAGCGCGCAGCGCACACGGGGGGTCCAGGGGTCCGCGGGTCCAGGGGTCCGCACAGCGCGGGTCTGCGGGTCCAGGGGTCCGCACAGCGCGGGTCTGCGGGTCCGGGGGTCCGCACAGCGCGGGTCTGCGGGTCCGGGGGTCCGCACAGCACGGGTCTGCGGGTCCAGGGGTCCGCACAGCGCGGGTCTGCGGGTCCGGGGGTCCGCACAGCGCGGGTCTGCGGGTCCAGGGGTCCGCACAGCGCGGGTCTGCAGGTCCGGGGGTCCGCACAGCGCGGGTCTGCACAGTGCGGGTCCGCGGGTCCGCACAGCGCGGGTCTGCAGGTCCGGGGGTCTGCACAGCACGGGTCTGCACAGTGCGGGTCCGGGGGTCCGCACAGCACGGGTCTGCGGGTCCGGGGGTCCGCACAGCACGGGTCTGCAGGTCCGGGGGTCCGCACAGCACGGGTCTGCACAGCGCGGGTCCGGGGGTCCGCACACGGCGGCCAGGCCCCGCTCGCCTGCTCCCCGCGTGGCTCGGATCGGGACTCTTCGTGCGTTATGCCAACAGGGTTTAAGCCGTCTTTTTGCAAATGCATGTTTCCTTAAAAATGTGCATTTTCTACAAGTGTTTGTCAAAGCCAACATCTCTGCAAGGCCATGGTGAAGCACGCACATTCAAAATGAGCTAATTAAAAATGAACGCGCACAAAATAGTTGGTGGTATTTAAACAGCTGCTTATGAAACTCAGCACAAGAACCTCACCGAGTAATGATAGAGATCAGGATTGCGCAACACAAGCCGTGCAGACAGCAGGAGGAGCACTCGGCACCAGAACGGTGTCTCGGTCCTGCCTCCTGCCAGCACGGGCTTTTACTGCGCTTTCACCATGTCTGGCAAACAACCTATTTGGTGTAGACAGCCAAAACACTGACTTAGTGTATCATATACAGCTGGCTTCAGGAGAAGATAAAAGCTGTTACAAGATATTACGGACAGGCCTGGTTTGGGGCCAGTTGTCTTGAACACGTCGCTCCACCCGCGAGCATCAGGTTCCAGTGCAGCTTTGGGTCTGGCAGCGCTGGAAGGGGCATCTCTGCCTAATGCTCAAGGTGGAGCCGCATCGGGGTCTGGAGGGATGCGGTCAGCCTCGGCAGCTGCTGCACGGCGAGCCAGAAGACAGCTTAATAGGGAAAATGACAACCCATAAGGAAAAGCAACCCCAGTTCATGCTGCTCATGATCTCAAAATCCTGCCTTGGCACGCAGGAAGCTCTCACCTCCCTCGAGAAGTTATGGGTTGGCTAAATGAAAGAACCTTGTCCTCACACACGCACCGAGAACGAGCTAGAAATTTTCTGAAAACCATTTATCTGAGAGACAAAAGTAAATTTCTTAACAGCCAGCAATGGAGGAAAACAGTCCCATGATTTATTGCCTTGAGACTCTAAAAAGAATTGTTTGGCCTTTTTCCATTGAGATTTCACAACCTATGTTACAGCCAGTGGGAAATTGTTTAATTCCCAAACCATGCCCTCAGCCATAAAATCCGCGAGGATGATTCATTACTATGTAGGCGGTGCCAGGGCCCGCGTGGCCCTGTCCGGACCGGGGAACACGCAGCGCCTGCCCGCAGCAGCAGCGCGGGGCCGGCCCTGGAGCGGCCTCCTCACCGCCCAGCGAAGTCACCACACTCACCTCGGGCCGAAAGATTTAGACAGAAGTCACGTAGGAGACACAGGGCTTCTCAAGTCATGTGTTATTTTGTAACAGCTTTATGATGAAACCGTACTTTGTCTTGTGTTATGAGTTCCTGATAATACGTATGATAGCACGAGCCAGTGTCACTGTGAAATCAGACCACAAATTCTGCATGGCCTAGCAATGTTTTCTGTGTGCACACACCAGGCGGGGGCTCACGGGTTCCATCATGCAACTCTGATCATACAATATCAGTTATTGAAAGAAAATCATTCATGTCATTATCAAAACCCAACCAAACAAAAACGTGTACCAGGTCTCCACATCAACTTCCTGATGTACATAAAATCCAGCCTTGTTCTGGTTTATGAAAAATGAGCAGTTATAGCTCTTGGTCAGAAACAGAGTTTGGGACCATTTACCTAGCAGGCAAAACTCCCCCCCGGCAGAGGTCACGAAAGCAGCCGTGACTGCCAGCACGCGGGGCAGGAGCGGTCGGCTGGACCGGGACGCTCTTGTCCAGGTTTGCACACCAGGTCAGCCTACGCCTTCATCCGCAACCTCTGCGCTGGCAGTGGGGTATCCATGAACAACCAGGGTGCCGTAACGCACCTCCACACCATATGTTCGTTATGAGAGTCAGATAAAACGTGATTCCAGGAATTTTCGTGTTGACATGGCTAAGCCACTCACACCTTCTCCTATTTCCTTATTAATATACACAATAACGTCTCTATGCACCTCTCTTGGGACAGCTGAGCAAAGGCACCCAAAAGAAACAAATATTCCACCTCTAGAGGAAGAAATGTCATTATTGCACATGCAAGTAAGAAACATGTGAACGGTCCAGCAAACATCACTGTGACACCGCAGACGTGTCCTGGCCCTGTCGCACGGCCCTAGAACATGGGTGCCCGCGGCACTCCTGCGAAGAAACGACCAGCAGCACCCTCCTCTGAGAACAAGGGACCACGGTTATAACTCAGAGCTTGTAAATGAGAAAATATTGACCTTTTTGGTTCACACTGGTGAGGGTCCCAGTTCTTAAAACGCAGTAACATTTGTCTTTGATTCTTGTAATTAACACACAAATGCAAACCTAAATGGGGAAGGGAGGGGAGGAGGGAAGCATCTCCCATTGGTGTGGAAAACTCTTCCCACTTGGGTCTTTTAATTCTCAGGAGGTAACTATCTAGCTGTAATCCACTATAAAACAGCAAACCCCTGCCTAGAAGTATAAAATCAAATTGAAGAAGCCCCCAAACTCTCAGTGCGCTCCCATGCGTCAGCGCTGGCCCCTGCCGTGTCCATGACAGCCCTGTACTCCAACTTCACTTTTCATGTCCTGCATTTCTTTCACGTCAGTGGATATGCAATAGGTGCTGTAAACCTCTGCAATCAACATCAACAGAAGTGAAAAAAATAGCTTTAAAATAACTTACGGAGTAGCCTCTTCCTGAAAGCGATTGAGCAGAACTCTGTGGGAGGAAACAATATGCCACAGTAAGTAATGCAAGAGATTCTGTGTAAAGTAAGATAAGAATCATTTTGCAATTCCCTCCCCCAGCCCCGTATTCCCTAGGGGAAAACTTCACAATCAGAGTGCCCCGAATGACGATCTGACATTCTGCAAATGATGATCGGACATTCTGCGAATGACGATCGGACATTCTGCGAATGACGATCGGACATTCTGCAAATGGCAATCCGACATTCTGCAAATGATGATCGGACATTCTGCGTGCGCCACAGGAGCAACAGCCAAAGAGCCTTTCCAGGTGAGGGCTCCAGGGCTATTTCAGACGAGGTTTCCCAAGCAGAGCAGGGTTTCAGCAGCACCCCCAGCTGCGTAAGAGCCCTCAGCGTGCACACATCTGCAGAGCAGCGGCGCGTGAGCTGTGCCCGTCCAGCAGGCCACGGCAGCTCCCACGGAACAGCACACGCGTGAGCTGTGCCCGTCCAGCAGGCCACGGCAGCTCCCACGGAACAGCACACGCGTGAGCTGTGCCCGTCCAGCAGGCCACGGCAGCTCCCACGGAACAGCACACGTGTGAGCTGTGCCCGTCCAGCAGGCCATGGCAGCTCCCACGGAACAGCACACGTGTGAGCTGTGCCCGTCCAGCAGGCCATGGCAGCTCCCACGGAACAGCACACGCGTGAGCTGTGCCCGTCCAGCAGGCCACGGCAGCTCCCACGGAACAGCACACGCGTGAGCTGTGCCCGTCCAGCAGGCCACGGCAGCTCCCACGGAACAGCACACGCGTGAGCTGTGCCCGTCCAGCAGGCCACGGCAGCTCCCACGGAACAGCACACGCGTGAGCTGTGCCCGTCCAGCAGGCCACGGCAGCTCCCACGGAACAGCACACGCGTGAGCTGTGCCCGTCCAGCAGGCCACGGCAGCTCCCACGGAACAGCACACGCGTGAGCTGTGCCCGTCCAGCAGGCCACGGCAGCTCCCACGGAACAGCAGACGCGTGAGCTGTGCCCGTCCAGCAGGCCATGGCAGCTCCCATGGAACAGCACGCGTGTGCAAGGATGCTCTCCTGAATCGCAGCTGCACATTCTGCCTCGTTCACTCCAATGTTCAGTCATGTAACCATATATCCCACTTCCCATTCCCCTCCAAAGCCTCCAGCTCTCACTGCTGCAGTGTTACAAATGACAACTCTATCTGAAACAACAATAGCAGCAAAGCACTAATTTATCATCTCTCAGAGCTTTAATAAGCATTCTGTCCCTTTTGAGTAAGTTAAATTACATTGTTTACTCCTACTCTTCATTTCAGCTCCTCCTGCTCCTTTCTCTCCCACGTCCTCACCGCTTTTCACACGCTGCCAAGTCATTTGCTTCTTTTTCTTTTCATTACGCTATCTCCAGTCACTTGGATCCCTTTTCCCTCTCCACAACCCGAGGCTGCCGGTTTTCACTGGCAGTGGCTTTCTCCAAACAGCCAAATGAATTCCACATCGATCTCCAGCTGCTGCTACGGGCCTTCTCCTCGGGAATTAAAAAGAAACGGAGACCAGTGGTGGCACACGACACTGCGTGACCCAGCAAGCACACCGCAGGCCGGTCTCCAAGTGTGATTTATAATTGTGACGCCCTCACTATGTGATTTTATTAAGTAAGATTCAGGGAGTCTCAGCAGTCCCGTTTCCAAGACTCATGTTCTAGCGGGTACCAAAACCTGAACAAAAATGCCACGCAGCTGCAGGCTGAGGATGGCTCCTCTGTCTGCTGCTCTGCCAGAAGTCACCGTGTTACTTCATCACCACACGAGCAAGATGCCCCCAAAGAGACTGATACAAAATGATCACAGGCTACTGCAAATACCTGTAGTTTTCCACCAGTAAGATAACAGTTGCTTTGTACTACCGGTTTGCAAACCTATTGATCAGAAGGCACCCAGACACCTGCAGAAGCCCTTCCAGAAGCCTGCACTCAATGGACGACGCGATTCTCTTGCCGCTCTGTCCCGCTCTCTTGTGACCACCCCAGACACCGAGAGGCAACTCACCAGTCCAGCCCTGTGCAGGAACGCTTCCAGAGCGAAGACGACACAACAGCAGTGCCCAACCGCTACACGAGTGTGCTGCTGGAGCAAGGACGCTCCCCATTCACCCCCCCTCGCCGGCCTGGCATGCCAGACAGCAGGAAAGCTGCGGCACAGCGCTGCACAGCCCTTACACCCGGCCCTGCACAGCCCTTATACACAGCCCTGCACAGCCCTTATACACAGCCCTGCACAGCCCTTATACACAGCCCTGCACAGCCCTTATACACAGCCCTGCACAGCCCTTATACACAGCCCTGCACAGCCCTTATACACAGCTCTGCACAGCCCTTATACACAGCTCTGCACAGCACTTACACCCGGCTCTGCACAGCACTTACACCCGGCTCTGCACGGCCCTTATACAGAGCCCTTACACCCGGCCCTGCACAGCCCTTACACAGCAAGGACAGCTTTCAGAGGGGAGCCTGACCCAGCAATAACAAGCCCCTACCACCAGTGTTAACTTTCCACCTTGTGCACATTGCACTTTGGTTTGGCCTCTACCCTCAAACACTACAAAAAAGTAGAGTTATTTATAAACCTCTTTAATGTAAACTGCTCAGAAATAAAGCTGCAGACTGCTGAAACGAAGGGCAGTAGCATTTATCTCTCTTTTTTCGAGAAACTAAGACAAACCTACTCCTCCTTCTACATAAAACACAAACAAACCACGAACACCACAAGGAAGTCAGCCTTGCATAGAAGAGGGGTTAACGACAGCCTCCTGCTGTCACAGCCCGGTGAGCAGCTCACAGTGACCGCTCCCACACGGGAGGGCGCTCGGGGGCTCCCACGCACCGCCCTGCCGGGCAGGGCCAAACCGCCTGCTCCGGGAGGAGGAAAGGGAAGGGGTGGCAGCTCTTGCTCTCCCTCCTCCCCATCAGCTCGGATTTAACAAAGATTGACAAGCTCTAACAAATTGGAAAGAATAACCAAAACCAGAAACAGGAGGTTTCATTAGAAGCTTCTCTCTAGGGAAACAGCCTCTCAGAGCACTTTCGTCTGAGCAGTTATTTTCAATCCTGGAGTCTTGGGCGCACCCAAAACGTCCTCCTGGGAGGGAGCAGACCCTGGGTCACCGACTGAACACGCTTACAACAGACCTGCTTTTCTTAGGTAATTTTCAGGCATCTCAAGCTGCCCGAGAACCCCAGGAATCTGCAGACCACTGATTTAAAACCACCGAGTAGAACACAATAAAAACAGTTGCTGAATAAAGTGTTACATCAGAAATAATTAAAACTGAATGGCAAACTGCTCTAGCATTTTTCACATCTAAGAACTTCTTCCTCCAAGTTTTAACGTTACATTTCCTGGAAATCATAGGTAAAAAGCGTGTTCATCCGTGCGGTGTCCTCTGCCTCCCCCCGGCCCCGCATTTTTATTGCATGTATAAAGTTAGTAACCAGTGAACACTCTGGATCCAACTCATAAAGCCCCTTCCAACAATCAGCTTTATGCACAGCCACGTCCCACACTCTCCAGGGCTGCTTGCGTGCCTTCTTCTGCACATCTAACAAACCGCTATTGCTTTTTCGGTCAGCTGGGAGCACCGCGGGCTCCTCCGGAGGATCCGTACCCACTGCCACATGAGAAACCTCGGCAGCCCCAGCTAACGTCAGCTACGAGTGCCAGAGCAGAACAGCTGGAGCACAACTGCGATGGATGCTCCTAAAGAAAAAATCTTGGAGGGTTGATATAAACGTAGCTCAATCCATATGTCTCTATATCAAGATCAAATAATGAGAAAAGTAATCAATTGTGGCTGCAAATATAAGAAATCTTAGTGGAAGTTTAACTTGGCACCTACCCAAAGCTGAAGAAACCTCTGGCTATAAAAGAGCGCTTGCCTGGCAAGAGCAGTTCCTGGGGCAGAGCCTCAGCAGGAAAGACTTAGAGAGGTTCTCACCTGCAGGACAGGGGCACTTACAGGAGGGCTTTCATTACATTGTCATTCTCTAAATAGTCTACTTGCTATTTTGGTCAATTTTCTCCTGCCTGAAGGTACCTGAAGCAGCAGGGTACGATGGTCACTGCGGTACCCAGCCAGCCACATCCGTGTTAGTGCTGCACAACACCTCCCTGGCAGCTTTGGTTCACCCGAGACCAAAACCCAACCCAGCGCCCCACTGGCCCAGGCGCCGGCTGCACCCGCTGCCCCCAGGGGACGGCGCCGGCAGGAGAGGCCCAGCACGGTTCGGAGGGCGGTGGCCCCACCTGGCCAGCTCTCCACGGACACTGGAGCCACCACCACAGCACGTCTTGCCAAAGCCCTTCCCGCTGCAAACCGCACCCTGCGCAGGAGCGGAGGCGGGGAGGGCGCCGTGCCCGCAGGACGCAGCGCTGCCCGCCCGAGTCGGCGGCGCCGGCCCAGCGCACACGGTCAGCCAGCCCGAGCGGGCGCCGGAGCTGCGGGGCGATCCCTGCGGAGCCCGGGCGGGCAGGGGCTGAGCACCCACTCTGCTGCCTCCTGGGCCTCTGCCAGCACCATCTGGAATGCTCTGGACTTTCTAAGAGAGACTGTTACTAGTTAGGGGCAAAATGAGTGTGGTCTGTGCATTTAATGACGCATAAGTGGAACTACAGGGCTAGATGGCATTTGTGCATGAAGATAAATGGCTTATAATATTTTGCAGATGATGTGCTCTTTTACAACTAAAGATTTTTGGTTCCTTTTAAGCCCAAGGTTAAAAACAAAACCAGGCAGCACAGACAAGACATTTCAGTTATGTCACAGAGTGAATTATTTCTGCCCTGGGACAGCTCTTGTGTTAATTACAGGAGATATAAAAAAGCTACACCTTTCTGGCAGCAAAGACAGAATCTTCCTGTTGAAAGGCTCCACCATCCCCGCCAGTGTCCTTGAGAGCCTGAGGTACACTGCAGTCTGCAACTGGATTTAACAGACCTCTTCCTTTATTCCTGATAAACACTGTGACTGCAATTTAGAAAAGAAAATCATGACAAAATCTCACCAATAAGCTTCAGCAGGCTTTTCAAAATCGTCTATTAAACTGACATGAAAAGTCATTTCCCTGGTATAAATAAACACATGGCCTTCCACTGTTCTCACCGTGCAAGGAAATCCACACAATCACCCTCTGATCAGCTTCTTAGAGCCATTGGGTTATTTATCGAACTAGAAAGACAGCAGGAAGGGGTTTAATATCCGGTAATAATCACGGTAATAGGGCACCTTGAGCCAGTTCCTCACTCTCAACGGGTCAGGCAGGTTTCAACTTGGATCTCTGATATACGAACTAACTACAGGGGGATTAAACAAAAGCAGGTGATGGCATCACGACCATAAAACTAGCTCTTGTTCTTAGTATTCGCTTCTGTCCCGTTCAGTGCCTAATCTGGCCTTGCTGAATCACAGCCCCAAATGCCACGAGCCTGATTCGGTTGTTCAACGCTCAGCAGAGTTAATCAATAATGCAAAGAGAACTAATTTTTAATTATGTTTCACAGCATTTGTTCAGCTGAATGCTCAGCTCAGCCGTACCCGTCTCACACGGCCTCTGGGCGACCCCAGTGCGCGGTCGGGCAGGACCAAGGCGCGAGGAACTACGCGTGTTCACTTGGGCATCCAGAGAACGCTCAAGGACAGAACAGGGGTTCAGCTCTGAACACTGGAGAAATCTGCTACTCCCTTTCCCAGCAACTCCCCTTCGAAACCCTTGTAATGAGGAGTAAGTGGGGAGGAGGGCAAAAAGGGCCAAGGGCAGAAGATACCCCAGACCTGAACACAGAATCTCTTCACACAACTGATTTCCGTAGTCACACTTGTGCCTGTTCATACAGCGAGTTCAGCTGACCTGGCAAAGGTCACAGAGTGCATCTGATGCTCACTGAGATTAGAAATGAGGACCTGACAAGATAACCACAATACATGATCAATGATCCTGGATGACATGCAAAGCTTGAATGTGTTCCTTCTTTAATTCAACTATTTTATTATGCTGGATAAACAAAGAGGGTTATGCTTGGAAATACTGCAAAACCAGTTCAGTAAGATATCAAACTACACAAGGACTAAAGATCTGGAACTGGCTTGGTAAGCTGCAGAGCAGTTTCGGGCCAGGACACTTCAAGTCCTACAGCTTGATGGGCACAGCCAGCCGAAGGAAAGATGGTTGCTGCCCAGGAACGAGCAATGGGTGTCCAGCAGGCCAGGAACACCGAGAAGAGACCTCACATCTCCAGAACACACAGAACACGCACGAGTGCTGCTGCCACTCGAACCATCACCCCTCGGCCAGCTCCACCTTCTCCAGGCTTTCCTTCCTCCTAGCTGTGCTTTGCTACCTGAAGCTTCATGCAAGTCGTTACAACTCCGCTCATAATTGCTGCTGCATCAGCTTCCACGCAAGCATTTGGTATTTTGAGCAACACAAAGACGAAAGTACAGAGCGTGGTGAAGGTCTGGAGCCAACACCAGGTGTCCCGCGCGCGCCCAGGTTCGCGAGGTGGATCGGTGCGGACCTGTGGAGCTGCCGTGGTCCCGCTGTCCCTTCAGAGGCTCATTTGATGGTGGACCTGGCCGGGGACTGCAGCCTGGGGCACAGGTGAGGGCCTGCGGCTCCGCACCCGGCTGCTGCTGCTTTGATCCCCTGCCCCGCGGAGCGCGAGACACAAGGTGGGAGGGAAGGGGCAGATGGTGCCTGTGATGGCACACAAAGAAAGGCAGACCACAGGGGGCTGTTTGAATCAGAAATCACAGAACTTATTCTGTATTCATCTGCCAGAGAGAGAATTTCATATCTAGTTATACAATACGTTAAACACTTATCAAAGAGCATTTACAGAGAGGAAAATCTCAGCATTTCCTAAAAGACTGTTTTTCATTTTTTATATTTAAAGAATACCAAACAGACATATGAGGATGGGATGACTGAAAAGTGGCACAGATAGCCTGGGGGACGAGGGGCGCGAGGAGCAGCTCTCAACCGCTCGGGAGCAGCGCTCGCTGGTTTTATGCGCCGTGAAGTCAATCCCCGGGAAAGGGGAGTTTTGACTCCTAAGTGGCCAGCACCTCTTGCAACATATTTCCTAATCAGCGAGTATTTATGGTCGATATTTTATATTTCCAATTTCCCCCTAAGGGCTCGTGAGAAAGCAGCACACCTGCCAACCTTTTCAGCTGGGCCAATAATTGCCAATTTGCTCTTTGCCTTAGTATATCACTCAATTTAGCCCTGGCTGTGCCCTGCATACATCCTCATTCATCTTGGTGCCCCCATGACAATTAGAGTGTTAGCTTCAGCTAACTAGGGCAACTATTCTACTAGGGCTGGAAGACAATTATTAGTCTATTTTCCCATCTTGTGGCAACAAAATTGAGAATCCATGACAATTACATTCAGCAGTTCTGCACTCTGCCGCCTGCCCCCACCCTCCGAATATTGCAAATTATCACAGCTCTACTACCACATTCAAATTTTCCATGTTCACAGGGAGTGAGGCTTCTATTTAAATGATAATGAGGGACAATCCATTCAATTTAGTGAGGGAGAAAATCCATTAAAAAGCAGGCAGTTCTTAAGCTGATGGGTCAAGAAAAAGATAAAAACCTTTTTTTAAAGCCATTATACAAGGCTCCGTGTGGATTTTTGGACTGTTCAGGACATCAGAAAAGATTAGGACAATTACGGAACATGGGGAAAACCAAAACAAAATGCCCAAGCCTTCCACTTTTACTTGGGTCAACACAACAAAATAGCAATATGGCTTTTCTGGCTCTTAATTCCCTGGCAACTTCCAATTACCTCGCTATGAAAGACAGCAGAGGAAAATCCCATTTTGGATAAAGGCTGTTGACTCTGTTGGTTGTAGAAGACCCGAGAGCACATGTGCAATAGGGATGTCAGCTTTGCAGTAGATTTTAAGGGAATTTTACATCAACACGGGGAACATAACCAAGCTGCAGATTCCCGGCCTCTCTGCCCACGCCACCGCGGCTGCTGCCAAACCCGGGCTAAGGCTCCTCCGGCTTTCATCGTGCCAGAGAGAGCCCAGCAAACCAAACCTCTGCAGCCAGGGGTGATTTCACCAGATCGCAACAAGCATTTTTCCCCAATGACCCATAATAAATGGCACTGAGTGTAACGTCTGGAAAGACGCGCTGTACGAGACAGACAACGGCTGTCTCGCTAGGAACTTGCAGCACTCCCTGCCCACAGAAGTTTCACTGTGGCAAAGCAGCAGCAGAGCGCTCTGGGTTTTGATGCGCATGGACCGATGGCTCTGCGCGTGTGTGTGTGTGTGTGTGTGTGTGTGTGTGTGTGTGTGTGTGCAAGACGTAATCAATCATTTGCTTCAGTTTTCTTTAGAGTGCAATTACTTCACGACAGACCAGGCCACCTCTTGACTTCATGGTCCATTAGAGACTAATGACATGCATTAATGTAAATAAAGAACAACTTGCTGGCATCCCATTGAACAAGTC
The DNA here is from genome assembly GCF_037038585.1 of Patagioenas fasciata. Taxonomy (NCBI): domain Eukaryota; kingdom Metazoa; phylum Chordata; class Aves; order Columbiformes; family Columbidae; genus Patagioenas; species Patagioenas fasciata. The sequence continues at coordinate 515,451 of NC_092536.1, forward strand.
ACCTCAAGAAACAAACCACACAGAGCAGCTAGGCTGTTCATAATAACGCCTTCTCAACGGAGACCAACGATGCGGCCGGAGGGCGGAGAGTCGAGAGCCGTGCGGAGGCGGCTCCAGCGCCGACACTGCCCCACACACAGCTCCGTGTGCCGCCTGCGCCCACCAAACCTGCCGCCTCCCACCCCATTCGCTCCACTGTTCACTCGAGTTCTTGGTAAAGAGATGGGAGGGAAAGACAGCATGAAAAACAGTCCTGAAGGCCAAATGCACCGAGGAACAGCAGGAGAGCCACTTGGGGGAGAGCAAGAAACAGCCCAAGTGTCCCTGGCCGCAGAGCATCGTCCGCAGGGCCAGCCCTGCACAGCCTGTGCTGCAGCCTTCACCCGAACTGCGAACCACGGGGAGAACACGTCCCTGCCGTCCCTGTGCGTCCTTCCTGCCCAGGGGCTTGTCAGCGCCCAGTGCCACGCGTAAGGGGCTGCCCCAGCGCAGCTGCACGCCCGCTGTTCAAACCGCGGCAGGGCCGGCAGGGCTGGACAGACCGTCCTGCAGGAACCCACACCGGGCAGCACGTCCTCCCCTCCCCTCCCCGCTCCCTCTCTACAACAAGTCTGCCGCGAATGGGGAAAAACATCCGACTGCACCCACGGGACTCCCTGAGACTTTCTGACAGTCCCTAAATAGACTACAGAACATTTACTAGTACGCAAGGAAGCTTTATACGTAATTAAAGCTAAATTGCACTCGTCAAGTAATGAACGAAGAGCATTCTGTGATTCATGAACCTTACTTTTCAAACTGTTTAATTACGAATTTGAAAAATTCTCATTTGCAGCGGGTGGCCAGGTGACGAGCGCGGCCTGAGCAGAGCCCTGAAGGGTGCCCCAGCCCGCAGGCACTGCCCCACGGCCCCACTCACGAAATCACAGCGCCCGTTCCCCACTGAACTCCACTGGCTGCTGAGCTGGCTCTGCAGATCTGCAGGAATCAGGCACTCAGACTCAGCTCCTGCAGGCTCAGCTTGCGACTCTGGGGCAGAGGGAAAGGAGAAAAACCTGGAAGTGCATCAGCCTAACAAGAAGAGTCTCCAAGCCCACTTAACGCTTTGAGCTAAGCTCACCGCTAAGTCTGCACACGTTACCCTCTCCCGTACGTTCCGGTACAGCAATGCCACCAGGCAGCCCTGCTCGCACACCTGCCGGGGTGGCCAAGGGGAAGGGAAAAATCAAGTATATACATACATACACATATCTATACACTTAAGAGCATTACTGGCTAATGACAGCCAGAGACACCTCGCAGCGAGGGGTCTGTCCGAAGGGGCTCCGCTGGCCGCCCTCCCCAGCGCGGCGCGGGAGGCCAGGACACGCGGCGCCTCCGCCCCGCGCCCGGCTGCTCGCTGCGCCCCATTCGCACTCCAAACATGTACAGAGAATTTTCCCCCGTCACATTTCCCTGTCAGAGCTGTCAAGCCGAATCCCGCTTTAATCTGCCAAAAGCACTTTTCTGCTGACATTTTTAATAAATACTTTCAGCTTTTAAACACATTTGTGGGAGCCATTTTTTCCCCCTTTTCTCCCTTCTCCTCCTGCAGAATGGGCTCTGAAAGCCTTAATAGCAAATACATTACACTTATCAAAGGCTTTCCCCCCCTTCCTCCTGCATCCTGAAGCGGAGGTAGTGTTTTCAATTTTAAAGCTAAATTAACTGTCCAATTGAATTTAGCTGGTGTGAGCCGTTTTCTGTGACAGGTTTTAGTTATGAAGCATATTTTACATTAATAGAACTCAACATGAAAACCACTCGCTCTGGGATTTCTGTGGCTTGCCATTGAAATGGCAAATTTAATATTTCAGACATGCTCGTGCCAGCGTTTGATTATTGTTCTTCATTTAAATCTCTCCTAACGGGAAAGGTCCTAATTAGTAAAAAATCATGTTTTAATGAAGGCGAAATGCTAATTGCTAACACAAAAAGCCTTCATATAAAATTATCCCAGCACTGCCATTGATTTGTTGGTGACTCCAAAGCCCATTTGTGTGTTTGCACACTGAGGCAGCGTTTGCTTTTGTTTCATCACAACCCTTCACTCAGCCTGCCGCGGGATCTCCTGGGCGCAGGCGGCTTGCCCCGAAAACCTCCACGCCGGAGGCAGGGAGCAGGAGACGAGACGAACCGCCTCTGCACCCCAGCTACACGATGATGTGCGGCAGCTAAACCCAGAGATGCTGCAGAAAGCTTTTTACACTGCTTCTTCGAGAAAACCAAACAAGCCGTTTTTCCCCAAGGAACAACAATTCCATTTTGTTTTCCCATCTCTGATCTTTCGCTTATCATATTATTTGCACCATGATTATAGCATTTGCAAGGCAGCTCAAGCACTTACGCCATAACACTCAATCATGACATAAAAAAAAGTTATTACACAGTGACCTCTGGATGCCAACGTTTGTTCAGCAGGATTTATGAAAAGCCGTGTCAGCGGCGGAGCCGCCGCACCGGAGCAGCGCTTTCTCCTGAGTGGTACTTACATCGCTGAGCCGGTCCCTCGAGCTGCTCCGCTGAGAGCTTGTGGCCTCCCTGATGCTGTCCTCCTCGCTATTTCTGCCACTTCTGCTTGGAGGGACCTTCATCTAGAGGAGAAGAAGGAGGGGGAGAAAGGAGATTTTCAAGCACCACTCTGCCACCCGATCCCGAGGTCGCTGACAGAGGCTGAGTCAACGTTCAGCTCCTCCACCCACGGCGCTCGTGAACGCCTGGGCTCCTCTGGAGCGTCCGTATTCCCTCTCGCTAACCCAGGAGGAGCGGCGCTGCGGGCATGGCGGAGCGGGCACGGTGGTCACAGCCCCCGCGCCAGCGCCAGAGGGGAGCGGACAGACAAACGCCCTTCGCTGCCAGCAAACCTCAGCTGTGGTGCTGTGGCTGCAGCGCTGAGCCAGCGCCCGGGGCTCCGGTTCCCAGTTCGGCCCCATCGGCTGCACCGGGAGGCCGGTACCAGCACCACGGCCACGTGCCTGAACGCCCTGAGGGACACGGCCTGAAACAACCTGCTTGAGATAACACCAGATTTGAAGTAGAGCCTGGTTCACTCTTACAGCCAAGGCTGGTTCTCTAACCACTGAACCACCCCTCTTCCTTCACTTGAAGTCGCGTTCGTGTTTGTACACAAGTGAGAGGCGCCAATGTTCGAAAGCACAGCAACTTTCCACTCACATCTGCCAAGAGTGTTACAGGGGGAGGAGAAGGACAGGGTAGATATGTCATTCACAGCTTAATTCCTGGGCTCATTTACTAACAAATTATTCTGCTAATTCCCTTGTGAAATATTGGGTGGAAAGAAGTGTTTAATTTATTAATAGGTTCTATTCATATCAGTTTGGTTCCATTTAAATTACACTATTTAAAATGTCGGCTTGTACAAATTGGTACTTTTAATGGCAATAAAATCCCCTTGTTTCTTTCTGTCCTATTTCACTGCAGTCTCAGGCGCTGGCAGAGTTTGCTCCTGGTGCTCTGCTGAGCTCCCAGCGCCCCCACACAGCCCCTGCTGCAGCACCAGCCGGCTGCTGGGGACACTGCTGGGGACGCTGCTGGGGACGCTGCTGGGGACGCTGCCGGGGACGCTGCCGGGGACGCTGCCGGGGACGCTGCCGGACGCAGCACCAAACCTGGGACACTGCCAGACATGGCACCAAACCTCGGACACGCTACCGGACGTGGCACTGAACCCCGGGACACTGCTGGACGCGGCACCGAACCCCAGACACGCTACCAGACGCGGCACCGAACCCGGGACACGGCACTGAACCCCGGGACACGCTGACCATTGCGCTCCCACTGCGTTTGACACTGCTGCCAGGTAAGTGCCCACAGTCTGTTCACAGCTGAATACAGTATTCAAGATAGTGTATGCAGAACAGGCTCCAGCACTCAGTCTGCAGGAGACAGCCCTGTACAGGCTTGTATCTGAACACGGAGGAAATACCCTGCTCATGTTAAAGCAACAGTACATTTCTGGTTAAAGGTTTTACTCTGCATGCCTTTCTGGCACCTCACACTTCATCAATATACGTTTTTCCTCAGGAAAAACACCGAAGTGTTAGAAATACGTATCTGCCCAGGGCCACCCCGCCACACAAACACGGCTCTCGGCATCGGTGTCCTGTCTCGCTCGCTGTAAACCCCCTTCCCGACACGCTGCCCACCTGCAAACTTCCATCAAGTCCGATTTTTCATCTCTGCTCCTACCTCGAAATGCTCAGACAAAGCAGCAATGAGAGGAAATCCCTGCTGGGATCTGCTGGAAGCATTTCCAGCCAACAGTTGGCAGGAAATAATCCACTTGAATTCATCATGCTGAATCCACACTGCCTGCTTCCTTAATACAAAGGCCAGCAGCATCAAGCATACAACTCTAACTGTGCAACACCAGTACTGTGGCCATTCTTCATCAAATTTTTAGTCCCAGATATCATTAAGAAAATTTGATTTTTTTTTCCTAAAAACATAAAAAGTTTGTCATTCACTTCTTTTATTCCTTTTCAGGTCTTTATTGACCAATTACAATTTCAGCTGTCCCATCAGCTCACCTAGGATCGACGCCAAGCCAACAGGACAAAAGGCGATGCCCCGTTAACGCCAGCTGTTTGAAACTCGGCACCCGCTTCCCCCGTCGCCCGGACCGCGTGTGCCCGCACGCCCAGCTCCGCCGGCTCCGCAGCGCCCCCGGGACTCGGGGCGTAAAGCACCCGACCTGCCGGTCTCAGAGCTCCCAGACACAGCAGGCGCTTTGCTCCTCCTGGAACTGGAACCACTCAACGATTACAGGACAGTTACCGTGGCCCTAAACACAGTCCAGAAATACTCATTGAACGGCCCTCTGATCCACAACCCTGCCACTCCCGCCTAGGAACACATCAAAGCCCATCAAAATTATTACGCTTTTGACCTAAACAGCGCTCAGACAGCTGCAAATTAAAGGAAAAATAAATTACACCATTCCAAATCCTTTTGCATTCCCAAGCGCAAATGTTCACCAGAGTTAATTCAAAAGGACTAAAGTGCCAGCTGTTTAAAGTTAGCAGGGACTCACCCAACCTGTTACCGACTCCAGCCTTGTGCGGCTCTCCTTGAGTTACACTCAGCTCCCAACACCACCTGTTTCTTTCCTCCAAATTTCATTAAAGGAAAACTACACCTACACCCACAGTAACAAATTGAGACAATTTGACCTGACAAGGTCTTGCACAGGCAGGGAAATTAGAAGCATCACTGCTGCCATTAACCTTTCCAAGTAAATATCAATTATTAAACTTGCTGCACTACCTCTGTCCCCAGTTTGCTGCTGTGAACTAAGAGGGTCATCAGCCTTCCTGACAGATCTTGTTCATTTACACCTGCTGCTGCCAGCAGGGGAGCCCGCACACCCGCGCCCGCAGCCAGCCTGCCTGCCTTCTCCACTAATTACCCTAATGAGCCACACGCAGGACCCAACTAGGAGGACAAGTTGTTCTGCTAAATGGATGCATCGGTTTCAGGGGCACTCTCTGCAGACCTGGGCTTTAGCAAACTGCTCCAAATCTTCTTTCCCAAAGTTGCTTCTGGCTTGGCTGCTTGATTTCTAGTGATTTTCTCTGGGTGTTTCTGCTTGAGTTGCAGAAATTCCTCCTGGCCATGTTTCCTGATGGAGCTTTACTATAAGAACGAGTATTCCTCTCCCTTTCACAGGTTATGACTTTGCTAGAGCCTGCAAAGGCTCTGCAGAGCAGCGGCGACATGGGCGCCCAGCCGAACAAGGAACCCCTCACATCCACACACAGACCACGCCACGCTCCTGTGCCGAGACGTGCACAGACACTGGATCACACCAGCCACCGTTACCACACACCTGAGGAGAGGAGCCCGACACCTGTCTGAAGGCACTGGGGCAGGGAGACAGCAGGGACAGATCTTGTGGGGCAGACCTGAGCGCGTTGGACTGCGCCGCCTTGGGTCTGCCCGGGACAGGTGAGGAGCCAGCAGAGAAGCACAAATGTCCCAAAACAACCGCAATGCACAAAGCTCAGCCAGAGAGAGCCTGGAGAAGGTGTCTCGTCTCCTGAGGCTCGGGAAGGGGAGGGATCTTCTCTTAAATGCAGGGTGAGTACTACAGCACCGCAAGGCAGCTAAGCTGGAGCAAAATATAAAGGCACAAGAGGTCAAATGAAGTTATTTGGTAATTTCTGCTTCCAAAGGCCAAATCCTGTCCTCATCCAAATCCTATGTCAGCAAGACATCCACGTCACTATGCATTCACTAAAACGTTAGATAGGCGCCAAAGCTTTCCTCAAGCAGAGCCTATTTCACTGCTGAAGTTAAGAGAATTCTCAAAAAGCACTAATTAAACCCAAGACTGATTAAAACCCAGACCAGTGCAGCCTCCCGCAGGATAAATCACACACCTGACTCCACCACCCACTGCAGAGCAAACCTGGCGGCAGGGACCCGGCCGCCCGCAACAGCTCCGCCGCGGTTCCCACCGCAGCGACAGAGCTGCGTGTGAGCACCCGCGAGCGGCGCTGCCCGGTGCCGGGGCGCGAGCCAGCGCGGCAGCCGGGCCGCCCGGCAGGAGGGGCCGCGGCGAGGGGCGCAGGATCCACTGCTGCAGGTGCTCGCCGACAGCCCCAAGCCGTGCCTGGAGCCAAGAATTATGAACCTTGCGCTGTCGGACATCATGTAGCATGATTAAACATCATAACTCATTCCAGTAATAACTCCAGCTCTGCCATCCTGGACCGCTGCCGCCTTCCCATCTCTCTCATCCAGCCTCCCCCTCCCTGCTTCTTCTTACGGAGCAGGGCTGGAGGAACATGTGAATGGGCAGAATGGGTCTTGCTTCCCTAAAAGGGCTTTTTCATTACCACTACGCTGGCTCTCAGCTCCCGCTTTTTAATCACAATAGATCAGCCTGCTCTCCATTCACTTCAGCTTTTCCAGTGTCAGAGGAAAGCACGTTTTTACTTGGCACACCTATTTTCAAATCACGGGCACGTCGCCCCCGCTCATTATTAATAAATACACTCGGATTTATCACAAGCTCCGTTTGAGTGCCACGGGGAGCTTGGGGCAAAAGGAGACAAATTCTTTTCTTAAGTTGTTGTGAAAGGTGCTGGGCTCCCCGACCCTCACCCCCATTAACCCAGCACCGCTAGTGCGCTCCTACTGGGAGCCGCGCGGCTCGTGCAGCGGCAAACTCGGACTGATCTTGTGCCATCTCAATATATTTGTTCATTATCTTGCGCACACACAGAAGCATTTGGAAATGTACTCGGGGCACAGGCCAAATTGAATCATCTGCCTTCATTTTCCACACGGTCTGAAGCTACAGCTGCTACAACAAGCTGTGGGATTTCTATTTTCCTTCCTTAACAGTTTTTTTCCCTCACTCTTAAAGTCACAGCACTCTGATTTTAAACCTCCCCCTGTTGCTGGGGTTTGTGTTGGGTTTTTACAAAGCGGATCTTGCAGACACTCGGTGGGAAGAGGAGAGGAAGCGGCACCCCCAGGGAGGGACATCACCAAAAGGCCCATCTGGGCGGCAGTGGTGGCTCAGGGCCCCTCAGTCCAGTTCTCCTCTGGCCCGGGCCCGACCCGGAGCTGCGCCGGGAGCAGGGAACGGCCCCTCCAGCGCAGAGCGCCGGCGCAGAGCGGCGCGCAGCACCGAGCCACGCTGCCGCAGAACACGGCCACTGCTGGGGAAAACAGCTCGGTTCCTTTCCTGAGCTCTGCAAGACGAACTTGCACTTGAGAGAAAGGACAGACCAAACACGGCCTTCGGATTTAGGACTTCGCTGACTTTCAGTGGCAAACCTTGGCAGAAGCTGCCTGGAGACAAGCGGGCACAGCTGAGAGGTATCCGAGTCCTGGTGTTCAGGCCCCAGCTTTCGGATCAGCAGAAACAGGGATGAATCCACCTTATCATGCTCATCTTTGTAGACTAATGCTGCTGAACAGCACTTTACAGCTCACCAGTGTGCAACGACTTCTTCATCTGCTCTGCCAAAGGAGCCTCTTCAGCTGTTCCTATAGGGTCGGTCTAAGGAAGAAAAAGTTCCTGCAGCTCACTTTCATATTCACAAAGGTTACGATTCCCCATGGCTACAAGAATCATTAAGAGCAGCTGTTCCAAAAACTTATCAAAACTAATTGTATGGCCTGTCGCCTTCCCAACAAACATGAAAATGATGCTTGAATAGTATTCTGGGAAGCCTTTTTCCTACCACGTGCTTGTGTTTTTATCACTCCCAGACAAGCCTGTGCTCTCTGGGTGGACCATCAGCAGTCGAGCTTTCTGCAGCAGGAGACAGCAAACTGCCTTGATAAATACAAATGGACAACTTAATTAAAATATATTGGAGACTCGGCAAAAGTACTGTTTGTGGACAACACCGTCTGTTAAGGGGCTGCACTCAAGGCCAGCTCGGTGTATTTTACGCAGGCTACAATAAATGGCAGGGAACCCAACCGCACAGAGCCCTGCCCAGTGATTGAGGAGCACACTGCAGAGCACATTGAAGAGCACATTGAAGAGCACATTAAAGAGCACATTGAAGAGCGCATTTCCCCCCAGAAGGGGGGGAAAAAGCTCACCCAGTTGCCTTTGGTTTTAATGCTTGAAACACAACAAACCATTTGGCTTTAAAAATGTACTACTTTAAACCTGAAAAGACCCATGTATCAAAACAAGGTGGAATCAGCTAACCACATTACTTCTGACTTGTTTCCTTGAAAATCCAGCCTTAACGCATTCTAACAAAATTTATCTATCCCAAGCATACCTCGTAATGAGATCAACTGGGAAAAATATCAGGCTTGTTTGTATATTTTATCCTTGCTCTAACTTGGCAGTTTGGAGATTATGTATTCCCCAGGTCCCTCCCTAAATCGTTTCACACGCCGCAATTTGATTTTCTTTGCTTGCCCTTTTCCACAATGTTTTTGATACATTTTATTGAGCTCTGGCTCAGAGGGAAACGTTCCCTTTGAATTAAGGGTGCAATCATTTTTTTTCCTCTAAATAAGGACATATGGAGTAGAAAGTAATGTTATGCTCCAAGGATTTTATGATTGAAGTAGGACTCATTTTAAAAAATGACAGTAGCATCAGGTTAGATTCGAGTGGTTTTTCTAACTGGGCGGTGCTGCTGTGGACGTTGTGACCGGCGGTCTCAGCTGTAACTCATTTTAAATGGGACATGTCCATTTTTACCTGCTGTGATGAAAGGGAAAACATCACCTGTGTGACGGTACAGAAGGAAACGAGTCCTGTTTCGAAAACAGAAACCAAAACGCTTTAATTCACTAAGTTGTGTGATTTTAGAAGCTTGGAGTTTACTGGCAAGCAGACTTTGGCTTCTAATCCTGATTTACCTGTTTCCTCTGGATAAACGACTCAAAAGTTGCAGCTGAGCAGTCTGCAGCATGTTGGTTAATTTTTGCCTCTCTGGGGTGCGGAAAAGTTGAATTAACATTAGCAAACGATCTCTGTGCTCAGAGGCTGCTGGAGTCAGCTGCTACGGGGAGGGAAGCGCAACAGCTCCCCGGGATAAAAAGTATTATTAGTGAAAAAGCAAAACACTCAAATCTATTGACAGCTTCTCCGGTATCAGAGCAATGTTCACTACTCATTAATAACCCAAGTTTGCATCTCAATGCTTGCAACTAGACACGAGGGTCACTTCCATTTTCCAGAAACAAGTGAAAACTGAGTCATTTGGTACAGCCCGTGGCCTCGGCAGCGATTGAAGAGCTGCTCGGGTCAGCCAGGGAACAGCCCAGGATGAGCTCGGCTTTGGCTCTCCGAGAGCCGCCCCCGCAGGTCTGTCCCCGCAGGTCCGTCCCGGTAGGTCTGTCCCCGCAGGTCTGTCCCCGCAGGTCCGTCCCGGTAGGTCTGTCCCCGCAGGTCTGTCCCCGCAGGTCTGTCCCCGCAGGTCCGTCCCGGTAGGTCTGTCCCCGCAGGTCTGTCCCCGCAGGTCTGTCCCCGCAGGTCCGTCCCGGTAGGTCTGTCCCCGCAGGTCTGTCCCCGCAGGTCTGTCCCCGCAGGTCTGTCCCCGCAGGTCCGTCCCGGTAGGTCTGTCCCCGCAGGTCTGTCCCCGCAGGTCTGTCCCCGCAGGTCCGTCCCGGTAGGTCTGTCCCCGCAGGTCTGTCCCCGCAGGTCTGTCCCCGCAGGTCCGTCCCGGTAGGTCTGTCCCTGCAGGTCTGTCCCCGCAGGTCTGTCCCCGCAGGTCCGTCCCGGTAGATCTGTCCCTGCAGGTCTGTCCCCGTAGGTCTGTCCCTGCAGGTCTGTCCCCATAGGTCCGTCCCCGTAGGTCTGTCCCCGCAGGTCCGTCCCTGCAGGTCTGTCCCTGCAGGTCTGTCCCCGCTGTGTCCCGCGCCGCAGAGCTCCCCTGCCCGGGGCACAGAGCTGCACCCCACGCACGGTGCCCAGCGCCGGCCCACTCGGCTCGCCTCCCTCAGCACCCAACCGGAGAGAAACCACGTTTGATCTCACAGTTCTTGTGAGATGTGGTCAAAAGAGGCCAGCGCCCTTGGAGACTGGAGAAGCGTTTTCACCAGTGCCCGGCGCAGAGGAGCCGTGCGAGCACCAGGGTGGGCGCCTCTGCAGCTCGAGCCTGCGCTGGGACCGCCACGCTGGGACCGCCGAGCCAGCCCTGCGCCAGCACTCTGCGGAGCACGCCACTGCGATGCGACAGCTAACGCTTATTTGGGAAAAGAGCTGGTGCTTAAGCAGGCACAACTGCTCGATTTTCCAGCTGCCACCAGGCCTGCGCAGCAAACCCCACCCTGCGTGCCCCAGCCGCACTTGGCAGATGGCAGCTGACAGCTGGCAAGATCTGGGTTTGACATCCGCCGGTGACGAACGGTGCCGGCGCCGACCCGCTCTGGCTACCGCGCGCCAGCGTGTGCGCAGGAGCGAGACGTCGACTGGTGAAGGGTAAACAGCGCTCCTAACCAATTTAGCTAGAAGGGCTTTCACAGCAGGTACGCAGACGGCACCCCCAGGCCCACGGGGCCGCCGGGCCCGGTAGGGAAGGCGATGGAGGGGTAACGCGCCGTTTGGATTCATGGGCTGCAGCTCTAAACCAGCACAACACATAACAACACAGTCCCCAGCACCAGCCACCATTTATCAGGTCCTGTTGCAAAGGCGACTATAAGCAATTGCAAGAGTCAAACAGTCGGGACAGCTCACGCTCCCTCGGCTAAGGAGAAGCATGAGAAATCAAACTTATTGGGGCACCTTTTTCTGTTTATAAATAAATGAAGGCAACTCGAGGCACAAAACCAAAATTGACATGCAATGCTTGGAGACTGAAGAGAAGCAGCTTGCAAAGCTGGGAGATGATAAGGAAACCATAGCTGGACAAGGAACAGGAATAATCACCATCAACGACAAGGCAGCGGCCAATAATGACTGCACAGCCACAATCGGGTGCCCAAAATACACTTCAACTTAGCGACAGGCCTAAAGGAATAGCATCCAATAAATACTCCACCAGAGAGCTGAAAGCGTCTCAGCAAGTTACTAAATAAGATTTGTAGCTTCAAGTTTCACATCAAGGTGATTCAGACCTGTGATTCTCAGTTCTAAAATGCCATCCAATACGCATCATACGAGAAGCTGATTCTGCACATTTTCTGGTGATGGGAAAGAAACAGATACGCTAAAGATGAACCCAGGACACTCACAACAGGTACACCAAGTGTTACCGACAGCCGAGCTGCTGCCCGCAGCAAAAGGAGGGGACCCCGAGCGCACGGAGCTGGGACGGAGCCAGCGCCGCTCAGCGGGCAGAGCCGTGCCCAGCCGGGCCAGCGGGCCGCGCTAGGCTGAGCCTGCTCAGTGCTTCTGAACACCACGGAGCAGGCAACCAGGCCTGACAGCTTGAGCACTGCTGCCTTCTGTGCATCCAGATACCATCTATTAAACGCTAATGTCAACAGCTGTGACGTGCAAAGAAAAGTGGATTCAACATACATACTCAATTGTCCAAAGCTGCAGGAGATGTTTCAAAATATATTAGGAAATTCAACCAAAAAAGATCTGTTTACTACGGTATTTCTCTTCTAGTAATATAACCCACCAAAAGCAAGGCTTTTGAATTGAAGACGAGAGCTGACGATAACCTTCAAAAGTGACTTTACTAAGAGAAGATCCCAAAAAGGAAGGTAAACACTGCTAATGATGTCAGGCAACACATTCAACGCAGTTCTGCTCTGTCCTTGTGAGGGAAACAGACTCATTCCTCAGTCTTCTGAGAACTAAGGGAAGATATTAGAGAACATTTGCTGAGAACAAAGTCCAGACCTGTTGCATGAAGCCCTAGAATGGGAGATCACACACACACAGATACTTTAATAGACCTTGGAACAGCCATTGAGACAAGCGAAAAAGGACAAGTGTTGGAGGAACATTTGGAAGGAGCGCGCAGGACCGCTGGGCAGCTCCCGCACGGCGCCAGCACAGCGCACGGGGACTGGAGACTCCACCTGCTGCTTTCAAACGACAAACTATTTCAGTCGACGTTTGCTGGACAACTACTCTTCTTGAATAGGCCTGGTTTCATTTCTTCGACAAGTTCGGTTGAAAAGGGAGCTGGACAAGCGTGATACATTTAAGATTCTTGATACACTCACACTGCAAGAGATTCTGATAAAAATTAGCACTAAATAAATGCCAATAAAGCATTTTTAAAGCAGGTAACGTATCAGCTAAGTTCTCAAAAAGCAGGGTCAATACTGATTAACGTTTGCTACAGAAGGTAGAAGGATTTAAACAAGACTTGCAGTTAGTCAATAGTTCCATCAATATCTGAGACAAAATATTATCAAAGCCACTGCAGATAAAATTCATAGATGCCAATAATACCTGTTTGGAACTAAATGAAGAAAAGGAGGGGAAGGCAGTGGTAGGCAGCAGCCTGAACTCCTTGGAAAACACACGTTGTTAGGAAAAGCGCATCCCAAAGCGGAGCTGCCCCGCGGAGCGAGAAGCGAGGGCAGGGGCTGCGGCACGGGCCGCGCTGCCCGCGGGGAGCGTCACGGTGGGCAGACACCCGCACAAACAGCCCATCGATCCCCAGCAGAGGACAAGAGGCCGCTTCCTTGCGGGTACAGCGTGGACAGGAAGGATTGTGGAAGGTGAGCTCGTCTACAGGCTCCCGGCAAGGCAGAGCGGCTGTGCGCTGGCGGCCGTGGCAGCGCAGTCCAGCCTGCAGCGCCAGGGCGACGGCCGCGCTCGGCTGCTCCGGGGCCGCGCGGATCCATCGCTGTGCCGGCAGAGAACGCCAGAGCTGCCAGCAGCTGCCCAGCTGCGATGCGCCGCGGGCCCTCCTTAGAGAACAGCAGTTACCACCCTGCTGCTGACGGATGGCGAAGGAGGATTTTGTAAGGGCAGCGGGCAGACCCTGGGGGTTCTTGCCCGTAGTCCAAGGCAGGGACAAAAGCACCCACATTCTCACTGCACAAATCACTCAAACCCTTCAAGTGTTCCCCGTGAAAAACACATGCTTAGTACAGCAGGGTTTCAAATTCGTTACTAGGACTCTGAGGCACCACAATAACACAATTAGAACACCACCAGATGTGTGTCATATAATCCATGTTAAAAAAAGAAAATACATACTGTGTGTAGATACAACAATTTGCTGTTCAAATTAATTCAGGAATCGGTACCATTCCTAAAAACCCAATATATAAAACACACGCTACTGTAGGCATGCATAAATTGCATGCAATTTTTTCCAGATAAAGCCCCATATGCAATTAATAAAGTGAAAAAAATAAAAGAAACAAAGTAAATAAAAAAATGCAAAGGCTGCCCTGGGAATGGTTCATTTGCAGAAAGGGCTGTCTCAGAGCCCGGTGCGGAGCAGCCGCAGGCACAGCCGTGGCCGCACCGCGTCGGAGCAGGATCGACACCGCAGACTCAACCGGGCTCGCCCAGCGCCCGAGCGAGGTTCGGCCACATTGGCATAGTTCAAATCACAGGAGTTAGCAGGCGGCTGTTCATGTATGCAGGATCGGGCTTGATATCGTGTGTTTTCAGCTGTTCTGCAAACCAGCCCGCAATCACATCCCTGAACTGAGCTTCGTTACCTCCCCCTGTAATTTCTGAAGGCCGCGTAAAGCCCAGGAGCCAGGCCGGGGCGCAGCAGGCAGCTGGGGAAAGCTGGCAGGAAAGGCAGCAGAATGGTACCTGGGTGCAGAGGGGACTGGCGGGTGGGGGCACGAGCCGCGCGAGAACTCCGCAGGGCAGACACGACCCCACGCACACCACCACGCGTGTTTTTATTCCAGCTTCTACCTTGTTTTAGCCAGACCTATGATTTACTTCTGTTGCTAATTCGACCTCACCCAAGCCCCTCCTTGCAACCCGTGCAGACCTCCTGGGACCTCTCATTTCCCAGGCAGAGATCTTCGTCCCCAGCCAACCACCCCGGTCACCCCGGGCAATGGGAAGCTAACTACAGCTGCTCCAGCGAGCCGTGGAAGAACCAGCGCCATCTCCGTCAGGCTCCCAGCACCAGCCGATGAACCGAGCCCTCCGGCGAGAATCAGAGCAAAGCTGACAGCTCTGCAGGCCTGGAGAGCAAGTGTCCCTGGCCCTGCACCTGAAGCAGAGGCGATGTGAAGCATCACTGCGGTTTGACCACCCACTGCCATCAGCCAACACATCAGAGTTATCAAGGAAACCTTCAATACGGGCACGAGATCCTACAGCACCACTGCAGGTTTTTGATCGAGAAAGCAGTGTTACACGTACCAGGGCGAGCACCGCCAGCTCCGCAAGAAACAATTTCCTCTAAATGCCCAGGGACATCCTGTTTGCTGCTCGGCATCCTGAGGAAAACAAAAATCTAAGAATAATTACAGCCGAAGCAACTAAGGTGAAGCCCTTTGGTAATTTTCAGCCCTGAATAACTAAAAAGGGGTGATAATTATTTCAGCTAACGATCACCGAACTTTGAGATGGCAGCCGAGGAGCGGGAAGCGGCTCTTGGGGCTGGCCCAGACCGGCTGGATGAGGCTGCACCGAGGGACACGGGCGCTACCCAGAGGTCCGGGAAGCAAAGAGAGCACAGCAAGCTCAGCAGAGATGGACTGGGAGCCTGCGCCACCTTCCTCCCGCGTAACACACACCGCATCCACTTATGGTGGAGGAAGATGCTTCTTTTTGGCCTATACTGTGCCCTCATGATGTGCAGCACAGGAGTGGCCTGGCACTAACTGTATTATCCCTACAAACGAAGGTTTTAAAATTTCCCAGACACAAAAGACTGGCTGAAACACCGTAGCTTCAAGCAAAACACAGGATCTGGATTTCATACCATGTCCTCTGTCGTGACAGAAAAGCCAGCTCAAGTGTCAAGTACAATGTTAACAGAGCAGAGTTTGCTGAGAAAGCGAAGCCAGCAGACAGCACTGCCTGGAGGAGGGGGTACAAACACCTTGGTCACAGCCGTGGAAATGAGCGGGGTCTGTCACAGCTGGGACCTCCAAACAGCGATGGGCCAGAACTGCTGCAGCCAGCGCGTGGGACCAAAGGCCAATTCAGAGACCAGAAGTCAGCAGAAGGATTCACCGAGCTGCAGCTCTTCCATCAGAGTGAGCGGGGAGAGGAACAGAGCCCAGAGTAACACAAGGCACCAAGGCAGAACTACGGGTAGAGCCAGATAACCAACCAGCTCTTCGGCTCTTTCACGTTCCCTTGTTGCTGCCCGTGGATGAGCAGAAGCGGCAAGCGGGACTCGCAGAAGCCTCTGAAATGATGATGCAAAAACTGAACACGTCTCTTAGAGATGTAAAACTGGTCTCACATGGAGCTTTTGTGCTAACAGTTGTCTCAGTCGATATGCACATTCCACCGAACAGCACATGTCTAGATACACCACAGACATCCTTGCCCAAGGCGCTTCACCGCGCTGCTATTCACAACGTACCTGACACTCTCCTGTTTAAAACAGTATTACCGCTAAAGGAAACAACAGCCTTATGCACCATCCAACACTCTCGTCTCGGCAAAACAAAGCAATTAACATCTGAGTTCACAGGGAAAGAGATTAGCACAACAGATGCATGTGCATGTATTTCGGCCCTTTGGTAAAATGCACTGTTTTGGGGCCAGATGTTTCTGCTCGTGCCAAAGGAGAATCCAGCTGCATCAAGCTGTGAATATTACTTCTGATCTGTCAAAATCTGCTATGAACTAGAAGAGAAAAAACCAGCACTGAAGTCTGAAATAGAAGTCTGTTTTCCACTGGGATTTCACCACCATCTGTATTTTAAAAGCTTTCGTACAACTTGACAGAGTCTGAAAAAGTTTGCGACACAATAGGTAAAGCACACTGAAATACCATTCCAGTAGGATTGCTGGTAGAGCTGAAACACATGGTAAAAGGCTGGTTTTGTGCACATTTTTTCCCCTTAAAAATCAATTTATACCTATTAGTTGGATTTACACCACGTTTAAATTGTACAGCCTTTCTCGTAATGTGCTGCTATTACAAGTTGAGCTCTCGTGATTGAGATGATGGAGCAGTATTGAACTGCTGGGCAAACAAGGTCCTTTTTCAAAGACGCCAGAGGTGATTCTTTTTCTCACGGTTTCTAAAACCAGGTTTTTTTTCTTTCTCTTCATTACGAGAATCGCTATGGATTTGCACTGATGCAAGAGTAACATGATATCCTCTCCCTGAAACCATGAAAAGGAGCCAAAATGGAACCAGAATAGCTGCGCATAAACATGGCAGCCCCTCACACCAAGGTGGAGCTCACAAACCGCGCCCGTCTGCCAGCCTGCTCTTGTCCTTCCCAAGCCCCGCACCTCCGCAGAAAGCCCATAGCTCACAGAAACCTGGCATTTTAACCCAAAAATCAGCTCCTGCAGCCCGCAGGGAGAACACAGCGGCAGGAGCAGGATCGAACGTCACCTGCGCCTCTTCGGTGAATAAGTGGCTGCACCATTCTCTTCTGGTGAGTCCTACAGCTGAGACCTCCTGAAACGCCTCGGGCACCCCAACTCCTCAAAGTGTTGAGATTCCAGTCTCTTATGCTCCACCTTCCAACCTTCAGTCTTATTAAAAAATCAATAAATCCTGGAACAAACAAATACATGTGGTATAGCAAGAGGGGAGCGGCATGCAGTCAGATACATCTGAACTGAGCTCAGCTCCAATCCTGCTCCTCGCGTTGCACAGCGGCGCTGCGTGCCAGGTGTGCGGCACAGCTCTGCCACTGACAGCGCTGTCTGATTCACCAGCAACTCTGCTGGCAGTGAAAATCACAGTCGGATTGTTTTGAAAGAAGCAAGCCTCAGATGGACACTTTAGATTTCGCAGAAGTTGAAAGAGGATTTGCAGGTTCAAATTATTAATCAACACCCTGCCGGGCAGGGGCCAAGAGCAATCTGCCGATGCTGAGTTTTCCTGGACTTACACTGTAAAATCTGGATGTGAGATTGACTCAGAGGGGAGACGGGTTTGTGCCTGCAGCCTTTTCCTTCTGAGGCAGAGGCAACATTGGTCCCTGGCTTGCAGCAAGTGAGAACTTAGAGATGGTGGGGGGAATTCTTCCTGCAGGAAACCGGGGAGTCGGGGGCTTTCTGAGCCAGGGGACACGATGCACGTGACAAGGCGACTTCTCTGCTGGTAAGAGCACGTTCCAGCTACAACAAAACATTATAAACTGCACACGGGGTCACACGGGGCCTTTCTTTTGTTAGCAAGAAACATGGAGAAAAGAGGCCAGAACAAGGCGGGTGTGCTCAGAGGATCCAACCTGTTCCCGCAAGAGCAGCAGCTCTCCCGCAGTGACAATCGTGACGCAGGCTGCTCCGACAAGGGAGAACTTAATTGTAACGAGCACCTGGCACAATGCAACAATGGTTAATCACAGAGAATCACACAGCCAGTGCCTCCGGTCACATCAGGCTGGGTTCATCATCCTTTTGCTCGACCTGGCAAGGTGATGGATTCTGCAGGGACAAACTCAAAGAAAAAGAACGGGGGGAGGGGAAGGTAAACTTTTCATAAACCATTTTAAAGAAAATGATAATTAATGCTCCACTGAAAAAGAAAAAAAAGTAGAGGGCCATTCCACCATTTGCTGCACATTTCTGTAAAGCCCACGACAGCCTCCAGGGGGATCAGCGGCCCTGTCACCGGGCCAGCAGTGCGGAGGTGCCGCCCGCCCCTCGGCCACGGTCGCTGGCTGCTGGGCAGAGCGCCCCGGCTGGGCAGAGCGCAAACGCGGCTCTCGGGTGCCACCAACCAGCTCGTGTCCCGCGTCCCTGCGCTCGGGGCGCAGGAGGCTGAGCGGGGGCAGCGTCCCCGGGTGGAGACGGGAGGGAAGGGGCACGAGCAGGTGAGAGAGGCCCGTGTGTGTGTGTGTGTGTGTGTGTGTGTGTGTGTGTGTGTGTGTGTGTGTGTGTGTGTGCGTGCGTGTGTGTGTGTGTGTGTGTCTCTGTGTGTGTGTGTGTGTGTGCGCGTGTGTGTGTGTGTGTGCGCGCGTGCGTGTGTGTGCGTGTGTGTGTGTGTGTGTGTGCGTGTGTTCGTGTGCGCCGCGGGACGGAGCAGCCAGCAGCACCGCTCCGGGTCTCCTCTCTGCTCTACGTTGTTATTGCAAAGAAGTGCTCCAAGATAAAAAGAACGGGATACGCTCCCACAGGCCCTGATTGAAAAGGGTGATTTCCTTGTTCTTTCTGCTGCCCTGAGCCGTGTCTGGGTGAGGCTGCCCGCAGAGGGGTGACCCGCGGCCCCTGCCGCACCCCGTACAGCCCCGCTCGCTCCCCCTGCCAGCCCGCCCGGCTGCCCAGCACAGCCCTCGCTCTTCAGATCTACTCAGAAGGCAAATTACTTGCAGCCTGACGGGGAGCGCTAAATTTTTCATTACAATCTTTCTCCGGAGGTTTGGTGTTTAATAATTTGTACAGTATAAAATTTCACATATGGGAAAACGTGGCACCACACAGCCTCTCCAGATGCCCTTTTTTTTTTCCTTGCTGCTAATCATGTGAGCCCCCCAGCTAAAGAGTGGATTTAGGGCATAATTAAAGCTTTGTACTTTTATAGTAATATGGGCAAAGCTCAATTTTAGTTTTAGGAAGAACACGCCACATTTGTAAATTCCCATTTCACCGAGGATCAATTTTCAAACAGGCTTTGTACCCGGGCTTCTCTGTTCCTGATACACCATGGAAACATAAACCATGTAAGCAGCTCGTGGTCACAAGAAAGAGCCACGACCCCTGCCTAGCTGCGGAGAAGGCCCTTCCGTTCCCTGCGATCGAACCAACGGTGGCGGTGGCTGCGCCGGGGACACCTGTAAGAGAGCCCCGACACCATCTGCTCAGGTTTGCATCACGGAATTCAGCAGGAGAGTCTCTCAGATCGGTCACATGAACTTCAAACCTCTGCAAGTCTGAGCTACAGCCCTGGGCAGAGCCAAAGTGATTTAACTTTGCTGCTGCTCCACAGCCATCACCCGTCCTCATCCCCATGCCACCCAGGGCCCGCGGGCGAAGCGGAGCCTCCCCGGCCTTCTCCCCACACTGGATGAGGAGGACAACCTGGCACACACTTCCAGCATTAACTGCAGCTGCATGCAGAGGATCAGCACAAGGTTTACACGCTAAGACCTCCCAAAGCCTCATTGTAAAGACTTAAGTGGGACCTAAGTATGGGACAGATTCTGCCTTAGGTACTTCACAGCAAGTGACCCACCACGCGATCTCCTCACTGCTGTAACCTACCAAGTGCCATCTGTGTCTCAGCCCCGAGTCTTCCAGAACGCCGTTATCTTCCCAGCACCGCACGCGACCTCGGTGAGGACGCGGTGCTGCGGAGCGTGGGGGAAAGGAAGAGGGTGCTGGCAGAAAGGACACGGAGCCCTGGCACGGCCCATACAGGAATAGTCATGCAGTGGTCAGCATTTTGAGGACCAGTTTTAATGATGTGATGAGCTCTGGAGCACAGCTCCCTTTAGGAAAGCAGCACCCCAGCGACTGCGTTCCCAGGATAACTCACAATATCACGTCCTTTCCCTCTTCTCTTGAACGTCCTCCGAAGTAAATTCAGGAAACCCACAGAGTACAACAATGGCCACCTTTCACAATATGGTTTTAATTCAATCCAAGTTTCTCCCATCTGCTCAGGAGACCCACAAACTGCCTTAAAATGCAATGCTTCGATGCTACGATGGATTTCTGATTTCCCACAGAGAAACCAGGTGATAAAGAGCCAGCTTGAGCTATCGTGGTAAAAATTTCCAGCATTCTTTGACAAGTCTCGTGCTTCAACAGAGATCCCAGTTCTGCCGTTAAGTGTCTCCGTGCCCCCACGCTGCGGTTGAAAGCCAGATGTTGCTGTACCGACCAGCAGCAACACTGGCTGGGGTGAAGCTGTTACCGTGGGTAGGCAGCTCCTCAGCTCTCAGAGCCTGCGGAACGCTGGCAAATATATCAAATGACCTAGAACTGAGAAATAACGACCTTGAAAGTGAGAGCTTATTTCTGGCTTGATCCATCTCTAATATCACAGCTTAAACTAAATCAGCCGTGCATTTTAAGATCTATATTGTATCCATCCAAATCTATTTGAGAATGCTGAAGTCTTGCAGTGTTATTTGTTGAAGTGCAGAGCTTATTACGGGTCAAAATTTTACTTGCCTTTACTTGCCTTGATGTGTGTTACTGAAGTCAGTACAACCAACACAGGACAAACCTAGCGAACCCTCCTAGCGGCCACAGAACTACTGAGATAAAACTTGTGATATGTGATAATCAAATTTAAAGAAATGAAAATATGCACTTGAAAGTGTTTTCTAAATGTCTTTACGCTGACCGGCACGAAGAAGCCCCGCTATGTGAAGGCTCTCAGCTCTGCGATCCTTAGTTTTCCCACCATGTAGCTTTATGAACACTGGCGCGGTGACCGGTCGCGAGAGGAGGGTGTAACGCCACCCGCTCACACGGCCGCCTGACCTCGAGGAGGGTCACTCACCCCGACCTCGGGCAGGCATTTCCATGAAATCCCTGGGCAGGAAAATGCACATATGGAGATATAATAGAGGCAAAGACTCGGTACTCTTGCCATCGTGCCCATGACAGCGATCCCTAATTCTCGAGGACATCTGCTTATCCAGCAAAACAGAAGATGGTTGTCCAGCAGACAGGACAGCTCTGGGTCAGAGACACAACCCGCAGTCAGCTCCACCGCTGGCTCTGCCCTCGGCACACTCGTCTCTGCTACTGCCCGCCCCCTCTTTATTTTCTTAAATAGAAAGCAGTTATACATAATGTCATTATGCTCAGTTTGTGAAGATGAATCTATCTGTGACCGAAAGCATGGTAATCTTCAGTAGCAAGTACGATTACCTGTCACCGTGCATCTCCACAGACAGCGACGCTCACGTTATCCGTGCAACGGGAAGGGGTCAACCACTGCTGTTAAACTCGGGAGGCCTGGGAGCTGAAGGACGAGCTGCAGTATCAGCTTCTGCCAGAGGAAGCTCATCCATGTTCTCATTTGGGGGGAGAAGGATTTATATCAACTTACGCCAGATAAGGAACAAGCGAAATAAATACATAAGTCAGAACTTACTAATGGGTATTATTTCTCAGATAGGAGCAAGTTAATGCTATATAGCTAGGCAACAAAGCCATTCCATCCTCGATAAGGGCATAAACACATTAAAGGAATAATCCCTGTGTGACACGGGGTTACTTCTGCATTCATAAAATTCTCCCTGCTTCTACCAGCACTGCCTTTAAAAACCACTGTTCTGCCCCAGCTTGATCAACCCCTGCAGCCCACGGTTTGCTACGCCTTCAATGGGCACAAACATGCAGAGAGTCCCATTATCAATCCCTTTTCAAAAGATAAATAGAAGTCTTCCATACCACAGACGAACCAGCCGGTGAAGGTGCTGGCTGGTGGCACCAAGCGCCCTCAACTGCAGCTGCTGACCAGGACAGACCTGGGGCCGCCCCGGCGCTCCCCAGGCGGCGCAGACCCAGCGCTCCCAGGCGGAGCAGACCCAGCGCTCCCAGGCGGAGCAGACCCAGCGCTCCCAGGCGGAGCAGACCCAGCGCTCCCAGGCGGAGCAGACCCAGCGCTCCCCAGGCGGAGCAGACCCAGCGCTCCCCAGGCGGCGCAGACCCGGCGCTCCCAGGCGGCGCAGACCCAGCGCTTCCAGGTGGAACAGACCCAGCGCTTCCAGGTGGAACAGACCCAGCGCTTCCAGGTGGAACAGACCCATTGCTCCCCAGGCGGAGCAGACCCAGCGCTCCCCAGGCGGCGCAGACCCAGCGCTCCCCAGGCGGCGCAGACCCAGCGCTCCCCAGCGCTCCCCAGGCGGCGCAGACCCAGCGCTCCCCAGGCGGCGCAGACCCAGCGCTCCCCAGCGCTCCCCAGGCGGCGCAGACCCAGCGCTCCCCAGCGCTCCCCAGGCGGCGCAGACCCAGCGCTCCCCAGCGCTCCCCAGGCGGCGCAGACCCAGCGCTCCCCAGCGCTCCCCAGGCGGCGCAGACCCAGCACTCACACATGGATTTTTCACCACTGGGAAGAGCTGATTGGCAGGTGTCAAGTAAAACACTTGGAGAACTCAAAAAGCGCCAGGGGAAAGCAAGGCTATGTGGCTTGCTGGAAGATAAGATGGAGCGCATTCACTCCAAACAAAACCACCTCACACCCCACGTACACAGAGGTGCTCCACGGCAGTCCATTAACACCCACCGTGTGCCACTGATTAAGATGAAAATTCAATACCTCTGTCGGAATACAGAGACAGAATAAATACCCTTATCGTTCCATTTACTGTAAATAATACTTAAGTGCAAGTCAAATATTAGCTATATTCGGCACAGCATCATAACAAAACAAGCACTGCTAACATTATGGTCCCAAACTGTGTTATTCTTAATTAACATCTGACATATATCTGCTTTTGCAATCACCCAATACTGATTAAATGACAAGGTACAATGTCAGATGCATAGTCTGATTGGTTAGCACTCAGTTACCAAGGTGTTACATTTTGAAATTGCCTGTGAATTGATTTCTTTTATTGAATTAATAAGTGTTATCATACTGTACAGAAGGTAAAATTGCTACTGAATGTGAGCGATAACATATAATTACAGAAAATCAAATCCTAATCTGCAGAGCCAAGCCAGGTGTCAACATTTTAATTGTAGTCGGAGAAGCGCAATAGCACCATGGAGCAGGGGGAAGGGAAGAGGTATCTAAGTACAGGAAGAAAAGGGTATATCGCACAGCCCCCCTCAGCGAGGCACGATCGCAGCCCAGGGCGCCAGCGCTCGTGGGCAGAAACGGTACACTGAGGTTTTATTCCAGACCGTGACCCCACGTGCCGGGACGCCTGACTGCCATCCAGACCAAAACCCATCCCGGGGTCTTAGACTTGCATTTTTGAGAGATGTTTCTGAAAGATTTTAGGGGACATAAGCATAAAATACTTGAATTACGCACTTTCCCTGTTCTTTCCTAAAAAAAATCCAAAACATTAAGATCCTGTCTTCTTTCCGCAGGAAGATCAAGTCCCTGTGAGATGATACACAATTTTCTGCTATCAATAAAACCTCACCGTTTTTATTAATTTTAGTAGCTTTACACACTGCTCTGGTGAAAAAATGCCTCTTCAAGCTGTCTCCTAGTTGGATTTGCATTCAACCACCACACTAATGCAGCCACTGGCATCTAAACTGGTGATGATAAGTTGGTGTAACCCCCTCACAGGGACGCGCTCAAATGAGTCAGTTCCAACACGTCTGATCTACACCAGCCACTCTTAAACCAGCAAGACCGCCCATGCTAAAGGCCTAGACCAGTTTAACGATGTGCATGCAGAACATGATGCAGCCCAGTCGCTCCAGTCTCTTTGTATTAAGGTGACCTGGGAGAGCCCCGGCTCCTCTGCACCGCACAAACAGGAGCCGTTCGAGCCAGCCGAGGTTTGGTTCTCACCCTGCGGTGCAGACCCAAGACCCGTGCGGGCAGCCCCCGGGCCAGGTCCCGCATTCCCCCGCCTGGCACCGCTGGTGCCCAGCTCACCCAGCGCCACTGCCGGCCCCGAGCCCTTGGCCCGTGACGCCGCTCCTCGCGTCCTCCCGAGAGCTCAGCGGGCTGCTCACAATCACGCACAACCTACCAGCTTTTCCTGTTGCGAATTCTCCTTTCTGAGTCTCAGTGTGATCTCTGTCCTTTGGAAACCGGACAAGGCAGCAGAGAAGAAGCACCAAGAGCAAATGACACAAAGCTACGTTCAAAGACCACGCTGCTCCCCTACTACACCACGAGCCAGCTACCAATTTGCAGAACATCTGTTCAAATGATCATCCTTTTCTTTTGTTCGGGATAGAGGAAGAGGTTAAGTCATCCTATTTGTATACAGAGAGTTAAAAACCGTGCTACTGCCACCCAACTGGCAAGACAGCTTGGCAGCAAGACGGCATATCAAAATTTTACATGAAGCTCTTTCCAAATTAGTTCTTTCTATGCTTCTGTTTCCAGGGTAATAGTGAAAGTTTCCTTCTTGAATTGCAAACCCCTGGGCTTAGCTGTGAGACCCAGGCCAGCACGCATCTGACAATGCAGTAACACGGCAAAGTAGCACAAAGGCAGCCGGTCGTGGCTCAGGAACCATCTCGGACACACAGTCCTCTGCGGCGAGGACGAACGGCAGCCCCGGCAGGGTACGAGTGCGGCCAAGACCAAGCATCACTGCGTGAAGAAGGGAGAGAAGAGCGCCTCTCCAGTACGAGCGCATCGCAATTCTGCACATCGGCCTGTCCTTTAGACACCAACAAAGGTGAAAAAAAAGTTGAAAAAAAACCCCCACAACTTTTTACTGGAGTTGAAGTAATCTACTTTGGAAAGAAAATTTCTAAAGCGTGAGCCGTATAACTTGGATCTGCAATGATCACCGTGGGGAAAATAACTGGTAGCAATTGTCACATGCCTGAAGAATGTGAATTCTGGAGAGTAGGAGGAATTAGACAAGCAGAAAAAGGTTCAACTATTAAAAGGGAAAAACACAGCTCTATAGAAGAGAGGCCTTTCTCAATGATTTCTTTCCACAGTTAAAGGTGCCAGGGAACACCACCGCGGGAGGGTGAGAGCCTGCATCGACTGACAGGAACTGCACCACCTCGCAGACCCTCAGCCGTGACGAACACCTGCACGGCCCACGCAGGAGCGCCAGGAAAGCGGCCAGCGGCTCACGGGGACCCTCTGCAGTCACTGGCTGACAGCTGTTCCTGACCCCAACGACTGGGAGCCTGGTGGTTCAACAAGCTAAACCTCCTGCTTTTTCACAAACAAAGTGTCCAGGTATGTTCCTGTATCTCTTCCAGGTCGCAGCCGTTGCAGTGTAGAAGTGGTTACTTTTTGCTCCCCGGCTGAGCCCATTTTCGGAAGAACACGGGAAGGACGCTGCCTCCAACGCTCCTTCCCCGCAGCCCGCCATGCGCCGCTGCCGCTGGGGACAGAGCGGCACCGCGGAGCTGCCGCTGAGCGTCAGCCAACTCCCAGCCCGAATTGATGCATTTCTTCCATTTCAAGGAGACGGAGCCGCAACAGCCCAGACGTGACAGTCCCACGGCAGCTTTAGCTGATGGAAGCTATAAACTGACCAATTCCCACTCTTCCCTTTGCCCCCAGGCATACATTCCCACCTTCTCTCTTGCACCATTACCTTTCTGACTAAGTGGCGAGACAATTCAGGAAATTAGCCCAAAATAAACTAATGTTTTAAAAAGTCACGTTAGCTCCTGGCTGGCCGATGTCTCCGCAGCAGCTGCGAGCGCAGAGGGACAGTGGGAGCTGCAGAGCCTGCGCGGCTGCGGGCTGGGACAGGACGGGACGCCCTGCTCCTCCTCCCGCCCTGCCTGACGGACCCGCGCGAGCCCCACGGAGGGGCCTGGGAACCGGCCCGGCTCTTTGCAAGGCACGGTGTCAAACACACAGCTATCTGCTGCAACATTTCCTTTGAATTCTGCTGTGCAAAACCACAGTTACGGCTGCCGCAGATCTTCTGTTCTGTGGGAGAGATTCCCGGGATGCATCTTCCTTCAATAATCTCCTGTTTATTGCTGCAACTGACTTGGGCACCTACTTAATCTGTGACCTTACAGCTCCTGTCAAGCAGACTGTGACCCCTCTAGACTCGTATTATCTATTACCAAATTTTCATTTTTATTAAGCTCAGCAGAGACTTCTTTCCTCCTCCTGTAGGAAGCATGAATTCTCTTGTGTCATTTATTTCACAAATGATTTATACCAAGAGCCTGTCAACCACAGGAGGTACTTGCTTGTGCTTACTACACCTGCAAGTAGCTCTGTCCTTTCCGGGTCATTACTAATAAAGCACTTATCCCTCATACAAGCAC
The DNA here is from genome assembly GCF_037038585.1 of Patagioenas fasciata. Classification (NCBI taxonomy): domain Eukaryota; kingdom Metazoa; phylum Chordata; class Aves; order Columbiformes; family Columbidae; genus Patagioenas; species Patagioenas fasciata. The sequence continues at coordinate 541,897 of NC_092536.1, forward strand.
AAATGCCTCCCTGTGCTCTCGCAGGTATTTATCTGAGCGCCTCAGAGTCCTCAGCGCATTTATCCTCACGGCGCTTTGGTGAGCTGGGCCTTGCGCGATTTCTGTTACACAGACGAAGAACAAGGCTTGGAGACTGAAATCAGCTCTTTGCTGCTTCAAGAAGCTTTAATCTCCTGAATCGGGACCTGTAACCACCAGACCGTTCCTCCTGCTCCCCACACCTGCATCCCCGTGGCACCGCAGGAAACCACTCGCGGTCCACCCTGCATCCTCTGCTTTCCCCGCCAGCCCCACACCGGCGCCTGTTGCTGGCCCAGCCTGCACCAGTGGCCTCCCCGGTGGCCACTCCGGGCTGATGAAGCGCTTAGGGCGGAGCACTGAGCACCCCGGCCAGCCCGTGGACCGGCTCTCCCCGGGGGAGATGAGCCGCCCCCGCTCAGCACCGCTCGCTGCGCCGGCCGCGCTCCGCCAAAGCAACACCAACGTGTCCGTCTGGCAACCAGAGAGCCAAGACAAGCACGGAGCAAAGCTGGGGGCCAACTCCAACACCACAGCCTTGGCAGCCGGCCCTCTTTCCACCTCCTTACATATTTTTGTCCCAACTTTCCACCTAGTTCTCCCTCTCTTCGGTATTTCTGGGCAGATCATAACACCATCAAAGAGCGACAAACGGCTACGTGGCCTGCCCTTGAGAAATTAAGGCATCTCCACGCTCTCTCCTCTCCCACTCTTTCCAGCATCACTTTATCACAGGCAAGGTTGAGAAACCTGTTGCTGCTGTTTCTCTTTCAAACCCTAAAGCCAACCGGGAAACCAGAATTTAACCTCACAGCTGCTGAACACGGTTAGATCAATACAAACTGGCCAAACAAAACATCGCTTTTAAAACGCAATCTGTGCTTGGCACTGCACGCACTGGGAGAATTCAGAGCAATCCGCAGTGCGGACCCGCTTACAGCCCTGGGAAGAACGTGCTTTGATGCCCCCAATTTCCATCTGACAGCCGTAATGCATTTTGGAAAGAGCCAGTGGAGCAGAAAGCCCGTGCGCTAATCACAACCAATGTGAGAAAACTGCAAGCACTTAATCGCCTCTAATTTGCTGTAAAATTCTGTGTGTGTGCACATGCTTGCTTTCTAAAATCTAAAAAGTCAGAGCAAGATGGTAGAAAAAAATGGGGCAATTGTGGCAAGTTATCATGACCCTTTTACCCTGAAAATTCCCCTTACTGATCCAAAATAGAGCTGGCAGTTGATTTCGGGTGTGGGGGGAAGCGAAGGGCGACGAAGGGCGATGCGCACCGCGCCGCTCCCGCGCCGTCCGCTGTCCCGAGCCGCACGCGTGCCCAGCTGCACAGGCACCCATGGGAGCCTCTGGCAGACAAAGCGCTGTTTCCCCAGCACAACAAAGGTCAGCTCCAAGCAGGCTGTGCCCGCTGAAGCCCAGGGCAGGTTCTCCCATCACTTCCAGCAGGAGTTGGGTTGGGTCTGTTTGGATAGTTTCCTTCGGGAAAATCCTCACTTGTCGATTAGGGCTCAGCGGGAAAAACCACTGAGAATAACCTATTTTTATTGGGTATGCCCATTCCACAAATAATTTGAAGTTAATCCTCCAATTGCATTTCAAGCTGCCGAAGCAGAAAAGGTTCTGGAGAAAGCGACACAGGTGAATTACATTTGCTCAAAATTTTCAGCATTAAATAATCTGCACGTAACTCAGGTTCACTGGAAAGGTTCACTGCAGTGATCTGACAGGAAATACAGCCCTGCTAAGCCAAAGAAGATAAACCACGGATACCTTCAGATTTAAAGGAGAAGTAGTGAAGGATTTCATATTTTAATGAGATACAGATGCCGACCACTGAATGAATCATTCTGCCCATAATTAAAGAGTCTTCTGATGTCTGAAGACTCTTCCTGTCATGAAAACTCTTGGATGCTATTTCATCTCCCTCCTAAGCCCGATTTCAGACTCAAAGAGTGGGATCCAAATGTTGATGTCACCCCAGACACCACTTATGTTCTCCATTTCCCTTTTGAAGAGCTTGCTATTAATTTCTGTCTATTTGGGTTCTTATGTTTCCAGAGGTCTTCGGGCACCCTCAGAGCTGCACGGGAGATACGAAAAACCAACAAGGGACCAAGGAATGTCCGGGCACCGTTCTTCAGCATTTCATGCAAAACAGCGGTGTTTAAATTAGGGATCTCTCTCAATAGCTTTCAAACCACTGTATAACATTAGAAAACTTAACTTTCAAGTACACAAAGCACACAGGAGTATTTTAGTTTGGCTGCTGCTGTGGCACTCCCAGGCACGCAGTGCTCTCATAGGCCCCGCGGTAGATGCCCAGAAGCTGCTGTCCCGCCTGCTCACTCACAGGTCCCAAAAAGCTTCTTTTCTTTTTCCATCGGCCGAGCTGGTGCCCGTCTCACCGGAGCACGCCCTGTGCCGGGAACGGCCCTGCTCTGCAGGGCCAGCCGCGCACCAGCGCACCCGTGACGGCCGCGGGAGCCGCGGGTCTGCGGCCCTCCCGGCTGCCTCCTGCGTGCCGAGAGACAGCCTCAGCATCTTCATCACACTGCTGAAAAAGCCCCTTGGCATCACAGCTTCCCAGCCTACAGCTTCTCCTTTTTGAAAGATACCTCATTAAGTCTCCTCTCCTCCAGTTTTCTCAAGCCTCATTTGTCCTCTGCGGATTTTCAAAGATCACCACTAATGGCACTGAAATCGCTTCAGCCGGTTTCCTAAGCGCTGGAGCTGAATCCCTCTGGCTCTAACGCAGGTATTCAAGGCTGCTCTCCCTGTCCCCGGCAGCGAGCGGCTGCGCGCTGCAGCTGACCCTCCCAGGAGAGCAGAGAGGATGAGAAAGTCCCTCGGCACTTCAGCTTTCTCACTTCCATTTTCCTTTCCACCGAGCAGTGCGCTGACGCACTCCCGGCCCAGCTCTCACTACAAAAACCTTTATAGAAACCTCTCTGGCTGCCCTTTGCGTTTTTGCCAACTGTAGCTCATTTGTACCTTGGTTGGCTCATTTTTCCTTGCATGTTCATGCTAAAATTGTTCTCAATAGTTCAACCCACCCTCCAATTTCTTTATGTTGCTTTTGAGTTTCAGGTCACTAAAGAGCCTGTGATTGAGCTACAGTAATCTCTTACTACGTTCCCCATCTGTCCTCTCCATTAAGGGAGTTCATACTTGTGCAGTTCAATTTGTGTCTCTAAGGAACTTCCAGCTCTCCTGAACTCCTCTCCCCCAGCAGTCGCTGGGACCGCAGCTCTGAGCTGACTGGAGCCCGTGATCCTCCCCACGCTGCTCGCCCTGGTTTTCCTCTTCATAATCAGCAGTCTGGCAATCTAGGAATGTTTTTACTTTAGAAAAGCTGTTCTGTCCAGGCAGACCCATTCCCTAATTTCCCAGGCAAGGCCTGAACTCCAGTTACCGCTCGGCTTGCATCTGTTCTGCGCTGGGCTCTGGAGGGGAACAAGCGCGCACTTCAAGCACTGGGAACACATTCGCCTGCCAAAGTCTCACAGCCCAACCTGTCCTGCACTAACCAGAGGAATTCGCAAAGAATTAAGGGGCCTGGGGGCCTGTAGACATCTCACGCTTTTCTGTAAAGGCAGGCACATCCTCCAAAGCATCTGAATCTCTAGGTTCGTGTCCTTAGAAAAGGCTGCAGAATCCGCCTTGCTGCCGGCACAAGATATAACGAAGGATTTAAGTACAGGTTGTAAAATTCTATGTGCTGTCCCAGATAATTTATACCTTTCCAAATGATGCCTCTCCATTCCATAAATACAGCAGATCACCCTCGAGGAGGCAGCCCTGACCCCAGTCCTTTCAACATCCTCTGTCTGCACAGGGGATACTTACACCCTGCCGCCGTGCTCAGCTGCACAGTAGCAGTCGATAGCAGAGTGGCTCAGACAGAAGAGCCAACAAACAACAAATATGTCATAGCAGCCCCCTAGTACTTAGAGCAGGGAAGGAAGACGACAGCATGTACAAGGGAGCCATTGAAAGCAGCACTGCTCCTAACAGGTGCTCCGAGAGATATCTGTTATCTGGGCTTTGCCAGCTGGCTCCTGCACGCACAAGATCACGCTGCCTTCGACGGCGCTCGCTCTGCCGTTCCCAGAAACACAGTCTGCGTCCTGAGACAAATCCCATCCCGCTGCCGGCTGTGATTAGCGGGGCCCAAACAGCCCCTGCCGCCCAGGCAGCAGCGGGGCACGTCCACCCGTGGGGCACGTCCACCCGTGGGGCACGTCCACCCGTGGGGCACTGGGACGTGTCCCAGGGAGCCTGCCTGTTCTCTACTGGGCCATACAGCTCCTTCTATAAATGTGTCAAGCTTCGCCTTAAAACAATGTAGGTCCTTGATCCCATAACCGCCTGGGGTCAGAACCTGCTCCCCACGAACAGCTGCACACTGCCAGCACGCCCGCTCATGGAAACTGAGGCCCCAGCGTTCACCCAGCAGCAGTATTTCTCCTCCCCATTTGCGTTTATCAACTGTTTGTGCCTCCACCAAACATCCTAAGTCGACTGTATTACTATTTGGGTTGCTGGTTTATTTTTTCTTTCTCGTTTGTTTCCACTCACGGTTGCTTCTCCATTTAATACTAAATTGACAGTGACAGCTCATCACTTTTTTTTCCAAATTCACTAAATTGTTTAATAATATAATTTTTAGAAACAGATTTGTGGCTCGCACACACACACCAAGGCAAAATAAAGATGACAGCACATTTGAACAAGGCAGCAATAAAACAGTGATAGTAATAAAGAATAAAAATGCTATACCAGGTTGCCATGGGAACCAGCATTCAAGGACTCCAGGTAACGCTGTAAAACACGCCACTGAGCATAAAGCAGCTAAGCAGGTTAAGAGGTTATTTATTAGGCTGCAACACGTTGTGCAGTGCCCTCTGGTGAGAGCGCAAGAGACGCGAACGGGTCCAAACCTCCCCAAGGCGCAGGTGCCGGTGCCCCGCGCACCCGCAGCACGTTCGCTGGAAGGTGACGCAGGACATGCACCCTGGGCTCTCATGGCTCCCGGGGGCCCAGGGCACCGCAGCGCACAGACCCAGTCACAGGCCGAGTCACAGGCCGAGTCACCGGGGCGCTGGGCAACGTTTCCGCAGCGGGACCTGCCGGCCCTGCGACGCGCTGCTCGTCCCGCTGAGGGCCATGCACTAGCCAGGACGAAAGCTGCAGTAGGTATGACTGAGGTCAGTAAGCACAATCCTAGGTCACGGTATGCTTTCTTGAGGACTGGAAGTCCAACTGTTCCATGCCCAGAAATTTCACCAGCATTAGCAGCAGTTCCCCACACAGAAGAGCTGCAAACCCAGGCTCGGATTCCCTGGAGCCCTGCATGCCACAAACGAGCACAGAGAAACAACTCAACAACAGGAGGATCCCATGGGCAAACAAACAACAAGGCAGCAATTCAGTAATTCAACTCGACTCAAGGTACAACCACCCTGAAGTCCTTTCCTACACGAGACAAGAACACACAGATATCAAGCAAACACAAGATGTTCTTAAGCACCATGACAAGGCAGAACCTCCTCCACGACTGCACACCCCCATACAACACAGAGGATGCTGCAGCCTCGCGGCCGAGTCCCGGGCGCGCGGGGACTCGGGGGCTGACGCGGTTCTGCAGCTGCAAACCGCAGGCACCGCGCGCCTCCGCGGCACCACCGGATCATCAGCATCTACCCGGGGAGCAGAACGGGTCACTTACAAACATCACAAGCACAGGATTCTCTTTTTTCCCCACAGGCCTTTCTGTGAGGAAATCAATAGAAAATCTAGTGAAATTATTTTGAATAAACACTGTTAACATTTTGTACAGACTGGCTACTCGAAAACTGGAATCAGAGCTAAGACCATCCCATTCCATTATCCTTCCCATTATACCTCAAATAGTTGAAATCGTAGCATGGACAGAGAATGATTTTTAAGCCTACCCAAAACTTGCACAACACAAGGAACGGCTGGCTTATGTCTATGAGCAAAGCTATCAGCGAGCAGCGCTTTCTGGGCAGCTCTGCTCAGCCAGCGCGAGGGCCGGTGCCCGTGCAGCCCGCAGCTCTGCGCCCCCAGCCAGCCCAGGGCCCGCGGCTCTGCGCCCCCAGCCAGCCCAGGGCCCGCGGCTCTGCGCCCCCGGCCAGCCCAGGGCCCGCGGCTCTGCGCCCCCGGCCAGCCCAGGGCCCGCGGCTCTGCGCCCCCGGCCAGCCCAGGGCCCGCGGCTCTGCGCCCCCGGCCAGCCCAGGGCCCGCGGCTCTGCGCCCCCAGCCAGCCCAGGGCCCGCGGCTCTGCGCCTGCACTACACCTGCACGTCTGTGAGCTGCACCAGAGCTGCTGGGGGAGTGGAGGTGGGGCTGGAATAGGAAACCCGGCTCTCCTTGTTTTCCCCTGCACTGTTAAAGCTGTCAATTCAATTCTCCCCCCACTAAGTGGCACCAATGCACCGCAAACCACAATGAAAACATCTGTACAGACAGCTTATAAATAAATATTCCCCTGTCTCCCTGAGCCTGGCCCACAGCGCGGAAAGCAAACTGGCGGGGAGAGCCAGGCGGTGGGGAGCGTGCGGGCAGGGGCCGCGGGGCGGCGCTCCCAGTGCAGCAGCCTCCACGCCACAGTGCATCCCCATCATAAACCTTTTAATTGCATTGCCATGGAGGGAGTGCAGCTTACAGGGGTGCAAGAAAAGAGAAAACGGTAAGCTTGTGTTAATGGTACACCCCAATACCTGCTCTCGCTTTGGAAGAAAAGGGGTGCAGGGATAGTGGCAAACACAGAAACCCCCGCAGCCTTGAGCCGAGCCCAACCCAGACTCCGTGCAGTTGAGCTGCATGCAATCTACACCACAAATCAAACCGGAATGCCGAAGCACAGAGGTTTTCCTTACAGAGGCCCTTGCTGTTGAGGAGAGCTGTAGGGTCTGCCCTCCTTCGCCCAGCTTCACCGGCCCAACACCTGCCACACCAAACACCGGAGATGTGGAACAGGACAAGTGCTGTCAGTCAGGTCTGCTGTAAAAAACAACCTCCAGCTTAAAGCTGCTGCAGCTGGGAAAAGGTTACGCAGACCACAAAGTCTACAGATGTAGTAATAACATTGAACCTCAAGTGCACTGAATCCAAAACAGGGAATAAAAGAAACCCACTGGTCTCCAAACATGACAAACGTCCTCCATCGAACCCCTGGGCATCACGTCCCTGGCTGTGGATGCTGACACGATTCTTCACGCTCCCTCCACCTTCCCCCACGCAACAGCCAACAGCCGATTATGCTGTTGTTTGCAGTAGACTGAAGTAATTAAGCTTAACCCGAGTCCTGTGGGAGTCCCAGAGAAGGTTAGCGATCCACAGGCATGACACGCAGTTATTTATAGCTGATTAAGTTCTATTTATCCACATTTAAATGTTGCAGGAGATGGGAGAGTTCACAAAACACATTTGTGTCTTATTAGATACACCCGTTGTGTGTGGTAACTCAAACTTTGCCTTTCGTGTGAAGTTTTAAGGAAAAAATAAACCCACAACCCAGAATAATTCAAATTCTTCACTGTAGTTAAATAAATTGGCGTGGTTTAGTCACGATCTTCAAGATGTAGGCCTGACCTCCATGCAACTCAACTGCTTCTGGGGTCAAACTCAACCCCAGATTAGCTAGGCCACTTTGAAGCTGTTCTGACCGCTGCAATTACATTCAATTTTTACTGTAAGGCTGCTCCTGTCGTAAGAGACATGAGCAAGGTGACCAGCAGGTCACACACTAAATCCCTAGAGTCACAGCTTCCGAGTGTCTGTGCACCCAGGAGCAGCACCGTGGCCTCACTAGTGAAACGCCTGTGTGTCTGTGCTCCGCTGCCACACACGCGAGAAGACGCGCAGACCGGGGGGGCAGCTCCGCCACCCCCGCTCCTTCGGACAGAGGCGGCCCCAGGGAACAGGGAACACTGCAACCACTGAGATGGGCATTGATATCGCAACGTTTGCACGCTCTGTGCATTTTTGGTGGTAGAGAAGGGTAACATAATTACTTGCATGTGTAGCTGTAAATATTTTCAAGGATGCTATGATAGAAAGCCTCCGGAGGAAGGGACAGGACTGTCCTGTCACTTCTAGCAACAAATCACAAGGGACAATGCAGAGTTTACCTCTTCACTGCCAAACCAAACGTCCCGAAGGAGCAGTACCTGCTGTCTCCTCCGTAAGAGTCCTGGGTTGGAAAACCGATGGCAACAGTGGGACTGAGCAGGGACACCGGGTCCTGCAGCTGCAGAGCTGCTGGAACGGGCGCTTCTGCCGTCTGCCTTCCCCACGCTGCTGCGTTCGTGCCAGCCACGCGTGATTCGTGAGCTTTGGTCACTGCTCCGGCCCAGAAGAGCTGGCCAAGATTCATTTTCGCACCACCTGGAACGGAGCTGGGATTCAACACGAAACTTCAGGGTAAAATGCGAAACCTCTGAGTTTTGCAAAGAATTCTTTGAAATGCCCCACCAGAGCTGTGGTGATGAATCTGTTCTTGGACAGGAGCCAGAGCCTCAAAACAATGCTGCCCCACTAAAAATGTATCATTTATGCCTATCAACCACATATATATTAAAAAAGTTTTAGCTCACAGTGATCTCGTCAAACTGATGTCTTGAGAGATAACCAATATAGCCGTTCATAGATTAATCGCTCTGTAACTTCTCTTACCAGTGCTTTTAGATGACGGGTTTCAGCAGTTGCAAGCATACATGGGCGTACATTCAGTAAATCAACTGCCAAAAGGGCTCCTCCCATATTACAAGAAAAAAACAAAGCATTTTGGGTTAAAAACAAGGAAAAAACCACAAAACCAAACGCACCGACAAAGCAAAATGTGGTTATTCCACAGGACAGCTTCCCCCGGTACTTTGTGTTGCAATTATTTACATATCCCCAGAGAGTCAAACCGATATGGTCCAAAGTTTTCTTGTGGACTTTGCAGAACACACTGTGACTGCCAACTGGAGCACACTCAGCGCATGATCTGGAACAAAGGATGCACTACACTTGCCACTAAAAATATATATATCTATATATATATCTATATGTAAAATCAGTAATGTACATGAAACCAGCTCATCACAAACAGCAAGTCAAAAAACCATAACAAAATGCAAAACCAAATCCAAGCATGCTATGGGAAGCAGGTACGAGTTGCAACGACCTGGACATCGAGACTCCTTGGTCAGCTGAACAGCATGAGTAACCAACACCGTCCAGCTCCGCACCATCCAGCTCAACAGCTCCAACACGGGACCCCAACATTCAACACATTACCACATATTTTAGCCCAGAACGTAAAGAAACGTACTTGAAAGCTGCAGTTAAGGCTTCCTCACACGCTGTCCCAAATCATCTTTCCTCCACTGTTGCCGACACAAGGTGAGAACCTCCCGCCTGTGCGCGCTCAGCAGCTACAGCCGGGCGGAGCAGCCCTGCGGTCACCGTCCGCACAGCCGCGGCCTCCGAACCGCCGGGCAAACCGCGGCGCGGGCCACGGCAGCGGAGCGGACTGACCCACGGACACGGCTCCCTGCGCCCTATGCGCTACACATCACTACGCGACAGAAAGCGGGAGGCACAGCGGCCCCGTTGTGCCGGCAATACCGTGAAGTCACCTGCACGTTGTCTAGAAAGGTAAAGCTTCTCGGCAGGAGAAAGCAAGCGGTGCAACGCAAACAGCTCTACTGCCTACCGAGCCAGGAAACGTTTAGCTGTGACCAGTCTCAGATTATTTCAGGGTTTTGTAAATACAATTAATACGCCAGATGTGTAATTATCTCAGCAGACACTTCTTCCCAATGCTTATTTCATAGTGTTTTAAGTTTAAGCTTTGGCTGGACAGGCTGAACACACCCGCAGACAAGGAATGCCTGGACACACTGCTCTGCTATCAAACCTAACGAGCATGAGCAGAAATCTAAAACAAAAGCACAATGAAAAGGGTTTTCACCACAAAATTCATCCTGAATTTCCATTTTCTAACCAGAGTCCTATTGTTCATCTGAGTTCCGCAGCTTCTATGCTGCCCCATTTCAAATTATATTTACACAAAAAACAAATAAATTTAAATTATTTTGAAAAACTAAGCAGCACGCACTTTCAGCTGCGCAAGAGGTGCTGAGGGTGTAATTTATTAGAAGAAAGGCAGAACCCAAATAAGGCCACATAAATCACCTTCAATACAAAGCAGACAAAAGCACCACACTGTAACTGCCCATGTCCCGCTCGGTCCACACGCGCGGGGTGAACCCAACTGCAGATTTGTTACTGACCTCTGCCTAAGAAAGAAAAACAAACCAGCAAAACCCCAACCAAACACACACAAAAATCACAAAATCAAAAGCCAAACAGTCAGAACTGCTGTAAGCGACACAAACACACAGTCACAAACATCCGGTACATCTAAGGATTTTACACCCCATTAATGCACTGTAGTAAACCAATTGTTTTTACGGCAAGTGTGCGCTCTGGGCAGCACCAGGAGAGCGGCAGCGCTCGGCAGAGCTGGGTGCAGCTCCACGCAGCCCGGTGCCCGCGGCACAGCTGGGTGCAGCTCCATGCAGCCCAGTGCACAGCCCGGTGCAGCTCCATGCAGCCCGGTGCCCGCGGCACAGCCCGGTGCAGCCCAGTGCACAGCCCGGTGTAGCTCGGTGCAGCCCGGTGCCCACGGTGCAGCCATGGCAGCGGGCACAGGCACCTCGGTTTGCTCTTCCCCCCGGCACCCACCTTCGCTGCTCACACGGTCGGCTCCCCTACGCACACACCGCTTCCAGAACGGGCTCAGAAGAGTCTCAAAGTAACAACCATCCAAAACAAAAGCTTAAGCACTCAAAGAAAACATGAAACAAAAGAAAAGGGAGGCAGAGGCAAAAACCCCACCAACCCTGCAGTGGAATAAATCCAAGTGCAGTTTCTCGGCAGTTCAGCGAGCCCTTAGCAAGTGCCAGCAGTTTCAAAAGAGCTGTAATCTCTAAACTGTTATCAAGGTTTTATCGCACTCCAGTTCTTATCTAAACCAAACAATCACTAGAACAGCAGCTGATAAGACACCCTGACAAGGTATAATAATTTCAGCAATTTAAACCCACAGCTACAGCCATCATACACTGAGAATATTCCAACACTCTTTCCAGTTCAACCTCTAATCTCTCTTCCTCTGTGCTTTCCAAACACGGGGCCAGTTTTCCCCCTCCCGGGCGGGCGCGTTTCCTCCATCGTGGTGTTCGGGTGCCCTTTGAGCTCTCCCTGGGTGTGCAGCCCGTCCAGCGCCGCGTGCTCCAGCAAAGCCATCAGGATTTTCTCTCTGAATTCAGTGGCCTGACAGAGGCCCATTGCTGAACGCGGTGGCCCCATCTGTCACAAGCTGCTGTGCGGGAGAGGGAAACGAAAGGCAGCGAACACAGGCAGGATCAGCCGCGGCCCGGCAGTAACCGGGTGCCACACAACAGAAGTATTTAACTCGTCGCTTTGCTGGATCATCTCACCCTTGTGTCACAGGGCAGGATTAGCCCAGGAGCCTTTTAGCTCAGTGTCTCCTCTTCCAAAATCACTCGTCAGCCCGAAAATCTGGGATCTTCTTCTTCATTTCTGCTTGCAACAGACTTTTTACATCAGGCCAGACTTTGATTTATGCGACATCTGAAAACTTATTCATGCTAAACGTATCTGACAGGTCACATCCGAAGCAGAACAAAACCAGCTACCTCGGCTGGACAGAAGCATCAGATTGCTATTGACACGATTGCTAATGATTTCCCTCCTTATGCTGAAGCAGAAAAGCGCTATTCAGCTACTACCACGTCTCCAAGCGAAGCAGCGACCGGCCTGTACGACAGCACGTTACCTACGCAGGCCGGGGCAGAGCAGAACTGAACCAGGAGAGTCTCCCCTCGCTTGCCCAGCTCCCGCGGGCGGGGAGCAGAACGGCTCCTGCGCAACGGCACCTGGGGCTGCAAGAACAGCACACGCTGCACATCCCAAAGCTACTCCAGCCACTAGAGGAAAGTTCCCAGAGTAAACGGCACCCTGGTGCCACGACTGGCGTGGTCAGAGCTGCTGTCTGCAGAGCAACGGAGAGCGAACCTCTGAACTGGAGGAATGGCTCAATTCCCTCAGGCTCAGCTTTCAAAATCCGGAAGGGGAATTCAAGGTTTCCTGGCATATGCACAAGGAGGAGGGAAAATCAACCAGATGCTGCAAAACCCAAGAAATCCCTTCACTAAGGATGGAAAATTCCTGTACAGCCTATTTCAAAAACATTCTTCAACCAAAACTTGATGAATCAAGAGACAAAACAGATGCAAACCCCCATTTTCCTCTATAAATCATTGTGTCTGACATGTGAAATGCAAACTAATTTGTTTAAATTACAAGACTTAAACGTCGTTATAGAAATAATAGTATGTCTTCAGATTTTAATCAGAAAAAAACGTATCTTGAGTTTCAGAAAAAATGACCCAGCTGGCGTAGGAAGAGAACACGTCAGCGTGACGCGGTACCCGTCGCCAGCCCCAGGAGCGGCGAGCCCTGTCCTTTCTGTACCAGTGCGGAGACCCAACGTGTTTTCATCCCTGAGTTCTGACTGGGGCAGTCCTGGGGCTCTGGCATCAGGAAACCCACCAGAGCTTGATTTACCGGTTTGAAAATCTCAGTGCGTTTCAATATTGCTCTAAAGAAGGCTACATCAAGATCCAGAGAGCATGGGTATCTAACACAAAGGAAGCAAACAATCATCTAGTTCTAAAAACATGCTCAATTTGTACCAAAATACACATCATCTTTGTGTTCCTCCTCCGTGGCCTTTCAGGAGGTTATTGGGCTGGATATTGGATTCAATGGGCCTGTACTGTACAGTATTTGCAGGCACTGTGCACTGCGCGGGGTCCAGCTGGTCTGCTTCGAGAACAAAGGAACACTACAGCCCAGACCCCTGTGCACGGCGAGCTCGCCTGTGAGCGCACGGGTGTGATACATCCACCCAGCACCCGAAACATCCAATCCGACCTGCCACAAACTGTCACTTCAGGCATTTATGGCAGACAGTAAACACACGCTTATCAGAGAACAACTGCACCCTGCGAGCTCAGCCAATGGAGCAGCACTTCTTATCAAATCAGCGCTTATCAGGGAAGCTAACAAAAATAAAGGTTACACCACACGGTCTCCTCCTTTTTACCTCTGCTCCATCCAGACGCATGACTTCAATTAGAGCGCACTGCTCCGCTTCGCAGACTTGCTTCCTCCTTGTCTGTCCTTGAAAGCAAAATCCTCCCTCCAGAGCAAGGCCCATGGAACCATCCCCTGCAGAACTCGACGAACGGCCCGTGGAGCCCGGCTGGGCCATCGCGTGCCCCCACTCGTGCCCCCGTGCAGGAATTACAGCGCTCAGGGGGCGGGAGCCCGGGCAGCTGCTCCAACGCGGTCCCTGCACCTCAGCACCACAGCACGGCTGCAGAGGCACCGCCAGCACCTCCTGCTGCTGGTGCAGACAGTGAGGTGGTTCACACCAAACCACCAAATCAAACAAAATCAGGAAAAAAACCCTCAAATTCCCCTATTTCTTCCTTGTATCATTATCCCACTCTGCTTGCGTAAAGCACTGTGTGAGGAAGGAGCTGCCGGGTCCCCCCAGCCCCACGGTCTGCGCCGCTGACCAGGAATGGGCTCGATCTAGAACTTTCCTATCGGTCAGCTCTCCTTTCATTAAAAAGTTTTCCAATAGCTACTCATCTACTCTTTCAATGCTATTGACAGTTTCTTTGCCGATAAAAAACATGAAAGCAGCTCCACCTTTTTAAAAATTATTGTTATTATTCTTTAAATTGCTGCCATATAAATCTGCAACGTCTTCACGGATCACCCATGCACGCTGTTGTTACCAAGCCAAGTTCAAATTAGTTCTAATGTAATGCACTTACAACTCAGAGAAGCCATAAACACAAACCCTCCCTGATAAGCAAGCAATAAAAACCCGTCCTTTATTACCACCAAGGTAATTCATACTTTAATGTGTCTATTATTTCAGTATTGAGATTATTTTACTGCAGCAAATTGAATTCCTCATAAAGGAAACAAAAGAAAAGGACAGAAAATGCGCGATAAATGCTGAAGCAAACCCCAGATTCTGTGAGAGACCAGAGAAGAAAACACTTCAGAGGAACTGAAATTAGTACTGATATCACAAGAAAGGACGGCCTAGAAGAACATCGGCGCTCATCGCGCTGCTGGGGTCATCTGAAGAATGTCGAGACAAAGCATTCCTACCCCCACCTGCTCCCGGGCTGGGGGAGCACCCGCGTTGCACAGCTCCCCGCGCCGCGCTCGCGGCCACCAGCGAACCAGCCCGCGGGGCCAGCGCTGCGGTCAGCGCGCGGGCCGACTCCTGCCCCGCGGTCAGCGCCCGGTGCGACTCCTGCCCCGCGGTCAGCGCCCGGTCCGACTCCTGCCCCGCGGTCAGCGCCCGGTGCGACTCCCGCCCCGCGGTCAGCGCGCGGGCCGACTCCTGCCCCGCGGTCAGCGCGCGGGCCGACTCCTGCCCCGCGGTCAGCGTCCGGTGCGACTCCCGCCCCGCGGTCAGCGTCCGGTGCGACTCCCGCCCCGCGGTCAGCGCCCGGTCCGACTCCCGCCCCGCGGTCAGCGCGCGGGCCGACTCCCGCCCCGCGGTCAGCGCCCGGTGCGACTCCCGCCCCGCGGTCAGCGTCCGGTGCGACTCCCGCCCCGCGGTCAGCGCCCGGTGCGACTCCCGCCCCGCGGTCAGCGCCCGGTGCGACTCCCGCCCCGCGGTCAGCGTCCGGTGCGACTCCCGCCCCGCGGTCAGCGCCCGGTGCGACTCCTGCCCCGCGGTCAGCGCCCGGGCCGACTCCCGCCCCGCGGTCAGCGCCCGGGCCGACTCCCGCCCCGCGGTCAGCGCCCGGTCCGACTCCCGCCCCGCGGTCAGCGTCCGGTGCGACTCCCGCCCCGCGGTCAGCGCCCGGTCCGACTCCCGCCCCGCGGTCAGCGTCCGGTGCGACTCCCGCCCCGCGGTCAGCGTCCGGTGCGACTCCTGCCCCGCGGTCAGCGCCCGGTCCGACTCCTGCCCCGCGGTCAGCGCCCGGGCCGACTCCTGCCCCGCGGTCAGCGTCCGGTGCGACTCCTGCCCCGCGGTCAGCGCCCGGCCCGACTCCTGCCCCGCGCTCTCCAGCCAGAGCAGAACGCTCCCCTCTCCACAGCCTGGAACTGACCTGCAAATCATCCTTCCACTAGTGCTCAAAGACTTGGGAATGGGTCAAAAGATGACAGGCAGTGCAGAGAATCAACATCATTTGCGCAAAGATTCAGAAGGCAGGTTCACCATCTGCTGTGTGCCGGAACAGCTGAGCTCTCGGCAATGCAGAGTTTGCGGTGTATTCTCATTTTCCTGTAAGGTAACTAGAGAGTGGTTTCTCAGTAACACAGACTGAGAACAGAGTAGCGATGTCCACTTGGTACAGCACGGTGTTACAAACAGCTACCACTCCTACCGAAACAAAGCAAGTTGGAAAATAAAGAAACTAATAAGAAAGAAATAAAATAAACCCAAGGTATTTCTACCTTCCATCACCCCACCAAACCCAAATCAAGTGGTTGGGACGCGCTGGCTGCCCTCACACATCCCAGAAACCACAGGGCAGGTGGGACCAGAACCTGTTCCCGTCCCCACGCAGCAGCGCCAGCCACGCTCCTCCAGCTGTTCTCACCTGTCCGTCCCCATGGCACTGCACCTGCGGCCACCTGGGCCATCACAGCCCCGCAGTCACCTGGGCCATCACAGCCCCACGGTCACCTGGGCCATCACAGCCCCGCAGTCACCTGGGCCATCACAGCCCCGCAGTCACCTGGGCCATCACAGCCCCGCGCCGGCCACCAGACAGGGAACTTCATCCTTCACTCCAGCAAGAACAAGAAAGGATCAAAGCCACAAAGATTAACAATGAAAAAAAAAGTACAAATTGGCGAAGTGAAAGCTTCGGTACAAGACAGTTATAGACAGGTTAATTATTAACACCGAGGACTTACCGTCCCCTAAATCTTTAAAAATGTTTAACTAGCAGCCAGAGCTGCAGTAAGGAACATACGCAGCTGAATCTTCTCTCCGCTTTGCAGAGGAAACCGAGGTGAGGAACAAGCCACAGAGATGGGCACAGCAACCTGGGTACCGTGTCGGGCTCCAATCCCACAGTAAAGCCCTCTCCTCTGCTTTATTCTCTGCCAAACCTTGATCGGGAAATCCCAAATCAGTGTCTCTTGAGTAGCAACATTCTCATTTGTGAACTGAAAGGCACTTGTCACAAGGGACAAAAAACAACTGACCTTTGACAAGTTTGAAAGCTCAATAAATGACAATAGGAAGCAAAACTGTATCATGCACCAATAAACTGTAAATTATTTTATGATATGAGAGGTTACTTAATCTAAAACTATAACTATTAAGGAGAGTGATAAGAGATAAGGGAGGTAAAGACTCAGGGACTTTTCAGTCTCACACCTTATCACTCGTAGTGTAATATTAACCAGCTTGATTCACAATATCCCAGACACTGTGATCTTTACACAGCTGAAAACAATCAGCAAATGTGAAGTGTCCAGAACTTTGTTCCGTTGTGCCACTAAAACAATGCAAACTTGGGTTGGATCACGCATTCCAGCTATGGCAGCGCCAACACAAGGAAGATGTTAATCCCGTGCAGTTTGTATGAAACCTGGCTAAACTTTGCTCTGATTTTACTCTGAACTCTCGCTGCTTCTCTACGGCCAACACACATTTCAGTCCGCTTGGCAAAGATTAGTAAACCGCTTCCTAATATATTGCTTTCGCATCTTTCTAACCAATTACGCGATGTTTTCCAGCCAGCACTGAATTACGTTAGAAATCCACAAGAACAGTCGCATTAATAAAGCTGATTGTGTTTCTCATTACAAAAGCTATTTAATGATGGCGGTACTGTCGTGCACATTCACCTGTACCCAAAGAAAATCAATCTACCAGCCAGACCACCCACCGCTGTTAAACCTCTGATTTAGCTTGCATCATTATGGATTTTAATTGGAGAAGCCCTGACTTGTCAAAGCTTGTGCTGCCTGACAACCAAGAGCTCTCTGAAGCGCTGCTGAGACGGCAGGCGGCTCCGCGCCCCCGCAGCGGCAGCACCGCCCGGCTCAGCCCTCAGCCCTCGGCCTGCGTCCCACACCGCGGTTCAATATTCATATCAATAATCTCTCAACTTCAAGAGGTTAACGAGCATAAAACACTGGTGTGTGTTGCAACCTTAGTGGCATTATTTCACATACATTTCAACGCAGCACAAGCCAACACAGTGGCCAGAAGTGGAGACTTTACTCCCCAGGCCATGGCTGCTCCTGCGCCCCAGCACGGTGACAGCACAGAGCAGGAAACCGGCTGGAAACAGCTGCCCAAAACAGGGAAAAACCAAAGCCAAGCAAACAGCGAACGCAGTTCCCCGTGACCCAGGCGGCTGCTTCGCCCGACCCGCCAGCAGCCCCATGGAGGCGGAGGCAGAGCGCTTCGCTGCACCAGTACCCCATGGAGGCAGAGGCAGAGCGCCTCGCTGCACCAGTGCCCTACCGCGGCGGAGGCAGAGCGCCTCGCTGCACCAGCGCCCCATGGAGGAGGAGGCAGAGCGCCTCGCTGCACCAGCGCCCCATGGAGGAGGAGGCAGAGCGCCTCGCTGCACCAGCGCCCCATGGAGGCGGAGGCAGAGCGCCTCGCTGCACCAGCGCCCCATGGAGGCGGAGGCAGAGCGCCTCGCTGCACCAGCGCCCCATGGAGGAGGAGGCAGAGCGCCTCGCTGCACCAGCGCCCCATGGAGGAGGAGGCAGAGCGCCTCGCTGCACCAGCACCAGCGCCCGCGCGCCGCCCATGCAGAACCCCGCTGCGGGACCACGTGCAATACACGCACCCGACAGCGCGTCAGGGAGCAAACTCCTTCTGGAGGGGGCTGTTGGTGGGTATTTTTGGACAACAAAGCAAGAATGTTCTTTTCTCTGCTAACAAGAGCGCTATGTTAAAGCCAGGCAAATAAAACACAATCCGCGCTTGCACATTCTCTTCCCTTCTAACCGAGAGCTGTCTTCAGCCATTTCACGTACCGATAGCTACTTGGCTGATCCTCGCTAACCCTGTCCAAAATGAGGCGTTTCAACACGTGCTTGTGTTGCAAACAACATTCAAAAGCTTTTCCTTTTGTTGCAGCACTGAACCCAAACAAACTTTGAAATCTCAGAGC
This sequence comes from Patagioenas fasciata, assembly GCF_037038585.1. Classification (NCBI taxonomy): domain Eukaryota; kingdom Metazoa; phylum Chordata; class Aves; order Columbiformes; family Columbidae; genus Patagioenas; species Patagioenas fasciata. The sequence goes on from NC_092536.1 coordinate 560,219, forward strand.
TGCAGCAGAGCAGATTTGTGGCTGGGGAGCCAGCTTTAACCCTCACGCCGCAGCACCGAAAGCAGAGCCAGACGCTTTCTGCTCACGCTGCCCCCGCTGCACGTCAGGCGCGCTCCTGGAAGCTCATCCTGCAGTTCCTGCACGGACTGTGGCACCCAGAGCCTCCAGCACAGGGAGATGGGTGAGAACTCAAACCCTTGAGGCTTCTCCAGGGAAAATAACATCCTGCTTTTCCCCACTGGAGGGTGGATGGGGAAAAACAAGACAGGAAGGCATTTTGCAGCCACGACTACACATCCAAAGGCACAGGGAAGAAAACAAACATTTCCCACCCACAATGCTCTGCCTTAACCCCTGTGTCCTGAGCAATTTTCCCATTTATCTTATTGCATTTGCTTTGTGAAGTTACGCTACTATTACAGCAGCTATGGATATATGGAGGGCTGGATACATCACCTCATTAGACTGAGAACAGACATTTTAAACAAGCGTTTTCAGCGCAGCTCAGCGCGCAGACAGAGCGGGGCTGCTCCGCGCTGCTGCCCCGGCTGACTCACGGCCACCTCCGCGCGGCCACGGCAGCGGTAGCTGCTTCTCTCTCCCGGCATAAATATCAACTTGAACCCAAAAGCCTGGTCAGATCTGAGCTGCTATTAGACAACTTGCCATTTGACACACCTCATCAAAGAGGGGTTTTCCTCTTGCAAACAGACCCACCTGCTCTGTGTGTCGGGGCAATGCAGAACCTGCCCAGCTTTGATCAGCTCTGTAACATCTGCGCGTTTCAGGAAAGCAATTCTCTGCCAGACATTTCAAGGAGCTCCTCGGCATTCCCGGGAGATGGGGCAGGCAGTAACCCTGAAATGCCAGGTCAGCTCTGAACACTTAATGCTCTCTGACAACGCACGCCCGGAGCAAGCGGCTGTAAATAAGAGGGCAAGAGACATTCTCCAGCTCGGAAAGAAACAAGGGGAAAACAGAGCTAGAAGAGTCCCCAGGCTTTTGAAAATGTAAGAGAGACTGCAGCTCTGAAGATGTGCAAGGTGGGAATCTCCCGGCACCCTGCAGCAGCAGCCAGATGGTGTTTTTGCACCAGCGAGGCCTGGAAGAGCCGTCTGAGCCAGCGGGCAGACGCCAGCAGCTGTAATCGCACTGCGCACCAGCACCTGGCAGATAATGGATGCTACCACTTAGGAAACCTATAGAATAAGCTACACTTGGCTCAAGAGCCTCAGCTGAGCAGCTATGAGCATCAGCCTGTAAGAGCAGCTCAGGACAGTGCTATTCTATATTCTCAGATCCAGCAAATTCTGATTCCATATGGACCAGCATCCTGCTCCCCAGTGCCCTGTCCCAGCAAATCTGTGCCCAGTGGCGCCAGCTGGAGCTGCTTTCCCATCAGCTCAGGCATCCCCATCCCTCTGAGCCCCAGAACCTTTGCAGGGTTTCTTATGGGCAGCAAATGGAGGCTCTCTCTATCCCTCTGACACTTACATTTCATTGTTAAGAGGTCTACTGGACTTTCCCCACATGGTTCAACTCAGGCAGCTTAGAAGTTACTGGACAGCAGAAAAACAAAATCACATAGACATGATTGCACCAGGCAAATGCCCATGGAAAAAAAGTCAAGCTGTCAATAACCAGGGTGCCATCCGCCCTCGAAACCCCGCTGCCTCACCGGGACAGTGCCCGGGAGACAGGCACCTGTACTGCTGCTCCCTCAGGGCTCTGCGCGCTGCCCAGGCCCCAGCTGAGCGGGCACGGCCTCCCCCGCCCAGGCACCGCTGACCGAGCTGGAGCTTCGGAACAAGCAAAACCCCCAAACCCGGCCGGCCGCCCACCCACGGCTGGGGAAGAAGATCACACAGAACTGCAAGCTAAAGAGCAATTTATGTATTTTAGTCCAACACAAATATGGCAGAAGCTGAGGGACAAGACAGTTGAGATAAAATGACTCTGCACACATTTAAAAAACCTTATGAACTCTCTTTCCTTCTGTGCAATCAGTCTAATTACACTTGTGCAGAAGTCTAATTACACCTTTGCATTAGCTCCCAGTGAAGTGTTTCTTGGGTTATTTCTGAGCAGCCTGCAATTAAATGAGCCTCATCCATTAAGTGGCAGTGCGTGCGCAGTCTTACTGCTCCAATTATGTACCTCAGATCAGCCCCTGGAAACGCTGCTCGCTGCCAGAGATGTCCCTGGGAAAGATGAAGGTGCTGGAGCTGGCTTGGAAAACACCAGACATTAAAAACCACTGCTCTTATGCAAAGCCATGCATTTTATTTGAATTTGTGCTGCTGGAGATGCAAAGAAGACTCATTTCAGTACGGGGCCGTGCCATTCAGTTATTAACTGTGCTGCATGAAATCCATTTCTAAACGATTTCACCAAAGTTCATAAGCCATTTTAAAGCTCAGAAACTGATGAAAAAGGAAATGATCCAGCAGATACAAACCTTGAACTAAAAGCCTGATTGAAATAATTTTATTTCTCAATTTAAACAGCATATGAAATTGGATTCAATCCCAAAATAATTACATGCTCTTTTTAATTAAAACTTACGAAGGCTGTAGAAAGCGGTTGCAATTTCAGAAAGAAGGAACTCTTCTGACCCTCTTGCTGCAGCACCCCGTGGCAAACATTTGGCGACACCCAACAAATAAGGCAACAAACCAAGACTGCCGTGTTTTTGCTTTGGTGCCACGTGCTGCAACACCCAACCCTGGGCTCGGCAAACACAACGAGCTCAGCTGGCGGGGGCTGCGCTGCCCCCAGCCCGAGCAGCTCCCCCGCACTGCAGAGCTCCCGGTCCCGGCTCTGGCACCCGGCAAACACCGCAGGAGCCCAGGGGCTCCCTGCCCCCCAGCAAACAAACCAATTACACCGTCACCCAGCACATTGGCGAGGCAAGACACACAGTCACAACGTGATCCATTTATTACACGTGTATCTGCACTTGCAGAGGTCGCCACAGTGCAAATCTCCCCCTCTGAGAGCCGTTAATGGAAACTGAGACAACACGGAGCCGAGTTCCCCTGCGGCGCAGGGAGCTGCAGCTGAGCAGCGCTGCCCTGACCCATCAGTCTAAGAGCAACAGAAGACTCAGCCACCTACCCCTTTTTAAGCAAGTATGCTATATGCAAATTAAATCCAACCGAAGATATCCCTACAACGTTAATGAAACCCTGCGCGCTCAAAAATGTGCATCAAGGGAGCATAAAAGTGTATTTTGAAACCATGGTGTGTTATTACAGAAAACATCTTATGACTACCACAGTCACCTTCACCCAACAGACTTTGCATAGCACAGAAACATTCGCCATCTGCACTATTACTGAACAGCCATGTTCTCTTCGGGCTATTAAAAAAAAGACATAAGTTTTATTCACCTGGGTCAATAAGACAGCTGTTTGAAATCGTATAATGCTTTTAGAAATAAAGAGAGGTTCTTTCAAGACTCTGTTTCTTCAAGTAGCTTCTGATTCATCTGTGAATGAGCAGCTGCCGGTAGCGCAGAGCCATGGCCACCAGTCCCTTTTGCAGGATATTCCATTTGTATCTGGACCCGCAGAGAGCAGATTTGAGTTATCCTGATCCTACGCGAGCACTTGATACGCCATCAGCGGTCCCACTGAAATGACCACCTGGAAGTGACACAGTGACTTCTGCCAGAACTCAGCACCCCATGAACAGCTCAAGCGAGGGTGCTGGTGCGCTGCCAGAGAACGGGGGCCTTCCCCCCGGGTCTGACTGAGCACCCACTGCAGCTCTGAGGGGCCAGTCCTGCGCCCGCAGCCCAAAGAGCCCCATGGGACACTCAGCGCTGCCCTCCTCCTGACATCTGCTGAGGGACTCCATTTGAAACTTTGTGATATACCAAATCCCAGAAACGATACAAGTTCCTGCTGTACCCGGGGACCGCTGTGATATACTTAGAATACGAAGATTATTATGAGATCAAAGTCAGGGAGCTGGTTAGGGTAAAATATAGAAGACAACTGTTTGCAAACTGTTCCAACTATTGTCTTTGGGGGTTTCCGACTACTCAGTACGTGACAGTAATGTTCCTTCTACATCAAGCTTTGCACCCTCTTTACACAACGTTCTAAGCAGTGCTATTCTGCAATGCTATTTCACCTTCCAGCGGTGCAACTTACCTTGTAAAACCCCTCAGAGAAGAAGGATCAGCATCTGAGCAGTTTCTTCATCCTAACGCAGCACAAATGATCCAAACCAAACCGCAGCACGTTTGCATTTCGGCGTGACAGCAGCGATCTCAACAGCGGCACCGCACTGAGCACCAACAACTCGTTTGTTTTCAGGTTTGCACAAGAACTGCAAATCACCTCCGCAAAGTGACGAATTCAGAGTAACTTTGCTTTTAGGACAAAATCTCCATCAAATGTGACACGTGGGTACAAACGCCAAGTGAGAACCTGCAGGCCTCTTCGCTCTGCTCCCTCCTTGACCTCATTATTTGCTCAGAGCCCACTTAGCCGCTCAGTTTAGCCACTGAAACCTCACAAATTAACAGCGCTTACCGGAGCGCATGCACCGTAAGTCACCTGGGGCAGCTTCCAGCGAAGAGGAGCTGCCACACCAGCTCCCACGCAGAGCCTGAGGTGAGGCTGTTCTAACAGCAAGGAAAATCCTCCCTCAGAAAGCTCTTCCCAGCTCTTACCAGCATCAATTTGAAATAAAGTTATTTGCATTAAAATTAAGTGAGCGAACCAGTCTAGTTCAGCACACTAACAGCTTCTTGGGCTCAGGTTTCTGTTCAGTCAGCAGCAGCTGCAGAAGGATTTGAGCATCCTGTTTGACTCGTGCCCTGACGCACACCGTGGGCAAGGGGAGGCGAGGACAGGGAGAGCAGCGTGTCCGCAAGCACGAGTGCCGCTCAGGAGACCTGCGGAGGGCTTGGCAAGACCCCGTTCTGCTCACTTCTGAACGTCCAAAAGGACCTTTCATCACAGACCTTGCGATGCCATCTCAGCATCTCCACCTCCAAAGCAGCAACCGAACATTCCAGCCTCCTTCTCCCTGCCCACCCACGCACAGGTTTTGCCGCACACCGAAGGGCACGTCTGGGGTCACGGCTGCCGAGGGGTGGCCGGAGAGCCCTGCCGCTCGATGCGCTGCGGCCCGCGCGCCACGGGAGGAAACCCCTAGAACTCAACTTCCTTTTGGAGTCTGTTTTTAATGACCAAACACGGCCAAACTCCAGGTACATAGCATGACCTCGTATTAGAAAAAACTCTCAATAAACTCTGATCAAAATAATCAAGACCCCTGCATGAGTTTTCATTTTCCTTTTAAAAATACCAGTGAAATATGAAAGAAGTTCAACAGGGTTTCATAAAAACAAACCAGACACACCAAGAGTACACAGGATTTCTTTGTCTCAGGAGGGCTCCATTTAATCAGAAACTGGAAAGAAGGAAAGTGTTGGGAGGAAGAGACAAGAGCCCGAGCGTGGCAGGAGCCCAGGCCCCGCAGCGGGAGCAGGAGCCCGGGCCCCGCAGTGGGAGCAGGAGCCCGGGCCCCGCAGCGGGAGCAGGAGCCCGGGCCCCGCAGCGGGAGCAGGAGCCCGGGCCCCGCAGTGGGAGCAGGAGCCTGGGCCCTGCATCCCACCTCCGCTTGGAGGGTTTTTAAAGCATTACACTCACTCTGTGGAGGAATCCCACGACAAAATGCTGACAAAAGAGCAAAGTGTTGCTTTGTTATCTGTTACTTTCTACACAGACAAGTACCTGTTTTTTCCATGCAGAAATACGGGAGCAAGATGGGTGTGAAGGTGAGAAATGCAAGTGGAACAACTGCCCCTGGGGACTGTTTATGCAGAGGGTATTTTGCTTCTTACATTTAGAAATTACCAACATGGGGAACAACAAAAAGGGAACGCTCTGCATCACGTACAGCCCCCCATCTTCCTAATGAGACAAATTAACAAGAGGAGTCATTTTACGGATCTCACTTCACATGTCAGCCCCATGCTGAGATCGCAAGGCAGCTCTCCCAGCTGGGCGCCCTTTGATTTGTCAACTAAACACGTACTCTGAATGGATCAATCCCTTGACACGTATCCCCTTTCACCAAGGTGTTAAGAAAGCAATGTGCTGCTTTTCCAGATGAGAAGACCGCAGGAAACAAATCTGTTTTTTAAAGAAAACGTTTCAATTGTGCGTGTTCCCATCACCAGGAGCAGATCTCCACTTTGATGCCGGTGCTGTGACTAAAAGTGCTTCCTGCACCTTTTCCAGCAAACCCCGGTGTGCGTTAAGAAAAGAGCAGGCACACCAGCAGCCTCTGACAGGGTCTGCACAAAGCCATTCCCCTCCATCACCTCCACTTTGCTGCCTCCGCAGCAAGACCACCCACCCAATTAACCTCCAGCGGAGGGCACAAGCTGCCGCAGCTCTGCTTGTGGGGACAAGAGCCGGGCGGCGGGGCCGGGCCCGCCCTGTGGCAGCAGCGCCCTGCGCCCCCTCCCCAGGCGGCCGGGACGCGGCTCCTGCTGCACCCACACAACCAGCGGCGAGGCTGCCAGAGGGAGGAGGACGGGTCCGGGACCCCATCGCCGGGACCTTGGGCAGCAGGCGCCTCTGCAGCCGCCCAGCCGCAGCCTCTCCATCACAAGCTTACCGAATCTCCCTGAGAACGCTACCAACCCTCCTTCTTCCAAACACACCAAATGCTACTCAGAAGTAAGCATTCTTTTCTGATTCTTTTTCACCGCCTGAAAAGGGTGACTTGAATCCGTAAGTTCTATGATAGAAGTTAAAAAGCATGTTCTGCGGAGAAACTGGAGTGGGTTAAAAGGTGACTACTAAAAGCCACATAAATTCCCCACTTCTGAAGGAAACCAATTACAGAAATCCTGCATTCACAGCATTTGGACTTGTGTTCTGTTTGCAGTTCATTTCTCAACTCCTACAGCTCCTAAAAGTCCATTCATGGATCTCTGGATGCAAAAATCACTGACAGCATTAAGTGCCAACAGAGGCAGCAATTACAGCCAGCAAACATCCACTAAGAAACCAAAAGCCATTAAGAGCGTATGTATAATGTAAATACGCCCTGCACAATCCTCATTTGACTCAATCCCTCACACTCTAACCGTCAGTGACATTTACCTGTCAGTAGGTTTCAGAGATAACAGCTCTCTACACTGAACAGGGGCCTTTCATGTAGCTCACAACTGCCCTTCCTACCTGTAAACTGAAACAGAGAGAAATCACCCTGCCGACTCCATACATTATTTGACTTCAGCACCAAAAGCCCCTGTGTCTGAACTCACAGATATTATGGCTGACGAGACTCAGCTCTGCGATTCCCCTGAAATCAGGCCTGGGAACAGGTCGAGCGATTGCTGTGCACCTGAAACGGCCGCCAGATTTACTAAGAAACCCACTCAGAGTGCAGGCAGGAGCTTTGGGTGGTAATTTCATGGTACTGAGAGACAGGAATGAATAATTCACTGGCTTTAGACAGTCAAAACTTACAACTTTTGGTGAACTTTACCCCTGAGATTTTCGATTCATTCAAACCCAAACCACATCTCAGCAGGTGCAAATCCGTAAAAGCACAGAGTCCGCATGACTCACTTCTGGAACCACCATCCTCTGCACGCAGCAGCTGCGGCGAGCGCTCTGAGAGAATAAATATTTATTCCTCCTTAAATAAAGCCGCCTCCCGCCCACGGGCGCAGGCAGAACAATCAAAGGCTTCTCAAGGACAATTAGAGGAAAAACTCCTGCCTGCCAAAGTCAATCGCTGCCCGCACAGTGAAACCTGGGACACCAGATCTACAGCCCCTGGGAGGGAAGGAGCTTCCGTTACAAACCCCTGAGGATTTCAAGCTTGTTCCATAGCCACAAGGATTATTTCCCTCCTTTTTCGGCCAGCTTTCCCTTCAGAATTCATCAATATCACTCCTTGCTGCTAGATAACATCAACGTGATGCGCACACAGCAGCTCCTCTTCCCGAGGGGCATGAACAGCACACCGTACTAACAGTAGTTTTAAGTTCAATTTATCTATTCACTCTGATTTCTGCTATTTTTACATCTCTGCCAATTCACCTTTTAAGTCTTTTGTGCTGACAAATAACAAGAGACACCAATTCCTTTTTGCTTCAGATGTAAAGATAAATTATTTTAATTATACAAGAAGCAACCCTTGTCACTGGAATTGCTAAAGACGCTCAGAACAGAGAAACAAACAGCCGAAACCTTATACACTCCACGTTTTTACAGTTGGGTTTTTATTGTCCTTTCCTGTTTCTCCTCCCCTGTGCTGCTCTGTCCCCGGGGATCAGAACTGCAATAGCCCGGGGAGGGTCAGCAGTTCAAGTGACAGCAAGGACCTGAGCGGGGAGAGCCATATTTTTACATGCAAATAGTTCATTTTGCAGAGGAATGGGTTTGTGCCACGGGAGCTGCGTGCAGACAGAGCCTGGATCCTTCCTGAATTTAAAGGAGCTGCAGATTGTGACTAAAATAGTGAGAGCCATGCTGGCGAGAGCGCTGGAAACCCACAGGAGCCCACGAGGCCCGCGGCAGGAACAGCTGAGCCCCCCGCCATGCTCTGGGGCCACTCGCACCACAGGCCCCACGGCCTTCGCTCTCCGCCCCCGATGCCCACCTGGTACCGTCCTGGGCAAGAGACGAGGGAAGGTGGAGAACCAAGAACCACTGGACTGACCAGAGATCACACGAATATTCATTCCTGCTGTGGCGGTCAAATCACCTGCGTGTTCAGGCTCAGGTGGTGCCTGTGCTGCAGCCCCGGAAGAACCAGGGCTCGCTGGACGAGCGAGGGTTAACAAGTACAATCAGGGCTACCCAACGTTCCCTCCCAGCTCCATCCCCTTTCCATCACTTGTTTCATTGCCCAGCACGATGTTACCTGTACTCGCACTCAAATCCTGATCTTTCACGTGCAATATCGCAAATGCAAACTCACGTTTTGCGCTCCTGCCGAGCAGAGCAGTGACGGAGCAGCTGCGCACACGATGCGTGCGAGCCCAGCGGAGCCACCGGCTGCCCCAGCACCCAGCGGCGCGCTGGGCGGCGACCCCGCCGGGCACCCCCGGCCGCGGTGCCCCGGCGCCCCAGCCCGGCCGGCGCGGGGAGCGCTCCTGGGCCGCCAGCAGAGGGCACCTGTGATCCGCAGAGCCCGCCGGCGCTGCCGCTCGTCACTCCCCAGCGCCACCTCGAAGAGCTGAAGCAGAGGTGGTGCTGTCTGCTTAAAAATGAAGACATCGCTGCTTTAGCTCCACTCTCCTTCCTCCCTCTCCCCTCCAACAAGTTTTATTAAGTTCTCATCTTTAATTCATGCCTGCAGCACAGCTGATGTCACTTCTTTTTTTGCTATTAAAAAAAGATCCACAAAGCACAAGCCAAGCTTGCAGTGCTATCTCACCTACTTTCTCTATTCCTATTTTCACTTCCAGTGACTTGTTAACATCCATCATCCTCAAAATCAGAAAACATATTCCAACAGGAACATGAGTATAGTACTTTGAGAGGAAAGCAAATAATCACCCATTAGATTACGCAGTCCATCCCCTACAAAGGCAGGGGACAGCCCTCCAGGGCCATGTCACTAATTAAACCCTTCAGTCTGGGGGGAAATTGTGGGTGTGAGGGGCCAGCAAAATAAACAGCTTAGCAACCGTGGAGGTGAGCTCCTCTTTGGGAAACTGTCGGTTCACGGTGGATGCAAAGTGAGAACGAGGGAGGACCTGTGAGAAGACGGAGCGTGCGGGAGAATTTTTCAGCAAGAGCCCTGGGAATTGAGATGCTTTTAACTGCTAAAATAAAAAGCTATAATAAAAAAAAGGATGTCTTAATCAACTAACGCACACATCTGTCTTACGTTTAAACACCGGGAAACCCGCGCACTGCAGTTTTGCCCTAATTGTGCTCCGTCTGCACGCAGCTGGCCTGCGGGTCTCAGGCTGCCAGCACCGTGCAGTTGACTGAAGGCCAGCCAGCCTGGGCTGGGGCAGCGAAGGTGCCAGGAGCCCTGTCCCCAGGGTTCCTGCTGTGAAATCCTACACCTGTGTTCAGGCACCATCCTGGAGACCAACGCCTCAGCAGAGGCCACCGGCTCCAGCATCGGCACCGGCACCAGCACCTGGAGTTCCACCAACAGCCCTGAGGACAGAACCTGCGGGGACAGAACTTTCCAAGGTCGACAGTGTCCCGCTGCACACGAAGAGAAGCTCATTCGGTAGTTAAGTAGAGCAACCAAACAAGTCATTTCCTCTACAAACGGTACAATTTAGAATCACTGGCTCCTCTTGGCTCCTGGATGAACAGTTGTGTTTCTTCCAAAGTCAGAGCAGCGGGTGGTGCAGTCATGTTGGGTAAGATAATACACAGAGCCAAACAACTTCTGCCAAGGGAAGAGACACTGTACCACAGGCTTGTTTTTTGGTTTTTTGAGTAGAACTTCTTGCAGAATCACTTGTTTGTTCGTGTTAAGTTTTACAGGAATTCCCATTGTCATCAACCGTCTCTCCAAAGCAGGAGAAGCCGTCATAAACACGCTCAACCGAAACGCAGGAGTCACCGATGCTCCCGCGATTGCGCAGCACTTGTGCAATAGTGGGTTGTGGGAAAACCAAATCCCAAATCCCAGAGACTGCTGCTTTTGAACAACAAAGAGCGAGCCCCAACTGCGTCAACAGTTACACTGAAGCCAACAGACAAGCCAGTTTACACAATAATTCCTCAAGTGTTTCATTATCTCTGCAGGGCCGGGGCGCGTCATTCAGCCTCTGCGGGGCAGCGAGGTGAGGCGCACGGAGCAGCCCAAGCACAGTGTTCAAAGTTCAAGTTCCAACTCAAAAGTGAAAAGATGTGGAATTAGGCTCCTTCTATAGTTCTATACTTTGCCTTTAGGGCTTGTAATAGGATATTTAACTACATGGTTTTCTAATGTCTTTGCTATTATTTTACAAAAGCAGTAACTGTTGATACCAGATACTTGAAGTTAACATCACACTTGAGATGTTACCACAACCTAGTCGGGGCAAAGCCCAGCACCAAAATCCCTCCCTACATCAGCACCAGCTTCTAAACCGTTAACAATACTGGGAAAGGGATATTTTCCTGTTAGCTGTTAATCACTAGCAGGCCTGAACATACATCCAGTAGCAATGATTTTAAGAAAAATACATAAAATCTGCAATAAAATGACGTTTGGCCAGATTCCAAATCCTCCATAGCCCACAGGCACCTCTCTCCCGCTTCAGCCTGCTCTGAGCACACGGCACTGGGGGCTGCATTGTGGTCCTTAGAAAAACCTCACAGCCACAAACTGCAGTTCACACATGTAACTACGAATAGCTAAGCTACGGCCTTCACATCCGCTGTGAGAAAGCTTGGTGGCCGTATCCGAACGCTAATTCAGGCAAATGAGGTTTACAAGCCGCACGCTGGTGCCACGACTCAGGGCAGAAATGGTTGATGCTTTTGTGCAGCCAGAGTTCAGGCTCCGAGGTCTCACAAACCCTTCTGTCATCACCAGTGACGGGGACAGCGGGAACTGTCAATACTGGCACTATGGCCACAAGGAATTTGTATCACGTTACAGGCTCTGGAATAACAATAACAACAACAACAACAACAACAAAAAGTCAGCAAACAAATTCTGTGCAAGAATAGTGAAAGTTTGGAGTGAACTTTTTAATGGAACCTCCTGCCTCGAGCCCAATCCTCCTGCTTCGTTTGCCCTTAGAACACCGTCTCTCCCAGCAGCCAGCGGACCAGCGCCTGCCCATCAGCAGAATGCACGCTGGAGTGCACAGCACAGCAGTGCACAGCACAGAGGCCTCGGCTGCTTCAACCCGCCGGCGAACGGCTCCCCGGGCAGGGAGAACGAGGGGCCCGTCCGCACCGCCGCTCCCTGCAGAGCGTGAGCCCCACGGAGCCCGTGCCAGCGCCTGGGAGCTGCTGCGTGTTTCCAGCCCTGGCAGTGATGGATCCAGCCCTGGCAGTGATGGATTACGTACAACCAGGAGCTGGGCACAAACCAGCTGTCTATCTGTCTTTTCCAAACATCTTGCTTCAGTTTCTGTATTATGGAGGTGCCAATGCCTTGTTTCAGGATGCCTACTGCACAAAGAGCACATATTTCTCTGAATATCTTACTGTCACACAGAGGGACCGGACTTTTTTATTTTTTTAAACGCTGTTGCTCCTTCCCCAGCACATTCACCATAACAAAAGTCTCTGTGTTTCCGGAGGGCTGAAGCTCAAATGACAAACCGCACTCGAGCTTTCCTCTGCACAGAAACCCGCGCGCGTGGCTCTCCCCATCTGCTGCGCGAAAGCGGTGCCACGGAGCGCCCTCCAGAGCCAGGGTGCCGGCCGCAGCGCGGTCCCGCTGCCCTCGCCAGGACTGGGGCCATAAACGGAGAAAATCCGGCCAGCATCGCCCTCCTGGCGCTTCACACAAACCCTAAAGGGCAAAGCGGCCTAACAGCTTTGTAAAGAGCCTGAACCTGCTGTGCCCAAGGCTGTATATTATCCTTTATGGTAATGTATACATACACTACATGTATAGGCACATAAACAAGTTCATGTGGGATTGAGCAACTCCACAGGATGTCTGGGGGAAAGGGCTGCAAACAGCGCCTGCTCCAGACAGCTAACAGGGGGCTGGAAGGTACAGAATGCCAGTTATTGAACCCGGTCCGCCAGCAGCACTCAGCGATGGACGCGTCCCCGCGGCAACGCCGTGCGGCCCTGCTCGCTCCCAGGGAGCGCCCTGGGCCCCCTGCAGCGCCGCCCACATCCCAAAAGCACAACCAAAACACAGATGAAAGATGTTTCCCTTCTTCTTTCCCTGGAGGGGAAAAGAGGAGGAGATCACAGGGAGGAAAACATGTAGGAGTCCAGACGAAAGGATAGAACTGCAGACCAGGCACCGCTGCATCTGCTCCAACTACACACAGTTGTTTAAAAAAAGCATTATGAATTTCTCTCTCTTTAGATGTCTCGCCTGGATGCTTTAAAGTAGCCTCAGAGGAATGTGCTCTTGGGTCTGAATCCCGTAGGAAATTATCCTTTGTGGTGGATGGTCTCCCCTTGGGGCCTGTCTGTGTGTTTTGCTTTCATGTAATCCTCCCACCTTGGTTTTCTAATGTAATGCTATCCACATTATTATAGCTCTTTGATACTCTCAAATGTACTTACTCACGCTGTCACACTTTCAGCTCTTCCAGGCTGGATCTGCCTGGCTTGGATGGCCTGTGGTTCGTGTCACAACTATTTAGTGAAGCCACCCAAAGCCGCGGCAGTTCGCAGGTGGGTGTGCGGGGATGTGCACGGCCTGTGCTCTACCGGAACACGCCTAACATACCAGCACCGCTCGGCCCGGGTCTGCTGACAGCTGCTAACTAGCTTCGTGTCCTAGTTCCCTTTTCTTTCTACAACTTCTGTTCCAAGAAAGTTCAGCAGACTACACGCAGACTTCTCAGACAGTTCATTACAGCGCTTCAGATGGAGGGCCCAGCACCCCGACGTGCAGACAGGACTCCCTCGGCACTGCCCGTGACTGGAGCTTTCTCAAAGACGTGGATCCTCGCTGCTGCTCCCACCCGCCCGCCAGCAGGGCCGCGGCTCCCCTTCTCGCTCCTCCGCGTCACGCGGCCTCGGCGTTAGCTCTGCATTCTCCTCTGTGCCTCACCAGTGCACCACGGGAATGCAACCACGGCACAAGCCTCCACTTCAGGTGTTCTCTTGTCTTCGTTCTGGCATGAATTTACTCCCTGACAAGCTGGATCTCTGATATTCCTCCTACAAACACGCACAGAGACAACTCCAGTAGCTCCCCGCTCGCGCAGCGGATGCCCTTTAAGATACCCTTAAAACCACGAATCAGCGTTTACCTGCGGCGCTAACTCCCAGCACTTACCGCCCGTGTGTGGGAACAAACTCAACCACCGCTGTGTGGCTGACTGCTCTCCTGTGGTTTCCCTCTTGAAAGTTATCTCCACATGTAACACAGACTCAATAACAGCGAGGAAATGCAGCCCAGAATACCAGAACACAGGGGAACCGGACTCTGTTTCTTGCAGGATCCCACAGGTAATCCAGCACTCATCACGAGCCTGCCTTCAGTTTTTCCACCTGCAAACTGCAGTAATAATTCTGAGCTTCTCTGCAGAAGGCGAAGAAATCAACGACAGAAGGTAAATTTTGTAGCCACTTGGCCAGAGCTTGGTCTCAGCCCCCTCACCGGCACGTCCCTTCCCCAGCGGCACCGCTCGCCACAGACGGCACAGCTTGGCGCCAGTTCGGCTGGCGGCCTGATCCCTGCGTTCTTATTTTCCCGGGTTTTTTTAAGGAGAAAATCAGGGGATCCGGCGTCCAAAGTTGTCTTTCAGTGACGGACACCGGTGCCCATGCTCCCGCAGGCTGCCCTGGGCCCTGTGCACGGCTGGCACGTCACCGCTGCCTGCTCACCCAGCGCTGCCTGCTCACCCAGCGCTGCCTGCTCACCCACCGCTGCCTGCTCACCCACCGCTGCCTGCTCACCCACCGCTGCCTGCTCACCCACCGCTGCCTGCTCACCCACCGCTGCCTGCTCACCCACCGCTGCCTGCTCACCCACCGCTGCCTGCTCACCCAGCGCCACATCCCCCACTAACAGCCCTCGCGAGGCGCTCGAGACCTTCGGTTTCCTAAGCTCCATTTTATAACACTTAGATGGGGTCCAGAGCCTGCCATTTGTACCCTGTACCCACAACCAAGAGCACTTACACTTGTTTTTTTCTTTAAGTCGGAGATGTAGATTTAATAGCTTTATATTAGGTCTGCTCTGATGGAGTCTTTGAAAGTCAAATTCCTGCTACCAGCACACGGAAGGTCAGAATGGTTTCCATTACACGCCATCCAAACCTCTCATCAGTAATTGAGTACCTAATGGTGACAAAATGTCAACTCGCAACTTCTGTGTGCAATCCGAAGATATTATACCTGGTTTTAGACATGAAAGAGCAAGAAGCAAAGTACCTTAAATAACCTGCCGAAGGTCTGTGTGGCTCTTTAGGTGACCCAGGCCGTTTGCACCCACTCGAGCAGCGTCATCAAGAAACTGCCCTTTTCCTTGTATGATTGTGTTAGAACACAAAGGGGATTTTCAGGCAGTGTAAATTTGGGATGGAATGTTTCTTTCCGGGGAAAGACCCCAAAACCACAACTACACACAAAGAACAACTGTTAGTCATTTCAAGAACTCATTGAGGGTATTATTTCAGCCACTTACAGTAGTAAGACACAGTAAAGCTACGCAGTAGAACAAAATTACTTTGATTAAGGAGAAAATCAGCACATGGTATACAGAGTGTCTGCCTCAAAGTTAGAGATCAAACCATTTCAGCTTGGCAAACTAAATACTACAACTATAGTTTAGTAGAAACTGTCTTAATTTCTTTGCACAGACAAAACTCCCCCGTTCATTACTTCTCCTTCAGACAACATCAAGTAACTTTTCTGTGCTGATATCCCCAGAGAGTTGCAAATTCTCAATGAAAGCCCAAGAAACAACTGGAACAAATATAACATAAGATTTTGAGTGCAAATTCTAAATATGTAGCAGGGTTTTTATTTTCCTTGTTTGGATTTACATCGATTTCTATCCATCCTCTTCCAAAGGTTCTACAGCACCGAGGAGGCTCACAGCGTGACACGAGGCAGCGCCCAGCAGTTACTGAACAGCAGTGACTCCTCGAAGCACGGACGCGCACACAGCGTTCTGCAGGGATAACTAACGGGCCTGAACGCCCGGCCCAGCGTGGCTCTCCAGAGCCGCCGTGGACCCGCCTGAGCGGCGTGAACGCATTCAGTGCTCAAGAGGCAATACCTAAAGGGTAAGCAAACAAAACACGCCCCAAACACTCAATAGCTTCTCACTAATACAAAACACGACTTGTACATGTATGTGGCTGGCATCGCCTCCACCTCGAAACAGCCGCTGCTGCTTCCCAGGTCTGTGTGACAGAGACTGGAATGGATTCTTTCTTTAAGCATACCTGTGAACATGTATCCAAACGTATGACAACAAGCAAATCTGATTAAATCTCTCTCACCACCTATCGCAAGAAACAGATGGGTCATAACAGGTTAGAAGTAAAAATAAAGTAAGTAAAGAAGAGTGAAGCGACAGGCGTGCGCTGAGCAGAGCAGCGTCGGGGCCGCCGGGCAGCGCACAAGGAGCTCCGCAGATCAGATACGCAACGCTCTCTATTCCACTCAGATGTAGATTACGAGCCAGGGAAAAGGAAGCTTAAAAGGTGAATGGCTTCTTTTGGCATCAGCTGAAATCTCTGTAGAGGCTCCAAAGAAAGCCGACAGAGAGGTCAAGCTACAGAATGGGAGTTCTATAGTCAATAAAAAACCCTTTTTTTAAGCTCTGAGTCAGAAAAATCCAATGTGGATGACCACTTATTGAAAGGGTCATCATCCAACAGAGAGAAAATTGCTAGAGCAACAAAGAGCCCAGAAGTATTTCTCAGTTTATAGAAACCACAGAGAAGGGTAAATTCTAAATCTGTCTCCTCCTAGTATTAATCTAGTTTGCCTCCAAGGATCAATTTATCCAGTAGAAACCGCATTGTGACAGTGCAGTCAAGTCCTTCTCTGAAATCTGAGCTCAAGCCATAAACCAAAGCTATTGTTTGCTGGCTGCATGCTGACATTCCACTGTTTCTCCAGCGAAAGCACAGCTCGAGCCCCAGCCCGCGCCGGCACGTGAGGAGGGCGACGGGGGCTCTGCCCCAAGTCGCTGTTCTCAGTTTCCGCAGTGGAGCAACTTGCCTTTTTACCACACTCGGGGTGACTGCACCGTGCTTTGGCTTTCTCGGGATGTTTATGGAGCCTGAGCTTCCGAAGCACACTGACGCATCTCCCACTGACTCCAGGGCCCTGCGCTCCTCCCCACAGGAGGAGTCTGCAGTGCCCCCGCTGCACCACCGGACCAGCCCTGCGCCCCAGCTGCTGCCAGAACCGTCCGCACCCAGCCCCGGCCGCACCTCGCTCCTGCACCCACGACACCCAGCAAAGCTGGAATGGGCTCCTCCAAGGACCCTGCAGCGGGACGCAAACGCATTAAAGGCCTCGCTGTGAAACAGCCAGCTCAGCAAGCCTGACAGCAGAGCACCCCAGCGCAGCGCACGTGAACCCCTTCTAGGTCTGACGGCAGGTATCCCTCCCTCACCAGCCCAACTTTCTGCAGCTGTTACGCTTTCTGAAATTCATTCCTAGAGCACCTCCTTATCCTCTTCTTCTCGCTCACTCACATTGGTGCTCCCAAAGCGATGAACTTGGTTTGCTAACTACTGCGATCGGGGGCGATGGGGAACACAAGGCACAGGTCGAAACATTGCTCAGGCTGGGTTCTTTCTTAGCACTTCACCCTTTTGCTATATCCGTGTGGTAAGCTCAGCACTGAACAGCATTTGACTCAGCCCCAGTTTGGAGTAGGGAGAAATTAATTGCAATCTAATAGGATTCAAATTGGTACAAGGGATCCTATCATTACAGGACAAGAAAGAGTAGAACTGCAGTACATTAGCCAGCTAGCAAAGGGCTTCGGTCAATGCAGTGGAACAGGCAGCACCATCGCTGAGACATGATGAATTGATACCTCAATAATTGTAATTTATTAGTCAGCAGAGCTAAACTGGCATACGAACCAGGTGGGAACGGACCAAACCCACGCAGTGCCTGTGGAAGGAATGACATTCCCTTCTCAAGGTCTAACCTGGAATAATTTTACACCGATGTGAAGATGTGTCACAGCTTAATCCAAGCGGCAGTTACGTGTACCGGAGGATGGAAGTGTAAATCGGCAGCAGACTGGGAAACAGAAGGCTCCCAGTATCGAATGTCAGTGAGTCGCTCCCTCACTGTGCAACCTTTGACAAGTCACTTGGCTCCTGGCGCTTCAATCACGGCAGCTCCAGCACCGGTCAGAAGTGAGATCCCCATCATAACACACACCCAGCCTCCGCGCCCCGACCTTCAGGAAACCGCAGCCCCTACCTCGCTGTATTTGAACTCCACATTGGAGTTACTGCACGAGACTGGCCTGTGGAGATTTAAAGTCATGCATGACAAACAGGCTTTATGTAATGAATTACAGTTAAGCTGCGAGAGTAAACTCGACAGACATGCACATGCATTCGCACAAAGCCCGACTGTCCCCCTTCCACACGGTAGCTCCAAGGGCCGGTCTCCGAAGCGCCGCACCGGTTCAGCGGCGCAGGGACGAGCGCACCGGCGAGGATTCCCCTCCGGGCACAGCGCAGGGGCACAGCGCAGGGGCACAGCGCAGGGGCACAGCGCAGGGGCACAGCGCAGGGGCACAGCGCAGGGGCACAGCGCAGGGGCACAGCGCAGGGGCACAGCGCAGGGGCACAGCGCAGGGGCACAGCGCAGGGGCACAGCGCAGCAGACAGCGCAGGGGCACAGCGCGGGGCACAGCGCAGGGGCACAGCGCAGGGGCACAGCGCACAGTGCAGGGCACAGCGCGGGGGCACAGCGCGGGGGCACAGCGTGGGGGCACAGCGCGGGGGCACAGCCGAGGGTAACGAGCCTGGTCCCTGCGGGTTGCATCCCTGTGCCTCCTCTCTGCTGAAGCCTCTGCCACTGAATATTCATAACTTGCTGCTAAATTAAGCAATCATCCACACAACCGTTAGTGCCACACTCCCCCCGATTTTGCTGGGCACAGAGAATTTTAGGAATTCGGAATATTCTCCGCTTAGTTTCAGAAAACAGAATGGAACCCAACAACACCGGAGGTGCCAGCACAACTCGCTGGCAGCTGCTGCTCCCCTCCCATCCTGTGCACGTGAAGGTCTTGGATGGCAGAGCCCTGAGCCACAGATGTGCCACCCTCGCACCGCTGCACCGTAACAACCCCTCCTGCCCGCTCCACCCCAGAGCAGCAGGGAAACGCAAAGGCCTCCCAGGCCCTCGCTCCGGGGACATCCAGGGGACCACGCTGGGTGTGGGTCTGGGTTTGTGAACTGAGGGCAGTGTGTAAACAAATCCCACTGCTGGGAAGAATACAAGGGGTGAACTCATACTGAATTGAAGAGAATGTTTTTCTTGGCAAGCCAGGGTTTGCCAGCCCTTTTTAGCCCATCACAATCAGCTTTACATGTATCTCATACTCTAAGCTGCATAAGCAGGTGGGCTATTTCCGAGTAAGAGATACCTGAGTCCTTTCTCAAGTACACATAAGAGAATCTATTCCTTCCTAAAGCTTCCTGAGAAGCCAGTTACTAAAGACAGAAAACCACAAAACCATACACTCAGTATTTCTAACCAGCTCTTCACCCTAGAAGACCTTTGGAGGGTTTATAATTAAGAAAAATGCTGAGGCTGGAAAACTGGCCCAGCCAGTTTGCTGTCAAGATCCTTCCCTGGGTTTGTACTGTGGAAACACCCTCAGCATTCACACCTAGTTCCCAATCATGAGACGATGATTAATACCAGCATTAGATCATCCCCAGCAGCTGCCGGAGCTTTCCGCAGGGGTCTTGGTGGGTTCAGTTACTGACCTGTGCCCAGCGCCTCCCAGCAAGCTCTCGGACCCCGCCGGTACCCGACGCGGTGCGCCCACACGGCCCGGTGCAGAACCGGGTTAGACGGAGCCGCGCCACCGACGTCCTCCAGCTGAACCAGCTGTGGGCAGCCCTGAGCTCACGTGGCAGTGCTGCTTCCCAACCTGGTCAAGTCTCTGCATGATGTTCCGCAACTTCAGACTAATCCCTTAAACCTTGCTAGCAAGACCAAGACTCCTACAGCAATGGCCTCCTCCCTTCTTTCTTTAGGCTGCAAAAACAGCTTTGCATTTTCCTTTATGCTAACAAAATAATCATCATGTCCCCAACTACTTTTCCTCTGTATACTGCAAGAGTTTTTAAAGGAAGTAAGAATTATTATCTCCATGTCACAGATCAGCAACCAGACAAAGATGGCTAAGTGATCTACCAGAGACAGAACTCGGTAGCATAAATCCTTTAACCCCAACAACTCCACCAGTTATCTGTATTGGCAGGAACGCAGCCCCTCCTCTCCTCTCCTCTCCCTCTCCTCTCCCAGATACAGTTCCTTTGGAGGAGGGGAGGGAAATGGTTTTAAAATTATGTGTCTGCAGCGTCTGGAAAGAGGAAAAGAAAACCCAACCAAAACAAACCCAAACAACACGGATACTAATTACCATCATTTGCTTGAGATCAAGATTCCTATTCAAATTGGAAATAAAAATGGGACTAGTAGTTAACTCCTTGCAGAGTGACTACCAGGTGAAGGCCAGTATCTGACAGCACTTGTTTGCACCCCACTGCAACACACGTGGTTCCGCATGGAAAGAGCTCATGCTTTGATAGGTAGAAAGGACAGAGTTTTACTGACTGAATCCCAGTTCTGTCAGAACAAGCTTCAAGTCAACAAGTACGTCAATAGTGAACAAGGAATTAACTCTCATTTGCAGAGTTGTATTAACAGCCTTTGCTGCATAAAAGCACTTTAAAAGGCCCTTCAGCCAGCTGTGTGGGCAGGGACACCTCCAGCCATCCCAGCGCCTCCCACGGGTCTGGGCAGGGCAGAAATACCTGGTCCATTTAAGTCACTTGGTGCTGAATACTGCAAAAAAGTTGCGATTTTCTGCAATCTGCAAAGGCACGCAGCTGAAGTGGCACAAATTCCCATCATTGCCCATGTAAGTTAAGGACAGTCTGTCAAAATAAATAGATAATAACCATCAGGAAAACAAGCACATGATGCCGCAGAAGGAAGTCTCTGAAATGATCAGAAATCCTATTTTGAGTCCCATTAATGGAACACAACAAACATCTTGAAACAGCTTGCACATTTTATTTGCCTGTATCTACCAAACCAGAAAAACCGTGTTTACTCTAGGAAGAAATATCAGAATACAAAGATGGAGATAAAAGTAAACTGGTAAGTGGGATTGATGTGAATGCTTAAGTGAGTGTGGAGCACATGGCACCACCGAGCCACGGGGACCCAGGCTCTCCACGAACTGCGTCTTTGTGGCGGCAGTTTCTTCTGAGAGCGTCTCTTTCACCCGTGTCCGCAAGCCTGGAGCAGCAGCCAGTTCCCTGCTTTCCAGACACGGCTCTGGGACGAGCCCCCCAGCCATCGGTTTGTGTAGCCGGAGCCGCTCCGGCGCCGCCCCCGGCCCAGCAGCGAGCGCCACTCTGCTGCCCGGCACCACCGGCACCGCACACGCTGCTTTGGCATCTTGCACTGAGATCATTTTTCATAAAGCCGCCTCTTCCCTGTGCTCTCCGTTTCAATAAACAATAACAAGCAGGTATTTGTCAAGTTCCCATACAACTCACTCTGGAACTTGTCTGCCTTTGGCTGTGCCTCAGGCTTCTCCTGCTCGAGGTGACCTGAGGTTGCCAGACAATTCAGTTCCTCGTAAATACCATGCACACACACAAATACCCCCCACAAAACATACTGTTTTTTTTTTCTCTGAGACAACGCAGAGTTCATTACATCTGCTATTACAACGTGCCTGTAACAGTGTTCTCTAACGAGCAGCCCTAAGGTCAAATGTGTCCCTTGATCAATCTCCTAGAGGTCCCTGGTGCTGCTGTGCAGACTGTCTGGGGAAAAACAACCCCTTGATGCCTTCGCTTCACTGCAAGGAAAGGAAGAAAAACAAGCTGTCATGAAGGCATTTTTCTGCTCCTTCTGCTCTCGACAAGTCAGGTAAACAGGGAGGGAATATCTGGCGGAAGGACTGTAAGAGACCAGCGTTCCTACAGGCACAGAAAAACACACCGTTTATTCACCCAGCTGCTCCATGCACAGGGATGACTGAGAACAAGGCGAAGGGGGGTGGGAAGGTGTCTTCACAAAACACCTGCACAGCTGCTTCGCGTGGGGACAAATCAAAGGCACTCTGGATGTGAGCATAACCTGGTCTTCATACCAGAATTTAACAATTCCCTGCTGCAGTCTGAGCACTCTGACGAGCAGCAACACTAATTCAGAGATGCTGCTAACAGTTTAGCCATTGTGTTAACCTGCTCCTAGTTTCTCAGTAAAGCTGTGACTGTTCATCTACTTTCGCTCAACAGATCGTATGGAGCGCTAAGCAACGACTGTACCCAGAGGAGCAGACTGGATACCAGTGCCTTCTGCTTGCGCTCCAGCAGCAGCAATTGTTCATCCCATGGGCCAAACGGCTGAGCACCACTCACTCCTCCTCGTGCCCGGTTCCACGACTCTCGGTTCCTACGCTGTGCCTGCTTTCCCTGTCCGCGCGGGCTGCAGCCACAGGCGGCGCTGACGCCAGGGAACGGCCGCGTCCAGCCCGCGGGACCACAGCCCCGGGCGCCTCCGGCTCCTACACGATACGGGGGAAGATCTTTGCTTATTCACCACGTACCGACTCTCATCACTTATGATTCAACATGGTAATTCCTGCAAATGGGATGAAAAGCCCCTTTAAAAGACACCCTCCCCCCCCAAAAAAGAAAACACAAAACCAAAAAAAGTACCCTTTGCAAATGACCTCTAATGGGTCTAAATAAAGCCTGAGCTGTTCCTTACTCATGCATAGCTTCATTGCTTCTGTTCCCTCCACACCCTGCCCAGCTGGCACCATTTGCAGAAGGGTTTGGCAGGGAGAGCTGAAACACCCACGTGCTGCCTCAACCGAAAAGCTTGATCCTAGAGTCCTCTGCTTCCAAGTGACAGCTGAACTGCACCTGCCTCTCGCTGGTAACGCAGGACCCATCCGCACTGCAGGCTCCAGCCCGTGGAGACCGAACTCCGACCACACCTCCCGATCAGGACAGCTACAGGCTACAGAACCTCACCCCACACAACGGCCAGAGAAGGCTTCAAAACCGGCAAAACTCCAACCTCTACCTTTCATATGGAATAAAACTCCCCCTAAATTAGCAGGTTCCTACCTCTACAAACCCAGAAGTCAGCACACACGGTGACCAGCACACACCTCGCTGTGCTCCACACCAAGACACGAACAGAGAACGAGCCTGGGCCACCAGGACCCGTCACCGGCTCCTCCAAAGAGCAGGCGCTCGCCGCCAGCGCCATACCCTGCACACCTCTAACCCATCCTTCCCTTCAAGCAGAGACAGCACTGCCACCGGCGCTGATGCGACAGTGACAAAGGAGGGCTGAAATTCAGATCCAAATTGTTATTCCCCTCAGCTAGGCAGTTATGCACAAGAAACACTGCTTGTAAACACTTCTTTGTCAAACACTCAATTACAAGCTGCTTCATGAACGAAAGAAGCCAGTGGCAAGGAAAGCAAGAGACGAACCCAGGGAAGCAATGAGAGCTGGCACGTGTCCCCACACCCCCGGCTGGCGCTGCCGCCCCCCTTACGGGACAGCACAGACAGGGGCTGGGAAAACACTGCACCCAGCCTTTCAGAACGGGGCTGGGGTTTTGTGGATCCAGACTTTGCTCTCTGCTGTAGAGATTATTTCCTATGCGGTAAGCAAAGAATAACTTCTTTATTTTTATATTATTGGTTTTGGCAGTATGCACCTGGAAGAAAAAGAGCGCATGTACACATGAGGAGCAAGTTAAAAACCCCCTCAATCCAGGCAGCACTTGTAATATGACTCTTCTTTCATGTCATCCCCATTTACACCTTTATACACTGAAATTGCTCCATACAAGCTGAAAAATAACAGGAAAGCGCATTCATTCTTTCATGCTAAAGCTGCAGAGGCAGCACAGCAGACGCGGCTGAGCAGCTGAACGACCTCCAGCTTCCACCCCGCAGGACCGAGACACTGACTCTGAAAAGGTGCCCAGGACTGACACTACAGCAGATGAAAGCCATGTTACATCACAAAACATTGCCCTGCGGCACTCAGAAGTTTTGAGAACCAACAGCGAGACACGTCCATGAGAGCCAGCACCACCCTCCGGGAGGCTGCAAGCTCAGCACCAGGCCTGCTCCTCACCGCTGTCGTTCTGGCCGCCGGGGCAGCGCCCCCATGCGACCCGTCACCTCGGCCTGGATTCTTTCAGCAGTATCGTTCCAGTGGATAAGGCTGCCCCCAGGAAAGGCCTTTTCTTGTTCTTACTGTTCAGTGTGAATGAAACATCAGAGAGTGCAGAACGAACCCTGTTACTGGTCTCAACTTTAACTGGCGTTGCATCTGCAGCCGAAGGAAGAACTGAGCTCGTGCTCCTTTCCCCGGTGCCACAATCAAAGCCGTTAACCAGGAGAAAGCGCTATGTGGGTGGGAAAGGTGAAGAAAAAAGACTTCATTTTAAATGGAAAAACCTGCACATATTTACATAATTGACTTTAGACCCTAACGTTCAAAACCCAGCAGCTACCTAATTAATACTTTGCTTTCTAATCTCAAAAACTCCAACTGCAAAGAAACAAAATTGAGAGGAAGCTATGAAAAAAAGCCCCCCCTCACTCAAAAACGCCCCGCTTTTGCATGTAACTATGAGAAGAGTTTGTAGGTGTAACTCCTCAACGTAACATTGGAAATGTCCTCCTCGCTAGGATTTTTTTTTTCCAATAAATTAATTTAAAGGCTCAACTTCAGAAAAATTTCAGGATCAATTTACAGTGCTAACAGCTGCAAAAACCTACACACAGACAGGGCACATTCCAGCTCGAGTTAGAAGGTGCACGTACACCCGACTGCGCCTTGGGAGCCTCTCAACCAGGAAACCTGGAAGAGCTGTAAATCTACCACAAACTCCTGCTGGCTTGGACTCTTCAGTTTCCTTTAGACAAAACATTAGAGGAAACAGCATAAGTTTCATGAACCGAATAGCGCAATGGCATTCACCTGAATAGCTACTAGTAACCTTGCTTGAAGGACTGAGGAGAAAAACAAGCGCTTATTTTACCTAAGAGATGTCTTCAAACCAAAGCCGTACTTACTCAAGCTGTGTATATTCTCAACAGCTTGTGTAAAGCACCCATCAGGCACAAGTATGAAAATTAGCTCCCTTAGGAATCCACACAGAAAAGAGGTCGAGAGACGCGGGTAACGCTGCCCGAGGCTGCAGTTCGTGAGGCGAGAGCGGCTGAGCGGTGGATGCAGCACCGTCTCTGATCTGCTGCCAGCAGGGAAGCCAAGCGAGCTGGACCGGGGCCACGAGCGACGTGGGCACAGCCCGGGCACCGCCACCGCGGCCCCACCGCCGCCCCCGCAGACGCGGACGCCCACGGCCGGCAGCGGGCAAGGACGGCTTCTGCGCGTTCACAGTAACAGCGTCCCACGAGAAAGAGTTTTGATGGTTTGTTTTAGGCCAGCTCGGCGTTAGACTGGACCTGGGCAGATGGTTTAGTTATTATAGTGACAAGCATGCTAGAGGAAGAATATTACCCGTCTGCATCTACTGTGCTTGTTTCACACACACAAAAATGCTTGTGATCATCCCCAAAACTCCAGGGATGATCATAAGGAACTTTACCTGCTGCCATCCATAGGCTTCATGTTCTACCACAGACTTTCTATGCTAGCCCAAGAGTGGGGGTTGCAATGAGGTCACAGATGCCAAAGCCTTGTGCAAAGCTAGCTAAAGTATCAGGGAGATAGCGCTTAAAACAAGATGGAATAACCCTGGAATAACCTAACATCTTGTCTAAACCAGAAAAACAACCTGTGAAAGGCCCTGCTGCTCTCAGCTCTCTCTGGGTTCCAGCCCTCCCTCCAGTGCCTGCGTGACACCCTGGAGAATGGGCTCCGTACAGCCGCAGACGACACCTGAACCTGGGCTCCGTACAGCCGCAGACGACACCTGAACCTGGGCTCCGCACAGCCGCAGACGACACCTGAACCTTGGGCTCTGCACAGCTGCAGACGACACCTGAACCTGGGCTCCGCACAGCCACAGACGACACCTGAACCTTGGGCTCTGCACAGCCACAGACGACACCTGAACCTTGGGCTCCGCACAGCCACAGACGACACCTGAACCTTGGGCTCCGCACAGCCACAGACGACACCTGAACCTTGGGCTCTGCACAGCTGCAGACGACACCTAAACCTTATCTCACCGTCAGGAAGGGGTGCACAAGAAAAACCCCCAGCCCAGGCTCCGGACCTCTTCCAACAGCACGCGGTCCCAGGACTGGCAGGACACGGAGCACCGTGCAAACAGCCCCGTGTCGCTCCACTCTCGGTTCGCTGAGCTCCCCAGGTACAACCAAAGTGCTCTATCCCGGTGCCTCATCTTCTCCAAAAGCAAATAAACGAAAAAGTGAGAGGGGGGAAGAAGGAAAATAAAGAGGACTTTGTGCATTGTGTCACCCAATTAAACCCAACAGAGAAAAAGACACAATCGGTTATAGCTTCCTGTAAATTACTTCATGTAATTAAATCCCTTTCTCTAAATTACAGTCCATTTAGCTCTTCTTTTATAAGGATGTAACCAATGACCACCAAAAACCTTTTTTTTTTGCGTCTGATGCCACATAACTTGTAAGCAATGAAATCTCCTTTCTATTTCTTCCTCTCAAAAGAAGCCATTGTAATGAGATTCATTCACAGCTACTTAGAAAACACCAGCAAGGAGAGAGGGTTGCTTTGTTTCTCTTTATCCTGCTCTTGTCTGAGGCTTTATTTAAGCAAATGTGACCTAAGGTCCTTATCAGCCATCTAACTGCACGCAGAGAAGTTAAAGGTGATCTGCAAGAGTTTTAAAACGGAGCTTATAACTGCTTTGATTCTTCTCAGACACACACCACCGCCTCCCTACACCATCGCAGGGTGACTCAACTCTCTTCCTACCACTTCAATTTTCCGACTTTTCTAATTTTGAAAGCAGCAGAAGTGTCAGGTCAAGTCCTCCCCGCTCGCTGGGGATGCGTTTGTGAGACGAGAGCCGCTCCGAGCAGCCTGCGCAGATCGCTCGGTTACACAACGCGTGCAGGTCTCCAGCTCCTGGCCATGCTGGGCCGCCCTGCGTGGGCCCGCGGGTACTGCGGCTTCTCAGCGGAGACACGGGGCCCCAGACACACTGGTTCAGCTCCGCCAGATGCAGCGCAGGAAGCCCCAATGCAGAGAAAGTGCTGGTAGCATCCAGGGCTTTAATCACCGTGCTCTCCAGACCCGCTCTAACACGTGTTAGCAATGCCAGCAGCCATCTGGAGGCCTCAACACGTTGCTGATGCCCAAGTGCTCTGCAGTGGGAGAGGTGAGCGGGGACAGATGGGAATTCTGGAGAAGCGGAAAAGCAGAGACAAAGGAGGTAGAAGCAAGTGCTGCAGGCAAAGCCTTGGGGTTTGATTCTGAGCAGAGCAGGGCCGACACCACCGCAGCAGCGCTGTGACCCTTACACACAAAGCAGGGAGCGGACGGCCGTGCCAAGACACTGCGTCCCCATCCCCACGGCCACCGGCCTCGGATGCCTGAGCAAGAGCAGGGGGCACATGCAACAGCAATGCTGGCAAGTGAGAGTCACCTGGAAAAGGGCAGCCCGCTGGTCCAGAGAAGTGAGTAAGTATTTCAGTACACGCATGGAAAAGCCACATTCTCCTACATACACCACTTCCAGCGGCCAAAACACACTTTACATCAGAAAATAATATTTGCAGTGTAGTAAAATCCGACATATGCTTCTGCTTCATGCTGCAGCGTTGGTCTAAAAACAGCTGGATTTCCACCCCAGTTCTAATAAACAGGGTCTTCTCAACTTACATTTCCCTGCCAGGACTGCAGAAGGGTTTGAAATACGTTCTTCCAGTTTAAACAAAGGCCTCTCCTGCCGCCGTTCCCCGGGGTTTACAGCACTGTTTGCACTGCTTCTCCTAAGCACAGTAGGTTACAGACCTGCCATGCAAGCTGTGCAGTGGCTGCAGGCCTGGGATGGAGTCACCTCTGCCACATCTGTAACACAAACCCTAATTGTGTAAGGTTCATAAGAAACTGAAGGAAACAAACACACTGTGAGTTTCCCTCTGTTGCAGAGTGGGCTCTGCAGCCACTTCAGGAATCTCAACAAATTCTTGGATAAATTTAGCAAAAACAACAGCGCTGCTTTGTAATAGCAGGGTTTCATTTGGGAAATAAACATCCCGTATTTATTTACAAAGGATTTTTCCTCCTCCTGCCGCTGCTGTGCTATGCTCACTGCTTCCCCTCTGCTTTGATGCAGAAACCAGAATATCAAGTGCCTAACCAGGACTTAAAGCAGATTTTTAAATTAGTTCCTGACAGTGCAAACAGATTGCTATTGATTGAAATGAGGCTGATTTTAGGCCTCGGATTAGCAAAGCTAATGACTAAACACTGCACTGCCCATTTCAGCGTTCGCAGGGCTGCTCCCCAGCGGTTTCGCGGGCAGCTGTGAAGTCTCCGCGGCTGCAGATCAGCGCGGCGAGCCCGGCCCGGCCACCTGTGCCTGCACGGCCCCGCGCAGCCGAACCGCGGCCTCCCCAGCACCACCACCTCCTGGGGCCTGGAAGCCGGCGAGGCCGTTCCCACGTTCAAAAGCGAGCAGGGCTTGGCAAGGCTGGGCTGGAGACCTCGCTGCGGCACACAAAGTCTCCATCGCCAGCCCTGGCTCCAGCAAAGGGAACCAAGCACCAAGGGCGGCCGCTCCCCGGCTGCAGGGAGCCCGGCTGGAGTCCATGGGGGAGACCCCCACCCAGATACACGGCTGTGTTAACCGCACAAGTCTCCTAGCCATCAGAAATGCGTACTTAAAACTAACGGGCACAGAGCTTTCGTGTCCAAATTGTAAATTCT
Organism: Patagioenas fasciata; assembly: GCF_037038585.1. Classification (NCBI taxonomy): domain Eukaryota; kingdom Metazoa; phylum Chordata; class Aves; order Columbiformes; family Columbidae; genus Patagioenas; species Patagioenas fasciata. The sequence continues at coordinate 588,997 of NC_092536.1, forward strand.
TGTACCTACAAAGGTAGAAATGGATCCTGGTTTTAAGCAATACATGCAGCAACATTTTCCTGATTAAAAGAAAATGGACTCTTTTTCCCTTTCGCTTTGTTGTTTAGTTTCAAAGAACATTTAAATAACAATATCTGCTAACAAAAAGGGTAACATCAATTAGAAACAAAAAGAAACCGGTTGTATAATTTCAGTGTTCAAAAGCAGTGAAACGCAAACACCAAAGCAGCACACACCAAACAGAACCAATCCCCAAAACCCACATTAAAGGCAACCTTTCGTTTATTTTTTGGCACGTTGGCTGCCTAGAATTCATTTGCTTTTAATAGCCTAAGGTACTGAAGGTAACAGAGTAAGTTACCATTATATTTAGACCTTCTTAGACACAATTTAGCTTCCAAATGCTCCATTCTGAAGACACAAGCACACCCGTATCTGTATTCTGGCCCACAGACACAGACTGCCAAGGGTATTTTCAACTCGCTCTCCCCCAGGGCTGCTGACCCTGAGCTAAGGAAGGTGCATTTCAGCCCCCCACTCCGCGTCCCCAGCCACCGGTGCCTTCGAAAGCACCTCGAGTTTTCCATTTGCCATTTATCATTATCTGCAAAAACACCAGTCAAGCAGCTACATGCTCGTATTGCCCAACCACCAGCACAAGCAGCGTGGTGCCGAAGGAATTCTTCCACATACGGTATTTCATCAGCCAGACAAGTTTCTAGACTGATTCCCAATAGCCTTTCCACACCACCAACACCACACACAAGAAGAAACAACGTGCATCCCGGCTGGAAAACACCCGAGCGCATCGCCCTCGGCTCCGCTCAGCACCCACCGGAGCAGCGCCCTCCTGGGGTCAGGGAAGGGCGCTACCTTCATCAGTGAATGTCAGGTAACGAGCTGATGAGCACCACAGAAAAATCGCATGAATAGGTAATCAAACATGTTAATGTAATTTAGCGGTTCCAGTCCAGCAAGAGCCACAGCAACAGCACACATTAATCATCAATAATGCTCGGCAGTTTGACAAAGGCTGGGAGCGAGCGAGGCCCCAGAATTAACTCAGCACCCCTCCCTCCAGGGAGCTCTGCGGCGTCACAGAGATGTCACGGCTCTGGTCAGCACGACAGCACCGCCTTCCCTGCCCTTTCCTCCCAGCACCCTGTTTATGAGCACTGAATACATGCTACACCACCTTGTTCTCCTCGGCTTCTCTGAGACTCTTCCTCATCTTGGGTGATTTAAACGGTGGGTGAGAAAAGGAAGGAGGAGGTGTAAGACACTCATCTTCATGACAAATGACTATTTGCAGCACAGAGTGTTATTGCAGCCGCATTTAACATCTAAACACATTCACTGCACCGTGACGCTCCTGAGCTGACTACCCACAGAGCTCGAGGTTAAGCTGAAATAGCTACAACTCTTCCCTACCAGCACCAGCTCTCTTCAGAAGGAGCTCAGCTCACTTTCCATGTACAGAAACAGCAGTGGGTGCTGAAGCTCAGAAAAACCACTGTTCTACACCCAAGATGGCCCCAGGCTGCTCAGACATCCAGACGAATAAGCAGCTCCAAAAATGAACCAGCAGAGAGCAAAACAGCTCAGCCAAGGCTAATGAAAGACAGACTCTTAATTCAAAGGGTGATCCTCCAACAACTAGAACGACTTAGGACAACATAAGGAAGTGTAACTGGAACTAAGAGGTTTCATCTTGCATCTACCTCTTCATCGAAGTAAATGATGCACCCAAGCATAGAGGGACCCTCAGAGACGCGCTGGGCTCCCATCTGCAGGCGCTGCGGGATCCCCTCCACAGCCGCTGGGGCAGGCTCTCGGCTCAGAAGAGCCCAAGAGATGCTCCTGTGTTGGAGGCAACCACACCCTTCCAAAGAGGCGAGACTTCCGAAAGGCCGCTCTGGCCGCACTCAAACGCGTTCTCATCCCTGGACGCACCCCGACGACCACGAGCGGCTCCGCCGCCTCCCACCGCAGCAGCTTTCCCTGCGCACAGGCGCTCAGAACAGCCCCAAACCCCGACAAATCTTTCACCAAAGCACCTGTGACTATCTGAAACGCCCTTTGTTCCCTCTGCTTGGCTACAGCAGGAGACAAATGTCTTTGAATGATTTTTCTAGGCAGTTGCAGTAACAGGCTGCAAGGGACGGACCGTGTCCTGCGACCCCCCCGCCCTGACTGCATGAGAACCAAATACTGAGGAGCAAATAGGAATCCGGATGCTCCGTCAAAAGGAGTGAAGTACTAATCTAATTTCCTAAACAAAGCAGACAACCTGGCACTCAGCTCAGCTCACCACTCCGCACCTCTCCACCAGGATCAGCACAATGCCCTCATTATAACGCCCAATTTGATTTATTAGAGGAGGCTGCGCAGAAAATATGACAATTCAGTAGCATTGTGAAGAGAAGGGATGAGATTATAAGGAAAGCTTCAAATTGAACAGTAATTTCTAAGCAACATCTCAATATAATTAGCATTAATTACAGTAAGCTTTCCAAATTAGGTATAAACCTGTGTTTAATAACCCTGAGATGCAAAAATCACCCCCAAATTCCACGAAACTTAAGGTTGCAGCCAATTTGTCTAGACGGCGTGGCGGGAGGTGCCAGAATTCTGCTGTGAGCTGCATGTTATTAAAAGAAGCAAAAATTATTGAACTGGTCTATATCATTTGCATAATTAGCCTGAAATAAGAATAGCCCAGTTTATGTAGCTGAGATTTTGCTGCTACTTTCATCAACCTTACGGACCTGAAAATTCGTCTGGTTTTCATAACTATATCAGCTAGGATAATAAAAGGTATTTTAAAAACTCCCCTTTCAGTAGAAGATGAATTCTAATTGTGACTTGTTTAAAGAGGCTATTAATGAGTCACCCACGGCAGGTTCTATTTTATGCTCTTTGTGCATGCATCTCGCTCAGTTTGGAGTTTGTTACTTATCCTTACAGGAAAAAAAAGATTAGACAATGAAAGATGAATTGGGGTTTTCATGAATGTGGCAGCAAATACCACATTTAAGCACTGATGGCAGACAAACACTCTCCAGAAGAAACACATAACAACCCCTCATTGCTCAGAGCTGAAACACAAGTAATCCAAATGCCTGGGAAAGGAAGGCAGCAGCACACAATGACAGAAACTGCAGCTGGGCCAGCGAAACAACACCTCTTACCCCAAAGGTTCCTAGGGAGGTGTCATGAAACCCCCAGCAGCCACAACTACTTGATGGTCAGTTTGAAATGTCACGTTGAAGATGTCACTGTCAGCCACCCCTCCTCCTGTGCAGCGGGTGAGGAACACAGAGCACACAGAGCAGAGCGGATCCACCGCGGTGGAACCCCCAGCACACAGAGCAGAGCGGATCCACCGCGGTGGAACCCCCAGCACACAGAGCAGAGCGGATCCACCGCGGTGGAACCCCGAGCACACAGAGCAGAGCAGATCCACCGCGGTGGAACCCCCAGCACACAGAGCAGAGCGGATCCACCGCGGTGGAACCCCCAGCACACAGAGCAGAGCGGATCCACCGCGGTGGAACCCCCAGCACACAGAGCAGAGCGGATCCACCGCGGTGGAACCCCCAGCACGCAGAGCAGAGCGAGAACCCCGAGCACAGCCAGCTCCCAGCAGCCGAAGCTTCCACCGGCGGCACAGCGCACGCAGAGCAGAGCGAGAACCCCCAGCACAGCCAGCTCCCAGCAGCCGAAGCTTCGACCGGCGGCACAGCTCTAACCCGCGGTGCCTCCACCTGGCAGACGCGGTGGCCACCCGGACCGCAGGGCCTGCAGTGCTCCTTGTGTCCACGCTCAAACTGCACCAGGCTCAGTGGCACCAACACGAGCGTCTGTAAGGCACTCGGGGAGCAGAGCAGAAAGCCAACCAGCTCAGTGCTTCGCTAGGATTGCTGGATTGGAGAGTGGTTATTTGTACACAAACTCACCGCACCTGTAACCAGAGGGGGGAACTGAAACCCTATCACTCAACTACCAGCAAAAACAAACAAGAAACTTGATACATTTTAACTAGATATGATGAGTCTAAAAACAAACATTCGGTATCACTTTGGGGAGTTAAAAGAAACAAATCTGGCAAATATTTTGCCAGGAGTGCATGTTTACATGGTTTGCTACCTAAACGATTCTAAGCAGAAAAGTACTTGTATCTTTACACAACTCATTTATACTGGATAATTCCAACTATGTTTTTAATCAAAAGGAAGAAAACCAAAGTCTGCTAACGTGTTAATGACAAACCATCGGAGAGCGGGCCTCAGCAGACCATTAACATTTCCAATAGAAAACGGGATGAGCCTTTCTGAACAAATACGCTACAGCACAATCACCAAAGATTGTATGTAGTGGAGAAGTTACGCAGGGGGTTACATCAGATAACCTCAGTGATCCTTTCAAATCCTAAAAATACTGGAAGTCTTTTTTCAGACTTCCAATAAGTGGCCAATTCAATCTCTTGTTGTCTGGCAGACACAGAGCTGGTCTCACAGAACAGAAGGTGTCCTTGGGTTAAACAGCTCTTTTCTCTGCATCACAAAGAATAAAAGAAACAGTTTTTCATTGTAGCGTATTTCTTAGCACGGAACAAATGCTGGAGGGTCAAGCGTGCTGGTCTTCCCGCGGGCTGCCATTTGGCACCACGTTAAGGGACGCGGGACAGCTGGGCTGGTGTTTGTTACGGATCCAGGTGTGAAAGCGCTGACCGCGCACTGGGTCACCCGCGGGCTGCCCCGCTGCCCGCCGGACCTGCCAGCCGCAAACCCGCGTGTGAGCGACCACGCTCGCAGCTGCAGGGGACTGCTCCAAACCTGCGTGTGAGCGACCACGCTCGCAGCTGCAGGGGCCCGCTCCAAACCTGCGTGTGAGCGACCACGCTCGCAGCTGCAGGGGCCCGCTCCAAACCTGCGTGTGAGCGACCACGCTCGCAGCTGCAGGGGCCCGCTCCAAACCTGCGTGTGAGCGACCACGCTCGCAGCTGCAGGGGCCCGCTCCAAACCTGCGTGTGAGCGACCACGCTCGCAGCTGCAGGGGCCTGCTCCAAACCTGCGTGTGAGCGACCACGCTCGCAGCTGCAGGGGCCCGCTCCAAACCTGCGTGTGAGCGACCACGCTCGCAGCTGCAGGGGCCTGCTCCAAACCTGCGTGTGAGCGACCACGCTCGCAGCTGCAGGGGCCCGCTCCAAACCTGCGTGTGAGTGACCACGCTCGCAGCTGCAGGGGCCCGCTCCAAACCTGCGTGTGAGCGACCACGCTTGCAGCTGCAGGGGCCCGCTCCAAACCTGCGTGTGAGCGACCACGCTCGCAGCTGCAGGGGCCCGCTCCAAACCTGCGTGTGAGCGACCACGCTCGCAGCTGCAGGGGCCCGCTCCAAACCTGCGTGTGAGCGACCACGCTCGCAGCTGCAGGGGCCTGCTCCAAACCTGCGTGTGAGCGACCACGCTCGCAGCTGCAGGGGCCCGCTCCAAACCTGCGTGTGAGCGACCACGCTCGCAGCTGCAGGGGCCCGCTCCAAACCTGCGTGTGAGCGACCACGCTCGCAGCTGCAGGGGCCTGCTCCAAACCTGCGTGTGAGCGACCACGCTCGCAGCTGCAGGGGCCCGCTCCAAACCTGCGTGTGAGTGACCACGCTCGCAGCTGCAGGGGCCCGCTCCAAACCTGCGTGTGAGCGACCACGCTCGCAGCTGCAGGGGCCCGCTCCTTCCTGCCTACATCGCCCAGCAAACCTGCTCTGCCACTGCAGCTTGTGAAACCTGCCCACAACACCAGACCGCTGCACTTGGCCCCATGTCCCGTAAGGGACAGTGTTTCACCGGCACAAGTTACCAGAGAAGCCAGTGACACGAACAGCCCCAACCTACCCGCAGGACAACACTTTGGTGGCCAAATGCCACAATACCGTCGCTTCAGATGAGAAATGATTTCCCTACCTGCTTGGATGGCTTCAAGGGGAGCTTCTTCTTCATCCGCTCCTTGCCCCTGTCCGCCTCCCTCTCGGAGCTGCCCGCGTCGTTGGGGTGGCCGTTCTCACTGGGCTCGGCAGGCACGCAGTGCTCGGACTCCCGAGGTTTCTTTCCGGGATGCCTCTCCCACTTCTCCTTCCGCTCCTGAGGCTTCAGCGACATGTCCTTCTGTCACGGGGAAAAACGAAAAATATTAAGTTCTTTAAGTTCTTTGAGACTGCTTTTAAGCATAAAGCAGTATAAATATTGAATAAAAACACAAACAGGACAGCACGTTCTTTTCAGAGATGACTTAAGATGAATAATTAGGCACGCACAATGCGAACAGTAATTTTAGATTAGATTAGGATGAATACTCTCCAGGCTATGTGTTTGATTAATTTCAGAGATGCTGGAAACTGGTTATGAAAATGAGTTTGCTTCAGATTAATTCAGGAACCGTATGTCAACAGCGCACGAACAAATCGGCATCCTAAAGGAAAGGCTTTAACCGCTACCTGAAACAGAGGTGGCTTTTCTTCTGCTTCTGATCTCAAAAATCAACATATCAGCGCCACCTCGGGCCTGACGGTCACAGCAGCATTCACACGGGAATGGAGCCTCTAAAGCCCACTGTGCATTCAATAAGCAGAGATCAGTGGGATCTAAGCACCGAACAGAGGCCGAGCACTAAGTGTTAAGTGTCTGGAGTCCGGACTATAGCACACAATCTAAGCAGAGTCACATCATGACAATTAACGTAGAAAGAGAGATCTGAGAGGGAGTTATCACTGCTGGCCCTGGCATCTTTGAGGACTGAAAGCCGAACTCTTGGTGACGAGGTATCAACCTTTCCCTGTACACACACCACCGAAAAACGTTGGAGAAATAATATGCCAGGTCACTGGGACATCAGTTCACCACAGCTAGATGATCCTTCCCCAATGACTTTTACTGACTGGTCAAGGGTAAAAACTAAAGTCTTTTTGGAATGTTTCGTAGAATCTCTATCCCAATTTTTTATGCAAGGTAAATATATCAGATTGGGAGGTACCTTGAAAGCACTGTTTACCATGCCAACTTTGTCAACTGCAGCCACAGAAATCTTCCGAAATGCCTCATCCCCCTTCTCTAACGCCCCACTGTTGGCTCAGCAGGTGCCCCGGGTGCGCTGGTACCCCTGACACACAGCTCACACACGGCCCGCTCGAAATGCCTCATCCCCCTTCTCTAACGCCCCACTGTTGGCTCAGCAGCTGCCCCGGGCGTGCTGGTACCCCTGACACACAGCTCGCACACGGCCCGCTCGAAATGCCTCATCCCCCTTCTCTAACACCCCACTGCTGGCTCAGCAGGTGCCCCGGGCGTGCTGGTACCCCTGACACACAGCTCGCACACGGCCCGCTCAAAATGCCTCATCCCCCTTCTCTAACGCCCCACTGCTGGCTCAGCAGCTGCCCCGGGCGTGCTGGTACCCCTGACACACAGCTCGCACACGGCCCGCTCGCTGCCAGCAAGAGAGCTCAAGGGAATCATTAGCTCTCTAGTCTCCCCAGAACTAAAGCCCAACAGAAAAGAAAGTCAGAGATTGGGGTGGTTGCTCTGCATTATTTCCTCCCCCTCTTGTTTAATCAGTGGATTGACTGCCTCAGTGTGCAACATGCTGACTCCACGCCAGATCACTCACTGCTTCAAGTTCCCCTTCCCTGTGCAGCCAGACGATGACCGATGACACGTCACGGTCCCAGAGGCACGGGAATTCGACTAGGAATGATAAACCACACTGAGCTGTTTCCTATTCCAGTGCAGGCTCAGAGATGGTTGGGCAGCCCGGACCTCCGGACGCCTGCACGGGTGCTGTGGGACCGGCAGCCCCCTCTCCAAACACTCCGAGCGCAGCAAGTTCCAAAACCCCCAAAGATACAACCCCCAGCCCAAAACTAAACCAATCCTCAGAGACACAGAACACACCACAGCACAGCGCAGCTTGCCAAGTCCACAACAAGTGGAAGAGCTAGGAAGATGATTTTGGCATTATTCTCCATAAAGGATAAAATGAGGAACAGAACTTAATGTTTAGTTGCTCACTTTGGTTTTCAGTTTTAAGACAACCTCCAAAGCAGCAGCCCGAGATACCACGGAAAGAAGGTCCCACTGTCCTACTCACTGGGAAGCTGCTGAGGCAGACATCAAAATGCTGAGCTTTAGTAACTAAGCAGAAACCAGAGCAATGGAAGTGACACCTGTTAACTGATACTCAGCAAAACATTACAAACACAAGTCACCAAAACCGTGCACTTAACACAGCCAGATGCAGCTGCAATGTGACAGGAGCCCCATGGGCCCCGAGAAGGGAGAGGGGAGCCTGTGGCCGGGAACACCAGCACCCGAGGGTACCAACACCGCACTCCTGGCTCCGTGTCCAACATCACAGACAGCGAATGGCCGGTTGGGCTGTAATTGCAGCTGGCTTTACGTGGGGACTGGGCCCTGTTAATACCTCGGGGAAGTCTTTCCTCAGCACCCCCTGCACGGTTTAGAAGATTCACTTCCCCACACAACTAGCCTGGAAATCTGTGTTTCCCCCTGCTGAATCCAACAGAGTTCCCCACTTTGAAATTTAGCTCTAATCCCCATTTTGTGAGGAGATTTAAGGTTTGTCTCACCGAGCTGCTACAAAATTAATTCAGGGAATACAGTCATAGCTGGATCAAAGCCAAGGAAATAATGCATTCACTTGTAGTGCCACTCGCGTCCAAGAATCTGAAGCACTTTCCAAACAGCCGTGAATTAAGACCCAAGGCCTGGAGCTGAGGCTGTGCTGGCCTCTGCCACCAGCGAGGAGGAGGAAGGAGGAGGAGGAGGAAGGCGCGAGGGGGAGGAAGGAGGAGGGAGGAAGGTGTCCCCGGCTCCCAGCACGTCTGGGGCAGCTGTGGGGCAGACGCCGCGTTTCTCAGCCCCGTGACAGGAAAGCCTGTCCCGCAGTCCCGTGGCTCCCAGGATGTGTTCATGGGCAGGCAGGACTCTGAACCCAGCTCCTCCTGACCGACCGGGAGAGCGGGGCTGCTCTGTGCTGCTCAACACAGACCTCTCCGCAGCCTCAGGCAGGGAGCAGGAGGGAGCCATGGGGTTTCTGTTCTTGCCTCCTTTGTTTCCTTTCTATTTACTCTACTAAAGAAGCCTTCCAGCAATTGCTCTTTTACTGAAGTTTATGACCTCCAAGTTGGGGACCTCACTTAGCACAAGAGCTTGCTATTTTTGGACCTGCATCTGTGCTTATGCACAGGCAACTGCTGGAAAATTTAAGCACATACAGAACATAGAGTACATCACTGCAGTGAACAATGTTTATTGATGTACCTTGACTTCAATCCAGAAATCCCAGCCGGCAGGTGAGACTGGCTCTGACAAACTGCTCCGCTGGAGCCTTCCCCCCAGACAAGCCCAGACCAGCAATTATTTGCACATCACGGAAAGCCCAGGGGCTCGCACAGCGTCGGCGCCTGCATTCAGGGCCTGCAGCCAGAAGGTCTTCACATCCATCCAGCCTTGGGGGTTCTGCCCAAGCCAGGAGCCAGCAGACCTGGCCACCCCTTCGCGGCCAGCGCCACTAAATCCCCTTCTGCAGGGAAGGCTGGTGGATCCAAGGCCTTTCTCTCTCCTGCGTTCCAGGAAGGAGATTGCCAAATCTTGTTCCAGAACACACAAAACTATTTGGTTCGTTACTACTCGGTGCTCCAGGGTTGTCTCCTACCTGTCCTCCCTTCGGAATGTCTCTCACAGCTTCCAGGGCAGGCTACAGCCTCTCCATCTGCAGCCCCTGGGCTGTCTGCGCCGCAGACGGAGAGCAGATGGTTCTAATGGCTGCGTGGTTACAAGATAAGGAAGAATTAGGCTTTAGAGCCTCTTTCCCAGCAGTTACTCCACGAAACATACAGATTCCATCTCTCCATTCGTGCATGTGGATATACAGATATCAAAGATCACTTCAGTTGAAGATGTAACTGTGGCACCTCTCCCAGCTCTACCTGAAATGCCTTGGCCGCCAGCAGCAGTGAAGATGCACTGGCCAAGACCCCAGCACAGGCTGGCAACTCAAGCAGGCAACCCAGACTCTGCAGCAGATTCTGAGAGTTCATAACAAAAAGCTATTATTTTTTTCATTGCTATTTGGCCCAAGATAGTTGCACAATTGTGTCTCTGCTTGCAGCAGAGGTGGCAACACCCTCAACCACTTGGAACACTCCTTCCTGAAAAGCCATTTTTCTTCTGTCACCAAGGCACAGCTGCAGTCTCCCAAGACACCCAAGATGCACAACCGCTCGGTTTATAAATAAAGCTGTGGGTGACACAGGCGCACGGCCCTCGGCTCGGATGAGAGACCTGTGCACAGCAGACTCCACGCTGCCTGTGGGCGAGGACAGCGCCGCTGAGGCCTGGAGGAGCTGGCACGGGCGCACACAACCCCCGGCGCCGGAGCCACCGCTGCGGGTCTGCTCAGCCCCTCCAACTCTGCCCCGATCCTCTCGGAGACCTCAGAAAGCACGCAGGGGAGGCTGGCCTTGTGAACACCTTTCACACAGAGGGGGCACTAAAGAACCTGAGAAAAGTGCAAAAAAACCCACGCAGCTAGAAGAAAAACCTCGAGCGTGCTGCCAGGGCACAGGGCCAAAACAATCACACCTACAGTTAATGAACTAACTGCCCCCAGCCCTCAAGCAGCAGTGGAAATGCAGCCGTGGTGCCAAACGAAGCCCATTCCATCCTGTGTTTAGCCCACCCTGCCCACTCCCAACATTGTAGGGGCTGATTGCCCAGGGGAAACAGCCCCCAGCTTCCCTCCCCACAACTCCACTGCAGCACTTACTCCTTACGCTGGGGAACTCGAAATATCCCACTGAACATCAAACAGGAGAAGGATTCACACAAAGGAAACAAAAACCCCGCTGCTGGCTCTGAAACTGCCCCTGCTCAGCCCTGCTTCTGCCTCCAGCTTCTCCCAGCAAAACTGCAATGGAAAAGCCCCAAGGATCTAAGCACCATCTATCCTTATATCAACTTTATCATGCAAGTAGCAGTAGTGTTGTCAAATGTGTTTGTTCAATAGTTCAGGGAGAGATCCTGACTCAGAGAGAAACCGAAACAGATTTACTTTTAATTAGGTTATTTTTTAAATATTCTTATTGACCTGATACCCAGTTTACAGAACAGCAACATATTAATAGAAACAAATGCAGACTTAATATTCTTGTGCTTCCCAAGTAGACAACGTGTGTTAATCTACTGTCCGTTTAGCTGCACTAAGGTGACGCAAGAGACCGTAATTCAAATGGGAAGATAATATTGGAGGTGAGAAACACACACGAAAAAAATTAACTTTAAGGCACAGATTTGAAGATGGGTCCGTGGAGAGAGAAACTGCAACGGGAGCCACCACAAGAAAAGACAAGGAGCCAACAGGCAAGTGAAACGAGGTGAATAGTAAGGAGAGAAAAAAGGAATGGGGTAAGAGGTAACCGGAGGGTACCAGGTAGGACCACCAAGGTGACTGATTTGAACTCAATGTGGTGAACGGGCAGCAAATGCAAGTGGAGATCCTATAACATGAAGGAGCAGGAGCAGCTGCCCATAACACATCACTTCAACCTAGGGGGGAAACTCTGAGCAAGGTGACTTCTAGCAGGAGAGAAATGACTTTCGAAATATCTAAATGTCATGTGCGCCAGTGAAAAACCCAGGCCAGCACATCGGTGTCTCCCTCGGCCCCCACTCCTCAAACACGCTGCTGGGGACACCTTGTCCCAGCAGGAGCAGAGCTGCTGGGGACACCTTGTCCAAGCAGGAGCAGAGCTGCTGTCCCATCACCCTGTCCCGGCAGGAGCGGAGCTGCTGTCCCATCACCCTGTCCCAGCAGGAGCAGAGCTGCTGGGGACACCTTGTCCAAGCAGGAGCAGAGCTGCTGTCCCATCACCCTGTCCCGGCAGGAGTGGAGCTGCTGTCCCATCACCCTGTCCCAGCAGGAGCGGAGCTGCTGTCCCATCACCCTGTCCCAGCAGGAGCGGAGCTGCTGTCCCATCACCCTGTCCCGGCAGGAGCGGAGCTGCTGTCCCATCACCCTGTCCCGGCAGGAGCGGAGCTGCTGTCCCATCACCCTGTCCCGGCAGGAGCGGAGCTGCTGTCCCATCACCCTGTCCCGGCAGGAGCGGAGCTGCTGTCCCATCACCCTGTCCCGGCAGGAGCGGAGCTGCTGTCCCATCACCCTGTCCCGGCAGGAGCGGAGCTGCTGTCCCATCACCCTGTCCCGGCAGGAGCGGAGCTGCTGTCCCATCACCCTGTCCCGGCAGGAGCGGAGCTGCTGTCCCATCACCCTGTCCCGGCAGGAGCGGAGCTGCTGTCCCATCACCCTGTCCCGGCAGGAGCGGAGCTGCTGTCCCATCACCCTGTCCCGGCAGGAGCGGAGCTGCTGTCCCATCACCCTGTCCCGGCAGGAGCGGAGCTGCTGTCCCATCACCCTGTCCCGGCAGGAGCGGAGCTGCTGTCCCATCACCCTGTCCCAGCAGGACCAGGGCTGCCGCCCACCGCAGCGCGCTCCCCTGGCCTGGGCTGCGCACACAACGCGCTCCCCGCTACAACTGGTGTGTGAGAACAAACAACAAGCAACCAAATGTTTCCATGTATCCTCAGGGCTTCCTAGAATAGCTCCAAATATTCTGATATCTGTGTCAGGAAATAAACCTTCATTTATTCCCTAAGCAATCACTGAGAGAGGCGAAACATCCACTACAGTAGCAGGCAATTTTGATGTATTCTATGCTACAAAACATTTTCCGTTACAGAGAGCTCAAAGGTCATTAATAGATTTTCATATGTTTACAGACAGCAGCAATTTCAAGCTCCGTAATTTTAAAACTGCATGTCAGTCTCTCAACTTCCAGCTGTTATTTCAACATTAGATAATGAACACGAAGCAAAGGTTACACAATCACTTGAACCAGCTTATGCTGTAGATCCAGTCACACAAATCATTATTAAATTCTAATTACACATATATTATTTTACAACTCTTATTAGAACAGCAGGGCAAATCCTCTTTTATAAAGAGATCAACAGTTTCGAAAGAGGGGCCAGAAAGGTTATCGTTTTAACGCGGCAGAGCGGCTCCTCTCCCTCCCCCATCACCTGAACCGCTGCGGATGGACCAGCCTGGAAACAGGGCTGCACCTGCTCGCCACCGCACAGCTACCAGCCCAGGGCTTGCTGAAGTGCTCTAGAGATCCCTCACACAGACATGGATGCCTGCTTGAAATAACCATAATCAATCAAAGGAGGAAATAAAAACGGGCGTTTATTGGTTACCCAGTGCACTGTCTGAATATGCTCCTGGCCTCTTCTTTACACAACTACACCGAAACTGAGAAGACACCCTCCAAAACTCAGAGGTTTTTCTGAAGGAGGGTGTTGTAATCTAAGTTGAAGCTTTGCAAGACATCAGGCTTCTATACCATAGCTATTTTATTTCATTTTCATTTCGGTCCAGAAGAAATCGCTGTAATCATCTGATCTGACCCTTTTATCATGCATCCAAATGAGCAAGATCAGCCAGCCGCGAAGCGGTCGAAGGGAGGTTCTGAAGTGCACTAGCAAGCTACCCCACTACCAAATCAGAAAAAGGAGCAAACTGTTTTGCTCTCCCCTCTCCTTTCTTCCCCTCTGGGCAGCGCCAGCATGACCCGCTGGTTCGCTCCGCCCCAGCCCAGCTGCCAGTCTCACAGCACAGCACCTCAATGGGGACCAAAGACTCTCGTCCCCGGGCTCAGCTTTGAAGCGGGACAAACCAGCGACGTCCCTTTGTGCACACGAGGTCTCCTGCGGTGCCAGCACCGCTGCCCTGGCCCGGCGATGCCTCTGATCCCCAGCGCGGCCTTCACCGGCAACGAATCTCACACTAGGAAATTCCATGCTTTGACATTAAATAATTCCAGCTGGGATTTTCAAAGGATAAGAATTAGTAGCCCAATCCCACTGCGTACCAACGGGAAGCCCTTAAGATTTGGTGTGTTTTCTTTTTAAAAAGGAAACCCATATTTCATTCTCATTTCCATCCTAGTTTCCTCTGGGAGATGAAATTGAAAGCAAGCAATGGAGGGCAGAAGCAGCACTAATGAGAAGACAGACTTCTATGAGACTGACAAACGACACCGCCATTCTGGGGTACACTGGTTCACAACATGTGATTCAAGAAGGAAAAGGTAAGTCAGCACGTTCATGAATACTCCTGAGAGAACGGAGGATCTGAACTTGCGTCTGGTTAGTCTCACTTGCCCCTAAGGAAGAAGCACCGCAGCGAACACTCCAGCAGGACGGCAGACAAGTCAAGCTCAAGAGCGAACAAACCCAGCAAGCTGGAGAGGAGAACGTGCAGAATCACGATGCCATCCGCTTATCCAAGCACGTCGAGGCAGCCCGGGCAGGCAGAGCGGCCAGGCCACCGACCCACCACAGAGCAGGTGCCACCGGCCACCCCTCGGCCACCCCTCGCCACCGGCCGCCCCTCGCCCTCGGCCGCCCCTCGCCGTCTCACCACAGCCCAGCAAACCGTGCAAGTTTCCAGCAGCGCTGCCACTCTGTTACGTTCAGAGGATTCGGGTGCTCCCCACCCAAGCAGCCTAAGCTGGGTCTCTTTGCGACCGCTTCCTCAGCCCATGCAGAACCACGAGTTTCTCCCACCACCTTGTTTTCAGATCCTGACACTTCTACCTGCATTTCACAGACCTGGAACTCAAGGCTGGCTGGTTTGTAGGAACCCGTCTGGAACCAGGCTTTACCAGTCAGACTAGAAAAAGAGTCATTCATGTAAGTTTTCCATTCGTTGCTACCCCTCAGTTTTGAAATGCAAAAAGGAATTCAAACATGATACAGAGCAGCAATTTTCATCACTGCTAAGCCACTCAAATTAGTTAAGAGGTCTTGTACATCTCAAGATTCACGTCTCAGAGGGCTTAACTTTGCTTCTCACTGTTCACAGCACCTTGTAAACATCACAGAACAATAGAGATACAGCGCACGGTATTTATTTGCTCAAATAAGCACAACCCTTTGGCACAAACCTAAGAATCCCATCCATGTGAGAAGGGTTAAGACATAACAGATGTACCCAGAGACCCTGGAGAACAGCCTGCACGGAAACAGGGTTTCTTGTGTTCACTTTTGTGTTGTACTTCTTAATCAGCCACATCACAGCTGACATCTCCAGCAGCTCCCTGCCTCCTTATGTAGATAACCAGAAACAGAAAAGCTGACATGGCAATTATATTACACACAGACGCTACCAGCAACTCTCACTGCTGCACCAGCACGAGCAATGAACAAGCACATCCTGAATCCTCCCCCAGGCTCTAACACCAATTCTCAGTGCAACCGTATGTGAGACGCCCAGTTTAAAAGTTGTTTTAAAAAGCACTCAGAAAAGTCAAGTAAGAGCTGTAACACATCTCTCTCAATAGCGTTATGATACAAAGGACTTTCCAGATGAAAAACAGCTAAAAAGGCGTTTCTCAAGCACCATTTGTTAAGGAAGCTCTGATCCCCGCCAGCGCTGGCAGCCAGGAGGTGCCCGTCTGTCCCCAGGTCACAGCGCACCCCGCGTGACCCCATGGTGCAGCCCCAGCTGGCACCGTGCGAGGTGTTGGGGCTGCAGGGCAGCGTCCTCCGGCCACCTCCGCCTCAGAGCCAGAGCCCGCTGCTGCGCGACAGCATCCACCGGCACCTGCAGCGGCCACCGGCACCTGCAGCGATAGCATCCATGGGCACCTGCAGCATCCACCGGCACCTGCAGCGACACCATCCACGGGCACCTGCAGCATCCACCGGCACCGCCTGCCCCAGCTGCCCCAGCCCTGCTCCCGAACACGGCTGTTCCCAAACACGGCACCCAACAGGCCACAGCATCTCTCCTGCAGCCCTGGGCTGCAGGGCAATGTTAATTAACAGGCACTTAATGGTGGTTCATCCCCCATCTCTCCCTCCACACCAAGTACACTTCCCATCCAGACATTACTCTCACTGATACAGATGAGGTTTGTGGTTTTCAAATCCCGTCAGGGAAAGCCTTCCTCTAGGAAAAAAAATAATAGAAAAAAGCAGGCGAAGAATGTGCAGAAAAGTTCTTTTATAATTTATAAATAACATCACCATTCGGCTTCATTAGGTCTTTTGCATTAGCAATCCTTCAGGCACAACACAAAAGGAATCAGCATTTTCACCTCCATTTTACAGAATGCAAAACGAACAAACACAAAGCAACTTGTCCCGAGCCAGCCACCAGCCCCATCTCCCAGCTCCGACATCAGACGGTGTCCAGCCACATGACACCCGCATCTTCTGACACCAGGAAATGTTTCACGCTGGTGGCACTGACAGATTTTTCCAGGACACACAAGAAATGCATATGTAGATATCAGGCGCAGACAAGGCAACAGGTTAGACTGGTACAGCTTCAGCCTTCCATTCTTTTGAACGTCTTAGATAAAATCAGCCTGAGAATAGTGATGACAACACGATCAATACATTACGGCAAGCTGTGTTAGTAAAAGAGCAGAACTGGCAGCTCTTCCTGGCTTCTGAAACACGACACATAGCCTGGCCTTTCTAATGTGCTACTTTGGATGGCACCCAAATCCAGCACCATGCGGCCAGCACGGGCACACGTACCCGAGGAGGACAGAGGAGACTTCTGGCTGACAGACAGAAGGACATATCAGTGCACAACACGGACTTTGAATCTGCAAAGCCAGCCAAGCACGCTGGAAATACGAGGCCAGTTAAGTGACTCCAGGGCAATATGAGGGCTGAGAATTTCTTCTGCAGACAAGATCCAGTAAACATTTGTTTTACTTGTGGAAAACATTGCCAATGGCACAAAATAGGCAAAACGCTTTTCCTGGTGTAGATCCGAAGCAGAGGGTATCACATTTCCTCCCCTGCCCCAAAGCTAATCCCGAAACTCAAAAGCCTGATGTTTCCACCTCTGTTTTCACATCCACTCTGGCATGGTGCGGCACTCAAAACCAACATGTTTTTCTACAGCTTAGAGCTTCTCAAAGCTCGGCCTCCCAGCCCAGCACAGCCCACCCCTTCCTCCCTCCCGCGGCCAGCAGGCAATGCACAGGTTCCTCTAGAGCCGGTTTCCAGCGTTTCAGTGAGGATTTGGGAGTAAGGAATGAGAATACTTAGGCAGCATCAGGAACAGCAATCTGTCCAGGAGAACAAGTGGGATGTCTCCCATCACATCTAACATTCCGTTCTGCACTCACCCACAGGGCTTTATGCAGCTGTTATCTCCACTGAGATAAGGAGAGTCACAGTGGCAGAGAAGAGAGAACGACCATTAACTCTGTTTATGCCAACCCAAAAACCAGGAATGTCTGAGGAATCCCACAAAACGGTTACTGCAGTTCGAGAAAGCGCAGCCCCCCCCGTCCGCCACGTCTTCTGAAGGCAGGCGTCCCAAATCCAGGAGACACAGCTCAGCCCAGGCTGGCCTGCTGTGGTCACACCGGCTCTAACACCGGGTCCAACGGGACCTCACAGCACCACGGGTCTGGCACTTACAGCGTTTGAAAGAAAAACAGACTGTGGAAGCAGCCAGGCTGATTAAAACCCAGGCGCTAATTGTCTCTGCTGGCCGGCGAGACTGAAAACAAAGGGGAACTGTAAAAGAAAGAGGAAACCCCTTCTCCCACAGCACACCGAAATAAAAATAATTACAAAAAATGAATTAGCATTGTAAGAGGATGCAAAGGATCCATGAGGAAAAACAATTGCCACTAACTTCTATTCAGGATTTGCACTTCCGAAACACAGTAGATAAATATGCCAGGTTGCTGATACAAAAACGTACGTAGCAACTCTTGATATATTAAACTCGCACAACAATCAAAGCCCCTTAACTTGCATTAAACCAACCCCTGCTGCCTTCTGCACTCTTACACAGCTAAAACAGTGCACGTCCATAATAAATCATTTTTAAATCCCCGTGTTATTCATGAAGTAATAGTTGCCAGGACCCAATTTCACTTTTTGTCTCTGAAGCGCGAGGAATCCTTGAGGGCTGCCCTGTCCTTCGACACACCTTCCGCAGCTGCTCTCCTGTCCTCTTCTGTCTACCGCATCACAAACATTTTGGAGGTTTGGAAAGCACAGTATTTAACATTTTATAGAAACATCTGCCAACTGAGCTGCTAAACACTCTTGTAAGAGAGACAGAGCCGTTTATTTAGACATGCTGCTGACGTTTCCCGGTGCATTTTGATCCCGAGGCATATGTAGTCCTTCCAAACAATTTAGCATGCACTGCGGAAGCACAGCGCTCAGAGAAGTACAGCTGAAAGTAACTGAGACTGCAGTTTCACCACCGTCAGCAAACTCTATCAAAGCTCCTCCCGAGGCCGCGGGCAGAACCAGCACCGCAGCGAGGCAGGTGCCAGGCGGCCGCAGCACCGGCGTTTCAAAGGCACCAAGTTTGTGGGTGGGCAGGACAATTCGGTTACACTGGCTGGCACCACAGGGCCGGGGTTCAACCTGGTCACCCCTGCGCAGCCACAGGACAGCACAACACAACAGCCCATGTGACAGACTGATTTCCAGCACCAGGAGCCAGCTGGTCACCCCAGCACCCCGCCATGCACAGGTGTGTCCTCAGGGCTCCCGTCCGGGTCTCTGCCGGATTTGGTTACAGAGGCTGAAAGGGCCGTGATCTGACCCCCTGGAACCCAGCACCGCGCAGCGTGCTGACACAGGAGAGCCTGCCCGGCCCCATAGCCCCATGGGTCACTGCAAACTGAAGTGAGCATGGGTAATCACCTTCAGCTGCTGCAGCAAAACCCCACAGGGATAACCAGTCTGCACCTCTCATCTCTCTGCCTTTGTTTCTTGTCTGTTAAAGGAAGAGTAATCCTTCATTGCAAAGTTGCACTCGTGGGCTACAGAGTTTTCAGCCGGGCTGTACAAGCACTGGAGGAAAACAGAGATTTGTCTGACACCCGAGGAAGAAAAACCCCCAGAATCAACCAGCACTGCTGCAATGTGAAGAACAAGGGAGAGTCCCATGCTCTCTGCTTTTCATATCTGACCCCTAAAAGACAGGACAACACTGAACTTCGTGCTTATAAAGACAAGTGACACAAAACTGATCCAAGCTTCATCCAGACAGACGCGTTTCCCCATTAAGCCCTATTAAAGCCCATTCTCTAATTGAGCCGTTTCTCGGGGAAGGTTTCCGACCGCCGGAGAAGCCACACGTCTAAATTAGTCTAAACCCCAAACTCATTTCCCTTCAGGCTTGGGCCAAGATTTGAATCAAGGTCTCTGGAGGCAAAAAGACAACAGCATTCCAAGTCATTACTGCCTGTTTGCCTTCCTTGTATCTTTTTACACTTATTTGAAATCCACATATGTGTAACATCCAAGAGATTTGGTGGGGTATTTCAGACTCTAACTCCAGAGCCAACGCCAAATGGTTCTGTGAAGGTCCAGGAATTGAAACTCTTGTCCTGTTTGCATTCATCAGTGGATTTGTTACAAAACAGAAAAACCGGAATCAATTCAAAGTCATTTAATCACAGCAGCTTTGATCCACCTCTCAGCCACTAAACACAAAAGCATTCTTGATTCTGTATTTCCAGGACTTAAACACCTCGAAATCCCTGGAGAAGAGTTAACTCCCTTTTATTTCAGTAACTGAACTAGTAATTTCACTAAGAAAATAGCCATAGTTTCATATCTATATGTATTACGTTCACGGGAATGAGAGCGCTTACCACTATTAGCAAGTCGTTTTTATTTTGCAGCGTCAAAGCTACCCAGGATATACAGCAGGTAATCAATTTTAATAACGTGATTATCTCATGTGCAAACCTCATCCCCTTCATGAGCAGCCAAGTCAAACCCAGAACGAGAGTTTTCAGCGATCCCGCTTCTCAGCCTTGTTCCTTGGGGCAACATCTCACCAAAAATGTGGCTTACGTGAGAACCACCAGCTTAGGATAGAAGACACCATCAGCAACAAAATCAAGTTCAGCAACTGTTCTGCCTGGAGGAAGCCACGGAAGCCAGGAGAACGTTGCAAGTACTCAGCGTGGAACAGACAGCCCAGGAAGGCAGCGGCAGTGAGGTGCGCCTCACAGAACCGGGGTACGGCACAGAACCGGGGTATGGCACAGAACCGGGCATCAGCACAGAACCGGGCATCAGCCGAGGCCAAAGCCCCCGCGCGACCACAGCGCCTCCCAAGCTGCCAGCGGAGGCTGTGCTGCCACTCAGCCCTTCACCCGCAGACACCGACAGCACGGCTGTCACAGCCATCGCAGCGCGGAGGCAGAGATGACAAATCACAGGGAACGCGTGTCAACACACTCAACTGGCCTGAAGACAGACAGCTGGTGCGCAAATTCCAGCACAGACAGTATCGCTGTGAAATCATTCCGAGGCATTTTTAGCGATCGCACGCTCTCAACAACAGCTCTGATTGCTAAAAATAACCCACCGAAGACTTGCTCCAGCATTAATAACGGCACGGGCTAAATTTGAGTCATGACCTGCTTGGTGACATAGAAGCAAAACAAGCACAAACCTCATAAAGAGGAGATTAGAGTGCTTAGAGCCCCAGCAAGTTTAACACACCTACGTTAGGATGTTTTCTCAACAACAGCAACGTCAGTTGCCAATATATTCCCCTGAAATGTAGGCAGGGTCCTCTACAGCCAGGGAGAAAGTGAAGGCTCAGATAATTCTTCAGCACAAGCACACATGGGTGTAGTTCAACACGCACCCTCCTCGCTGCAAACGAGGGACCAACACATCAAAGGTGCTAAGCGTCCCCACCTCTCCCATTGCAAAAGTTCCTACTGAGCATTCATCAACTTAAAAATATAACTGCAACATCCTGGCAAAAATATCAAACCCTGCTTCCCGTTGGTTTTGAATCCTGAAAAGTAGCAGCAAGACAGGAGAGAGATCCTCACTTCCCTTTGGTGTAAAACGAACCACAAAACTGCACTTTCGCAGTGGGAGCTGCAGCAGCAGGGGCCAGCTGTCACCCGTCTGGAGCGGGACCGCGCACACGGCCGGGCACAGCGCGCTGCCCACGGTCACACACCCGGCAGCGGCACCGAGTCCCCAGGTGGAAACGAGGACAGGATTCACCCCCAGACCGCTTCAACAGAAAAACCTGCTGCCTCAAGAGCTCCCATTGCTGGTACACCAGCACACCACCAGACTCGTCTGAGCTAATCCCAGATTGAAACGCAGCCTCTTGTTCAAAAAGGTTCAATTCACCGATATCCAGAGATGAAGGAGCCATCAAAACACTTGATAAACTGCTCCAGTGGTTAATTATTCATCCTGGCAAAATTTTGTAGCTTATCTCTAGCCTAAAGGTATCAACGCTGCAGCCTTCCAGCCCCTGGATCCCGTTACAGATTGGACCGCCAGACGAAGAGCCGTCCATTAGCAACCTGCTCTTCCCTGTGCAGGCTGCGGAAAACCGGGATCACATCAGCCCTCACCTCCTGCAGCAGAGCAGACAGAGCTCCCGGAGCCTTCCCCAGAGACAGATCCGCTCATTCTCTAACAGTTCTCGCCACACTTTCTCAAAGGCTCTCCCATTTTTAAACATCCTTGAACTGCAAGCACCAGGATGGGACACAGCGTTCGGGTTACACTTGTGCCAACGCCAAATACAGGGCTGTACAACCACCTCAGACCTATTAAACTCAGTATTTCCCTGTCCGTATATTCAAGGATTTCATTCTCAGTCGTGGGCACAGCTATGCTGTGAAATCTCGAGTTCAGATGGTTGCTATCTTGCCACCCGCGCCTCCTTCAGCCCAGCCATTGCTCTGGAGACGGCCGCCCCTCCTCTACCTCAGCAAGAGCCCTCCTTTTGTCTCCAGAGTACAGCATTTTATTGCATCAGAACACACCGGTCATGAAGCAACCCCAGTCACTCAGGTCCTGTTCCTTATCTTACGCTCCACCTAATCTGCGCGTTATCTGAGGACTTCATGAGTAATGGCTTTATTTTTCTTCCCCCGGGTCACTGATTAAAAGAAGTTAAACAGTGCCATGCTAAGGAGCTACTACAAACATACCTTTTAGAAGCTGCTGCTTCTTTGCCTGCCCTATTTTGAAACCTTCCAGCTAGACAGCTTTGAATGCAGCTCTCCTGCTGCTTCTGTTAAATATCCACATTAACAAAATAACAGAGCTGGGCTAAAATCGTTCAGCTTCAAAATATATTGAATCAAATATCTGGGGCTTTCACAGCTGATTGCAACTGATCTCAGAGAAAAATAGAGCTACCAACTACCATGCAGAGGGCTTGAAGCTTATTTTAAGTGTCCGAGGGTCCCCACCCAGCTGCGCGTTTCACCACCATCTCTCTAGAGCTGCAGGCCTGGCAGTGGCTGCTGGTGTCACCAGCCCGGCCCGTCGGCGGGAGCCCCGCGGCACGGCCAGCCCGGGACGGGAGAGCTCCTGCCCGGCAGCCGCTCCTCGGGGCTGCGTGGGGTGGCCCCTCCAGATTACACAATCCAGGGTTGTGCCTTTGAAGCACAGAGCAGCTGGTCCTCTTAACTCTTCTCAGTGGGGTCCCCTAATCCTAACATGATAGAATTAGATTATCTGTAATGCAGAGAGATTTAAGTGCAATGAGAACAACACGCTCCAGATGAGTACAACCGCAGTTACAGACCACGCAAGACGTGCCTGTCGCTCACTCAGCGCCGAGTGGCCCCGGCTCCACCGCGCCGGTACGGGCTTCACCCAGCCACAGCCGCACCGGACAACCACGCTTTGCAGCCACACTTGAAGAAAATACGTGTGTGCTTCTGATCTGTAATATTACAAGTTATTTTCTGAGTTTATCCCATACTTTCTTCTCAGTCCTAGTGAACTGTACACTGTAAGTGACAGTTTGCTGTTCTGGTGCAGAAAGGGCAGGAGGCGATCTAGACAAGATGGTGAGGTGCAGTGATAGAACGGGAGCTGTACTACAACCCCGGCACTTGAGAGTGCACAAGTGACTGCTGCCACCAGGGAGATGAGGCATGGAAGTGCTGCGAGGGCAGGCACACTCCCCGGATTCATTTAATACCTCAAAGCAAAGAACAGACATGCCCCACGTCCCCACAGCCTTTACCCAAGTATATCCCTGAAATTTCACTGGCAGTTGAATTAGCGTCTCTTTTTCAAAGAATCTCCCATTCACCTCCATTGCCAATGGATGTCCCACCCCACCAATGCTTTTTTTGTTGTTAAAAAAACCATCCAGGTCAAAGAGCCCTTCTACTACTTACTCTATTAGTAGTTACACAACGAATTGAAAATATACTGTCCAGCGAGGGTAGCACTTTATATACGTATCATAGCGAAAATCCATGAATGGAAAACTTACTCTGAAGAGAATCAAGTGAAAAGAACATCAAAAGCAGATTGGCTCAACCAAGAAATAGAGTCTTTTCGAACTTGAGAAGAGAATTGGAGTGGCCATAAATATCTGGCTAATGAGGGCTTTAATGGCATCTATGCTCCTACCTCCTTCAAACTGTACAAAAAAATCCTCTGAATGTCAATAGAGCCAAAATCTCCAAGAATTCTATATTTGCTCCGCTTATACAAACCCCTGACATTCTTCCAACCATCCACTCCCTTTGCTCATAAATATTTATCTAGTTGGAGCCAAGTGCATAAATGAATCTTCCATCCCGCTTATGGCTGTTCTCCCTTTAATCCCTAATCCCTTTGCAGTATCTTTCTTGTCTCTAACCTGCGGAGGACTCTGACTGTTTGCATTTAATTCTTCTTACACATGCCCCGGAGCACAAATGGCTTATAAGGTTAAAGATAAAGCAAACGCGTACTGCCAGCAGCAGCGTAAGCAGCCCTTTTGATATCCGAACACCTGCAGCCAGGGCGCGCCAGGGAACGGAGGAACGAACGATTCAGCAGAGATCTCCCTGCTCCGCACACACGGGGACCTTCCCGGACCAGGCTCTCGCCTGCCGCTCACACTAATTCTGAAGGGGGTCCCCTTCCTCTTTTTAATCAAACACACAACTGCAGGGCTGGCACAGCCAGAGATGAGCCAGAGAGATCATGTCTAAATTGCATCTTGAACAACCGTGCAAGCAGAGCAGAGGAAGGAAAGGTATAATATCCATGCCAAAGAGGTCACGAACAAGAGGCTTGAAGCCATCGAGAGATGAGAAGGAGCTGGACAGGGTTTCATCAGCACAGGCAGAAAGGTCAAGGCAGGAGGAGGACTTGGAAAAAAAGAAACATTAGAATTTAGGCTTGGAGAGGGTCAGTGGAACAAAAAGACAAGAGTTTGTCAGAGTCAAGAGCTTTGGATCCTGAACAAGTCGTTTCCATTCTGCTCCTGAGCCATGTTTCCAAGCACAAAGTCTTCCACTTTTTTGGAGCTACAATTAAATTAGTCCTCAATTTCAGACCAAAGGCACAAACGCAATCCCAACAGAGTTTTTCTTTGGTAAGAAACATCTCTTGTTACTGCTGGGACTTGAAGACTGTCCCCGTCGCTCAGTCCCCGCAGAGCCGGCCCTTCGCTGCCAGCTGGGCCAGCCCACGCTGCTGCTGCGGCAGCCACGGACCCGGCCCCGGGCAGCCATGGACCCGGGCAGCCATGGACATGGGCAGCCATGGACCCAGCCCTGGGCAGCCATGGACATGGGCAGCCATGGACATGGGCAGCCATGGACCCAGCCCTGGGCAGCCATGGACATGGGCAGCCATGGACCCAGCCCTGGGCAGCCATGGACCCGGGCAGCCATGGACATGGGCAGCCATGGACATGGGCAGCCATGGACCCAGCCCTGGGCAGCCATGGACATGGGCAGCCATGGCCCCGGGCAGCGCCTGCTGGTGCTGCGGAAGGGAATTTGCCACAGCCCTGTCCACAGGCACTCTTGGGACTCCACATGGATTTCTGTAACAGGTGGTTCTTTCTGTTGTTCTTTCCAATCAACTTGTTATTACTGTTCCTTCAGAACAGAAAAGTTTATGGTTTTGGAAAATGTATCTAAGCATGCAACCGCCTCATCTGGCAGATCAGGCATTTAACTGCAAGGATAATATTACACAAATCACTGCGATGAGCCTGTTGAAGCACAATGTTTCCACCCTGCTTCTATCCCAAAATGTCACATTGTCGAAAAATGTATCAGATTTTGACATAATTTGGAAAATATTTATCCTTATTCTTTCAAAAATCCTCCCTTGAATCAACACCCCCCCCTCCCCCGCCTTGGCCACAGAGAACACCAAGAGAAAAACCAAACAAAAACCCCCCAACCAAACCAACAAAGGCAAACCAAACCAAACCCAAACACACACAAGAGAAAAGGGGGGGAAGAGGTGATGGAAAGAGAATAAATGGAACCCCTGGAACTGTGGGAGCTCCTGGAGAACAGTGCCATAGCCACAAACAATGCGCCCAGCCACCTGAGAGCTCTCAGACTGAGCCCCGGAGCAGACATACACCGCCGATTCTTCTTTGATATCATTAAGTTTGTCTCAGCAGCAGTAAAACCAGGCTTTTGCCTGCTAGCAAAATTTCGGTATGCACACTATTGTTCAATCGAATGAAAGGCTAAAGAGTTAACTGAAGCTTCTTCCTGTTGCAACAATTTCAAATACTGTGGAGGAGCATCAGTTTATGAACAGATCTTGCTAATTGACACAAAGCACATCCATTAAAAAATAAACAAAACCCCAGAAAACCAAACCCGATTTAATCGTTTTCTTCCAATATTTTTCAAATACTTTCAACACCACACACGTTGTCCAACATCTACTTCCAGAAGTCTTTCTAAAGCCTTATGAAAATCCATCAATGTACCTACATCCTCCATTGTGTATTCACATGGCTTCTTAGAAACCTCAGTCCTGAATAAACAGATACTTGAAAATGCCTCATTTTGGCACAAATGCTTCCTGCTGTTCCAGCCATCGCTGGATTGAGCTGTGACCCTCCTGCCACAGCTGGTGGTAGCACAGAGCTGATGCCCACGGCTGATGCCCACGGCTGATGCTCACAGCTGGCGGTAGCACAGAGGTGATGCCCACGGCTGATGTCCACGGCTGATGCCCACGGCTGGCGGTAGCACAGAGGTGATGCCCACAGCTGGTGGGTAGCACAGAGCTGATGCCCACAGCTGATGGGTAGCACAGAGCTGATGCCCACAGCTGATGCCCACAGCTGGCGGGTAGCACAGAGGTGATGCCCACGGCTGATGCCCAGAGCTGGCAGTAGCACAGAGCTGATGCCCACAGCTGGCGGGTAGCACAGAGGTGATGCCCACGGCTGATGCCCACAGCTGATGCCCACAGCTGGCGGTAGCACAGAGCTGATGCCCACAGTTGATGCCCGCGGTTGGCGGGTAGCACAGAGGTGATGCTTTAACTGCTCCCCCAAACTGGTTAACAAAACTTCCAAAGCTGAGAACACAAGGTCGCGGGACAGCGTCTGCCCACCGGAGCAGTCACTCTATGTTTAAACACCAGGCTTTCCACTTCTTGCCTCCACCAGCTGCTTTCATTTAGATGCAGGTCACATTCACACAGACTAGAAAGCATCACAAACCCATACAAAGTGCTAACATGGGAATTCAGGTCCGTGAAACTCATGCACTGCAGCCAATGGACAGTCTATCATTCCTCCATTAAATCATTAAATAATAGTAATACTGCTATTAATAAATAGAGTGCCTTTCCTTTTAGTACAGGTCTCTGATACCTAGGATAACTTTACTATAGATTTCTTCATCTTTTTTAACAGATTGGCAAACCTATCAAGTGGCGATCAAACAGAACTGTCCACTGGTCCGAGGAGACGGAAATTTTCTTGTCGATGCACCGGTCACACTTCCTACAAGCTTGCAACAGCGTTTCAGGAGTGGGGAAGGAAACGTGGTGAATCAGTTGAAATGGGTTCCCAATGGCAGATCAGAGAGCACACAGGCAGCAGCACAGAAACATATGTTTGAACCCAAGCCAAAAATCTGGCTTCCTTAAGAAGTGTGGGATGACGAGCCCCTTGTAGTGGTAATAGCAGGCTGAAAAGTGGGTGTGGAGAAATTCCCTCTGCTCATGCAGAACGCAAATTCTGTAACATCTACCTAACAGCACTTAATTCAGAACAGCTGGGCTTCGGAGAAAGCTGTCAAAATGGCCCATTAAAGGCAGTCAAAAGCTTGATGCTTTATGGTTTGATAGCATTGTCTCTTCACTCAGCACCGCTTTGTGAGATATTTGGGAAAATGGTACATAACACAGCGGTGTCAAAACCTAAAGGACTTGGTAGGACATACACCCATATATTATTTGTTTGAGAGTTGATAAATGCCTGTGCCTTTGCTATCTTACATTAACATTGCCATGGAATTGAGCATACAAAAATTGATGGTGATCAGAAGCTAATTACAGTGTTAATGTCAAAAAATCCAAAGAGCAGAACAGTGACTCTTAGTTCGGGTGTTCCCTTCACCGAGCTCAGCGCCCTCCAGCACATTTGCTCTTGTCAGCAGGACTGGCGGGCTGTCCTGCTCTACCCGCGGTGCACAGCGCACTAACAGCACCAGCCGAGAGCTGAAAACACTGCCATCAGCTCAGCCCTTCTGTTGCCACCAACAGAAATTCTGGGTGCACCTGAGTACCAGAAAACTGCAAACCAGAAAGATAATTTTAAAAATCCCCTGGGGAAAAACAAAACAAAACAAACCAAACCCAGAACAACAAAACCCCACCTCCAACACACACACATCAAACCCACATGACCACAAACACGAAAAATAAAGAGACAGACCAAGTTCCAACGTTTCAGGCAGCAGAAACCCCAATGCCTCCCCAGAGGGCCAGCGCACACTCCGCTGAGCCACGTCCCAGGTCTGCACACTCGGCAAAGCTAACAGGTTTGTGCCATTTGATGACAAGATGCTCTAGAAACCGGCTTGCAGAGCTGTTTATACAGCAGCAAACACCCTGTTTGTGGAGTACAAGAGAGCAGACAGGCATCTGCTGGCCTGACCTCCGCAGGTACAAGCGGCTCATTCTGCAGGACGTTTGCTTTCTCTGCTTCGGCTGCCTTGTCTCGGATGGTTGAATCCCATTGTTTTCTTTTTGCGTATCAAAGAGCCGGTTTGGGGAGGACTGCAGGTCATGCACAGAGACCACTGCCCCTGGCTTTGAAAGATGCTCCGTCACACCTGCACACAGCTTCTGAACTTCAGTTCTGCTACCACGACTGAACAGAAATCATTTCTATATTCCAGGCCTTTTAGCTGCTCACCAGCTTTTGTACATTCCCGCATGCACCCAATATTTGAAAGGACTTCAGAGCACAAACAGTCACAGTTCTTTTCAAAAAAATTAGCGGATTACAGCCGCCACTGCGGCCCTGAACCCAGCTACAGCTGAGATGGACGAGCAGCCTTTAAAACCCACGGAAAGGCCAGAACAAGCAGCCGCTGACGGGGCTGTGGGTGCTCTGTGGGGGTGGGAGCAGAGCCCGGCTCTGGTGAGGGAGGCTGGGGGACGGGGCTGCGGGTGCTCCCGGCACAGCCCGACCCACCTACCTGACCCACCCCCCGGGAACAGCTGCTCTGGGAAGCACTGACCGGACACCCCCCACTCTCACCCGGGAACCGCTGCTGCGTTCCCTGCAGAACACGCAGCACGGGTCGGTATCTGCACCCCAGCACCGCCCAGGAGCAGACAAAGTCTCCGGAGAGAAGGATTCTGTTCTCATGCTCGTGTTCGTGGAAGTAAACCAGCAAACATGGAGCAATGCGAAGCCTGTGGCATTTCTAGACAGCAAAGCTTTCCGACAAGCGTCAGCAGGTGTTTTCCTGACTGCTTTAAAAACAAAAAAAAAAGGCAAGCAAGCCTTAACACATTTCTTCTTGATTTCAGTGAGAACCCCCATGCAAAATGAGACCACAGCTAAGCTTGTCAGCGGAATTCCTCCATCCAAAAGGTGACCAGCTTGAAGCCTGAAAATTAAGTCCTCATAAAGAAGTATTTTTCCGAACCTGCCAATTCCCACTGCTTCTCAAATGACAGCAGCTTGGGCAAAGAACACACTGTTCTGCTTTCCCAGGAGGCAGAACTACTGCCGAGAATTGGGATAAACCTCCTTCCTTAAATTAAACCTGTTTTGGTTCCTCGCTGTTTGTCTGGAACCTGAAGGGAATGCAAAGAGAACACAGCGAGGAACCAGAGTGCTACAGGGACGCTCACCACGAGGGTTTCTCTCCCTCTCTAGTGTGTTTTCCTGACGAGAAGGAACCGGCTCTAGGTGCAAATCCACAGGAGCTGCTCTCCAGACTGCCCACCTGCCGCAGACCAGCGCCAGGCAAACCACCCTGCTCACTGCTGGCTACGCCGCTCTTTCTGAACACAGCGACATTTCCTCTCAATTGCAGCTTGCAAAGCTAACGTGCATGCTCAACTGCTGAATAATCCATGGATTTAAGTGTCCCTAAACACAGTGAAAAGATGGATTACACATTAGGATAAAATAATATACACAAGCCTCTAAATACATACGTACACTGTAATACACATTTTAAATAGTCTCTGTGTGTGAATTTAAATGACAATATGCAGGCTAAAAAGTTTCAAAAGGCATCTTTACAAAGGGGCCATTACCACTGCGCAAATAATACATCATTTAAAGTAAATTCTCTGAACTCCCATGAAAGGTTCTTTTCTGGTCAACATAAAAAGAATAAAAGAAACCAACACATATATAAAATACAAATGGTATTATGCATTCAGTTTAAATTCATAACAGAGAGCAGCACAGAGGTGAAGATTCAGCTCCTAACACAGCCTGGTTTGTATTCCTCTCCTTCTGTCCAGGAATCTTGTGATCATTTACAGTCTTTGCAGACTGTGACCTTCCCACTTTTGCGGTGGACACCTCAAGAGCTCCTATTTACACCCACTGCTCCATGGCACACACACACCTGCCTTTTCAATCAACTTGCACAGCCCCTTGATAACTCTCCCCAGACTCAAGACCACACAAGCCAACCGTCCCTCGCGCAACTGTTCCTGCCGAAAGCTCCTGCCTACAACTGCTCTGCTTCATCTTCCCGGTTGCTCTCAAATTAGGTTTGGATTCCACCTTTCCAGAAGTGGCTTAAAGGTGACTAAAACCAATAAAAGCACACAGGAGCTCATACACTGTTCTCTACGTGAAGCTGTAGAGCGAAGGTGCTAATCCTTTCTCCTAAGCAATCCCTATCACAATCTCCACCCTAAATTTGCTCAGATCACGCCAACTCTCGCCTTTGCAGCGTAAGCCCAGCCTGTGCCCTGCCCTTGCTGTCACGGCCAGCGTGTCCCACTCCCCTCCCGCCCACTTCCCGCGGGTTCGCAGTCCGCACTGACTGCCAAGAGCTCCTAAGGGCTCCAGCAGCGAGCGCGGGGCGGGCAGACAGCAGCTCGCTAACAAAGCCCTGTCTCCATGGCTCACCAAGGATGCGTCGCGTGCTGCCCAGGAGAGACACGTTCATCTGAACCACGTAAGAATAGAATTTGGCCTAATATTTAGCAACTGATTTTTTTTTTAAGTTGACCTAGCGTCGGTCCTCAGCCAGAAGAGCCTTGTGCTCTCCAAAGGAAAACCAAGAAAAACACACACCCAAAGACCCAGTGAGTTTGGAGCGTGGCGATAGGAAAAACTGATGCATAGCATCTGCTCTGCAAATTATTTTGCAGAGACAGCTCCCCGCCCTCCCGCGGCACGGCAGAGGCGGGAGCCCTGCCAGGACCCGGCCCCGCGGTGCTCGTGGCCACACGGGGTGGCACGGCCGCCGAGGCTGGCCTCCGGCACACGGGACCCAGCCACGGGACTCGGGAAAACACTTGGCTCATAAAAGCACCGATCTACAGCCCTAAGCAAACTATTTAAAAGAATATGTTCGCCACACAGAGCTGCCGAGAGGCACGCAATGAAGCTATTTTAAGAGCTCTTTAAACTGGAATGTAGATGTATCAAAGGTGAGCTCGGGTTTTAGATTCAATAAGCTATGGCTCCACTCTTTGCTCTTGACAGTCTGGCCTAAAACAGGCCCAGGCAGTTCTTCCAAGCTGAGCCCGATTACTTTACGACATCTTGCTTCAAACTGACTAAGGCCGAGGAGACCCAGAGCTTCACCTGGGCCCGTTCAGAGGGGAACTGTCGGCCTCTGAAGACAGCACGTTTCCAGGGTTTGGTTTAGATCCATGCACCAAGTTCTTTGTTAGCGCATGTTTTTGGGGGCAGAGGAGATCACCCTCATCATCTTTGATGTTTTGGGAACAAGCTGCTGGTAGAAAGGCTGAAATGCTGAACGGGGCCAAACCCGGCGCCCTCTGCCCGCACGAAACGAGTGAGGCCTCTCCTACCAGTGAGAGCAAACGCACAACAAACCATTGCAAACGGGATTAAAAAGAGGAAAATGAAAACCAGATGTCTTAAACCTTCCCCTATGTGAGGTCACGAGCTTCAGCAATATCGGATTCAATTTCAAACCGCTCTGACTTCATAAACAAAATGGTAATATTCATCATTTACATCCTCGAGACTAAAGCAGGTGCATGGAATACTGTGACACCTCAAAACCCAGAAACTGATCTTTGGTGAAGTGACATTCCCCAGGAACTTCACATCTTAATCAGGTTCTATTTCCTTTCTTTTGCTATTATTCAAGTGTAATAACAAACTTGTGTAATTTAACCTGAAAAAAGAAAACAGAAATTTGGTAAATGAACTGAAAAAAAAAAAAATCATTAGGGGGATTTTTAAATCCCGGTTTAATGAAGCATAATAGATTGGGTTGTTTCTGTTGGTGGTGGGGTTTGTTTGTTTTTGTAAGGTGAGTTTTGGATTTTACAGAGTTTCTATAATTTCCATATTTTACGTTTCTATAATTTCTGTTGCTTCTGTAATTTTTAATACAGCAAAGCTTGGCACAGAACATCAAGACTCGCACAGCACAGCAAGTCCTGCCCAGCGGGACGGAGACCTGGGCGCAGGGCCGTGCGCCCTGGGACGGGACAGGGCTGGCACAGCGCCTGAGCACAGCACCCGCACCTGGGCGCAGGGCCGTGCACCCCCGGGACAGGGCTGGCACAGCGCCTGAGCACAGCGCCTGAGCACAGCACCCGCACCTGGGCGCAGGGCCGTGCACCCCCGGGACAGGGCTGGCACAGCGCCTGAGCACAGCGCCTGAGCACAGCACCCGCACCTGGGCGCAGGGCCGTGCACCCTGGGACGGGACAGGGCTGGCACAGCGCCTGAGCACAGCACCCGTGTTTTACACAACGGCTTTAGGAGCCACACTTCAAATATTACATACTCCTGTTGCGCAAAACTCAAACAACAGGTCCTGCTGCCAGAATTGGTGATTTGATAAAATTAATAAATAGGCTGAATTTCCAGCCTACAAGAGAACAATCACAATGTTCACGTCTTCCATGAAGGTAGGAATTTGCCACCTTTCCTCTCCGACACGTTTGACTTTTGTTGCGCTTGTGGAAAAAGTCCCACTGCATATGCTGCTGTCATCCCGGGCACCAAAGATGAACCTCCTGGTTCTGCTGTCTTAGAGCAAGCGTTTCAATGAGCGTTTCCCCCTTTGAGATGGAAAGCACATAAGAAACGCACTTGATTCAAAGCTTGTCTTGTGCTGTTTTTCTTTATCCCTGGAGTAATGTATTGGTTTTTTAAGCAAAGCAAACAGAGAGGATTTAGTAGAATACAATTTCTTTTGTTTTATTGCTCTATTAATTTTGTTTATGTTCAAATATGTTGCTTTTATCAATTTGGTATACGGGAGAGAGCTGGGAGAAGCACGATTGTATTCAGAATGAGGCACCGGGCAGAGCGGGAGGCGCCTGAGCCCCGAGATGGTCGGGCACGTCCACAGGCGCGGGTGCCACAGGCGGCGGTGGCAGAGGAGCAGGCAGCCCAGCATCACCCCGAACTGCACTGCAACCGCGTGTTCAGAGCGGCACCTTTACACTCCCTCCTGCCGATACACATACAAGCTGCCATTACTTCAGGAGAGCAAAAAGTCCCTTTCTTCGCAGTATATTCTGGGTTTTCTAGCCTGTGCCTCCTGAAATTCCGCCACTGTAGAAAAGACGAGCAGTTTCCCCAGATTTCTTTCTGTATGGTGTTATTTTTGATCATTCAGCTGTGCCTTGGTCAGCAAAGCAATAAATACTCTTATCTTACGGAACTGTAATGATGGTAACACCTCACCAAAACCTAATTAAATACTAATTCAAAAAAATCCAGAATGAAAGAGATGCTTTTGCTACCTCAACCAGCACACGGTGCACTCCTGGGTTGCCACGGTGTTTTCTCACACGATACAAAGAACAAGTTGTTTTAAGGCACCAACCTTGACAGCATGAAACAGACTGGAAAAAAAGGTGAAAAGCAAAGCAGCCAGCTACAATAAATGAATGATGACGGAGACCCCGTAAGAGGCCTTTCCTAATGACAAGATATTACTGCACAGGTTAATGAAAACCAAATACCAATTTAACATGCTAACCTTTGAGCAAATTGAGTTCAACTAATCAAGAGCCCTCCAAAAGGGTATTTTGAACTAAAAGAAAAGACTGGAAAAATCATTTACATAAGATGGCTGGTAATGGTGCATTTAATGACATTGGTGATGGGGAATTACGCTAAAGAAATGAACACATCGTGTACGACCTATTCCCTAAAGCATTTAATACCATGTCTCCAAAGAGCCAAATTCTAGCCATTGGTAGCGAAGGACGATTCCCATTAACAAGCAAGGCAATAACAGACTCTTCCTTGGGACATCCCTCTCACAGCATTTTAAACAGAAATAGTATCTGCTATCCAACCCCAGACTGGACAACTTCAGTGCATCTGTTTGGTAACTAAAGGACAGTGCGCCTCTGGATTACACCGTGCCTTTCCCCTCCGAACTCCTCCGCCAGAGAGCAATATTTGTTACCCATTATCTGCCATTTCCCAGAGCCCCCAAAACACGTCTGAAATTCCACTTCTCCCCACCGGCTGCGTGGGCTCTGGAGGTCACTGGGAACAACGTGGCAGTGCCCGGCTGAGCACCTGGGATCCATCCCTCGCCGCGCACACCCTGGCGACTGCGAGCTGTGTCCCTTGTTTGCCGCACAAAACCGCATCCAGTTACAGGGTTGGGAGTGTGTCCAGAGTCTCATAACTAGTCCAGGTCTTAACAGATGCAAGATGTTAACATTACAATAAAATTGGGGCACATCATCTTCAGGAAATACATTTTAGAAGAATATTAAGCCTTGCAATATATTATCTTTGGCAATAGCAGCCCTGGCACCAGCCTTTGGGGGGGTACAGAGGAGCAGGCTTTTCTCCCCTGCAGATTTCTAACGTAGCAGGGAACAGCTGGCAACCAACACGTGCTTCCCTTGGCAGAGCACGGACGCCACCGCTTTGTGTATTTGCTAATACGTTCAAGCCCCCTCAGAACAACCCAGCAGGCCCCCCCGGCTCCAGCAGCTCACCAGGCTGTTCCCCGGGCTCTCTCGGGCTGGCCAGGCACCCACCTCACCTACATCAACACTCCCCATCACCACTGGAAGTCATCTCCACAAATACAAGGGAGGCAACAGGAATCAAGCACAGTTAGTAAGACAATCCAAGGAAAGCATCAACTAACCCTCAAACCTCTAACAGAGGCAATTCAGATACTGCACCCAAGAGACACGGTGGCGATGCTTTCAGGGCCACTCCTGGCTATGGTTGTGCTTCCTACATTTTGAGTCCTTAATAAATAGGATTCTTTAATTTTTAAACTGTCATCTGCTGACTTCACTTTGGACAAGGTAGCGAACTATCGTAACAGCCACCTAATGGATGTACTTTAGACCCTTCTCAAACTAAAGATATCCAGAGAAGAGTCATCAAAAAACCACACTAGTCACAGGTACATTGAACTACTTCATCTCCTGCGTCGGTGTCAACATATCGTGCTGTAATTGAGTTGGATGCCCTCCTCCCTTCCAGTCCAGCTCCAGTGTACGCAGTGTGATCCTCGCTGGCTGTGCTGGCAGCACTAACCTAAGATCCGTGGCTAACAGCTGCCTTCCAGTCCTTTCGCTCTTCTCTTCATTACTCATCCCTGTTTTACCATCTGAACAGTAAGATACACGTTATTAATCTAAAGTTTTCCAGTACTGGGAACCCTTAAATTCACTTGGAAAAATATCCTGTGGAAATGTGCCTACAGTTAATAAAAGACATCAATGTTTTGTGAAACCATACCTCACAGTTAAGGGTTTCCATAATTAGAACGTAATTATTCAGCCATATAATGTGTCAAATTATGGAGAATGATTATTTGTTAAACTACAGATAAAGAGAAAAATTAATAAATCTGGAGTCACAGATAAAACCAATTAGAGTCCTTCCCTTCAGCATTCCTGTAACACTTGAGACCATCTCTGTAGCCAGTACTAGTTTGCATGCACAATTGCTGTGATGAAACTTTTACACTATATACATAGCATAAATCCCAGTAGTAAATAATTCAGTACAAGAAACGGCTTCGAAGAGGGACAGCTGGTGCTGACAACGCTATCAGCATCTCTGCTACTACACGACTCGCACTCAGTTAGGAGTGCAGTAAGATTACGGAGAAGACAACGCGAATTCCAGGTTAAGTTTGGAGTTGTTAAGGGATTTCACTTATTACTTGAAGAAGAGCCAGCATCCTTTAAAGTGGTGTTCGAAATGACACTACCTGTCTTCAAAACAGACTGAGAAGGTCTTTGCATACAAATTCAAAGCATGCTACCAGAACACCTAAAACACGCAGAGAAAGACAACAGCCGTCTTTGTCTGGTGTAAACCCTAAAACTCAGCTGCTGCAGAGAACGGAGTCTGACGAACAAATTCACCTCGCGACACCCGGTGCAGCCAACGCAGCTGGGGCGGCACAGGGAGCCGAGCAGGCGGCCCCGCCAAGCGGCCCCAGCACCCCCCGGAGCGGCGCCCAGCAGCCGTCCCAGGAGCAGCGGCGCCCAGCAGCCGTCCCAGGAGCAGCGGCGCCCAGCAGCCGTCCCAGGAGCAGCGGCGCCCAGCAGCCGTCCCAGGAGCAGCGGCCTGTGCCCAGAGCGACCACAGACACACAGGAAAGCTCCGCAGAACCAGTAAGGAACGATAAGAACAAAATCTTTACTAACAGTCCCAGAGGAAGCACTTCAGATTCAAAGCCACGCACATTCTCTCTAGCACATGGATTAAATCATCACCTGTAAATTGTTCTGCTTCTCCAGTTTGGGGATTTCACCCCGTCAAAGAGCCTTCCCACCTGTACATCTGGAATTAGAGTTTTTATTGGATTCCCTTGCAAGGGCACCTTGATTCTTCCTACTCCCCAAAGCTCATTAAGTCTCTAAAAAGAAACCATCAGCCCTGCTACCTGCTCACACAACACACAATGCTCGTCCTCACCCACCAAACAGTCACCAACAAAACCAGACCTCAGGCCACCTGCTCCTCTCTGCCCCTTCACTACACAACACTACAATTCCTGCCTCAGTACGACTTGATCCATCCACAAATCGAAGAGTGACCTATAACAATAGCATTATTATTCTGTAAGGCACAGATAAAATCAAGAAAGGAATGAGGTAAACTACAATGAGAACACAGCGAGTGATAAATTAGGGACTCACCATCTTAATCAGTACCAATAATTACATTCTCTTTCAAAGAAACCGAGGTGTAAGAGACACTAATGCCATCTTTTCCCACGCAGTAATGTGTTATTGAGGTTTTTAGCAAAAGAAAGCGTGCTGTCTGACCAAGTCGCAAGATGAATTATGGCCATTTCAGAGGCCCTGAGTGTAACACTGGGCCCCACTGCTCACATCGTGGCAAATTTAAATGAAGATAAATCCAGTCGATGTAACTTTTTAACTGAGGTATGAGATCGGGAATCGATGGAAAAGGGTCCTGGTCTCAGCACCTGACACAGACTAACAGCAATATTTATGTAGCTTACAGAAGCACTGAACAAAACAAAAACATGTAAAATACTAAGTATGTAAAATATAAAGTTCTATTAATATCACTGCTTTAAAGACATGGATTCATCCATAGTTACTGCTGCGGTGACCCCTGTCATCTTCCCACACTTGAGACCCCCAGTAGACCCAGTACGCTGAAGGTTTGCTTCAAAAACCCAGGTTCTTGTTTTGAGAAAAGAATCGTGTCCCCAGTACTTACAGACACCACGGGACACGTCAGAAAATGCTCAACAGCTTTCCCGTTACTTCTAAAGGACCTTAGAAAACTCATGTACCCAGGGCCATAAAAATGCACTTATCATCATTTTGTTAGAACATCATCAAAATACCATTCGCCTTTTTATAAGCCCAATTAGCCCCCAGATCCCCCTAATGACTCTCGCTTTTTCTGGTTGGTATCAGAAATCATTGAAGTTAAACTTGATGCATTTGAGAAGGCAATCGGAACGGTTGAATTCTGGTATTTATTCGTACTGAACGAAGAAGCCGGTTCCTCAGCAGCACGGCTGGCTGAGCTCGCCCGCTACCTTCCTGCAGACAGCACGGCTCCACTAACAGAACTGTACAGCCGATCTGCTAAATTGCTGCTGAAACTTGCATGACATTTAGATGTTTTACTTACTGTGAGAAAAGCAACGCTAAAGCTAAAACAGTTAAATGTCTATTACACAACTTGTGCCACAATATAGCATCAAATTCAACAGCACTGAGCACACCACCCAAGCTTGATTTATTGCAGCTAATTGCTAATTAGGGTTATTTTTGAAGCGCTGCTGTTTGCATTGCACCAGATTTGCACTTGGGGAGAAAACAGGATTT
Organism: Patagioenas fasciata; assembly: GCF_037038585.1. Classification (NCBI taxonomy): domain Eukaryota; kingdom Metazoa; phylum Chordata; class Aves; order Columbiformes; family Columbidae; genus Patagioenas; species Patagioenas fasciata. The sequence continues at coordinate 626,924 of NC_092536.1, forward strand.
ACAAGGTCAGGAGGAAGTTTAAACATTTGTTTCAGTATCGCTGCAAGGTCTCCGCGGGCTGCAGACAACGGCATTTACACACGCGATGGCACGAAAAGCGGGCACTCCCAACTCCGGGTAAAGCAGTTATCAGCGTGCAAAAATTCAATGTAGGGTTGCAATGGTCACCCAGACAACTTTCTAATTAAATAATGGCAGTAATATCACTGCACTTCCATGTACTACATTAAAAATCAAGCAGTACCTCACTAATAACGCACTGGTCACTCGCATACTCTGACGAGCCCGGCGGCCGGTCTCAGCTCTGGGCCATCGCACCGTTATCCACCAGCACGCACGTCCCGCACCCCTCCGACGGGCAGCGGGCACATCAGTAATTCACAGGGGCTCCTGTTCCCACTCCTGCCTATTAAGACTCGTTTAAGCACTATTAATAGTAGGATGATCCCCCACATCGAAACCTGGCTGTTTCTGTCAGAACTCAAACCCCACGGCAGACTATAGTTCTCCCATGTTAGTGTCCATCTCCTCATCCCCGCACCGGCGCTCTGACCAGTGTTCCAGGCACCAGGTCTGCAACCAAACTCCCGCCAGGCTATGGAGAGCCGAGGCGCCCACCCTGCTGCGCCGGGCCCCGGTGCCGTGCCCGGCCATGCCGCAGCTGGGCCGTGCCGAGACCACGGATAACGAAGGAAGACTAATCATCCTTCCAAAATTCAGCTGCAGCTGTCAGTAACTATAGAAGTGCACTGCCAGAGTGCTGTAAAACGGAATCCCTTCAAAAATAAGCTTCAGCTGGGTTAGACTGGATACAGGACACTAACATGTAGGCTGTACAGAATTAACTGACTATAGCGAGAAAGTATGAAGGTTGGGTGACCTCTAATCAAGAAAAAATGACATGCCCAGACTTCCCAAAGGCTCCTCTTGAATTATTACCTCAGTTCAGATCTATTTTTATGATTTGCTATAACTCTTTCCAAATCTTCTCTAATCATTAGCTGTATCAGCAGTATGAGAGCCATATGAAAGACAATGCACTGTTATTTTTAATTTCAAGAGACCAATTGCATTTCCAAATATATTGCCAGCATAATCCAGTCAGGCTGTGGTTTCATAAATCCTGGGAGTTTTCTGGGATGAAGACAGCTAGTACGGAACGCCAGGGGAGCGGGGATTCACAGCTCTGACTTCAGGAACCGTAACGCAGGGTCATGCTCAAACATCAAAAGCAGCAACAAAAATGTGGTTCTGTGCCTGCCCAAGGAGACGGTTCAGAGAACCTGCTTCTGGTAGGAACGAACATCTTGAGTCTTTCCCATGTCCCTAGAAATATATTCGCATTTTGGCAGCGTGCAGGAGCCCGAATGAAGGCGCTCCCAAAGCAGAGCGCTATGGAAACAGGACAAAGCCACTTTTCCAGCTCCAAAGCATGCACGCTCCAGCATCGGCTCTCCCCTTAGCGTCATTCCCACTGCACCTTAATGGAAAATCTATCTGCATCAGTAGAAGGCTGCTTACGGACCAGCTGTTCCTTCCTGTCCTCTGCTTTGTTTTCAAAGGAAAGCCCACTTCTCCTTCCTCTTCTCCCCAGCAGAGTTCTCTAAGCACAAAGGAGTGCAGCACATGCCAAGGGTCAGACCCCTTTGGCACCAGTTGACAGGAAGGGGCTGGATGCCACCAGCGTCGGTGTTTTCCTCCCTGTTACACCACGTGTAACACAGATACATGGCTGTTTTGAATAACCTTCTCCAGTCAACACACGCTCTCAGAAAAACTGCAACATAGCAGATTTGGCATCCACACTGTTTACAAGGTGTTTTGTATCAGTAGCTTCAGCCATTTCAGACGCTGATGAGAGCTCGAGGCACAGAGCTCCCCAGGCAAGCTCTGCCACGTGCGCAGTCCCACGGTCGGGCCACACCAGACCCAGCCTGGCTGCCACGGCTCCGGACGCACTGGGACGGCCCCAGCTCCGCTGTGTCCCCCCAAAACACAGAGCACGGGCTCAGCCCACACACCGCGCAGAGCGACTCCGTGGAGCGCGGCCGAGCTCGGGATCCCTCAGGAAAAGTGTCTGTGAGGAAATGCTGGGAGGTGAGATGGGCAGAGAAATACATCAGAGGAAATACTTATCCTCTTGGCTCAGGGGAAGAAATCCAGCTCTGTTTGGAACTTTTGATTGAGCTCTTGAACTCATTCACTTTTGCTTACTCCACCCTGTTACCACGCACTGTTCCACCCCTGCAAATATCATCCTTGAGACACGCTGCACACGTTCATGCAGCATCCAGCCGCATGGACCTTCTTTAAAATCTTGCAGGCATCGCTACAAAATAAATGTTCAGACTCAGAGCAATTACTTCTGACTGCACTAATGAGACAAGCATGCTGTTTCTGTACTATATATATATATATTATACACAAGTTTCATTTAACAAGTATCTTGGCTGTGATGTAAACCCATCCCTACTTAATTGGTGTTTGCACACATTTGGACTGAAAATTAAAATTAATAGAAAGCTAAAATAAATAAAAGAGCTCCTGCTGCTCTGTGTGAACGTTCAAGAAAGCCAAGAGCAGAAACACTTCATTCCCCCATAGCCCAAGCACTGAGTGCGCTGATTCCCCATTACCAAACAGCCCGTCAGACACACGGAGGGGCTGGGTGCAGGGGGTGACGCGAGGGGGGCACAGAATAGAGGAGTTTTCTCCATTCATCAGGCAGCCTTCCCTCTCTGTGCAGCCTGGGGACTAATGCACGTAAATCCCTGGTTCATCAAGAAGTGAATAGACCTTTTGTTGCAGTCTATTACAGCTATAAAGATTCTGGCCACGCTTCCCTTACCACCACCATCCCCTCCACCAAAATGAAAGGTAGAGCTTAAAAAACCACAGAAACAGATCAGGATTCCAAACACACCAGAACAGCCCTGCTGCACCAAGGAGAAAAAAAACCAGCAACCTGCCCGACCCTTTTCAGGGCCTTCCGACAGCACTTTAGAGAAGTTCTGCTCAGGCAGCTGCCATCCAGCTCTCGTCTTCCCCTGCAGATGTGCGGCTTTCCTGCACAATGGGCGCCTGCAGCCCTGGCTGCCGTCCAGGTCCCACTGTGTGACACTAACAAAAGGCGAAGCTGGAAGCCGTCAGCTACAGTGCAGCTCTAAATGATTTAGTGACCACGGCATCCAGACCTTGGCGGCAGCTGCGGCGTTAAGGGGCCACTGCCCAAGGAGGCACTCAACCACACAGGCAGCCTTTTCTTCTCACACCAGATCTGAACATTTCTGTTCTAAATTGAAATGGTCCTGCCACGTTTCTTTAGAAACCCAAGGCAGAGAGTAGGGAGACGGCAAAGAACAGAACAGGCAGGGATTGTCATCGGAAGAGGTTAGTGCAACACCACAAAGCCTAAAAGACCATCTATTACACTCTCCTCCACTTCAGGGTTTCGGGGCACCCTGCAAGCGTCAGCGATGGCAACCTTCCATCTCCATGGCCAGGGGTTATTCTGACTTCAGAGTCAGGAAAATAAATCCCTGAGATTAAACCAGACACTAGTGACCAGGACCACTGA